>NC_092877.1:380450540-381050540 GCF_028372415.1 Notamacropus eugenii
GGGATGAGTCTTGTTCTCCCTCCCCTCCCTTCTTCTCCCTTCCCACTCTCCCTCTCCCCTTTATCACCTTGGAATCCCTAACTCCCCTTAGACCATAGATCAGGAGTCAAGTATTTCTCTCCGCCACCTGAAATCACTGTTGTTGTTTCCTTTGAATCCATTCCATATTGACTTACTGGTACTTATGTCCCAGTACTGTGTAAACTCTTTGAGAGCAGGGGCTGATTTCCTTTTAGTCCTTGCTTCTCTAGGCCCAAGAAGAGTTCTTGACATAGAGGAGACTCTGAATCCCTGCTCATGGAGGATTTGGGGACAATTTCCTTTTCTGTGACACATGGCCCACCCGTTAGCCAAGAGTCGCAGAATCAGTGGGAGTGACTGCTGATTCCCACGGTTTGTAGCCTTCAATTACATAATCTGTTCAAGGATTGGGACTAACTGGGCCCTTCACATTCCATCCAGTGTGCATGCACTCCCCAGCCTGCCCTGGATCTCGTTACAGTGTAAAGGAATAGGGGAGATACTCATGAAGGAGGAGAGCTCTGGGAGAACGTGAAGCCAAGGTAGTAAGTAATGGAAGTGGCTTTCTAATGAGTTCAGGATGATCACTTAACAAGAGCCTCAGTCAGCAGCAGCCAGGAGCGGGGTGGGTGTGTCTCTGTGTCTAATCATGAGGGCTGAGGCGATTGTGTGTTCTCAGTGTTGGGTGACTGTTCACAGATTCAATGGTCTTTTTTAAGGTTGCAAAACAAATTCCCATGCCATCCCTTGGGCTCAAGTCCCTCTGACTCTTGGAAAAGGGGACACAATGTTCAGTGTGCATCAGAATGCTTGGCTCCAATCTGTGGCCGGGAATTTTGTTTTTCCCCATTTAAAGGAGAAAGACTATATAGGAGAGGAATCTTTGTATTCATGTTTAGGAATGAAAAGGTCTTTCCAAACTTGATTTGGCCTTTCAAATTCCTCAAAATGGTTTTCCTGGGATTACAAAGCATGACCATCTTGACATTAGCCAAACACACTGACTTATATTATGGGCCGTCCAGGGAAATCCTCCTGTCAGAGAGTTCCCATCTGTCCCAGTCACCTGGTGATTCATTCCCTTTCTCCATTTCTTCCTCATTCAGAAGGGCACTAGGAGCCAGTGTGGAAATCTGACTTCTGTGTGTCATTTTGAGGTACTTATGTGAGGACTGTCCCTACTGATTTACTTGGGTATGAGATCTGCAATGTGGAAATGTACTGGGCTCATGCTATGTGGAACCATTGATAGAATAGCGAAAGCAGAGAAAGGCAAAGAGGCCTAAGGGAAAGTGTCCTTGGCTTCATGGTCCTGTGCTGCTCTGTTCATTGATGAGGAGATAATGGGCACCCCAGAATGCAACTATGGCGGCCATTGGCTTGTGGCCTTAGGGTGCTGGTGATTTGTCTGCAGGGCCAAGCAGAAGATGGAAATATCTGCCCTTGTTAATTCCACCATTCCTCTCTATCATGTTTCCTCTTCTTGTTTACCTGGGAATACCAGATAAGAAAAAGAGAGAATGGTACACAGGATAAACACCAAGTTTCCAACATGCCAGGCACTAGAGAAATATAAACAATCATGAAAACAATCATAACTTCACAAGCTTATGTTCCACTGGAAATAGGACATAACATGGGAATGTAGTCCTAACTGAAAGATGTCAAACCGCCTCATATAGGAACTGACCATTGAAATCTACTCTGAAGGGAGTTGGGAATTCCACGGTTGAAGGAGGAAGAACCTTCCAGCTGAGTGGCTCAGTGGATAGAACACTAAGTCAGGAAGACCCTTGTTCAAATTTGGCCTCAGATACTTCCTAGCTGTGTGACCCTGGGTAAGTTACTTACCTTCTGTTTGCCTGAGTTTCCTTATCTTTAAAATGGGAATAGTAACATCTATCACCACAAGGGTGTTGTGAGGGTCAAAGAAGAGTAGGAAATATCAATGAGTTTGCAGCATCATTGCCTGTAGGAGTTTAGATTGGTGCAGGATCTGTGTGGGTCACATCCCATGTGAGAACTCGCCCCCAAAACAATTGTCATCCTACATATTAATTCAGAGGGGATAGCTCACTGAGAGCTGCTTGAGGGTCACAGTGATTCAATAACTTGCCCAGGGTCACATGTCACAATGGAGGAATCCAAGTCTTCCTCCAAAAAGTGGGCATAGACACTTTGAGTTTGCTGTCCAGTGTAATTCAAGAAGCTTTTATTGAGTGGGCAAAAAGAGACATGACTCCTTCTGGGGATACAAAAGCAAAAGCAATTCTTACCCCCAAAGAGTTTACATTTTATTAGGGATAAACATGTGCACAGATTGGTAGCTATAAGTTATTAAATAAACATGGAACGTGGATAGTCCACTAACAGTTAGAGGCAGGAGGAGATCCAGAAAGGGCTCATGAGCAATGTCCCTTCTGATCTGGGACTTTGAAGTGGTCTAAGGATTCCAAGAACACAGAAGACAGCTTCTCCATCAGGGTTTTTGGCATTTCTTTCTTCAGAAAGCTTCAGGATAATGCCCCTTGGCCCTGCCTACCTTGCCTTTCCATGACCCTGTGGTCTAGGAATGGACACCCTCCCGCCCCCCCAATGATGCTCCATCAGGGCTTAAGTACCGCTTCCTGCATAAGCCAATGTGACTTCCATAGCATGGGTTTTCCTAAAAATGTCCTTTTAGGAGACATCAGGAATGTTACCTGCCGCAGCCATCGGATCTAGGTCTGTTTGCTTCCTGGTGTTTGGACTGTAAGTGTTTATGTTCATGCACAAAAAGTCAACAAACAAATGGGAAACCAAAATGCCTGGGCCTGGCCCTGGCTCCTGTAGTGCCTGGTAGCCCGATTGCTTCCTTCTGGCTGAAATGAGCACTATGGTAGGGCCCTGACTTTGCACAAGCAGATGTCTCATTGGGAACCAGTACGTTTGTGGACTGAGTTCGTCAGGATACGCTTTTTCTATTTCCTCTTCCCCCTCTAGTTCCTTCTCATACTTACTGAGTGACTTTGCATTGCAGTGGACACCCTGGGCAGGGGGAAAAGGGAAAGGGAGTCAGCAGTCCCTACTATGTACTGGGCACTTACTAAGTGCTTATTAAGTATGATCTCATTTGGTTATCACATTTAGACATCACAGAAAGAGGGTAAAGAGGCATCAGTGACACCAGACCTCCCTGACTCTGCCATCAACTCTATCAGTCTTTCCTGATAAGCATATTTCCCTGTTCCTACATACTCAGAGAAGTCCGGGAGTGCAGGTTCAAGTCAGGCCTGGGGAGGTTTGGGGGCCAGGGTGAAGGAGGATAATGGACATGTTTACATTTGCTATTCATACAAAATCTCTGGGATTCTGAGATGGGAATGGTGGTGGTATTATTACTTTTTAAAATCATCATTATTTTTAGGAGCAACATTTTTCCCCCACTTAATAATATTTTATTTTTCTTCCAATGATAAGACAGTTTTGAACATTCACTTTTATAAGACTTTGAGTTTGAATTTTTCTTTTCTTCCTCCTCCCCTCAAGACAGGATGAAATCTGATATAGGCTAGACATGTACAATCATATTAAACACATTTCCACATTAGTCATGTTGTGAAAAGTATCAGAACAAAAGGGAAAAAACACAAGAAAGAAAAAAATGAGAGAAAATAGTGTGCTTTGACCTGCATTCTAACTCCATGGTTCTTTCTCTGTCTGTGGACGGCATTTTCCATCATGACTCTTTTGGAATTGTCTTAGATCATCGCATTGTTGAGAAGAGTTAAGTCCCTTGGGGTTGATCATGAGATCATGTTGCTGTTACTGTGTACGACGTTCTCCTGGTTCTGCTGACTCCGTTCAGCCTCAGTTTATGCAAGTCTTTTCAGGTTTTTCTGAAAACTATCTGCTCATAATTTCTAATAGCACTAGAGTCTTCCATTACATTTATATACCATGACTTGGTCAGCCATTCCCCATTTGATGGGCATCCCCTCACTTTCCAATTGTTTACCACCACAGAAAGAACTGCCATAAATAGTTTTTTGTGCATGTAGGTCCTTTTCCTTTTTTATGATGATCTCTTTGGGATATAGACTTAGAAGTGGTATTGCTAGATCAAAGGGTATGCACAGTTTGGTTAGGAGCAGTGTTATTAAAGAAAGAGTGAGACGGTGAATTGATTGACAACCTGAATATGTAATATGCCTGACCTGACGATGAATGTCGTACATTATAGTGTCAGCTGTCAGATATATTGTCCTTCTAAAGGATAATGTGTGATTGCTTCAAAATTGGTTAAGAACAAACGCCCTTTCTGACATACCCACTCACCCTCTGTCCCCTCCCCGCCCCTCCTCTCCCCTTCCCATGTTTGTGGAATTTGAGAGAGACATCGTTTTTTTATTTGAACTAAACCCATCCATTTCAAGCATATTTAATGACAACAGTCTGTGACAGAGGGAAAAAAATCCTCCAGCCTCGTTCCCTTGTTTGTTTTATTTTCAGGCCACAGGAAAGGGAGAGAGAAAGGACAGAAGGCCTAAAACACACTGAAAACAAATGATCTATTATCATTAGCTCATGGGTTCAACTCCTGGGACACCTCCAGGGACGATCACTAGACTGAATGATTGTGTGGGGAGGTTTGTTGGGCAAATCGTCGGGATCCTGCCCATTGATGAAGCTCCCCAGGGAGTTTTAATCCATTTGCACATCCGGTGAAGTGGACACAGCTCACAGATTAGCAGGTGTTGTCTAGCGGGGCTGGCGCGTGTTTGCTTTGGCCCATGAGGCATTCCAGCCCAGTCCAGACACTTATTCAAATAGATGTTTGTGGCATCTACAAAAGTCGAAATGTTTGGGTAGGTGATTTTCCACAGGACTGTGGTTGGGTGGGCTGTATACACAGGAGAGGTGGAATAGGGTATCCTTGTACCAATGTTGTTTACTAAAAATGTAACAGTTCTGTTTTTTCATCAGAATAATATAAAGTATTTTGGTTTAATAAAAAATAGCCTTAGAGTAATTAAGATCAAAATAAGATGGTTGCATTTCCTCAATACACTTATAAAAATCATTTTTATTCTTTTAAAAGGAATCAATACCTCCCCTGGCGTCCTATAATTAGATTCACTTCTGTTGCTTTAGATCTTTTTCATGGCATTGTTCAGGGCAAATGCAGAGCCGCAGAATGGTGGGTGCCTCCACAAAACTGTTGGGGCAAAGGGCCCTATGTGAAGAGTTAGGTCATTGACTGTTTTTTTGATTTTTGTTTTTTTTTTGAAAACACCTAAGTCATGTGATGGGTGTCACAGAGTTGTGTCCATCCTTCAACAATAGTGTATTAACTGTCTGCTATTTGTTGGATTTTATACTAGGCAGTGGTGATGCAAAGACTCAAACCAAACTTTCCCTGTACTCATGAGTCTTTCTTACATCAAAACTTGTAGTTGCATAGCAATAAATACAAACCATGTATACAATAAGTGCTGAGGGAATTGTATTTAGGGTTGAAGTGGTCATTGATAACCGGTGATAACAAAAGACTTCAGGTAGGAGATGGGAACTGAGCTGAACTTGGAAGGAAATGAAGCATTCTGAGATGGAATTGGGGAGAGATTACATTTGACAAGTGGTGTGCAGCCTGGGCAAAGACGTGGAAGAGGGAGGTGGAACTTCAGGACCAGGTTGGTCCTGTACCACAGTAACTCCCCAAAGCCATCTACTAAGGCATTCATGCTCTAAGTGACCACACTTAGGACTACTCAGGTGAGATGGAACTTTGAAACACTCATACTTTCCACTGTTGTTTCCCTTGGTGGAAATGAAATCCTTGGTACACATACATGAATATACACAGTTGCATAGATTTGTACACATATGAACACATACTTAGAAATGCTTTGGAGAAGGAATTTATCAACCTGGTCTGGGGAAATTTAACCATCCTTTGTAATGGGTCTATGCACTAGAGCCCATATGAGTAAGAAACCAGTCTCATGGGGGGAAGTTTGGAATAAAAAATGTGGCCACATAGGCTAAAATGATCAGAGGCACACTTTTATCCTTATGAGATTGGTAGTGAGCAAAATGGAATCTTGGGGGAGGACAAAAAAGTCCAGCAGTCCAAGTGGTCAAAGGCAGCTTTGTCCTGGTTGCACTGCAATTTGGCCATTCCACAAATATTTACTAAGAACAAGCTCTGTTCATGGCACGATGCCCAGGGCTGGGGAGCATTTGTGCACATGTGAGAAAATTACAAAATTGTCCCTGCCTGGTTGTGTGTTTGGAGGAGGGGCCAGGGAGTGGCTGCGTGTATAAGGTCATTAGAGAGATAAGGAATTCACCTGTGAAAAGGTAAATACCAAATCAAAGAATATACAAGGAGTGGCCTGGAGGATTCTAGAAGGCAGAGAAATCATCTTTGAAAAGATTGTTATTGGGGAGGGGAGAGGGAAGAGGGAAGGAGGAAGGTTTCCTGCAGAAAGAAGGGCTTGACTTGCAAACTAAGGGTCATTCACATCATGGAAGCAAGGCAGAGTGGGGAGGGCAGTTGAGTTTCTCAGGCTCACTGAAGAGAGTTTTCCTGTCAGCAGAATCCTGCACTGTCCCAATGCCCTTTCCCTAATTGCCTCCAAAAAGGAATATTCTAGATCATTCCTAATAAACATGCTTTTATAGCATGTTAGGTTTCCCAATGACTTTCTTTATGCCCATCATAATTAACAAGCAGGTATTAAGCTCCAGCTATGTACCAGGTTCTGTGGTGTACCCTGGGATACAAAGACAAAAGCAAACAATCCAGAGACCTCATAAACTTTTAGCAGCCCTCTCGATATAAACATTGACATTCCCATTTCATAACTGAGAAAACTGAGCCTCCAAGGTGGGAGATGGGATTCTCTGCATCCCATATAAATCAGTGTCTGGGATGGTTTTCAAAGGCTTGTCTGCAGATTATAAGTGTAGTAGTAAATAGACCGGAGCAGAAACTACTTCCTACAGAGGCCAGGTAACCCTTTTCCTATGGGTGGTCAAAAGGTTTCATTTTTCAGGGCCAGGCTGGATGAGATGACTTGTGAGGGGTCATCTAGGTCAGGACTTTATGGTTCTATGATCATAGACTGTGTCTTCGAGATTAGAGGCAGAATCCCATGGCTGAAGTCAAGAAATCAAAGCTTTCTCTAAACCCGGGGAGCAACAGTGAGACTTTAAAGAAAAAGACGAATGTTAGGGGCAAAAAAGAACTGTAAGAAGTGGGTGACTAGATGTTTTAGATGTTTGAGGAAGGGCATTGGAGGACTGGACTCCAACAGAGACATTGAGAGAACTCAAAGGTTTTCATATGTGAAAAGACTAAGGATGTAGATGCTGGAGGAGAGAAAACATGGTCTGATTGGGGGTAGGGGTTGGGGAAGGCTGGTGAGATAGATCTTGCCTGATCCCAGGGGATAGGATGAGGCTCACTGGTGTAAGTTGCAAAGAGACAGATTTGGGTTTGATATGATTCAGGACTTCCTAAGCTGTCCAACAATGAAATTAACTGACCCGCAGTAATGAGTTTCCTGTCTTGAATGGTTTATTAGAGGAGTCTGGATGCTGACTTCTCAGAGTGTTGTGGATTCAAATTTGGGATGTGCTTGATGACTTTCTGGAGGTTCTTTTCCTCTTTGAAATTCTTTGAATTCATGAGTAGCCATAGGGGTAAGGACTTGCTTCTCATCCCCACCCCCAGCTTGGGTAACTGACAGAATAGTGGAACTTTGGACAGAAATGAGGAAATAAGGTGTCAGACAGGGGGAGTTGTTCTAGGAGAGAGCTGAGGAGTTTGCTTTTGACATGTGGACTTGAAAGTAACAACAGAATGTCTCAATAAGAATGTCTGGGAGGCAGTTGGAGACACTAGCCTAGACCTTTGGGTGGGAAACCAAGAGAAGGGCCTCAATGCACCCTTAGAATGCATTGCCTTCATACAGAGGGACCACTGGCCTGAAGGACATAATCTGCTGAGACTCTCTAGACTGAGTGATTAGAGAAGGAAGCAGAGATAGGGAATACCAAACGGAAAACGTTCAGGAGGCAGCAGGACAACTAGACTTATCTAGTGTCATCACGGGTAAGGAAGGATAGGGTTTCAAAGGAGTGATTTCCTAACATCCAAGAGTATTAAGGAATCATGGAGAGTGACATTTGAGAAAATTTGGGCAGTGAAAAGGTGAGGGAAGAAACTGATATTTTCCAGCTCAGGCAAAGGTGGTCTCTTTGTGCCTTTAGAGAATGAGGAGACCTTACAAATCTGAGTGAAAAGGGCCAGGTAAGAGGAGAGGATCCAATCAAGGGGGCCAAGAGGAGGATAATCCAATGGAACCAAGGAAACAATTCTTGATCCAAAGGAAGTTATCTCTTTCCTTAGCAATGGGAGGGACAAAAGTGTGTTTGTACAACAGACAGAGGGAACTATGAGGTCAAAATGATAAAGAAACAAACAAAGATGGATTTATACTGCCACATTCTTCTCAATAAAGGTGGGGGCAATAAGTTATTTTTGGATGACTGTGGTTGAAGGAGTGGGAAGAGAGTTGAATAGTGATTAGAAGCTTAAGGAAGGCAGGGATTTGAAATAACCTCTCCAGGAGTACTTTAAGTGATTAAGTTTCATAGGATTTTAATTCTGGAAGGGTCCTTTGATGGGAATGGGATCTGAACCCCCAAAAGGTAAAGCCCCTCCACTTTCCCACGTGATGTGAGTTCCTGGCATTCACTGTGTCATGTGAGAAAATTCAGGTGCTTTTCCCTTTGGGGTTCAGGTCCCATCTCCATGACTTAGAGGTCATCCATCTAGTCATTTGTTCAGGGAAGGCATTGTAACACGAAAAGGATTTAATTAGTTTAGCCAAGGTGATGGAGATAGAGAATCCTAGAGCCAGGGTGTGAAGGTACACTCTTGAGAACCCCATGTCCAGTCATTCTTCTTTTATGCACATTCCCTCTACAACATGATGAATGAAATGGCATAGTAGCAGGAACATTCTTTTAGGAGTTAAGGGAGTTTGATCTTGTCCCTGTTTTTCCCTCACACTACCTGCATAACCTGGAGCAAGGCAGTCCTCGATCAACCTTCTTCATCTATAGAATGTTGGAGTCAGTAGTCTCTGGGATTTGCATCAGTTCTGTTGGTCTGTGATTCCAAGTCATGACAGATTTGTTGTAGAAGATGAGAGCAGTTACAAAAGCTTGAACTAGAGAGGAAAGAAGGAATGTGATGCTTGAGATATACTGGAAGCAAAGTTGATAAGATTTGTGCTCTTACCAGTAATGAGGAAGATGATCTAGTTTTACTTGGACTAGTGGATTTCTCCTCAATGGAGAACTTTTTTCAAGGATGGATGACTCCTTATTGAATATGTTGTATATAGAGAGGTTCTACTAGATGATACCAGCATTTCTTTCTAACTTGGCAGTCCTGTTCTTTTTAAAGATCAAGAGAACATTCATTATGGTCATTCAGTCAATTGCTATACACTGACTTAAACAATGTGTGTCTCTTAAGGCAGATAAGGAAGGAAGGAAGGGAGGAAGGGAGAGAGAGAGAGAGAGAGAGAGAGAGAGAGAGAGAGAGAGAGAGAGAGAGAGAGAGAGAGAGAATTAAAGAAAGGAAGAAAGAAAGTCTCAAGTTAAATATTTAAATATTTTGGTAATTCTGCTCACCATTCAAGATCATCTCCCTCCCTGGCTCTCAGTGAGGTTAGTTGTTCAACCACCCTCATTCTCTCATCTCTTGTCTATAGGTCCCAGGTCCCCGTTGGACTACGTATGCATCCCATGAGACATCATTCCAAGATGAAAGAGCTTTTGATGTATTTCTCTTAAAAATATATCTTTAAAAAAGTAAAACAAAAAGCAGTAGCGATACATGCAGTCTTGGTGTCCTCACAGTCACGTGTTGCTCACCCTTTTGCACAGATATGCATTGGAAGTTGGCATCACAGACATCCAGGCCCCCTAGAATAAAAGTGTTGAATTCCTCAGGCTCAAGTAGCTTTTTATTCTATTCCCATTGCTTCATCCCCAAGGTTAAAAATAAAAGCCACGTGCCTCTGTCTCGCTGTACATTAGTGAGTCGAGTTAATATTGAGTTCCCAACAAAAAAGCAAAAAAGATCAAGTGTGGCTTCATTGTGTGGTGGGTTAGAAAGCCCGGTGAAGATAATTATACAGACACTCCCACCATATTACCCTTCAAAGAAACTGAGCCTAACATTCTCCTTTGAAGCTCTTTAACCAACTAAAAAAAAAAAAAACAAAAACCTCACAAGACCTTATTTAGAGAATGAAATTGCTACTGTATATAATCAAGAGAGGGAATCATAGCAAATTATTGTACTCATCGGATAACAGTATAAAAGGCTACATTTAAGACACTGTATTATATCTCTTTAGTTATTGTTCAGCAGTGCGAACTGTCCTTAAAATGGGAAAGATAAAAATCTGCTGGGGGAATAAAAGCTTACCCATTGTTCTGATTTATCTCCGAGGCTTTCCCTCTTGGCTGAGGAGGCTGAGTCTAATTTCATGTTCTGGAGAGGGCTGAGCACATTCGGGCTGCTCCAAGTTTAAGAGTCATTATGATTGCTTCTCCTTGCCAAATGATGCAATTTTCATTTATCACTAATTGAACTGTACTGTGATAGTGAGTGGTAGAAGGTCCCCCTCAGACAGGGATCATTTTGAATGTGAGGGGCATGTGTGACAGTGTAAATCATGGGAGAAACCATCCCATTTGGGGCTCTCAGTGGGACTAATGGATGAACACACAGGATCCCTAATCAGTTTCTATCAGTACATTTTAAATCAGCCAGGTCTGAAATAAGGCACCTAATAAGTTGACCCTGCTGTGCTTTTGACAGAATAATGATGCTCTTGGAAAGAACTTAGGAAGGTGACATTTGGAAACCTTTGCTGTTTGAGAATTTCCTTTCTATGGGAAGCCCTTCCTTGAGAGGATCAGAGGATCAAAGATCTGGAGATGGACAGAGCCTCAAAGTCCTCTGAGTTACAC
This sequence comes from Notamacropus eugenii, assembly GCF_028372415.1. Lineage (NCBI taxonomy): Eukaryota > Metazoa > Chordata > Mammalia > Diprotodontia > Macropodidae > Notamacropus > Notamacropus eugenii. The sequence continues at coordinate 380,461,605 of NC_092877.1, forward strand.
TCAGATGCTAGAGATTTGATCTGACTTACTAAAGCTCCCAGACATTTGGATTCCTGTCTGTTTTATTTGAGTCAGAGTCAGTGTCCCAGGGGTTTTCAATTTGTGTGGAGAAATGAAGAAGAGTTCAGAAGCTGGCCTCACCAGAGGATTCCCCTAAGACATGTGAGTGATGGGAGAGAAGCAGCAAAGTGTAATGGGGACAGAACTGACCTGGAAGCCAGCAAGACCCGAACTGAAGTCCTACTTCTGACACCCACTGCCTGTGTGGCCCATGGAAAGTCACATGAGTGTTCTAGGCAACTCCTTATGCCAGCCATCCTGCTCTGGTTTCCTCACTTGGGAGAGCCTTTTACCATTAGAGTAGCAGATCTTATTCTTGTCCCTATCCACAAGAAGGGCTGAAGGTCAAAAGTAGAGAGAGACTTGAAGGTCAGATTACTACCAAGAGACCTACCTGGTAGGAACCAAATCAATCAATAAACATTCATTGATTTCAGAGAACTTCAAGAGTGGGAAGAGACTTCCAAGGTCCTCTGGCCCAATCCTTCTGTGAAAGGTTAATCCCTTTTATGACATTGACCAGTAACCGTCCAACCTCTAATCCAGGACTTCCAGAGACTTTGCTGTTACATTGCGGAGGTGTGGGGAGGTGGAGGGAATGGGTGACATGACAGTCAATATTACCAACACCCAAACTGATATCGTTCTAGGGTGCATTAAGGGAGGGCCAAGAGCCGGCATGCATTGAGTGGTGGTCCTGCCATATTCTGCTCTGGTCAGCTCCATGGGGACCTTTGTGTTCAGGTTTGCAGTCCTTCTATTATCAAACTGGAGTAAGTCTGGAGAATGACAAAGGTAGCAGAGCAAATGGTTGCTGTGCACCAAGGACATTGATTGAAGGAATTGAGAATACTCAGCCTGGAGAAGAGAAGATGGAGGAGGCCATGATAGCTGGCCTCATGGATCCCTAGGGTGGTTCTGTGTGGCATGGATGAAACGTGCACTACTTGTTTCCAAGACTGAAAGTGATGGGTGGTCATTGCTGGGTCCAAGAACTGGGGACGTCATAGTCTTGAAGACTGCTATTGTGTTCTCCTTGGAGTTTACCTTTTCTTGGCAAAACCTTCCCATTTCCTCCAACTGGTCAGTCTCTCTATGTGTGTACCTTGGCTCATCACTGAATTGGACAGTGGGCCCCTTCCAGAATTGTGGGGAGGGAGGAGATCCGGCTGGCTCGCATTCGGGAACTGAATGTGTTCTTGTGACTGTTTTCCAACACTGAGCTCCAGCATTCCTTAGAGGACTCTGTGGTCTGTACAGAGAGACTCTCAGAAGTCATCTTCACCTCCAGGTCCTGGAGATAGCTGTGCCTTCTAAGGCATGAGTTCAAGGTCTGCTACATTTGAACAAATGTCAACACTCCCTCCCATTGTAAATGTGAAGACCCTCTTTGGTAAACCATGTTCGGAAAAAAAATGCTGCGTACAATAATTTCTTTTTTCCATTTGTTCTGGCTTATATATTTAAAGCAAACAACTGAAAAACAAAGACAAAGCAAATGAAATTAATAGGAACCTTGTTCTGGGGCTGGAATGGATTTGAGGGGCCCTCTAGTTAAATATCTTCATTTGAAGGGTGAGGAAACAGGCCCAGGTAAAAAGGTAAAGTGCTTTGAGATCCCAGCCTCCAGTATTTAGAGCTAGAAAACATATTAAAGGCCATCCTCCCCATGAATGCTCCGAAAAGTTGGCTGCATTATACGAGATCACATAGGTATGTGAGAAGGACAGGGTCTGACCCAGGTCTCCTGCCAAGTCTGTTCTACATCATTAATTATCTAGGTAGTGCTGACCCCTCTGACTAGTACTAGCCTAGACAGGAAGGTCAATCAGAGCCAGTCATCATCTGTGGTCTAACAGAGAAGGTTCAGTTCACACTGATCAGTACATTGCCATGGAGAATCCTCAGAAGTGCAGAAGTCGCTTCCCACTGGGGCTATGAGATTCTCAATGGAGCTTGGTCACTGAGAGACCCTTGAAAGTAGAGGAAGAATAAGCATCACCATGATTAGTTCTCAGCTACCTCCCCTGGCTTGGAGTCTCTTGTGCCCATATAATGGGATCAGCACTTTCCTAAGTGATCAAGCTGATCTGCCTACGTAAGCATTGTTCCCAAACTAAATAGATGCTAGACGCTCAAGTCGCTGGTGTCTCCTTGCCAGCCAATTTACTAGAGCAGAGGAAACAATCCAGGACAGCAGTCTAGGGTCCTGAAATGACAAAGATTTCCTGGCCTTCTGGGATGTGGGAAGATTGTTTCAGCAGCGGGCTGGACGGGTGGGAGCTGTCTGGAAAGCACCAATGCAGAAGATCCCTATGGACCCTGGGGATAAATGCGGCGGCCCCACGTGTGATAAAATAGGTCACTATTTTCCATTTTTCCTTTATTTCTACTTATTGCCTTTCAAATGGATCAACTGGGTTTGTTTCTCCCATAAAAGGAAACAAGCTGGTCATTATGAGGAAATAGTCTTTTGAAACTGAGACTTCTGCTATGTCAGGCAATATTGCTTTCTCCAAATCAAAGCAAATGGAGCCCAATCTTCCCTGCCCCACATCTTTCAGATGGAGCTACTGAGGCCCCAGAAGGCATATGAACTGGTCACACTCACAAAGAAAATTAACAGCACAGTTTTCTGTGGCTCAGTAGTGAGTCAAATTCCCAGCATGGACTTGCTGTGAGATTACTAGAGGAGGGTATCACTAGAGGTGCAAAGCCCTTAAGAGATAGAAAGGAGAGGGGGGTGAGAGTCTGGGCAAAATCTTAACTTTCCCCAAGAAGCTGTAGATCTGTTGTGCAGATCAGTGGCATGTACACACACTCTGACAATCTGAGTTTAAAGAGAACTTGGAGGGCAGTTGGCTAACTCTGTCCATATGTTGACAGTCAACAGATATTTATTAAACCCATACGCTGAGCTATGTCCTTTATAAACAGACATGTCAGGCAGCCCCAGACTCAAAAGATATTCTGTGATGCCAAAAATCCCATCTATTCCCTGCTAGTCATATGGTTGTCAAACCTTTGTCTGAAGACAACGTGGTGGGGCCCACAGTGCTTTGGGAACTGCCCATTCTATTTGAGACAATCTTATTAGGAGTTAATGTTTCCTAACATCCAGGCTAAATCCACCCCTTTCCTACCTGGATTTTTCCTGCTTCTGCTGGAACTCAGCTCTCATGATCCCACCCCTTCTTTGTAAGTACTTGAACCCAGCTTCCACATCCTCACTTAATAATTCTCTTCTCTAGGGTAAAAAAAACCAAACAAAGTTAACACTATTTTCCATAAAGTAGAAGTGAGTGTCATTCATCATGTGAGAGGGTGTATGTGTAGATGGGGATGGGAGAAGGCAGGAAGCCTAAGGATAGAAGAAAATCTGGAACATCCCTTGTGGAGCAGGCTAAGACTTCAATGACAGAGACCAATGATGGTGATATAGAGGGAAATCTTCCAAGGGAAAGTGTTAGATGAAAGAGAATAATAAGAAATAAACTCCCATTAAATGAATCTTCCTTGAGTGGGAAAATGCTCTCTTTGGTATTTTGGTCCAGAAGAGGGCCTGAAAGTTACAGTCCTTAGAATAACACAGTAAACAAATTGCTGAATTTAGCAAGATAGGGTGGCAGTGCTGGGCTTGGCTCTCCCTCAGTTTCCTAGAGTGCCCTTAATAAAAGAAGGCAGATCCCAAGTAGTACCCTATGGGGATGTACACAGATCTAGGAACATTTTAGAGAGTATTTCAAACCCTTTTTCATCCCCCAGAAGGTGGTGGGCACAGAGGTAGAAAATCCAGTTGCTGCCCATGGCATTAAAGGAACATTTCTGGTGAGCATCCTATGCTGAATGTCGGTGAATTTCCAATGAAGGATGGATGCTTTACCCTCCCTCAGGGGATTGATTTCTCCTGCCTTATTGTTTACTTGTGGGAGCCTAGGCAATCTGGTCAGCCTCAGGCTTTCTCATCTGACCTTCTCTCATCTTTGTGAGTGTGCACTCACCAGAAAACTTTAACTTCTGTCCTCAACTTCTATGCCTTCTATTGTTACAGAGGGAAACCCACACAAAGAAACAAGACCTTAGGAAACTTCCCATAAAATGACTGCCATGGGGTAGTGGATAGAGGCTTGAGCTTGATGTTGGGAAGGTTTGAGTTCAAATCCTTCCCAACCCTCTTTTTTGTGCCTCACTTTCCTTCTTGGTGAAATGGGCATAAACATCTCTATAATACCAACCTTACAGGTTTTTCAGGAAAGGTAATCAATCATTTGAATAGCTTTTATTAAATGGTTATTTATGTGACAGGTTCTGTACTGAACACCGGGGTTACAAAGATAGGCAAAAATCGGTTTCTGCCCTAACAGAGCTCACCATCAAGTTGGGGAGAGAGCCTATAGATAAGTAAGTACCTACAAGACATCCACAAAGGTGAAGGGAGGTATGTAAAGCACATTTAACCCTTAAAGTGCTCTAGGAATGTCTTCCCCTGCTCTCTTCACCGCCTGGTTCATAGCTTTCTTCTGCAGACTCCATTTGCCAGTCTACTGGGTGTTCTAGTGTTCCACTGGGCTTCCTGGCTCATGGCATCTATTTTCTACTGACTTGTTTGTGGTTATGTTTTCTCCCCCAACAGAATGTCAGCACCTCGAGGACAGGGATTTTTCACTGTATTTGTGCATCCCCAGAAGCTAGCCCAATGCCCAACATGTAGTAGGACCTTAATAAATTGGTTGGCTGACTGATAATTGATTTGAGAATCTTCTTGAACACTCCCAACTCTAGAATTCTTTGAGCTGCAAATAAATCCAGAATTCCTTGCCATAGCCGCAGCAATGTTTCCAGTGTGCCATATTATCTTCCTGATCCAGGAAGGCAATCCATCTACTTAGAATAACCAGATCATCTCTGCAATGGATTCTGGCTACCACCGCCAGCTCTGGATTCATTCAAAGTTTTCCTAACACCAATAGCTCTTTTCTTCACAAAGTACATTTTTATCCATGTTCCATAGCCTTCTTCCCTCCCCCATATTCTCCCCCCACCCACAAGTTGGCATCGCTGGCTGCTGGGCATTGGCTGGTTTGGCTGGAAAAGGCTTGCTGGAATGTAGTCCTTTTCTCGTTGCTGCACACTCGGACACATCTGGATCTTTTCTCTGGTGCATTTGCTACCCAAGAAATTGTTTTTAGGTCTTCAGGTAGATGCCATTTAGTACCAGAGATCTAGCATCCTAGGATAAGACAATACTGGTGGTCAGAGGGTCCCCAAGGAATCCCACAGTGTTGCCTCTACCTCTGGCATGTAAATGGAAGCCAGAAATGACCCGCTCGCTCAACGTCCTCAGTCTTGCTCGGGTCAGTCAGCAACACTGAGGGGGAGGAGCAGCTCTCAGTTCGGGCCAGGCCCTTTCTAGGCTGTAAGGTCGCTGGAGCCCTGGGCCCCTGCCTTCCTTGAAGGGGGTGCTGCAAAGTGCCATGGGCCCCCTGCTTCCTGCTTTCCCTGGTGCTCTTTCGAATGCTGCTGAAGTGGGCGCCCGCCCGCCGTTTCTCTTCATTTTAATTTTATCCCCCATAAATATAGGCATTAATTTAAATCCCATCCAGCACATCACAGTTTGGATAGAGGCAAACGCGCTGCATGTTAATATCTCACTTTGCCATGTTTTCTCACTTGCTTCCAGAATAGTATCTCTTCCTGCCTCAGCATTTAATCTTAGGACAACGGAAACTTTTTTGTCTGTGCACTGCCTTTTTTTTCCAACTTTCCTCATCTGCCTCGCTGTCTCGCCGCCTGAGTGAGGGAGGGGTTTTCTTCCTCCTTTGGCTGCTTTTGCACTTACTTTTCCTCTTCTCCCATCAGACCCTGTAGGGGTCCCTGCGTGGAAGGTCACACACCTGCTCCAACATAAGCAGGTTTCCATATCCCCAAGCCCATCCAGTGTCCCTTCCTTAAATTCAACAAATGTTCAATGCTCACAGGGTGGGTGACATCACTGGAGAGAGACACCACCTAGTCCAGGAGAAAAGCAGGGTGCCCAGGGAAAACAAGAATCAGTCAACAGTCAGCAACAGTACCAGGCACCGAGCTCAGCCCTGGGATACAAAAGTAGGCAAAAGACAGTCTCTGCCTTCAAGGAGTTCACAATGTAATGAGGAGACAACAAGCAAAGGGCTAAGCACAAACACACTATTTTTAGGATAAATGAGAAATAATCCACAGAGGGAAGACTCTGGAATCAGGAGGGAGAAGATGGCGAAATTGAAGGAAGCCAAGTGGGGGAGAGAGAGAGGGATCTGCGAAGGTTCCCTTATTTGTAAAATGAGGTGGACTACATAGGATGGTCCTTGAAGCTTCCAGATCTCAGTACAATTCCAACCCTCAAGGAAAGTTTGTGTTCTCCAGAGGAACCATGATGCCAATAGAACAATGGACCACATGTGGTGTAGGCTTGTGAGGGCTGACTTTGGGGTTTGGAAGACTCAGGTTCAAGGTCTGGTTCTGACACATACTGGCTCATCCCTCAGCACCCCTAATCAACTGTCTCAGAGTTTAGACTGAAAGTGTTTCTGGTCTTTAATTTCCAGAGGAGTTGGTTGGAATGAGTAGGGTTGAAGGAGGAAAGGGGACCAGCCCCTTCAGTCCCTGAAATTCTATAAAACAATTTCTCCACCTCATCTTTGTTGACCTTGACAACTGAGGAGGATGGATTTGGACTGAGGAGACTTGAATTTGTATCCTGACTCTGATACCTTCCCTCTGTGTGACCCCTGGTGAAGTAACTTTGCTTCTCTGGGCACCAGCTTCCTTATTTGTAGAGTGAGGACACTGAACTACATTTCCTCAAGAAAACCTGAGTTCAAATCTGACTCATTGGCTGTCACCCTTGGGCAAGTTACAAAACTGTGTTTGCTTCCATTTCTAAAATGGGGGTAGTAATAGCACCTGCCTTCCAGGGATGTTGTAAGGATCCAATGAAAGAAAAATTGTCCAGGGCTTAGCACAATGTCTAGCATAGATCATGTGATTTTATTATTATTAATTGTTATTATTAGGTGCCTAAGATTCCTTCCAGCTCAAAATCTATAGGAAAAAAATCTATGGTCCTTAACATTCCCCTTTTACAAATGAGGAAACTGAGGCTCAGAGTGAACGTAACTGAGGTCACACAGTAAGTGCCTGAGATGGCTTGAAAACATGGTCCTCCTCCTCACAAATCCAGAGCACTCAGTCAGCCAATCATCTCCTAGATAGTAAAGAGAATAGTCTAATTGTCCCACAAGAGACAGATTGAGGGAGACAGACCAGGGAAAGGACCCTGTAAAAATATCTTTTGGTGGGGCACAGGGTAAAGAATTCTGGCACCTGACGGGTTTGGGACATTTCACAACAGAGGAAAATGTACCTGGCTGGGCCCTGGAAAAAGAAATGGATTTCAACAGGTTGGAAGTCAGAGTGAGAAGGGGGATGCATTTAGGTACCAGAACACATCCCACGTGAATGTGAATGCGTGGAGGGGGGAGGCTATCGGCTGAGATCAGGGGAGGGCAGTTCTCCATTTAGGGCTGGAATGTAAAATCTGTGAAGGGAGTAAATGTGAAATGTGATAAGGGTAGCATGAGAAAAATAGTGTGGAGGATCTTAAGTGCTGAACCTAGAAGCTTCTTTTAAAGAGAATGATCTGGTAGGCGTGTGTGTGTGTGTGTGTGTGTGTGTGTGTGTGTGTGTGTGTGATATTTGGAGTATTCCAGTCAGCCATTACACTCTAAAGTTCAGACCCAATTTCCTGACCCTAGAATTGTGACTTCCAAAGCTTTGTCCTTGCTCAGTTAAAATTTGTCAGATTGCCTTCACTGTGGCAGCTGCTTCCCAGAAATGGTAACCACTCTGCCCCGGTGGCCCAAGGACAATGTTGGGTCTTGAGTTTGCCTGCTAAGAGAGAATGCTTTGTTTCTTTTGTTTTATGAGACTTCTTCAAACCCTATTTTGGAGTCTACAGGATTTCTTTTTTAACCCTCTGAGTAAAAAATTGTAAAAATAAGGCATGAACTCACATTTCCAGTCTGTCAGGCGAATTCCATCTAAATACATGTTCCTGCAGTGTAGGGGACAGGTATCAGTAAGAGCCACCCTGAGACCTTCTCTTCCCTCCCCTCTGGCACCTGGGACACTCGTATTAACTAGGTGGTCAGTAAAGAGTCAACTGAATTCAGCTGATGGCCACTGGATTCAGGCATTTGGAGAGTCACATATGGAGAGAAGACAGAATCCTATATAACCAAGAGAAAGTCAATGGATTCAGTCTCCTTTTTACCTTTATCATCACCCACAGCCCTGATGGGATGTCTGGAGCTGCTACCCTTGTCCTCTGGCTTACACCCTCCTGATAGATGCTGCCGTTGGAGGGCTTGGGTCCTTCCCTTCCCTTTCTGAACCTCCATCTCTGGATTAACATTGCATGGATTTTATCTGTAGCAGAAAGGCTGGGTTACCCGGGTAACCACATGAGTGAGGATGTTAATCCATTTATAGCATTGCTGCCCAGGTTTGATTCAATTAGCATGGTGGATGACGTGCTTTTGAGGGTTGCTGATATTGGGACATGGCTTGTGCTGAGACACCCCAGTCTCTGCTGCCCAGCCCTATTTCTTATATGGGTGAAACTCCTGCAGGAAAACAGGGGTGGTGGTGATTGTCCAGAGGACAGCTGATCCCTCCTTGTTTCACAAATTGTCCTGGTGCTTACTCTCTGACATTGGAAACAGATGTGAGAAGAGGGTCACCAGCCCCTTCTTGTATGACTCCTGCCTGGCTTACACCTATCTTCGTGACCTTTTCCCTCACGAATGGCTCTGTCCCACCTCCAGCCCCTGCACTTTGAGATGAGCCTGTGGATAGCTCCTCATCTTGCATTTTATAAGATACAGACACAGACGGACATAGAGCCAAGGGTGGGGAGGTAAGGAATAAACATGTACAGCATCTACTATGTGCTAGGCACCATGATAATCATTTTCCAAACGTCTTATTGGAGCTTCCCAACAACCCTGTAAAGAATTTTTGGGGAAATTGAGGTAGAAAGAGGTTAAGTAACTGGCCCAGTTACACAGTTAGTATCTGAAGATGGATTTGAACTCAGGTCTTACTGACTCCAGACTCAGAAATCTATCCACTTCAAGAGATAGACACAAGGAGAGAGACAGATTTTTTCCTTACATTTGAATTGTCCTTTCAATTCTATTTAAATACACAGACCTTAAAATGTCCTAAGCCTAATGAGATCAACCCAATGCAAAATCTTATTTTGCTACATGTATGTCTAGGAATAGTTAGGGACTCTGGGTATTGTAAGTTAATGGAAATAAAAGAAAACCACTTAATCACTAAGTATTTTTTTCATAACACCTACTGTGTGCCAGGTGCTATGCTTGATTCTATCTGGAAGGCTGTTACAGGATCATTGATTAATCAATCAACAAACAATGATTAAGAACCTACTGTGTGCCAGGAACTACACTGGGTACCAGAAATGCAAAGAAAAAGAAACCCTCCCTACTCTAAGGTAGCTTAGACTTTATTGTTGTAAAGCAAAAATGAAAAGAGCATTCCAAAATCCCCACACTCCATTCCCCATGCAGTTTGAGTCCCTTACAATGTCCAAGATTGTAAGTGCCCATCTTTGTGAGACTAATTGTCAGGGGATTGTCCCTAGCAGGAACATGGAAGGCAGGACATCGGCTGCTTGGTTAGATACTAGCTCTGTTTGTTATACAGAAGAGCAAAGTCATCCTTCCCAGCATATATATGTGGGATCATATTCCCTTAGAAATGGTGACTCATACCAGCATGTCTCCCCAAGATAGTGAATGGAGCTAGGTCTTAGTCAAGGGTGCTAGAAGAAAAAAAACTTGGTTTTGGACTGAAGAGAATTAGTTCTAACATTTTCAGGGTTCCTGATGGCCACCCAAACAGAAATTTCTGCCTCGTCTTAGACTAGGTGGCACAGTGGAAAGGGCTATGACCTTGGAATCAGAAAGATTCTTCCTGAGTTCAAATCATTTCCTAGCTGTGTGACATTCAGTAAATCGCTCAACCCTCTTTGCCTCAGTTTCTTCATCTGTAAAATGACCTGGTGAATTGTTCCAGAATCTTTGCGAAGAAAACCCCAAATGGGGTCATGAAGATTTGGACCTTACTGAAACGATTCAATCCACACAAAAAATCTTTGAACTTCCCATCAAGAAAAAAACAAAATATTTCCTTCCACAACTACTAAATCCCTGTGAGTCTATGGTTTTCTCTGTTCACGTATTCCCAGTACTTAACCCTGAGCATATCACATAGAGACACTTAATACATGACTTGTTGACTGACTCATTGTCATATTTAACTGAGATAAAACAGTTTGCATAATTGAGTCTCACTGATGCAAGAAGCCCCATTATTGACTGTAGTAGATGCATCTCTCGCTTTGGCATCATGGATGAATCCTTCCTCATACTTGTAATGATTCAATAATCATTTATTATTTCTCAGCCTCAGTTTTATCTTCTGGAAAGTGGGAATAACAGCACCTGTTGCCATTTTTTTTTAAAGATTATAGTAAGGATCAAATGAGCTCTTGGCTGTGGAGGACGTTGATTAACATTCAAGCACTTTTATGGCTGATGGTTGTTGCTTCCTCCACAATTTGTCCTTCATCACCTTTTTATCCTGTGGAATGATGACTCCTACAGAAAATAAGACTGGAAACAAGGGACATGGGTCAGGAGAAAGAGGGCAGAATTTAGGGGGAGAGGGCCTAGGGTTAAATCCTGGCTCTTCAACTTTTGGATTTCAGTTTCCCTCTCTGTTCTAGTTAGGATATTGTTCCATGTGGCCTCACAGGTCTCTTCTAATTCATGATCGTATGATTTTAAGGTTCCAAGAGGGCAGTTTAAGCTTCATGGCAGCCAGCAGAGCTGTCCAACGTGCAATGGGCTGCCTCTAAAGGTGACGTTCTCTCTTAATAAAGGCCCTCAAGCCAAAACTTAGGCGCCATTTATTGGGTACCTAATTGGGGTTTCCTTTGCCTATGGGTTGGACTATGTGGTTTCTAAGGTCCCTCCTCATACTCAAATCTGGGAACTCTAGGCTTTTACTGCAGCTCCCCCACCCCTCTTTGCTGCAGCACCCTATGCTGCATCTCTGGTTCTCTTTCTTCACTGAGTTACTGATGCTGGTGAATGACCTTGTCTTGGGTCCCCAAAGGCCCCCATGCACAATGGAGAAACTGAGCTGCCAAATGCATTGAATTCTGACGTGCGGGTGCTGGCACATGGAACATTTGAAGAAGGTGGCATTCGCTGCCTCCCCTCTCTCCCCTGAGAGGATCTTTCACCATATGTTGTTGGTATGAATGTTTTAAGTGACCAGCAGCAGAGTTGCCTCATTTCAAATACAGATGGAGTTTTGATTTGGGAGAACCATTCAGTGAAATGTTTTACAGGGTCTGGAAATCAGTTATCATTTTAAAAAGTCATGAAGAAATACATACACTTAACCTTTCCCAGTGAGTAAAGCCAAGTAGGCAGGGAAGTTGATCTCAGTGTCCAGCAGTGTCTATTAGGTTCCTGGAATTTGATGAGGGTAACCATAGCAGTTACCAACTCCTGCCAAGAAAATGCCTGGACCTTTCTAGTGGTTGGGGTGGTGGAGGGACATGCAGAGCTTAGCTGTCAATTAAGAGTTTCTTTTAGGAATAGTTACCTCTCTTAGGAGAACCACTCTACAAGCTCTGGGACTACTTGGTATTGTCTTGATGGGCTCTTGTCTTTTTGGTGTTCACTGTGTATTCACTGATGTGCACCCACCAAAAGAAACAAGAAAAAGAAAATATAGACAAACAAAAATGACTCCAGCCAAGCCAAGGCTTACAACTGGAGTGCCATGCCAGTCTGGGGCACAGGAGTATTCCTCTACCAGTTCGGTCCTTCCCATCCTTTCCTCTCTCTGCGTGTCCTACTAAGCTCTGTTGTTGTGATATGGAGCCAAATCCTCTCATTCCAGCCAACTCAGCCAGCCTTTAGTAAATGACCCTGTGCGAGGAGCGATGCCAAGCCTTAGGCATACGAAGACCAAAATGCAGACCAATCTGCTCCTGAGATATTAACATCCTACTGCAAAGGTATGTCATGGGAAACACAATACTGTTATGTGGCAGCATCAAGCAAGGCCTCTTCTAGGAGATGGCACTCAATGTGTGCCTTAATGGATGTGATGAATTCTTAAAGGCAGAGCAGGGGAGGGCCTGCCTTTCTTTCTTCCCCCCGCACCGGCCTTGAAGGCACAGGTAGAAGTTGGAATGCAACTTCAGGAATCCTGTTCTCTTTCTGTAAGTAAACATTGGGGCCTCTTAACCTTTATTTATGATTTTTAAAATTCCCTGGACCCCTTTGGCAGTAGTTTGGGAAAGCCCAAGGACCCCTTCTCAGAACTGTGTTTTTAAAAGTCTTAAATACACTACAGAGGGTTACAAAAGAAGCCAATTAGATGAAAAAGGAATTCTCAGAAGATTTAAGTACATGCATTTAAATACACCTGCGAATACACATGCACAAGCATATATACAAACACAGAAGTTTATAGACCCTAGGTTAGGGACCCCTCCTCTGCAGTTCCTCTTGGTTTGAGTTCAATCTCATTCTGTGAACATTTGTTAAACTTTTTTTGTGTACAAGGTACTTTTTCATGCAGGATTATGTCTGTAATCTGCCATTTAATCATGCAATTCCTGAATCTCAGGATTGGCAGGGACCTCAGGCGTCTGCTATTCAAACCTGCACCTGCACAATAATCCCATACCTAGAATATCCCAAACAAATGGTCATCCATCCTTTGCTTGATGACTACCGTGAAATAGAAGCTACTTCCTCCCAAGGCTACCTATTCCACTTTGGGTTAGCTTTCCGGTGGTTGGGAATTGTGTCCCTATGCCAATCCTAAATTATCTCCTGTCAATTCCATGCCTGCTCCCAATTCTGCCCTCTGGGACCAAGCTGAAAAACCTTAATCCTTTCTCACATTAAATCCCTTCAAATACTCGAAGACAGATATCAGGTTCCCTACAAACCTTCTCTTCTTTCCAAGTAAGTATCACCAGTTTTTTGGTAGTAAGTTTCTAATAGACTTATGTAATCACTAGACAAAAGCTGTGTGGATTTACAGTAAAGCCTCAGCTAGCTCTACCTCCAGCTACATAGGTTAACCGGCACTTAGCTATAAGCCAGGAGTTAAGAGGAGAAAAGAAGACCCATGACTAAAATCAATTTCCCAGAGGGCATGTACCGAGACTTACTCACTGGGCTGATTTCAACCCGTAGGGCCTCAGTGTATTGACACGTACTTTGCACAGAAGCCTCACAAGCTTGTCTATTTAGTTTCCTGGTTCCCAGTAGAGGAAGGAGCTCCTTGGAAGTAGCAGCCATCAGCCTGATAATTAGCGAAGGGACAGAAGAAAACTACAAAGAGGAGACATGAGAGTTTCAAGCACACAGAACTCTGGGGCTGGTTCATAAGGGTCAAATCTGTACTTCAGGAGACCTGGAATAATTTAAAGCACTATTAATATTTCATGTTTATGACTGATTGTGAGTCATGGAGAAAAGGTTAAATTTCTCTTTGTCATCAGCAGGGGAAGATGGGAAAGTCAGCTGTAGATTTGAGAGAGATTTCCATATCATAATGTTAGGAAAAGCTTTTATCTTTATTTATTTTTCTGCCTTAAAGGGGAAACCCTTAGTTAACTAGAATCACAGAGGTCTCTTGTGGAGGGGCCTTAAGCAGCCGTCTTGTTCAGCCAGCACCTGCACTTGAATCCCTGGTATTCATTCCACTCTCAGACATGTTCAGTACACTCCATCTGAAGACCTTTAGTGGGAGAGAAGCCCTGCTTTCCTCAGGGAGACTCATCTCCTTCAGGACAGCCCTCATTGGTAGGAATTTCTGTCTGATAGCCATCCTCAACTCTTTGCAATTTCTTTCTCCTGCTCCTTGCTTCTCCTCTGTGGCAACACTGAGTCAGCTTCATCCCTCTTCCGTGAGACCCCCTCTCCCCATCTCTGAGGTCCTGCCTCACTTCAGCCTTCCGTTCTTCAGAGGGACATCTGTCTTAGGACAGAATCTCCAGCCCACTTCTATCCCTATCACTTACCTTTCTTCAAATATGGTGCCTGGAATGGAACTTTAAGTCCCACATATCTCTGGTGCTCTGATTAGGGCTGAGCAAAGCTGACAACCCTATTAGGGAAGCGCTTAAATGGCTGAGCTTTCTTCCCCTTGTTCTTTCCCCTTTTCTCTTCTTTCTTTTACTTTCCCACCCACACATATTTGTTTTTAAAGTTAAATCTAATTTGAATTTCCAAACAACTCTTTGAGATCAAGGCTCTGTACTCCATTTTCCCAAGTTCCACACAAGGTAACAGAGCTGGAGGAGCCCCAGAGTCCACTTAGTCCAGTCCTCTTCCTTTAATGTGGGTCTTAAGTGACTTAAGAAGGTCAAAGCTTGAAAGGGAGAAGTGACCTCTGAGGTCAGTAAGTCCAACCACCTCATTTTATGAAAGAAGCAACTAAAACCTGGGATGTTTAAGTAACGTGTTCAGGATTTGCACACAGTGATCAAAAACAGTTATTGGCATGCACATCCTCTGGCGGTAGAGCCAATGTGCTTTTCCTTGCTATCAAACTCTTGTCTTGCTTTTTGATTTCAGACTTCCCAATGGGCAATGGTCTAAAGAATCACTCTTAACGTTTATCAGATATCTACTTTGTGCCATTAACAAAATGAAAAAAAAAATAATGTAACTAAAGAATTTCTTTTCCAAATGTACAATTCTACCTTGCCATCTTAAGCAGAGAGAGAGAGAGAGGTGGTGTTCTTTTCTTTTTTAATGAATTAATGTTTTTGATTTTAATATGATAAATCTGTCTGGGGTGGGAAGTATCTTTCCCTTTTCCCCTTGACTTCCAAACCTTCCCCTGAAATGAAAAGGGGAGACAAGGGCACAAGAAGCACATTGATTTCTGGATCACACTGCTGGAGTTGGGCGGTGATGCTTTGATGGTCTCCTTGTGTGGCACTGGGAATCCGTGGACCTACAAATTAACAGCATTTAACATGATTGAAGTTATCCTGTAATAAAATCTTGGTTACCTGGAAACCACCTATTCTTATGTCATCAAGTTTTCAGCGTAGCTCTGGGCCCAAAAGTTGGACCTCCCAAAACAACATCAACAACGAAAACCAGTGTAATTTTTAGTGGTGATAAACAAGCCACTCCTGAGAAACTATGAACCTCAATGGAGGGGTGGGGGGAGGGAGAAGATAAGAGGTGAAAATCCTGCCTCTGTCAGTTACTTCCTGTGTGACCGTGAGAAAGTGAGTAAGCTTCTGATGTTCAGTCTTCTCATGTCTAAAGAGAAGGTTTGAACCAGATGGTTGAAGATGCTTCCAGCTCCGTAGCTCTGGTCCTCTGGCCCATAGATTATATCTGCAGACTCTAGAGCTAATGAGGATGTTCAAAGTTTATAGAGGTGGGCACGGAGACCCAGCGATAGGAAGAAGGGTGACTCAAGATCTGACAGGAAGTAAATGACTGAGTTGGTATTTAAGTTCCCATCCTCTGTCTTCATAGCCAGGCTCTTGTCACTGCAATTTTAAGAGGCTGGTTGAGCTAACAAGGAGAAATGGGGGAGTACCCTTGGAAGTCTAGAAGAGATCATTGTCTCTCCATGAATGCCAAGAAGACAAGGCAAATGCTAGAAAATGTGAGAAAAGCCAGGTTGGATGGTAGAGTAAAAGTGATTTGTGGTCTAACAAGGTGGATTCTGTCCCTAGCTCTGACTGCCTGTCTCCTTGGTGACAGATAAAGAAGCCCAGAGATGCCTCCTAAGATTAGGGTAAAAACTCTTCATGGACAAGGGACTGGTGCCCTGTGGATACAGTTACAGGGTTAGGAGAAGGGGGATCTGGGTTCAAGTCCTCCATCACTTAGGAGCTGTGTGACCCTAGGAAGTGTCTAACCTTAGGTGCCTTACATATCTCCCTAGAGTGACCAAGCCCTTGAAGTGAAGTCAGAGGCCCAGGATCCAATACCTGTTTATGATTCTGGGCAAGTCATTCAGTATATGTGGTCCTCAGTTTCCCCCTCTGTAAATGAAAGGGTTGTCCCAGCTCTTCTTCTAGAATTCTAATTCTGTTGAGTCATACCTTGGTTTTATTCTGCATTGGTGGAGGGAGGCTCCATACCTGCTGCTCCAAAATTGACTAGGGCATTGATTCTTCATGTCTGAGTATGTTTTGGTTTTTTTTTTTAGTAATATCCAACATAAGAAGCTGTTGAGAGCCTAAGCTCTTCACAGTTGGAGAGAGCACCTACAGCTTTGAAATCGATAACCCATCAAAATTGTAATTTTTATTTAAGAGTGAGCAAGTGGAAGGATTGCCACTAAAAGAAGAATAAAATAAAAATCATAAAGATAAGTGCTGTTGCCAACCAAATGTTGAATGAGCTTTTGGAAGTCCTTATTAATTGAATTTGAATTGTGTCTTTCTCCCAGTAAGTGGAGTGCCAGCTTAAATTTGTCCAATTTAATTAGTTTTTACTGACAGAAGATTAGGCCCAAAAGGATCTTTATTATCTTTTTTATAATTGCTATTGATCCAGTTTCTCTGTTCCTACATAGAACGATGTAAGCTATTTCAAAGGGGAATCGGCTGCCTCCTTGTGACCCAAAGTCCTGACACCAAGGGTGGATAACCACTTAACAGGAGTGCAGTTGAAGGCATTCCTTTTCACACAGGGCTGGGCCAGAAGTTGTCTGGTGGCAATATGGAAGGGGAAAAAAAGGGAACTTAGACCTGAAGTCAAATGCCAGCTCTGGCAGTTAGTAGCTTGTGACCTTGTGCAAAGACCGCTGGACTTTGCTGTATAAGTTCAGACTAGCTGGCTCTGTGGTCCCTTTCTTGCCCTAGACCTAGGA
Source organism: Notamacropus eugenii (assembly GCF_028372415.1). NCBI lineage: Eukaryota > Metazoa > Chordata > Mammalia > Diprotodontia > Macropodidae > Notamacropus > Notamacropus eugenii. The sequence continues at coordinate 380,478,681 of NC_092877.1, forward strand.
CCCTTTCTAAAGACTCTTCCCACCATGTGATTCAATAGTCCCATGACCCTGCCATTACATACAGTAGAGCTAGTTTCCAACACTTCCAGGTATAGGGTTTTATATGTCAATGTTCCCCACCTTCTCCCCCTGGGGGTACAGTTGGCATTCCTAGGTTGACCAGGCCACTTGCCTAGCAGTTTTGTATTATTTCTATGAGATCATCCCTTCTGATTTCCAAGACATGAGTTAATCAAACTCTTGGAGGCCATCCTGGACATGTGGTTTAATTTAATCTTACTTTTCCACAGTGATTATATATTGAATCTAATCGAGTGAATATTCATTCTGGGCCTCCTATCTGCAAGACAGTGTGTTAGTCCCTGAGGGATGGGGATGATGATTTTCTTTCTTCCTGTCCAGTGTGTGAGAGAAGAAGATATTAGACAATGAAATTTTCTCCTCCTTCTGATTGCTGCCTAGTAACTAAGCAGTTTCTAGGGAGCAATTTACACCCCCAGGTTAAGTGATATTTTGCACTGAGGTGGGGAAAACCCCAGTAAAAAGCCCCATCCCATTACCACAGGCTTCTTTGATTTCTATCTTTCTTTCCGGTTTGCTCAAAAATTTGATTCACCAAAGTGTAATTTCATCCGTTCGCCCCCATGAAAATCTTGATTGGGAATGCACACAGAATAAATTCTCAGGTTATTAAATAGATAGGCCTTGTGGGGAGGGAGGAAGATGTGTAATAACCTGTTTATGGAGATTTGCAGAAGGCCTGGGCTGGTTCAGAAGCTGCTGGGCATTGGTGGACAGCTCCTTCTGATTTCCACCAAACTTGGGGGTGAGGGGGTAGGGGAGACTCTTGACAGTGTCGTGCCTGGAGTGAAAGTTCACAATCTTTAAAAGAGAATTTTGCCTATTTTATTAGATCTTAGCGCTGAGTCATGGATGAGAGAGAAGCAGTGGGCGTCTGAGCTTCAGAAAGAGTAAGATTGTCATTTACACTTGCAGACTGCTATGCTTTCCAGAAAACTTTTTCTGTAGGTTGTGAAAGTGATTAATCTGCTGTTCGAACTGACATAGAATATTCTATGTCCAAAAAGGAGGAGAGAGAGAGAGAGAGAGAGAGAGAGAGAGAGATAGAGAGAGAGGACAGACAGAGACAGAGAGGCAGAGAGACATTGTCTGAGAGAGAAACAGAAAGAAAGAAAGAGGAGGGAGGGAAGGAGGAAAGGAGAGAGACACAGAGAGAGAAGAGAGAGGAGAGAGGAAAGAGAGAGACAGAGAGACAGAGGAACACAGACAGACAGATTCTCTGTTGCTCAGAGTAGTAAGGGGCCTTAGTAGATATCTGTTTAAACTTATAACTGAGCAAAAAAAATCCCCCCAGCCCCTTGCCTAAAAAAGTAATAAAAAAACCTCAGTAAATGTTCACCAAACTCCTACTTAAAGTTCTCTAATGAGTTGTCCCCAAGGCAGCCTATTCCACTTTTGGACAGCTCTCATTGTTAGGAAACTTGCCCCCTATCCCTCCCCCGCCCCTCGACCAAGCTGAAACCTAATTTTCCCTCTTTGTAATTTCTACTATTTCTTTTCCTGTTCTCATTTCTTGTGGTCAACATTTATGGGAAAATGTGAGGTCAGACTAGTAGAGGATGGGCTGCTACGGGTCTGCAGAGATGTATATTTTTGGAAAAATATGAGTAAAGTGCAGGGACAACTCATAGCTGTTACAGCTGCCCCCAAGTAGAACAAGTTGCTTTTCATTGAGGGTCTTCAAGCAATGGCCTTTTGACCTCTCTTTGAGCCTGCAAGTTGGAGTACGTGATGATGAGGATGGTGCAGATATATTATTCATAGTGATGATGATGGTGGTGGTGCCGATAATGCTAATGATAATAAGGATGATGATAGTGATGGTGGTGGTGGTGATGATGAGGAGGAGGATGATGGTGATGACAATGAGGGTGGTGGTGGTGGTGATGATGATGAGGAGGATGATAGCTAACACTTGCATTCCCCCCTCCACAACTGATCCCCAAGCTTCTCTATATTTAATTCCCCAAACCAGTTTTCACATGGCAGGATAACATGATTTTGTCACGACTGACTTCCTCTATATGTTCTCAAGCTTATCAACATCCTTCTTTAACAGTGGTAACCAGAATGGCACCTGTTACTCCATGTATGTTTCAAAAATGGCAGAGTTCAATGGGTTATCACCTTCTTTTCCTTTGGAACTATGCCCCACTTAATAAAGACCAAGTCTGATTTACCTTTCCTGACTGGTATGTTGTGGTACTGACTCATAATGAGGTTAGAGTCAGTTAAATCTTCAGGATATTATTCAGACTAGCTGCTCTCTAACAGTGTCTTGTAGCACTATCTAGTGTCTGTGAAATGGATTTTTGGAGCTCAAGCAGGACTTTACATTTATACTTATTAAATCCTACATTCATAGGTTTGCTCAGATGTTCTAGAGTGGTGATCTCCTGGGTGATCCTGGCTTTGTTCCTCAGTATATTAATCCATGCTCTCTGTATTCTGTCATTTGTCACTTGAACAAGCATGACATCTCTTTATTTGAAGATAGTTGATATAAATGTGAAACGGCATACAACTAAACAGAACACAATGAGGCATTCCTTCCAAGTTCCTAGATCATTTATTCAATCAATTGACCTACATTTATTAAATCTCTACTGTATACTAGGGACTGTGCTAAGTTCTGGCTTCATGGTAGGTATCATAGAGGTACAACAGAATAAAGCATTTTTTGATCATAGGATCCTTAGATGTTTTAGATATATGCCTTAGATCTCATCTTTTTCAGCTTTTTCATTTGATAAATGAGAGTATAAAGAGGGAAAATTACTTGCCCAAGGCAATGTATAAGAAGGTGGGGTTGGGGATCCTGAACCCAGATCTTTCTACTCCAAGTCTCACCTATTCCCCTCTACCATGGGCCTTGTAACAACTTTGGGGTCACTAATTCAACCAACTTTTAGTCCATCCAATTGTGCCATTCCCCCAAACCCATAGTTCCCTATCTTTTCCACAGAATTAACATGAGTTTATTCAGTTTTTTCCCTAAAATTTAGATAAATTGTTTCCACAGAATTCTCCTGATTTTCTAATTTGATGAGGCTAGGGTTTGGGGCAGGCCTTGTGAATTCATTGGTATATCCATTGGTACATTCTCCAATGTGGAAACTCCTTCTACTTGTGTAGGTTCTCCTTGAAACCTAAAGTTTTAGGGCAGTGGAAGGTTAAATGACCTGCTCTGAGTCATTCAGTCAGCAGGTGCCAGGTTCAGAACTTCATCCCAGGTCTTCCTTGATCCAAGATTTGATGCCTGTTAAAAGTTTAGTAACAGGGTAAAAAGGTATCCATGATGCATTTTGTTTAATCTGCATCATTAACGTTTTCTCAGTTACTTTCTTAGGAATAGACAATATACAGAGTGCAAGCAGTCGAATATCCATTGGTGGTTTTGGCCTGTATTCCTAGGTGTGAATTCTCACACCAAAAATTCAAAGACCAGCAAGAAACAGCTTGATCTGGTTCCGACTTCATTTTAGTTGCTGTTTAGCCATTGTTTAGTCAGGCCTGACTTTTCCTGACCCCATTTAGGGTTTTCTTGGCAGAGATACTGAAGTGGTTTTCCATGTCCTGATGAGGAAATTGAGGCAAATAGGGTTAAGTGACTTGTCCAGGGTCACACAGCTAATAAGTATCTGAGGCTGGATTTGAAGTCCTCCTGACTCCAGGGCTATCACGCTATCCACTGCACCACCCAGCTGCCCCAGTTTCATATCCCTGTCTTTAAATTTCTTTGCATTCTTAACCCATTCTGAGCTTTTACAGCTTTGACACTATTGTTACAGTCCATCTTTAATTCACTTTCCTTGCTTCTGTACGTGTCTTTTAAAATATTGCCTCACTGATGCGTTCTCTGTGTATCCACGAGTCCCTTGAAGACAAGCCCACCTTCTATAGAACCATAGAAACCACCTGACATGATTTAATGAGAGTGGGTATTAAAAAAACAAACAAGCAAAAATGTGTGTGTGTGTCCTTTGTCTAAGCCTACAGCTTTTTTTGAAGATGCATTTTTTTCTTTAATAAATAAGGCTCCTACGGACTTTGGGTGCAAATCGAAGTAGAGACAAGTTCTCTTCTTCCTAGGCCTGGCACAAATCAGTATGGGAGTCTCCTCCTTCTCCAGAAAACTGCCATTTGCAGCTGTACCTGTAAATATAAAGGAGCGGCGTACACCTAGCTTAGCCTAACAGTTTTACGATTCCTCAGAGAAGCAGTGACTCATTTAGACAAGTCAGAATCCACAAAAGCTAGAATTATGTTTTCAAAGCTTATTGAATGTGCTGGTTGTCTTTGTATTTTGAAGCCTAATGTTCATGATGAATTTTTATTACTTTGGAAATTTATTGACTGTGCTCCTCTTTTTCCTCTCTAATCCACCCCACCCTCTTTTTCTTATTTTATCCCAAACTTCTGAACATTGTCTTGGCATTTTCTCCTGGGATATTATCGAGTCATGAGGAAAAGTATTGGGGAATTTCCTTGGTAATTGAACCTTAACTTCCTTGGGCAAATCTCTTCAAGATTCTGGGTCTCAGTCCCCGTATTTGGAAAATGCAAAAGATAGTATAGATGACCTCTAGGATCCTTTCCCACTTGAAATGTAGAATCACAATTTAAGATAGAGGAAAAATGACTTGGTCTAGGCTTTAACTTATTTGACCTTCGAACCAAATTTAGAAGCCTTTTTTAAGTCCCAAAGTTTAGGGATATATATATATATAATACCACTTTTGGCCCCAGGCTTGAAATCCACTGGTTCAAATTCTGAAGTCAAAAATGTCAAAGCTGGTTATAATTGAAAAGCCAGCAGTTCTCCACATGTATTTCACTGGCTGCTCAATGTGGGGAGAAAAACTTGGAAGAGAAACGGATTGTACTTGTTTAGTGTTTGAGTTCCCAAGATTATTTTTGTTCCTTGTTAAATGTGTCTGTGAGGCATACGCACATATATTCTCTATATAGAGAGCGCCATTATTAGATAAGACGGTTATTGTACGCTTTCACCTCTTGCTGAGGTGCAACAGTGTGCCTGCCATCCAAGTCTAGTTATATTTACCCTTATCGATTATGAATTCCATTTTCCTTGAATCATGTTCCAATAGGAAAGAAAGGTGATTGGAGGGCTTTTCATTTCCATATTTAAGTAGAACAACATAATTGCGACCTGATTAGGTGACTTGGTGTCCGCAAGTTGGTTACGGTTTTAATAACAGTGTAGGCAAAGGTTTACGCTGAAGGAAAAGCCCCTCTTTGTGTGTGTGTGTGTGTGTGTGTGTGTGTGCGCGCGCGCGTGCGTGCTTGCACGCATGCATGTAATTAGCTTATCTCTAGTTAATTCTCTTGCTACATTGCTAAGTTGAGAACAGTGGGATTTGACATTTTTAAAAGGGAAAAAAAGTTCTGTGGGTATTAGAGAAGGTTCTGTGCCATATCTAAATGCCACCAGGACTGCACTGAGACCCCAGAGTACTTTAAAATCTATGGTAATGAGAGATGATTGTGCTTCAGTGAAAGAGAGAGAAATATCCTGCAGAGAATAGGACAAGGGAAGGAAATTAGGAAATGATTCTAAATAGGTCTCATTAGTTCACCATTGAACAAGTTTAATTGACTTCTTTTTCTTTAGGGTGGGGGGAGAGTAACCATGAAGATCTTTGGGACTGGTTCAGACAGAGAGCTCCGATGAAACTGTGCACCCAGTCATATGAGTGTGCCAGTCCTGCCAACTGGATAGAGTAGATTTCAAGGGATGGCTCTGGAGAATCCTCCCTTTTCACGAATGCCCTCTCTCTTGGTCCAGAAGCCATCGGAGTCTGCAGCAGAGCAGAATGTTGAGCGCTCCCCTTGGAGCGGAGGCCCAGGTGTCGTCCTCCCACCCCCTGACCATTTGTTCTAGCATCAGCGTCATCCTCGATGCTACAGTGGGATGTCTTGTTGTTGATGTTTTTTCCTCTGCTGAGAACTGGAGGATAATGGCGAGTTTCTGGAAACATTTGTCTTTGTTGTCTCACACCACGACTGGAAAGTCAGTGACCAGATGCTGAATTCTATCACCAGAATGCTGCTTTAATCAAATATGCTATTAGTAGTACAATTAATAAAATGGCCTGTTGCCATGAAATCTTTGAGGCATTACCAGCATTTTTTTCTCTCTCCCAGAAGCACAGTCCATTCTCAGACAAACTGTCTGGGTAGTGCAGCGGCTCTGGTATTTCTGTCTCAGAGGATTAGAAGTTTGACTGTGAGCCCACCTGGGAAGATGTTCTTGGGTAACAGGCCTCAGAATTCCCATTTGAATCCAAGCGTCCAAGCTGCCCTGATGGCTAGCTGTGGGCCAGAGGTGGTGCTGGGTGCATCAGGTGCACTCTGGGCTTAATGGGGCAGAAGTCTGGCTGACAGCAGCTGAGAGGCTTGCTGGAGAGCTTTGTTTTGGGTATGGGCAGCCCAAGGAAGGGACGGACTGGGTCCACAAAGGGCTGAGAGATGTCTGAATGGAGCTTCAGATGGTGTAGGATATGAAGCCTGGCCCATCGTCCTTCCTGACTTGGACAGTCACTGTTAGTTACCCACAAACACAAGAATAAATTTACACTGAAGTCAGTACAATTGGACAATGTTCTCTGAGAGGCAGAACTCTCCCACAATTCTACATTCAGTTCTTTATTTTCCTAATGTCCCCGCTTTTTTTCCCTGCCTGTTTCTCAGGCTCTTCTTTCCCTTATCTGTCTCTCATTGTGTCTTTCCTTACTCCTTCCTCAATTCTTTCTTTTTAAGGTATCAGGTGGCTGTGTGAGGCTATCTTCCTTGGTTACTCACAGGGTTTATGAGGAGAAGGGTCCACAGTCCCTTCCCTTTCCCTCTGAGTCCCTCAAACAGCCAAGCAGACCAGCCAAAGACTGGGACTCCACAGCACATATGACAGGCTTCTAAGTTTTGGAAATACCACTAGGGCCCATAACCTCCCAGGAGTGACACAGCCAGGGTTTGTACCCAGGTTCTCGGACTCCCCTGACCATCAGCAGCATTGAATGAGCTCTTCCTCGATGTTCTTGCCAGTACCAGATCCATGGGGCCAAATTTTCCCTTGTTTGCTCCTTCCTCGAAAAGGAGAGCCCTCAGGATGACTCAGTCCCTTGTCACTACCATCACGTGTGGCCAGCCCTGACATAGATGAGGAGAAAATGAAGGAACAAGAGTAAGTAATGCATCCCCACACATGGGGGCAATCTGTGGCTTCCCCTTCTAGAGTTCTGCTTCCTTTCCTTCCTGGGTCCTCTCAGGGCTTCTTGACTCAGAACTCTCCACAGTTGCAAAAGAAACCCAAGTTCTGCAATTATTTGAAAGGAAAATGAAAGAGATGCCTGTGAAGAACCCATGGAGATATTTGAAGGGTTCATTTGAATAGATTTCTTTGCTGAGCAAGGTAGTGGAACTTCAAAAGTGCAGATGTGAATTCCAGTCAAACTGCAGAATGTCTCAGCCAGGAGGAACTTTAGGGACTGTCATGAACTGTGCTTTCACTTTACAACTGGAGACACGAAGGACCCAAGTGCTAACTTGTTCTCAACAGCAGAAAGACACATGCCTTCACTTTTTCATTTGATTTTCTTGTTTATTTCAAGTTAATTTGCAGTGATAACTTCTGTTTTCCCATCACCTTTACTTCTCAAAATAGCACTTTGCTGTATCCTGTCTGTCATTACAAAAATTAAAACAAAACAAAAGATGAGAAAGAAAAAAAAGCATCCCCCTGATCTGACAGCAGTTGATACAGAATACCTCTAGTCCCTCACTTTTGCACGGAAGCAGAGGAGGTCCATGTTTGCTTTAGTGATGGGTTTGGGGGAGTTGATCTCAAGGGCAAACTATGACCAAAACTTGGACTGGTGGAAGAAATCCATTCAGACCCGATGCAGTAAAATCGGTCCCTGACACCCATTAGAAAGAGTGTCAGGGCCATTTATTTCATGCTATTTTATTTTATTACTGAAAGCTCTTCCTTCCTTGGGATGGTACAGTCATGAATATTTAAGGTGAATGATTTACTTACAATTGTGTTTCCCAAACTCATCTTGCCACAGAACACTTTGGGGTTTAAAATACATCAGTGGAAAACAGCAACAGGGATGTTCTTATCATAGCCCTTTAATGTTTGCAAAGCACCTGGGGTGTATTATCTCCTTGGACATTCACTGCAGCCCTCTGAGGGGTGAGCCTTGCCTGTCTGTGTCTGTAAAAAGAGGCTCAGATAGGCTAAAGGTCTTGCCCAGGATCACACAGTTAGTATTCTTATGTGTTTGAACTGAAACTCAAGGCCTCTTCACTCCTAGGTCAACCATCTTTACAGTTCCCAATACCTCTCTGGCTCAAGGGGGAGATACGGCCTCCTTCTGGGATAGAGAGAGGGAGAGGGAGAGAGGAACAGGGGAACCCTGGAGCAGATCAAGGATGTGTCACATCTGTCTTCCACCCTGAAAAGATAAAACATTTAATAAGAACCCTTGATAGCTGTATCATTTCCCAGTTAACATTCATGTGTCCCAAGTCCCCCACCCTGTTCATGATCAGAGGCATTCCATAAGGAAGTGGGCTACCATGCAAGGAAGGAAGGAATTGTCTACCCCCACACCCTCGTCCCCTGAGTGTCCGGAGTTCCTTCTCGCATCCACCTCATAGACCCCCTCTCTTCCACAAGAAGTCTTTCCTGGTCTTTCCAGGTTCTAACCCCTGCCTCCCCTGCTGTCTGCTTACATCTATCCTTTGGATTGATTTTCTGGCAGTTATTTTCTATATACTTAAATAGCTCCCGGTGAGTAGGGGTTGTTTAATTCTTTATTTCTCTTTGCCCAGCACTTGATACAATGCCCAGGATACTGATGTACCTAATACTTGTTGACTGACTGATTACCAACCCATTTTTAATCCTGGACAACTAGTAGATGGATGGCCTGGGAAAGATGTAGCATCTCTCCTCCAATGGTTACAAAAAAGGGGGACTCTTCTTTGGGTTATTTTCCCTTTGAAGACCTTAACTCCCCTTTATTTGTCTTTGCTATATGTGTGTTAGCTTTTCTTAAAAAACTAAATCATTTATGCAGTTTTTTTTAGCATTAGGGTTCAGTGCCTAATTGTCTTAATGTAGAGAAAGAAAAATCTCCACCCTTTAGACAATGACATTATTTTAACTTGTGTCCATGAATATTCAATTTGGTTCATTTCAGTGTAATTAATTGGCTACAGTATTCTAGGCCTGGTGCCAGGTATTAAGCATACAAAGACACAAACCAAACTCACCCTCACTTCAAGGAGACTGCATCCTGGGGGGAGGAGGGGGGAGTATGACATCAACCCTGGCACATCAATGCAAAATCATGGGAGGGAGCACACATAAAAGGGAGGAAGTCATGACATTTGCCACATAGGACTGATGCTCATCCTCGTTGGTCTCAGGACCCAGCCCTTTCTTAATGAGGACCTGCTACCCAAAAGCTTTTGTTTATGTAGTGCTGCTCTTGAGATTTACCATAGAAGGTATGAACATGTCTTAGTATTATTATAAGGGGCAGCTATGTGGTACAATGGATAGAGCAGTGGACCTGGAGTCAAGAATTTAAATCTGACCTCAGATACTTAATAGCTGTGTGACCCTGGGCAAGTCACTTTATCCTGTTTGCCTCCATTTCCTCATCTTTAAAATGAACTGGAGGAGGAAATGACAAAGACTCCAGTAACACTCCGAAGAAAACCATGAAGAGTTGGACATGACTGAAAAGTTTAATTAAGAAAATGACTTTGACCTCTCAGACTCCCTGAAAGGATTTGGTGGACCCCAGAGGTCTACCCAGACCACAGTTTGAGAAGCAGTGCTGTGAGAAAAGATTCCAGAAATGACTTTGAGGCAAACAGTTGAAAGGAGAGTGAAGGGAGAGTGCTTTCCAGGGATAGGTGGATTGTATAGACATATGGAGGGAGGAGAAGAGCTGGGTCCTGGTTTGACCTGATGAGGAGTGAGTGAACAGCAGTCGCAAAGATCCAGAAACACAAGTGGGAAGCAAGGTTTCAAATGCGGTGTATATCTTAGCCTAGAGATTGCTTCCTTTCAGCCATGCTGTCCTCCATGGCTTCTGCAGAGGTAGTGAGGTGGCCCCAAAGTGCACTGAATTCTGGACTTGAAGTTGAGAAGACTCATGTTCAAATATGGCATTTAATGAGCCGTGGGACCCCAGGAAAGTCATGTGCTTTCTGCCTGTCTCGATTTCCTCAAATGTAAAATGGGTTCCTGATTGTAGTCCCTCTTTCCCAGGTTGTCATGAGGTTCAAATGAGATTATGATTGTAGAATGCCCAGCTCAGTGCCTGGCAAACAGTAGGCACTGTAGAAATGTGTATAGACCCACGTCTATCTAGATGTCTACATGTTCATGTCTAGATAAGGATCTGTTTTCTAGATAGATGTAGAGATCTCTATGGATAGATTGATGTCTCTCTATCTCTTTATTTTTTCTTATACTGCAAATGCAAAGATAGAAAATGTGGGTCTGAACCTTGGCTCCATTACTTAGACTAGTGTGATCTTGGTTAGGTTCTTTCACCTCAGTGCCTCAGTTTCCTCCTCCCAGTCACTGGCAGGGCTGTACTCACTCCCCCCCAGCCCCAAGGTCCCTTTAAGCTTTCTGACTATGGTTATATATTTCTAGGAAGGTTGATGTTATTAAGTGCAGATGATTCCCTAAAGTCTATTCATGATCAGATACTTTGGGGTTTTCTGAACTCTTCATTTTCGTCAAAACAAATTTTGAGTCAAGAACAAGTTACGCCTTTGGCCCCGAGCCAAATACAAAAGTATGTAGGTCAAACATGTGCATGCTCTTTGCTTTCCTGCAAAAGATTTATAATGCTGAGCTCTCAAGTTTTGGGTCTGGCTCATGTGTTGGTCAGGGTCAACTGGGAAGCATTGGTGAAAGCCAATGAATGAAACTCAGGGTCTGTTTTTTTGAACTTTCATGGGAGGGACTGTGGCCAGTTGAAAGACAAGCAATATTACAGGCTGTTAGAGCGTGCCAACCATTGGCCTCTGGGCAGTGCACCTTCACTTTAGTGTACTTCCTCTTTCCATGTGTTCAGTGTCTGAAATGATTTTCTATATCTATATCTAAATCAAAATTGATTTTCTATATTTTCTATGTCAAGGAGTCTCTTTGATGACAATCTTTTTTAAAATTTCAATTAAAAATATTTCAATGAAGAAATATATTGGTTCAGATCTGGGGACATCTGCCATTCTATGTCCCCTCAGTTATTTCAATTCTATAAGCGTCGATAAAGTACCTACTGCGTACCAGACATTTGCAATGTCGTGCAGAATGTTTGAGTCATGCACCAACTTTGACATGATCTTATTTCCTAACCATCCATTCTTATCCTTATTTCCACTGAAAGCAAGCTGCCTCAGCCTATCTGCACTTTAGCAGATGAGGCTGGGTTCAATTGGTTCACTCACCTTTAAGAGGTTCTCTGCCAGTTGGATGCTGGATTTTGTCTTCTTAAGAATGGATATTACTGCAGGGAAATATGAAAACATGATAACTTTTAAAAAACACATTTCTGTGACTGTTAGAGATATTGCTGTCCTTGCTTGTGTTGAGAGGTCAAGCACTTCAACGATCATTCAGGTGAGGTGAAAAGGAAAAGAAGATCAAAAATGACAGACACAAAGCTCAGAAAACAAGCAGACCCTCTCAAAGGGACATCGGAAGTACGGCCTAGGCTTTTCAAATTTGGAAGGATAGCCACAGGTTAGTTAGAAAAGAAATGCTGCTAATTCTTCTTTAGATGAAGGAAATACCTTATCATGGAGGAGGTGATGAAAAGACCAGAATTCCTGAAGCCTGGGGGAAAATATTGGATGCTGAAACTCACCTTCCCTTCCAGATTCTACTCAAACTATTGTCAGAAGAAGTCTAGGTGAACCCACAATATATGGGTCTTTTCATTAGACATTGGTGGGGGGAGATTTGAAGATTTAAAAATAAAAAAAAGCTTTCAGGGGCCTGAAAATCTCATTCATGGTCATGGAATCATTAGTTGTGTTTAGCATATTGCTAAATGGAGAAGACAAATAGTTCCAAAATCTCAGAACTTTCCCAGTGTAGATGGAATGTTACTGTACAACCTTGCATCATGAAATATGTCCTTCAGGGCTAAGAAAGTGGTCCCAGGGATGGAGAGAATCCTACTTCAGTGGCCAGGGAACTCTTCCTGTCTAAGCCCCATTGCATGCCTCTGAGTAATGAACAAGGCCAACATGGTGGGCCAAAGTCTACTTAATCGTCATTGGGTTTTAAGTGTGGCTTGATGATGTAGAATTACGGAGCATTTGTCACCATTTTGTGAACCCACTTTCCAATAACATAAAGTAAGAGATGACAGCTGAAAAGAAGACGTCATGCAGATCGAAGAAGGGTTTGGGATGGGAAAAGTCACGTTTTGTTGCATAAGTAATATACATGCTATATATAGTATACATGTGATATATATTTATATCTCTATCTATAGATATATATGCAATGTACATATATTTGTATATGTATGTGTATATGTAATTTTAGAAGCTCTCTCTCTGACTCGAGATAGATATAGATAAATATACACATACATGTATGTAGTATAAAGACAAATAGGAAGCAGCCCCTGCCTTCAAGGAGTTTCCATTTTACTTGGTGAAGTAACATGTGTACAGAAAATTATATTCAAAATTACTCCAAATGAATCTAGTGTAATTCTGGGACCAGCATGCCATAGGGAGGGCATGGACAGCCAGGGCATCAGGAAAGGTTCATGTAAAATAGGTGTGGCTTCAGGAGAGCCTTGAATCCTGAAGCCAGGATTCTAGAGCCAGAGGTGAGGAGCGAGAGCCTTCCAAACCTGGGGAACATCACACAGTCAGGAGACAGAACATGGACAGAATCCTGTGAATGACACATTGATGGTTTGGCTGGAAGCAAACATTAGTGAGAGTTCTTACTCTCAATCCCTGAAGAGGTTTTATAGAATCAGATTGTGAAGGATTTTGAGAGCCAATATGGAGAATTGTATTTGATTCCCAGAGGAAGGATGGAGCCCCCCCCCCCCCCCCCCCCCAATTCCTTCAACAAGGAAATACCTATTTTTTATGGTCTATTGCTTTGGCCACAGTACTGACCTTCGATATAGGCAATACATGATGCCTGTCCTCCACCCTTATTATTACCCAAATTGGTGTAAGGAGATACTTGAAGCAGGGAGTCCAGTTAAGAGAAAATGATCTAGTGAGGGGGAGGAGAGGGATAATAGCCTGAAATATGGAATGACTGAATGAGTGGAGAGAAGGAAAGAGAAGCAAGAGACACCCTGGAGACTTCATCAAACAGACTTGGACAGGGGCTGAATGGGAGTGAAGACTCAGAGACAGTCTGAGATCTCCACTCTGGGCACCTGGGAAGATGGCTATTTTCTTAGAAGAGTCAGAGCAGTTGGGAATGCAGCATAGGGCTCTTTGGGATTGCTGCAGAGCCAATGTACAATGCTACAGAGCATTGTAGCTTTGAGCTTAAATGCCTTAGAAACCATCAGTTCCAAACTTCATTTGCTATATAAGGAAACTGATGTAGAAAGAAGTGGAGTGACTTGATCAGGGTCACAAAACAATCATTTACTTAAGGAGAGATTTGAACTGTCCTCTTCTGGATTCCAAGTCCAGCACACCACCCACTACACCATTCATCCCACTGCAGCAATAGCAACCACAACAAGAAAAAAACACTGTAAATGGAAACTGCTGGGCTCCCAGACTGCGGAGCTGTGTAAGGTAGATGCACTCCAGGGGCAGCCCCAGCTTTCTGTAGCAGATATTCCTGAAACATTCTGTATAAATTGAAAACAGTCATCATTTAAATGCAGTTCAGGTGCTTGGTGCTTGTTAAAACACTGATAAGCATCTTATAAGACTCCGAATTTTCTCTTAATGTATGTTTCTGTACACACCCAAAGGGCATCACAAACCTGCTTACAACAAGGATCAAATGAAGCAGTTCCTATTTAGCACTTTGCAAGTCTTATTGCGTTGTATAAATGCTAACTATCATATCGTTATTATTAGTGCTAGGCATGCCTGCCTCCTTCAGAGCAGAAGCCAACTGCCTGGTGATGGGCTGCCTTATTCTCGGTAATTGGATAGTTGCCTGTTCTCTGATGTTGAAAATGTTGCTTTCCATGGCTAGAGTAGGAACATGGTGCCTTGTCAAAGCAAGCAGCGTCCTACTCCAGCGGTCCATGGGAGAATCACAAGCCCTGGGTTTGCTGTCAGTCTGGGCAAAACGTTGCTTATTTCTTCATGAAGGCTTTGGGGTTTATTTATTTTTTTGTTGTTAAATATGGTTGAGTCTGGAGCTCTGTTTCTCTGTGTTCATACCCACAAGTCTCTTCACCTTTATTTATCTCACTTGTGTCTTCTATTAAAATGTATCCTAGAACAACCACAGGGCTCCTCAAATGAAATAGGGCTAAAAGACCAAGTAGACCAGTGTGGGGCTCCATTGGTGAGTGTGGGGAAGATCGCTTCCACTTTCCTGACCTCTCCCCTTTTCCCCATCCTCCCATGGTTGTTTCTTTCCAGAGAAATAATTTGGTTTTTTCAGTACTTTTCCCCTTAGCCTTCCCACCCTACTCTGAAGGCAGGAACTATATTCTTCTTTATATTTGCATCCTAGTGCCTAGAATTGCCTAGAACACAGTACATGCTTGTTTAATTGCATTAAACCGAGTTTCTGCCATTGCTATCTTACTACTCTTGGGCATTATAGAGGACAGAGCTGGGGAGAGGAGAGAATGGAGGATGCCCAAAGATGGCAGACAGAACGTCAGCAGGAAGATTGTGCACCACAGCTCTGGCTTCAGGGCCACAAGGAAAGAGATTGAAATCAGTGATTTCAGGATCTTGCCATTGGGGGCTCTGAGAGAGAAGCAAGCGAGGATTGTCCAGCCTTACTGGAGCCTAGCAGTCAGGTGTAGGGCTTGTGGGCTTCTAGATGGTCCAGTGGATAGAATGGTAATTGCAACAGCAATGGCATTAGTAATAGTTACTTACAGGTTTGCAAAGGGTTTTACAGACATTATCTCCTTTGATTGTCACAACAGGTCATCTTGGCTCCCAATTTAGTACTGGGTCTACTGGGATCGAGTGAAGGACATGTCAAAGCCAGCCTCAGATACTTAGCTGTGTGACCCTGGGGAAGTCACTTGCCTTTCTGAACCCCTTTCTGAAGATCTTATAGTGCCTACCTCACCTGCTTTGTCATGAGATCAGAGGAGATGACGTAAATAGAGATCTTTGCAAACCATGACGTGTGTATATTAGTGTTAACGGTTACCAGGGAGGTCTTCTCCACTGTGTACAGATGAAACTTTTGCATCAGGTCATGCCAGTCAGCTCCTTCCTTGGCCCACTTTTTTCTGAGGAGATGCAGTTTATGAAGAAGTCCCCGGGGTCTGAATCTGAAGACTTTCCAGTCCTAGAGGGAGCTGCCTTAATGTTTACTCCAACAACAAAGATTCTGGGACCCACAGAACATCTCATGCAGCCATTCGTGACCTGCAGTTAAAAAGGAATGCATGCGTGAATGAATGAATCAATGAATACTCCCAAAGATATAAATAAGAAGGATCCAAGCAGATGAAAATGACCAAGATTCACAGGATATCATTACAAGTATCCAAAGTATTATACTTTGGAGATTATAAAGCACTTTTAGGCCTGTTCTGACATCTATACCCTCATTTCCAAATCCTAGCTTGTTACACTGAGGCTGAGAAAGCAGGCAATGCCTCCACATCTCCCCAGGGTATAGGAAAGAGAAATCGATGCTGATCTAGCCGCTAGAACTGCGTTCTCTATTCATTATCCCACCACAACCATGTGACTTTGATGATGGCAACAATGACGGGTGTTAAGATGGCACTCCAAGGTTTTGCAGAGGGTTTAATATACATCATCTTATGTCTTCCTTACAATAATCCTATGATGTAATGCCATAGGCATGATTATCTCCTCACCCCTGGAGAAAGTGAGACTCAGGAAGCTTAAGGGATTCTACTCATGTCACCTGAGAGGTAAGAGTTTGAGTCAAACTTCTGTCTTCCTCATTCCAAGGACAGCGCCCAACTCTGTGAAACTGGAGGTATTTACAAGAATTATCATCCCCATTTTACAAATGGAAGAACCAAGGCTCAGAAGCCCTAAAGAGTGTTCCCCACATTTTCTGCTCTTTCTGCCTCCAAATCTCCCATTCTGTTCACTTTGTAGCCTCCTATAGGAGAGAAGGAATCAAGCCTGGCTCTGGATACTTCAAGCCTTCCACCCTCCCTTCCCTGTCCTCCATGCAGCACTGACCGACTACTAGAAATACATTGACCCCGTGTGTCCCCCTGCAGCCCATATCTGGGTCTTTATGGAACCTGTTTCAGATTTATTTTCATTCCTTTAGGTTGACACAGACTTGGCACATGGGAGGGAATTCTTTTTGTGGCAGGAGATGTGCCTGATCCATTTGTCTCAGCAGTTTGTGTTGCAATAGGGGGGCAGATTATATTTATACATTTTATATAGATATAGACAGCTATATGGATATATCTATAGATTATATCTCTATATATGTATATGTGTGTATGTATATCCATATATGTATGTATGTACACAGAGATATGCACACACACAGATACACATATGCATCTCTCTCTAATGATATACATAGATAGTATAGAAATATACATACATTCTTTTCACAACATAAATATATGTATGTATATGTTTACATATATTCATACATATATACATATTCTTTTTGCTACATAAATTATATTTGTATATGTATATGTATGTACAGGTATATGTGTATATATACACACACATTATATACATTTAGGTTGGAAGAGGATTATATGAGTATATTCTATATTATCTATGTGTGTATGTATATAATATCCATATACACATATATAAAAGTATGCCTATGCATACACACATCCGTATGTTCTTTTTTTTTCCCAAACAGAAAGGGTTATTGGAGGGGGAGGATTAACACCCCAATTTCTGTGATTGTGCAAAGTCGGAATGTGAATAATTTGACTTCAGTTAATCGTTATCTGCATTCAGAGCTTGTTTTCCAAGAATAAAGGGATGCTTGCAGGTTTGTTGAATAAAGTCCTTATTGTGTCTAACAGCGCCTCTTCAGGAAAACATTTCCTCCCCTCCCTCCTACTCAGTGGCAAAAGTGTTTTTGCCTTAGAAGTTACATCCTTCTGTTCTTCAGTCCCTCCATCCTTTTGACAGTAAGTGGACCAACAACCCCCATTTAGGAGAACCAAATATGTTATGAAAAGAGAAACTTCTTTGCCATGTAGCACATAATGCAGTTGACGTGCATTCAGAGTTGTAGTGATACAGTAATCATTTGAAAGGAGCATTTCCCCCAAAGGTGGGAGGGCAAAGCAGCCAGCCTGTCTGCATCCAAGCTTGTGTGGGGTACAGGGTGTCACAAGTTTGCTTTGTAATCGCCATTTGACAGTGGCTGGGGACATGGAATTCTCTGTGCTTGGAAAATGCTTCCCATAGTCCTTTCTGCCTTGGGACAGCCCTCTGGTCTCTTAGAAAATCATACATGGTTGTGTATGGCCCGCTGGTACCAGTATAATGCCTTGCTCCTCTCTGTGCTGCCCTCATCGAACCCTGCAGTGATGGTGGAAAATTCCTGCACTCTGTCAAGTCTTGTTGACTTGCAATTAATGGCATAGTTAGCCATTGGGGGATGATTTCCCTTCATTTCTGACTCTTGTGAAGCTGTTGTTTTGTGAAACATTTGGGGCTTGGGCAGCAGCTGGTTATCCCTCCAGTGGTTTACCAGGGTGAAATGCCTATACTCATGATGGGCAAATAGGACAAGCTCCTTTCTTTGGGTCTGTTCTTTACAAATACATTCTGGGTTTTCCTCTTTGTGCACCTGCACATGCACACACATGCCCATGACTCTGTCCACATGTATATTAAGCACTTATCTTCTGGCATTCCATTAACTGTTGCTGGCTTTGTGTTGGGTTTGTCTTCCCCTTCCCCTCCCTGGAAAGTGTGGCCCTTAGTTTTCTGTTGTGCTAATTATTTTCAAACTACCCCATCCCTTTTCATTCCATCCTCAGTTTGATAGCAATGGGGACAGATGAGTCTGTTGGAGAAACTTCTTGCTGTGGAGATCAGCACTTCTCTGCATTCCTAGATTCGAGAGTTCTCCCAGATTAACTTTGCCCTCAGCCCAATGGCATTTCAAAGAAGGCCAGCCAAGCCAGTTCTAGGACAACATGTACCCTGCTGCAGGTTTATTTATAGCAGAAGGCATGCAGGACGTCTCACACTTCAAACTGATTGCATACAAATCTTATTGAAGGCAGGGCTGGGAAGTAGCACCTGGAAATGGTGGCTATTTGGGAGCAGACTTGGAGTTCTATAGTTTGCATGTGCATGGACATGTGTGTATGTGTATACACATGTGATGTATGCTTGTGTGTATGTAGATTTTCTTCCCTTGTGCTGAGTTGACGTCAAACAGTCGTTGTTGAGGATAGATAGATTAGAGTTCCTGATTTCCCTTCCGTGTTGTTTTCCCTGACTTGATCTCAGGCCAGAGTAAATATCCTCATCGTGACAATTGTGGGGGATATAAAGCTGCTGCATGGGCTTCGTAAAGCCAAGTCATCAGGGGAGCCCCAGACCACAGCCTCCTATGGTAGGCTATTTTTGGCTCATCATATATGATTATTGAACACAGTATGGTGACGTCATGAGAGGTACGTGCATCAGCAAGCTTCAGGGCTTGACTGGGGCCATGACTTCATCCTTGTGTACACTCGGACCATGCAAAGTGGGTCACAGCCCCATCCAGACCTTTCCCTCCTGAGATTTAGAAAGTTCAGTACCTTTCCATAAATACTCTGTATTTACGAGGGTACACTGCATGCTTGGGAGTGCCTGTCTTTAAATATCTGAGATGTGCTGCCAGTGAGCCAATGGGACTGTCCATCTGTTGTCTCACTGCATGACAGTCCACCACCTTACTTGGTCTTTGGGGTCATCTGTGCCGCTTTTCAAGTCATAGTTGGGAATCCTCCATAGGCTACACAGTGTCAATGCTCATCTTTGGCCACCTAGTGAGTTATTTGTGGTCTTGTTTCTTCTGAACTCATGACATTCCTGGCTGTTGACTGTGTAAGAGCCCAGGACCATAGACCTTAAGGTAGAAGGGATTTCAGAGGTTTATCTTATCTAATTTCCCCATTTTACAGGTGAAGAAACTAGCCACAGAACTAGATTGTGAACCCAGGTCCTTTCAGTCCAGGGCTAGACTTTTTAATGAGATAGGCTGTGGAGCCAGTGCCTAGTTTAAGAGCAAATAAAACTTTGTTTAGGTTTTCAGGAGAAACATGAAAAGGGCAACACTATAGAGTCTGAGAAGATGAGTTCATATCCCTGTTCTTTCTCTTTCTCTCTCTATATCTTTGTCTCTCTCTGTGTCTCTTTCTGTTTCTCTCTCCCTCTCTCTCTGTCTCAGTCTCTATCTGTCTGTCTGTCTGTCTCTCTCTGTCTGCCTATCTGTCTGTCTGTCTCTAGATTTCTACATCCTTGTCTGCAGACTGAGTCACTTGGACCAAAAGATGTCAAATATCCCTTCCAAATCAGGATCTATGATCTTCTGATCTTGTTTTCAGGGTGACAGGCAAGGCTTTATTTTTCTTAGCTGAACTAGAGTTTGCACTCACATAGAGGAGGGATCAGCCTGGTTCTGCCTGATAGAATTGGAGAGAGTGGACAGGAGAAAAAGGAAAATGGAGCTAGAACCAGACTCAAAAGTCAAAGGACTTTTACTGAGCACCTATTATGTGTCAAATGCTGGCTTTACAAAGAAAGATCAAAACAGTCCTTGCCCTCCAGGAGTTCATGGTCTAGGGGGGAAAATAATGTCAGCATGTCCCATATAAAGAGGAAAATGTGGAATGAGGAGAAAATCTTAGGGTAATGGCATGAGAATTCTGGATGACTGGCCAAGGCTAGCATGCCTCCACTCCCCATGCCCTAGTCCTCCCTTCTGTGGCCTGAAATCCCCCTTTTTATTCAACCAGTCTTCATAATAATGAGTCTGGGTCTCTTCCCTATCCTGGCTACTGTTACATGGATGTTATCATAAATTATGAATGTCATCCTAAATTGTGCTACCAAGAATCCCTGAAAGGATAATGGGGAACCCAATCACCTCAGAGTACACCAACCCAATCACCATAGAGCATGCCAGAACATGACAACCCAATCACCAAGCCAATGTCTTAGGAAGATTCTGAAGATCACCTGGTAGGATAAGGTACCAGACAGTGAGGTCCTCACTCAAACTAAATTGCCAAGGATTCAAACTATGCATCAGAGAGCACAGCTTTGATGGACTGGTCATGTTGTTCGAATGCAAATGTACGCTTGTCAAAAAGATCGTTTCATAGTGAACTCACATGGGGTAGGAAATCACATGGTGGTCAGAAGAAGTGACACAAAGACACTTTCAAGGTGTCTCTCAAGAACTTTGGATTTATTGTTCGACATGGGAGACACTGGCACAGGACTGCTCAGCATGGTGTGCCTACATTAGAAAGGGTGTTGTGCTCTATGAGCAAAGCAGAATTGAGACAGCACAAAGGAAATGTAGGATGTGCAGATTTGGAGTATCCACCCTAAATGTTCACGTGAACTATCTGTGCCCAGTCTGTGGTGGAGCATTCCGAGCTCATATTGGTCTGATCAGCCGCAGTTTAACACACTGAATCTTGACTCTAGCATGGCTATGTCATTTTGGTCCTCTTCGACAACAAAGGACAACAACCATCCAATCCTCTTTATATGAAGAGGTCCTAAGTAGGTTTTCCTAGGGAGGGTATTAAAAGTCTCTTCCCAAAGCTGATCAAAATCTGTTAAATGTGAGATATGGAAATGCACCTCCCCCATCCTCCCAAGCCCAGTTTTTGTTTTTGTTTTGTTTTTATTCCTGAGAAGATGAGGAGTGAAGACATAGAAGACTAGAAGCAGAGCCTGACTTGGCTGATATGTGGGTCAGCTGGATGACGTTATTTTTTCTCTCTTTGATTCTTCTTCTCCCCTTTAAAAAGTTATACGAAATAGTTTGAATCTATTGGGAAATAAAAATGGTACTTGACACATTTTACTGATGTTTCTTGTGCATCTCCTACATTTTCCTAAACTCTTCCTTCCCTCCTCCCTCTCCCCAATAATACAATAGAAGAAACATAAATGAAAAAATTCATATAAAAAAAGTCTGGAAGAATATGCAGCATTCTACGTCCATAGGGCTTTACCTTTCAAAGACATGAGGCAAGGGCCTTCTCATGGCTCTTCTTTGGGGCCAGATAGTGACCATTATAACTTTGTGTAATATTGTTCTTTTTTAAAAAATTTACTCTTTCTGTATTTAACCAATATTATTGAATATGAGTATTTCCATATGCAAAGAGTAGAAAAATAATATTATACATGAATCCATAAATCTACTACTTATATCTTGCATTAAAAATTTAAAAAAATAACTAATATGTTGGTTTTCTATATTACTTGGATGAGTAGTCTTTAAGAAACGTGTTCCTCAAGACTTATACAAATTGATGATGAATGATGAGCAGAACCGGGAGAACACTGTACACAGTGTGTGAGGACTGTTTCTGGTAGCCTTAGCCCTTCACAGCAATGCAAGGACCTAAAACATTCCCAAAGGACTTTAGAGGTAAAATGCCGTCCACATCCAGAGAAAGAACTACGGCGTCAGAACGTAGAATGAAGCAGACTATTTGGTCTTTTGTCATGTTTGGTTTGGTTTTGGTTTTTCTCATGATTTTTCCCATTTGTTTTAATTCTTCTATGCAATATGACTAAGATGAAAATGCGTTTAATAAGAATGTATGTGGAGAGCCCATATAGGATTGCATACCATCTAGGGGAGTGAGGAGAAGTGAGGGGGAGACAATTTAAGACTTATGGAAGTGAATGTTGAAAACTGAAAGCAAATAAATTAATTAAATTTTACAAAAGAGATGTATTCCTTTTTCAGATCTATTTGAGAGCATGTAAATATATATATATGTATGTACACATATATGTATATATGGGTATGTGTATATTGCCTTCCATAAACATCATAGTTTTGTGAATTTCTCCTTAAAACCTCTTCATTCTAAAGGATCACTATGATGTTTTACAAAGTGTAGGCATCGAGCATATCCAGCCATATCTATTTGCCTGCCTTTCTATCCATCTGTCTGGTCTATTTCTCTTGTCAGAATCTGGTATAGAGTGTGGATGAAGGGCACAGAGCACCCGAGGCAATTGGAGAAGGTAGACTTGTTGGACATACATGGAAAGGAGGAAAATTCAGTTTGATTCAGTTCAGTAGGTACTGCAAGTTTACTATGTGTCAAGCCCTAAGGATACAAAGGCAGAACCAACAGCCCCTACCCTCCAGGAACTTACAGTGAGGAGTCAGAAATGTAGATAATCCAGTCAGTCAGTGAAGTGTATGCTAAGATCCTCCTATGGGTGGTAGAGCCAAGATGGCAGGCATAATTGTGCAGCTCAGTAGCATTTATGGAATTAGATTACAAAGTGGACTCAATTTCCCATCCATGCTGCCGGCCCAGGAAAATACTTAGGGCTCCATTTATGACCAGCATAGACATCTTGTTTCTGAGCAGAGACTGAGGGCAAGATGGAAGCCCTGTATCCTTTGTACAACTGCTTGTTTAGTCACGTGGGGGGGTGTGTGTCTTGATTTCCTTTTTTGCTTCGTCACTCTCATTCCTCTCTCTTGTTCTTTGCCCTTCAGGGAGCTGCCATTCCCACGGCCTCACCTCCAGTCTCCACACCAGTCACAGGGCACAAGAGAATGGTTATCCCCAACCAGCCACCTCTAACAGCCACGAAGAAGTCAACCTTGAAGCCCCAACCGGCAAGCCAGCCCTCACCCATCCCTGTGGCTCCCATAGGAATGCTGAAGCCTCAGCCCCAGCCTCAGCCTCAGCCAGTTCCAGCCTCCTATACCACTGCATCCACCCCCTCTAGGCCCACCTTCAATGTCCATGTGAAGTCAGCCCAGCCTAGCTCTCACTACATGCCTGCTGTTTCACCTGGACAGTACTATAGCTCAGGACCGAGCCATGCATATGCTCCTCAGGTGCCTCCTGCTCCTGGGCCTGCTCATTATACCCCACCAGCATCCCGGGGAGGCCCTGAATATGGCTATGCTCCACCGCCTAGCCGTCAGCCTGAGCCTGCTTATGGCTATGCCCCCAGTCAAAGCCGGTACCAGGATCCTTATTACCCAAGCTACGGGGGACGAAATGGCTCTGAACCAGGTTACGGCCAGCAGAATACCTGGAAACCTGAGCCAAGTTATGCTCCTTCTCCAGCAGGGACCCAGAATCCTACTGGGATGTACCAACCCCCAGAGACCAAGAAGACCTACATCACTGATTCAGTTTTAGCTCCCCAAGCCCCAGCACCCCAGCAGCCTAAGGTAAGATGACAATTAAGGTGAAACTGTGGGAAAGTGGTACGGAATGGTGGGTCTGGGTTATTCAGGGACAAGATTGGGGGATGCTTGGCAGGAGACACAAAGTATGTCTCTTTGAAGACACAAAGACTTACACAGACTTTTCCAGGGTGGTTCCTATGATGTGTCAAACAGACTCCAATTTGGAGCTCAATCCCAGAGGTGTTGGCTTAATGCAGCATCCGCTGACCTTAGGCTAGTCATGCAATATCTCCGGACCCAAGTCTCCTCATTAATGAAGTAAAAGGCTTAATCTTGGTTCTCTCTACCTTCCCTTTGTCCTCTGATGATCTATGATTTTAACCTCTCCTGGGATGAAGAACCCAATTTATGTCAGCAAGTATTTATTGATCTTCTCCTATATGCAAGGTATTTCACTCAGACCTGGGGATTATAGTGACAAAACAAATCAAAGCTAACAAACAACAAATCAGTCCCTGACCTCAAGGAGTATACAGTCTACTTAGTGATGAAATGGGTTCTCCAGAAAATAAATACAAAGTATCTTCAGAAGTGAGAGAGTGCTAATAAGTGGGGTGGGAAATTCAGAAAAGGGCTCATTGAGAAGGGAGCATCACTCTGTGCTTCACCAAACAAGGAAGAATTGTTGAACATCATTGTTTCAAGATGATCATGGATCTCTTCAAACCCAGTATGGCAGTACACTCATGACTGGCTTCTCTTTAGATAGGAGGCAATCAGAGTCTGTAAAGATTGGACCTTACCCACAGTTGCCTAGACAGTAAACAACAAGGGAAGACATGAGAGCAGTGGTTCTGGTCTCAGTTTCTGAGCTCTCCTCAAGCCCTAAGGTATTGATTTCCTGAAGAAGGTGAATCCACCAAGTCAGGAGAGGTGAGCAAGCCTCTTGATGCTATCTGTGTCCCCAGCCTGTGAAATGGGGCCAGCTCTGTCCTCAGCTTGGCCCTTTTCCCCAACAGCACTGTGAGAACTAATGAGGGCTGACACCTCCTGCCCTGATGGTGGTTTGGGGGCACAGACAGGGAGGTGGGTGGTGTCTGATAATCTGTAAGGCTATTTGAGAAATCCAGCCCCCATGGTATAAATCAAAGTGCTTTCATGGCTTGGCCCTGGAAGAGGCCTGAGTTCCCAAGACCTGTTTTGGAAAAATCAGAGAGAGATTATTTTAGCTCTTCACAAAGATTAGCCCAATTAGCCCAGCTGGACAGCCTGGCCTTTGTTTCAATCCGGCACCAAGTCTTGAATGGCCGCCTTTGACACACAAAGCCAACAATTCCAGGGAAATGGGATTCAGTGGTTGTACACTCTGCTAGTGCCACAAGACCCTCTCTCATAGAGTGTTAAAGTGAAAGCTGCTGCTTGGCAATTGCCAAAGTCATTGGGCACGCATATCTACCCCACCAGGTTGAGAGAGTCTCTCGCTTGGCCCTGGGAATGGAGTAGGGTGGATTTATGGGAGGGTCGCAGAGGAGAAGCCTGTTTTTTCCTGGCCCCTGGCAGTCTTGTCATAGCAGACAAGGTTGGATGGGGTAGGGGTGTTTGGGAAGAGGTGGGCCTGAAGCTCTTGGAACCTTCCCAGGTTTCTCAATGTTCTAAGCAAAATCCTTATCCCATCCCAAGAATTCCCATCCTTCTGAGACAGGCAGTTCTTCCAACTGGGATGTGCTTCTAGAGGTGAATTGGCCCTCATGAAAAGACCCTGAAAAAGGCTCACAGCTGGTGCTGGGGATAAACTCCCTACCACCCCCATTCAGAGCAGGGAAGCTTGTGGCATCTTTTAGCTAACGAGTTACTAGAAAGAATGTGGCATCCTCCCCTTTCCCATTTGAATTAGTTTGTCATCCCCAATAATCTAGCATATAATTATAGAGACGCCATTGGTTTCTTCTGTCAGTTATCTATCAAGAAGGTTTGTTTTTCAACAATGTGACACATTCTTAGCATCAAGTTCAGGATAATTAAAGCCCAATGGCACAGTTTGTATGTGTGCGCACACTCGCATGGGTGCTGTTTGTTCTTGAGATAGATCCCAGGTTTCCATTCAGCCGTCTGCCTGTATTTTAGGAAAGGGGAGCAGAAGTCTCCGGAGCGACCAACATCTCCCATGCGTGTAGGTTATTTTCTTTCGTACCAGGGCTCTGAGCTGAACACTGGTGTATTCAGCTGTCATTATACATAGAGTCCATCCTTGTTCTAAGGTTGACTCAGCTTGGCCTGGTGCAGTGATGCCTTGTCCAGTGGGTGGCAAGTCCTCAGCTCCAGGGCCTCCTCAGCCCTTGTGTGGACTTGGCTTCCCGAGCTTGGGAAAGTCTATAAACCTCTTTGTGCCTCAGTTTTGACCTCAAGAAAGTGGGATGTCATTTCAGCTAATTAATTAATGATTGTAAAGTGCTTGGAAATTTCCCAGTGCTGTATAAATGCTGAGTGAGTACTATTCAGCAATGCCTCTGGCTTGTGTTTATTTTTAATTTTGTAGTCACCGATGGAAAACTTGCTCGCTCACCCCCATGTCGGAGAACAATTCTCGTCTATTGATCTGAGAAGTCCTGGCTTTGGCCATTTTTTCATTTAACCCTTTAACACAGAAGATCCAATTGGAATTTTATTTAAATCCTTAGGAGAAATGAGTTTAGATTTTTGGTATTTGGTTTTGTTTTTTCCCCTGATTTCACAAACAATCTAAATAGCCACTTCTATTGTATTCCTACCATTTAAAAAGAATTTAAAACTGTAAAGCTTAGTGGTAATGGAAAACCAGATATCCCTGAGATTAGCTAGTTTCTTCATTAATCACAGGGATTCCATGGCATGAAGGATTCAGAAAAGCCATGTGATACCATTCCTATGCCTTCTGCAGAAGCTCTGTTTACCTTCAGAAGAGATGACCGAGGTGATGATGATACGACTCATAATCCAAGAATCTCAGCATGGGAAGGGACTTCACAGGCCTGACAAACAACACTCCCTAGCACACCCAACTAGCTGCCATGCTGACTCCTCCTAACCACCTCCAAGGTGAAGGACCAGAGCACATTTCCTTATAAGATACCTTAGAGCAGCCTTTGGCTGCAGAGAGGATTCTGGTTTTATTTCCTAACATGCCACCTACCCCTCTGTATCTGCTGCCCATTTGCCCTCTGGGACCAATCAGAATTTAGTGTAATCCCTTTTCCACATGACAGCCTTTTAAATATGGAAGGTGGTTCATATGTTCCACTCTATCCCCTGAGTTGACCCTTTTCCAGGCTTAATGTCCGTTGTTTTGTTTAACCAATCCTCCTTTGGCGTGACCGCAAAGCCTTTCACCCTTCTGGACACCTTATGCTAGAGAATTTATAGCTTTTAAATGTTCATCTTAATTGAAAAACCCAAGGGGAAACCTAAGGTTCATGTGTGGTCCAACCAAGGCATCACCATGTATCCATCACATTCTTATTCCTGGAATCTGTGTCTCTCTTAATGCAGTCTAAATATGAATTAGCTTCCTTGACATCCAGGCGCAGCTACGTGATATGTTGGCCTGGAGTCAGGAAGACCCAAGTTCACATCTGGTCTCAGTCACTTACTAGCTGTGTGACCCTGGGCATGTCACTTAACCCTGTTAGCCTCAGTTGCTTCACCTCTTAAATGGACTGAAGTAGAAAAGGGCAAATCACTCCAGTGCTTTTGCCAAGAAAACCCCAAATGGGGTCATGAAGAGCCAGACATAAGCAAAACAACTGAACAGTGACAACCTTGACCTTCTTGACTACTACATCCCTCTGATCTCTAATATTTAGCTTGCAGTCCATGACATCCCTGTGTGTTTTTTGGTGAACTGTTTCCTAAGCATGTCTTCTGTCTCTTGTTGGTATGATATTGACGTTTTTTTTACATGTAGTGTTATCAAATTCTGTCTTTTTTTGGCCTATGAAGACTTTTTATTTGAATTGTAGGTAATCTGTCTTAAAGAGATCTGCTTTTGTTTTTCCTTCTCCTCCTTAGAAACCTAAAAATAGTACTAGAATGAGTCAAATAACTCTTAACTCAAGAAGTCATAGATTATGGTAAGAGTCATCCTTACAGTTGCTTCCTTGGTAGCAATTCTGAAATATGTTCAAGCAGACAAAAGTCTATTAGAGACTGCAGAGGTACCAAGAAGCCATGAGTGAGAATTCTGCCTCAGAGGGCTTATTCCCCAGGAAGTAGAAAAGATGTATTTGCATAAATAGATAGCGACCAGTATATGATTAGTGTCAGATAATGCAGCCCACTGGTCTGAGAGCAGAGGGATGTGAATGGGCCTTCCTCAGGTGTCAACACGAGAGGACTTGAGGGTATGATGTCATGAGGTGCTTGTGGCCAGCCCAGTGTTCATTGTGAACCTGTTCACTGCAGTTCTCCACCAGAGAGATGGAAGCCAAATCCTATCGATGGTTTTCAGCTGGTCCTAGGGTAGGCCTCAAGGATTCAGTGCCTGGGAAGGAAGAAGAGGTGTTGAGAGGATCAGAACAGAGGGATGGAAAGGAAAAGTCATTCTGGCAATTTCTGTTGAAAGACCAATGACCTTTACCTTCAAACTTTTCCCTTTGCCTTGCAAATAAATAAATTCCAAATAAGCCATGACTGAGGAAGTCTCTCTTAATATCACACAGGCTCTAAATTTCATCATTCTCTGAGTCATGCAGACAAGAAATATTGAAACATTTTATAGGAATTTAAAGGTTTTAAAAGAGAGAAATTTAGCATCAGATGGCCAGAGAAGGCTTCAGGGGTTTCTATGGAGCTTTCCAGTATGAGTAGCCTTCCCGAACACCTGAAAGGAGAGGGATGGTTCTGAAAAGGCCAGTCATCTGTGGATGCTGGGGCCAAGACCAGGATATTTTGTCTAAATGGGTCCAGGAAGAGATTCTTGGTAAAAGAGGTCTGTCCTTGTAGTTTTAGCTCCGTTTATATTGCTGGGTCAGATGAGATTAAGCCATCATGTATTCAATGCCTTCTGAAGTAGCTTGGGGACAGCATTTAGTGGAGACAGCTGCTTAGAAATGAGGATGACTTGGGTATGTCTCATTTCTGACACCTGCTGACTGTGTGACCTTGGGCAAGTCACTTAAACTTTCATTAATCTATGTAACTCTATGAAGAAAAGTTTCAGTAAGTACCTACCTGCCTTGGGGGGAAGAAGTTCTCAGCATTTAGCAATGACCAGATTACCAATACCAATTCAATCATAGGTCTAGTAACTATCCCTTTCCAATATCACAGGCATTATGTTTATCACCAGATGAAATTGCTTTAGTTTTTTAGTTATAGTTTGGAACTTTCTAACCCTCTCCCTTCCCTTGTATTGCTTTTGAGTAAGGACCAGCCCCCTCCCCCTGTCTTTCAGACACTTTGTTAATCTTCTGCTAGGATAATGTTTTGAAGGATTGGATTTGCCAGGAGTTTATTACCTCAGCATGGGGAAATGACCATTTGGCAAGATATCTACAGCATTCATATTCCAAAGTTATAGGGTCAGGCCTCTCTGGAGGTCATAAGTTCGACTTCAGTAGTCTTTCAGTAAAGGTGGACTAATTGTTGGGTATATTGTAGGACAGGGCACTCCTGTTCAGAAGTGGGTTGACTTAGGCAACCCCTTACAATCCTGGGAACCATGAGAAATTGAGCTCCTACAGAGGAGGGCATGACTTCCAAGGATCCAGAGACAGCTATGGGGAAAGTCATGTTGCCAGGGAAGACTGGGAGATTGACTCAGAATGTGAGTTTTGATAGCAAGTACTGGTCTGCAGAGACAGAGATCAAAACAGTCCAGGTGAGAGATGAATAATGCCTGCATGAGGTAGTGGTTCACAGGAAAAGAGAGGGAAGGTCAAGTGCAAGAAATAGGAAAAAAATTCTGATGGGATTTAAAAAGCATTGAAAAAGATGTACCAAGTGTGAGACAGGAATGACGATCTAAACATGTCCTTGAGGGGAAATAGCTCTAATGGTGTTTTAGCCATAGCAGATTCCTGGGTTCTTGGTAGGAATGCTGGGGGAAAGTGGAAGCAGTTTTTCCTTTTTTCCCCATAGGTAGCATAACATTAATAAGAACAATTATCACAAGTTATTATTAATATTCATTTGACATGTGCATAGCTCTACCTTGTTCTCATAATATAAGTAATAGTTGTTATCAATTATCATTAATAATATTCCTTCTTTCTTTAATATCCTTCATAGAACTGTTAATAATAACTGTTAATAATAATTGTTAATAATATTAGTCATTATTGTTGGTGTTTGTTATTCTGTCAGTTACCAAGTTTAGTTCTATTTCATGGTCAAAGTTATATTAATACTAATAATATTAATGATTAAGAACAATACCTATTGTTGTCATCATCTTTTCCTTTACAAAGATTATCATGGTAATGGTGATATGCATGTTGGGGACAGGGACCAGATCAGTGAGAGGGGAATAGTTCAGGGTCATACCTCTGGGTTAATGGCACTCTTAGTGGTTTTAGCTGCGCCCGTCAGATTCATAAGATCAAATGACCCCAAATCTTTGTTACCATCTGTTCAGTCTGACTGGTCATGTGAATCTTCTCATTGACTCGCCATTGGACAGGTGAGCTGAGCAATGGCATCCTGAGCATTGGGAACTAAGGTTGTGATAATGTTCAAGAAGAAATATTAGGCCACTAAACACTATTGGTCAGGATGGGTACTTCCTTTTCATTGGGAGAAAGGAGAAGACTTAAGTTGAATGGGATTTCATTGTGATAAAATGGACCACAACTTTCCTGGAGAGTTTTGGGTTGTGTGTCAGTACAGCTCATTGCATCTTTCGCCTCTGAGTTTTTGTACCACTGGTCCCCCATCTTTAGAATGAACTTCTTCCTCCCCTTGTCCTCTTGGAATCCCTAGCATCCTCCTGAGAGTAGCCTAAGTGCCACCTTCTCCATGAAACCTTCTCCACGTCCTCTCAAGTGTTAGCATTGTCTGGATCTCGACATTATATTTCACTACTTTGTATTCCCTCCTCTCTGGTAAATACTTTTGAGGGTAATTTTTTTCTCCGTGCCCCTTCTCCCTCACATCAAGACAGTATTTAACACATACTTGTTGAAGTGTCCTTATTGCATTGAGAAGAACACTCCATGTGAAAATCTATGCCACCAGTCTATGTTGGTGATGGTCCATTGAGACCCATGTGTACATTAATGGAAATGTTCCCTCCAGTGATCCAAAGGGCAACATCCGTGCTCAGCATCATCACTGTCATCACCTTCCAAACAATGCCTCTCTTCACTATTAATGAAACAACCCACCATGCCCATGACCCCAGGACATTTCTGGAAAGATGGCCATATCCTTGACAGGAGGAGTGAAGATCGATGGAGATTCTAAGGCCAATCTTTCGATTAAAACATGATGACTTTGCCTCTGAGAATGTAGAGAACACTGCCCCTGGGATGGTAATTAGAAAATGCTGTGGGGGAATTAACACTTTATCTGAGCTTTGAAAAAGAAGACAAAGATTCTGAAACAGAAAGGTGGAAAGGAAAGGGCCTTCTAGACATTAAAGATAGCTGGGGCAAAGGTGTGGAGGTGGAAGCTAAGATTCCTAGTCTTTAGTTAGTTATTCAACTTCTTTATGGTTCCTCTTTCTCTAAAAGTACCATGCAACTTTCTCATTCGATCGTTTGTTCATTCATTCATTCCTTTTGTATGTTTGACATTTAAGTAAAACATCTTCATTTAAATAGGATTGTTTATGGAGAAAAGACTTTTTATACCCTATTCTAAGATTTGCAGATACCCTGGAGACTTACTCAGTCAAAATAGCAAGCCAGCCAGCAAGCATCCTATTAGTATTCACTGAGAATTGTGATCTTGGATGGAGAGGGTAATGAGATATAATGAGAAATGTAGCTGATATAAAAATCTTTTCAAAAACTTACAAAATTGTTATTTCAAAAATAAAAAGTAAACCTTTCCATCACATTTTAAGGTTTTCAAATCTATGTACTATTTACCCGCTATCTATATAAATAATCCTATTTGATCTTCAGAACAACCCTAGGAGAAAGATCTCGTTTTCCTATTTTAGAGATGAGGAACCTAAGGCAGAGAGATGTTAAGTGACCTGCCCAGCATCACACAGCTAGGAAGTATCTGAGGCAGGATTTGAACTCAGCTCTTCTTGACTCCAGGCCCACTTCAGTGGAAATCTCTGGAATATTTAATCAATCAGTAAATAGACTTTGCATGGACTAACTTGTCGACAGTGTTGGTGTCTGCCTCCCCTTAGGTTTATATTTTGCTTTGTTCTTCCAACTCTTTATTGTGAGCTTATCTCCCTTGGCTGCCTTGATCATGTTCCTTGTCCTTGCCATCCCTGACTCTTGCCAAGGACATTTGGAATTCCTGTTCCCAGTGCTGGGTTCGTCTTCCAACTTCATGTCATCTGCAAACTTAATGAGGATGTTTTCTGTTCTGTAACCAGCCATGAAGCTGTTTGCCACTGCTGGGCTTGAGACCAGCCCCTCAGAAAACCTCATATCCTGATGGGTCTGCAGTGATTACAAGCCAATTACTCAGTAGCCAGGGGTGTAAATCATTAGATCTGTCTGATTTATGTAACACTTCCCCAGGTTCTATGTTCTTCCTGCTTTAAGTTATTGAGGAGAAAGCTGGTTATATGCCTGGCTCTATAAACATGAACTGGACTCATATTGTTTGTTTCTATCGTTCTAGCTAGTACCAGTATTTTTTCTTTTTCTTTTATTTTTTGGGGAAAAAAAGGGGGGCCCTCACTATGGTCTATAAAGTTAGGACATTTGAATGCAAGTTTATCATTGTGTAAAACCACAGGGTAATAATTACATTCAGTAAAAAGAGTGGAAGTCACTGGCCAGCACAAGCCAGCGACCAATCAGCAGGGCTAGAATGTGTCCTCAGGAGCAGACCTTCAGAAGTAAGAACACAACTGATGGCACCCCCACTTTTATGATTGTCCTTTGATCCCTGGCCACTGAATGGACTAGAATGGAAGATGACTCAGTTCTTGCTTATAAAGGGGAAGATTAAGTTGTGTTATCACTTTCTGCCTTTCCCAGCTTTCTTCTCATTCGCTAGATGAGATGTGTTGTTGAGAAAAGAGATGAGGGCTACCTACCCATGATGCTTTGCCTTCAACTTCCTCCTCCAATGAACTCTTTAGATGGGTACTTTATTTTGTGGTGCCTATCAATTGGTCAGTAAGCATTAATTAAGCAAATGTTGTATTTCAGGTTCTCGGTAGGTGCTATTAGAGAGATAAAGGTGAAACAATCTCTTGTTCACTCAAGTTCCATTCTGTTAAGAGAACTTTAGGCACAGATGGATGAGGTACAAGTGTCTAGAGAGGAAGCATCTCAGCACAGCTCAGGTTAACCAAAAGTCTTCTTGTGGCATGTGATGCCTCCATGGAGTTTTGCAGGGAGCTAAGAAATCTCTTCAGTCCTCCAACTACAAGAAGTTAACAAATGCATACTATGTGTTATGCATTATGCTTTGTCCTAAAGATATATGTACAAAGATGGAATAATCATTCCTCTCAAAGATCATGTTATAGGAACTCTTAGTATAAAGGCATGGAACAGGGGATAGAGTATCATGGGTAAGGAAAAGTGAGAAGGGCAATTTGGATGGCTTGCATAATGTAGACTAGAGTGCAATATATAATAAAACTGTAAAGACAGGCTTGAGCAGGCTTATTTATATGTGATTCCCAGATAATAAAGAACCACTGGAATCTATGGATTAGGGAATGATATGGTCAGTCCTTTATTTAAGGAAGATGACTGTGACAACTTTGGAGACCATGGAACAGAAAGGGTTGAACATATAGTCCAGGAGACAAATTAGGATACTCTTCGGCAGTTGAAGCAGGAGATGATGCTACTCAAAGTGGTGCCCACATGAATAGAGAGAAAGGATCAGAAGGAGGAAATGTTTAGAGGAAGCCATGTCCATATTTGGCAACTGTCTAAGATGTAGAGAGCTTCATTCCAAGTTTGGTGGACCAGCTGTACAAAGGCAGGACAAAGGGGATGAAACGTTTTGTGTGAGGAAGAGGGTCGTTCATTGGACTGGAAAAGATAGCCCCATGTAAGCTGGTGGGCACAGCTTCATGTCTGCAAGTTATGAAGGGCTTGGAAGGTCAATGGGAGGACTTGGGAGTCCCTGGAGGTAAGTAATGGTGTCAGCCCTGACCTTTTGGAAGGTCCCTCTGATAGCTATGGGAGGATGAGTTGAATATGGGAAGACTAGGTAGAGTATCCAATATGTATCGTTACTAAGAGATGTAGCTTTTTTTCAATATCATGGCTTCCACATTCATTCTGGGAGGTAGTCCTTGGATACCGTTCTTCAGATTTCTCATCTGGAAAATGAAGGGTTACACCAAATGCCTTCATTCATTCATTTGGGTCTTCATTTAACTAGTTCTTTAATTGTATGAGGCAAAGTACCCTGGTACATTCTGACTGGTGATGAAAGTAGGGTCCTTCCAGCTCCTCAGGGTTATGATTCAGCCATAGAAAGAACCAAGCAAATTGGTGCATCCTGGAATTCACCGTGCAGCCTTGGCCATCACTTTAAAGGTCAACCTGGGTCACCAGCCATGGAAGTTGAACTGAGGACTGTCTCAGTCCCCACATCCTGTGGCAGAAGAGTGTCTCCACATGCAAAGTGAAGAATTATAACTAAACAAACAATGCCTGTTTGCTCAAGAGCGATGTAATTTCACCCAAACCTGTGGCCTGCTTGCCAAATGCCAGAAGTCGCATTGTTTCAGACATTGTTATGAATAATGTATAACCTCATAGAAGAGGAGGGTTCCTGGGAATGGGGAAGCATGTTTAAAAAGAGCAATGAGAAGCAACTCCATAACCGGGTCATCTGAGAGATGGAGGAAGCAAGAGCCCTCTGACTGTCTGAGTTCATTCACCATGACCTCCAACACACAAACTTGGACACACACACACACGCACACACACACACACGACAGCTAGATGGGACAATTAATCACAAGGACCCTGAGAGAGAGAGAGGGAGAGGGAGAGGGAGAGAGAGAGGGAGAGGGAGAGGGAGAGGGAGATGGAGACGGAGATGGAGAGGGAGAGAGAGAAAGGGAGAGAGAGGGAGAGGGAGAGGGAGAGGGAGAGAGAGAGAGAGAGAGAGAGAGAGAGAGAGAGAGAGAGAGAGAGAGAGAGAGAGAGAGAGAGAGAGGGAGAGGGAGAGAGAGAAAAAGGGAGAGAGAGAGGGAGAGGGAGGGAGAGAGAGAGAAAGGGAGAGAGGGAGGGAGAGAGAGAGGGAGAGAGGGGGGGAGGGAGAGAGAGAGAGGGAGAGAGAGAGAGAAAGGGAGAGGGAGGGAGGGAGGGGGAGAGAGAGAGAGAGAGAGAGAGAGAGAGAGAGAGAGAGAGAGAGAGAGAGAGAGAGAGAGAGAGAGAGAGAAAGGGAGAGAGAAAGGGAGAGAGAGGGAGAGAGAGAGAGGGGGGGGGAGGGAGAGAGAGGGGGAGAGAGAAGAGCTTTTGGTAGCATGTTGAGATTTATTGACTTAAGAATATTGTTTTTTAAATTTCCATTTATTATTTATTTATGTTAAACATTCTTTTCTTTTTAAATTTTGAGTTCCAAGTTCTCTCCCTCTTCTCCAGCCCTGCTCATAACTACTGAGAAGGTGAGCAATATGAGGTCACTTGTACATGTGAAATCATATAGAACACATTTCAATATTAGTTACATTTCAAAAAAAAATAAGTAAGAAAAATCAAGTGAGGAACTGGTGCTTCAGTGTGCACTCAGCGCCCGTCAGTTCTCGGTCATGGAGAGCATTGTTTTCATCATGAGTTTTTTGATCCTTGGATCCTTGTATTGATCAAAGTCTTTCACAGTTTTCGATCATCACCACAACATAGCTGTGACAGCACAAGAGTGGTTCTTTCCACTTCACTTTGCATCGGTTCATTTATTCCTTGCCATGTTTTTTTTTTCTGAAACCATCCCCTTCGTCACTTCTTACAGCACAGCAGCGCTCCATCACAATCACATGCCACCCCTTGTTCAGCCATTACCACGTGATCAGCATCCCCTCAATTTCTACTTCTTTACCACCACAAAAAGAGTTGCAATGTATTTTTTTCTTTGATCTTATTGGAACATAGATCTAGTAATGACATTGCTGGATTACTGTTTTATAGTCGTTTGGATAGAGTTCTATCCCATAATGGCTGGACCAGTTCACTTCTCAGCTAGCAACTGATTAGTGTACCTATTTTACTTATCCCCTCTAGCATTTGCAATCTCTGTTAGGTGCGAGGTGGTGCCTCAGAGGTGTTTTCATTTGCATTTCTCCAATCAATAATGATTTAGAGCATTTTTTCCTATGACTACTGAGAGCTTTGATTTCTTCTTCTGAAACTGCCTTTTACATCCTTTGGCCATTT
The DNA here is from genome assembly GCF_028372415.1 of Notamacropus eugenii. Taxonomy (NCBI): domain Eukaryota; kingdom Metazoa; phylum Chordata; class Mammalia; order Diprotodontia; family Macropodidae; genus Notamacropus; species Notamacropus eugenii. Next base: position 380,514,891 of record NC_092877.1, read on the forward strand.
ATCAGTTGAGAAATGAGAATAAACATGTTAAACGAATAAAATAATATTCATGGGATCACGAAAGAAGCCAGTTAAATTAGGTGTGTATATGTATATGTGTGTATGTATATGTATACATACATATACACATATATAATATGCATATTATATATGTATTTGTATGTATACATGCATGCATGCATATATATGTGTGTGTGTGTGTGTGTGTGTGTGTGTGTGTGTGTATGAATTCATGGACCCCTGTGCTGTACTTTTACGAACCTTGGTTTGTGTCTAGCTTACAGAGTGAGTTGTGGTGGTTTAGGGCAACAAAGATTTAGGATGCAGACTCATTTGTGAAATGTCCCATTGGAGGACAAATCGACAGGAGGATATTGACAGAAGTAGAACAAGATAGGCAGGTATAGCTGTCTCACAGTCTAGTCTACATTGTTTTAAGAGCTATCACATCACTAATACCACAGGTTCGTTGTCTTATTTACCCAAGTGGATGGTGGAAGACCACCATTGTTGGGTAGCAATATGGCCTCACCAAACAATGAAAGCACAAGAGGATCTACATGAAGTGGAAGGAGAAAATGTACTAAATTAGATCATATGCAGAAATTTATAGAGAAAGGTGGCAAGAACAACAGACAGAAGAAAAATAGGACAGATCTGTCAATATTATTGTGACAGTTTTTTTTCATCAGTGATAACCAAACTAATGTCCCATTTTCCTGTCTGCTATTCTAAGGGCAAAGTTGATAAAAAAAAAAAAGAAATAAACAATTGGTCTAGGCAGAGTCTACCTGTAATTGGTGCTAAAAGCACCTCAGTCCTAGAAATTCCCTTCGTCAATTTTCAGGACATTTGGAAGAAGGGCAACTAACGAGTGTGTGTGTGTGTGTGTGTGTGTGTGTGGTGTGTGTGTGTGTGTGTGTGTGTGTGTGTGTGTGTGTGTGTGTATGAAGGAGGAATCATGGAAATGTTTGCCCTCCAGAAAAAGGGATCAAGACAAAATCAATGAACATCACCCTAGCTTATCATCTCCGAGGATATTGCTTTCACAAGAGGCAAAGGAAATCAGTTATAGAAGCACACAGGAAGAAAGTAGTTGGCTTCCACACATGCATCCACACACATGCACACACACATACACACATTCTACTTCTGGAACCATGTTTTTAAGGAGAACTTTCTCTGTGTCTTTATCCTTGTTGCAAGTTATTCCTCTAAGGTTCCACCCAGGGTTCTAGGTTCTTTCGTAAGGGGATAAGATTAAAGATTTGATGTGAGAAATCTTACAAGGGATATGCTGGGTGTCTTGAAAACATTTGAATGGCTGGTTTGTGCAAAAGGGATGAATTTTTTTTTCTGTCTTGCCACAAAGGGCAGAATGAGGACTGATGTAGGGAAGTTATGAAGATTATAATCTAGGCTTGGACTTGGGTTGTGTGTAAGCGAACCAAAATATCTCTTCAGCAATTAGTTGTTTGGGTATACTTCCTTCCCCAAGGTCTGCAGACAAAACTGAATGGACATTGGTCTAGTCTTGTCTTCTGGACCCAGTGCCTTGTGCCTTATCCATGACCATTGTTACCCCCAAAATATCATAAGATCAAGCATTGGATGCAATTTGAGATGTGATTTAGCCCTCTTCTCCATCACCCCAAGTAGGTTCTACTCTAGGTCCTCTGATGTCAACTCCAGAACATTTCTCACAGGAAATCATCTAGTCATGTCGAGCAAATAGAGGTTGTCAGGTTTAAAGGTGTTAAAAGTGATGTTCTTCAGTGTGCCTAATGTAGATCTGAAGTGTGCAACGCCTTCTGGTATGCTCCAAGGCTAAGGAGAAAGTGCAGCATCTTTCACCGTATTTACCCCAAATGACCATTGATGGGTTAAACATATATCAGAATCATGTCATTCTCCTTCCTTTCCAATTTCCTATTGGTCACTTCTAATAGAAGCACTCCAGTCTATCTGTGATCTCATTAGTGTTTATTTTCACTCTCAGCATGCAGATCATTGGCCATCAATAACCACCCATCTTGGGTCACTCTGGACCAGAGCCCCCACAACACAATTTGCCGGGGTCCTTCTCCCTTCCTCTTGATGTTGCCATAGCACCAGAAAAGCCCATGGATCAGCCTCTGGTTATCCATTGCTGTTTCCACAATATTAAGCCCATCCACTTTTCCAGCCTACAATTCTTGGCTGGCATTTCGTACCCCTATTCTTTGTTCCTTACCTGCTGACACCCTGACGTGACCCTCTCTTTGGCCCTCTGGATGAGCCCCCTTTTCTGTTCTTTGGAGACTTATTGTTTCATGACATTCCACCATAATGCCAGGAGAGAACAGTTTGAGGAAGACGAAACCTTGTTCCAGAGAGAAGCTTGTAATTTCATTTTCACACAGCCTTGTCTTAGTTTCTCTAGTGTAAATAGGCACATTAAAATAAAATAACCGGCCTCAGCTGAAAATCCAGTAAAGTAACAATAATGACTGACCTCTTAAAGGTCTTCAAGGCCTAGCTTGATGATGGTAGTCCACTCTCCTCACCCCTCTTAGGCTCAGTTTCACCATCTGTGAAATGGGAGTGATCCAGGAAATGCTGACCATATTTATACAGAAATAATTGAATGTACAGTCCCCCCATACAGAGACTGCTCTTTTCCTTTCCCTCTGCTTCAGCCCCATTGCATCCTGGCCTTGCTGGTTCTGGGGCGTCTCACCTAGCAAAAGATGGGGCTTTGCTGAACCTACACCCTGCTGCAGCCCTGCTCAGTTTTCTTTCTTTGACTTTGCTTCAGCGAATTAATCTGAAGGCTTTACCCTTTACAATCACACTGTCTGCCTTGTTCCAGGCAAGCCTTGTTCTGCCTGTTGCCCCACCCTCTGATAAATGGTGTGGCTGGATTAGCCCCCAGCTCTACCACCTGCTCTGCTCCACCAGGCCCTTCTGCAGGAGGTGGGGGATGTTTCTGTATGTGCACACGCATGCACACACACATATACACACATTGTCACATAGGCACATCATCTATGAAGCAGAGAGCTCTCCGAGTAGGCAGTTATATACACCTAAACCTTCACCAAAAGAAGCAACCAGACATCGTTGAAGTAGCTCAGGAACCAGACTTGGGGCTCTCTCTTCTCTTTCCCATCATGAAGCCTCCAGTGGCTACTGTAATGTGCTGCCATGAGTAAGTCTTCTGAGAGATGTAGAGGAGGAGGGAGAGGGAGAGAGACAGGAAGAGGGAATGAGGGAGAAAGTGAGCCAGGGACATAGGCAGAGAGACAGACAGAGACAGAGAGGGATTAGTGAGGCAATTGGTTATCTAAGAAGCCCATCCTTGCTCTCATGCTGGCTTCCCAGAGCTGGGTTCTGTCTCATCCTGAGACATCTTGGGCCACCTGTGGGCCAAGGCCAGAGCCTTCCATGTCTGGTTTGAATGAACACTGGCCAGCTTGGACGTGTTTCTTAGCTCCTTTGATCTGAAAGTGGGAAGCTGGAAAACTCACAAGGCAGCTTGTTCTCCAAAGGTTCCCAGGACTGTAGGTTCCCATCCACTCACAAATATTGTGAGAACAGCCTCTGTCAGGCTATTTTGGGTTTTCTCGCTCCTGATCATCGTAGACAGGGTTGAGTGAGCCAAGTAAATACTCAAAGTGTGTGTGTGTGTGTGTGTGTGTGTGTGTGTGTGTGTGTGTGTGTGTGTACATGCTGCAGTTTGGGCCACTTTAAGAAACCAGATCTACTGAAGCATCTGAATCTTTGAGAGTTTGAGCTCATCTCAGCAGCTCAGTGATGCAGTGGGTAGAGTGCTAGACTTCAAGAGCCAAAGACCTGAGTTCAAAACCCACCTCAGACAGCTAGCTGTGTGATTATAGACCTCAGTCCCCTGATCCCTAAAGTCTATCTGTAAAGTAAGTAATAACACTTAACTTCCTGGACTGTTATGACTATTAAGAGACATATAGGTAAAGTTCTTTGCAAACCTTAAAAGGCTTTAGAAATGTTAACTCTCCTCATTTATATTATTATTTTCTTCTAGTCTTTTCATATTATCCCCCAACCTCTTAGGCCTAAAAGATGACAAAAATCTAATGCAGAATGGTTTATCATTGGCAAAGTTTAGAACTGTGCCACCTTAGAATTGGAAAAGACCGTGGAAAACTCCTGGTCTACTTCACACCCCAGGCTAGGACTGCCCATATACATGTATAGTATGTATGCCTATATATGTATGTATGTATGTATGTATAGTATATGTATATAAAGGGCATCCTTCCTCCAAACTCCCTGGTTGGAAGGTGGGCATCTCAGCCCCACTTGGGAGCATACCCAGAAAACAAAGGGCAGGAAGATAATAAGGCACTTTGGAAACAGCCACCATCATTCGAGTATTCCCCCTTTCAAGAGTCATTCCTCACTGAGCTGACTTTGCCCCTCCAGTCTGTGAGGCAGGTGGATTCTCCTGCCTCTGCTCGCCACCCCCTTCCGAGCCACTGGTTCACTCTCCCAGCATTAAAAGGAGAGCAGCAATTAAAAGTCCACATGCCTGATTCAAAGAGAAAACGAGCTGTACATTTCCCTTGGAGGAAAATAAGGAAAGTAGATAAAGGAAGACTCTCCAATTGTGTTCTGTGTGACCTGTTTTTGAATAAACAACATCATATTCTGCAGTCAATTATCTCCAGAGTACACCGTGTTCTGTAGCCAAAAAAAAGACTGTCAGTTCGAAGTCGTTAGAGGAAGGGGCACATGCATTGGAGTGTACATTAATCCATTGTATTCCAAATAATTGTATATAATTGGGGGGGGGGGGAGCGGGAAGTGGAGAACTAGCAGGCTTGTATGGTATTTTCATGTGATTTTCTAAGTATCTAATTGCAACCTTCAGAGAGAGACTCAAGCAGAGCTCAGGAGGACAGAAGTGGCCCGCTTTACCCAGCTCAGTAATAGCCTCTAATACAAAAGTGGAAAAACAACTCATTAGGTAGAGCCTTTGGATGGAAAAGGTATAATCAGAGCTCCTGGCGAAGCATTCCAGCTGATCAGGGCTCTCCCCTCCATTTGGGAAGACACATTGGCTCCTCGTTAGAATGACTTTTGGCAGTGGTCACCACACAGGTTCAGAACTCGAGAGGGAGACCATTATTGTGTTTACTCAAGCTTGGCCGACTGGTTGAATAAATTTTGTTTTGCTTTGTTTTTCAAAAGACCCCTTTTCTATTTCACCTGTGAAAAGAGGGAAATAGTCATCAAGTATGGCTTGGATAGGAAGTCTTCAAAGCCACTCAGGCTTGGCCAGGACAGCTGTGATCAAAGGGAAGAAGGACCCATTAGCATTGGCTCACTAATATTTGGTTGTTGGTTGTTTTGGAGAGAGGTTGGCAGCCTGGAGAGGGACCAGACTTCACAGAGAAAGAAGTCCACTCTTTATCTGGGCAGGGTCTGGGAGACTTACTGGTGCCAGAGAGAGCAATGAGGTTCAGGAGTGAGAGGAGTGAGGTTGGAATCATAGCTTTGCTTTGCTTACACATTGGGGCTCTTATCTGAAAAAATGTGGGGCTTGGGTTAGAAGACCCTTGAGTTTCTGTTGTTCTGTTCTAGGAGAAACTCTCTTTGGCCCAAGGCTTCACATTGGCCTGTTCTCTGGGAGCTGCACTTGGGTGGAACACCAGCTTTGTGTTCCCCTAATCTGCCTCTGCTACCACATGGACCAGTGCTTCTCAGCGTGTGGTCCGAGGATGCCTGGGAATACCTGAGATGACTTTACTTGGTCTGTAGAGTCAAAATCATTTATAATAAGATGCTTTGATGTCTAAGACATTAAATATTGATGGATAAACCCTTGTAAACAAAAGCTATGTGGGGAAGGAACTTTTAATAAAGTTTTAGCTTAAAGGGATCCTAAGATGAAAACATTTGAGAACCACTGATCTAGACTAATGAGGATTTCTAGCTAAGAAATCCATAAACATCCTTGCATTGGTAGAAACTTAAAGGGATCCTAGTACATGATGGGAGAGAGCCTAACTCTCACCTTCAACCGTACAAACCAGAGATGTTTATGCACACACACAAATGCCTTCTTGTTAAATGTAAGCCATCTGAGGGCAAGAACAGTCTCATTTTGGTCCTTGGATTCCTAGAGCCCAGCCCATGCTTGACATTTAAACACCTAAAAATGCTTGTTGCAGCTTGCTCTTGAAGAGTAGATTCTAGAAGACTCTTCTGCCCAGTCCTTTGTCAAGGGTAGGGGCCACAGAAGTGAAATATGTCATGAAACGTTAGATATTTTTAATGGATTGATTGGTTTTGATATTTTTCCTCTATTTAAAAAAAATCTTTATGTGTGATAACTATAGAAAGTGGATAAGGAAAGGATACAGAGGAAAGGTAGGCAACATGAAAAAAATCAATAATAGTCTATTTCAATTTTTTTAAAAAGCTTGTTCATTAATTGATTACTTGACTGTTGGGCCATCTGCCCCCCACTTAGTCCTTCTCCAGACCAGTGTTTTTGAAGAGCAGGTATTGGTTGATGTTTATCTTTTCATCTCTACCTAGCCCAGTTCCTGGAACACCTAATGTTACTTGGATTGGATAAGATCCTGAAAAATAGCCCAAAGTCTTTTTTCAAGGTTGAGAGAGCAGTCTTTGTTTTTTCTTCCCTTCCCTGAGGTAGAGAATTGAGACTGGCTACCGAGGACTGACATTTGGAAACGCTTTGTCCAGTTGTGCCGACACATCCTCAGGAATCATTTATTTCCTATTTTAGAGGCTGGACAGTGACTCAATGTGCCCTGGAAATATTATCACTCCAGCAATTTTCTTGTGTGGCTCAGCTTAAGGTTGAAGAAATGGGTAGTTACAAGTCCAGACGCCATAAAGATGGAGCGAAATGTTCTTCTAAAAATAAGATGTTTGGTTAACTTTTAGTCGTCAACAACTTTCCTTCAGCCACACACGCAGCCTGCCCCAAGGATGGAACAACAGCTTCATGAATGACCTTCTGCTGTGCATGGTGCCATTAGGAGAGTGCATTATTGGTGTGAAGGGATAGAGAGAAGTTGGACTAATTCCCAAGGCTCCTAATGTAGACTTAGAGGACACTGGCCTTCAGGCAGCAAGATGAAAAGAGGTGGGTAAGAACGTGTGTGGCCAGCAATGACGGTGCTATTATGTCTCAGATAGTGCAGAGTAGGTTAGATGTGGAGTCAGAATTCAGTTCAATTCAACTCCTTTTTTTTTTTTTTTTTTGTATGCCTAACATGCTCAGTGTTTTGTGCTCAGAACTGGGAATTAAAAGAAAACCAAACAAAAGCCTGTTTCTCCTTTCAAGGAACTTCCACTCCACCAGGCGTAACACATGTATACGATAGATCAATACAAAGTCATTTTATGTGACAGAGGGTTAACAGTTGTTGGAGGTGGGGTGGGGTTCCAGAAAGTGCTTATGCAGAGAATGGCTCATATTCTTTGTAAGGAAGCTATTGACCCTAATACTTGGGCCCTAATGAGTTATGTGACCTTGGGAAACTCACTTATCCACTCAACCTCAGTGTTTGGTTAGGTTTCGTTTAATCTGCGACTTGGGGATGATGGATTTTGTACTACCTGCCTCATGAAGTTGGTTAGAAAAACAAATGCAATCATGTTTTTAAGCCTTAGAGGGCATGGTTATTATAGTATCCTTTTCCTCCTGCCACCATGACCACCAAATGACTCAGTATATATCATATTCATTATAAAACTTACATTACTTTATGAGCTCTTGCTACCACCCCGTTTCTAACCTCCCCCAATCATTACTGTCAACCAATTCAATGGGGCAACATTTGTTGAGATATTTAATGTCTTTCTTCTAAAGGACGGTCTTTCTTCTACCCAAAGTCAAAATCAGCCTTGTTTTAGCAATAGGTGAAGTGGATGGACCCTTTTCAAAATCATTTTTTAATGCTTAAAATAATGGGTATGATTACAAAAGAAAACAGTTCTATTAAATGTTATTTTTAAGTTCAAAAATCCCAAGTTAAAAACTCCTTATCTGGTAGCACAACCCTATCGTTTTACAGAGTCAGTCAGTAAATAATTATTAAGCACCTACTAGGTTTCCAGCTCTGTGCTAATTACTGGGAATATAAAGTAATGCAGAAAGCTGAGCCACTCAGTGACTTCCTCTGAGTGGCCAAAAAGCCAGGGTTCAAACCCATGTCTTGTGACACCAGATCCAGTACCCTTTTCACTGAACCCCCTCAGCTTGGGCTGAGTACAAGGTATTGAGGCATCAATCTTAGGAGATGCAGAGGGAATCTTCTACTAGTAGCAAACCCCCAATTTATAGTCAGTTTGCCAAAGAATTTGATAGTTAGTATTAATTTGACATCATTACTGCTGAATTAATTTGCCCAGATTTTGACAGATGTGGTTTCTAAAGGCTTTAGACCACAATGGGAGTTGGAGAGAGAAAAAGGTTGTGGGCATAGATGCTAAACCTGAAAAGAGGAAGAAGAAATCAACAGATAAGGTACCACCCATCAGAAGTCAACATTGTCAGTCCCAAGATGCAATGGCACTAGAGGAGAAAAGATGAGCTGTTCACGGGCTCAGATGTTTGCATACCAAAGCAGAGTATGAATAATAAAGGAATCAAGAAATTTTACTCTTGTGGGGTAGGAATGGGGAGACATTATTACTAAAGCAATGCATATCACATCAGTGTGTTCCAAAGACCTTATCTCTAAAAGGCCAAGGTCTCCCACTGCATCTGGGACCATCTCCAGTCATGCTGATCTATATTTGGCCACTGGACCCAGATGGCTCCAGAGAAGAAAGTGAGTCTGGTGACTTTGCACAACCCTACCTCACTTAAATCCAATTGACTCTCATATCATGGTATCACCTCCCTGATGTCACAGTCCTCTTGGGGAACAAAAGTCACACAGCATCTCAAAGACCTGGATACAATGCAGTTTGTCACTGTACTATGGCATAACTCTTGAACTGGATGGATTAGATGGAAAGTATTATATATTATAATGGAATCTATGACCCCAATTGGGGAGGCATGTTGGTAGAGCATTAGGGCAAGGCAAAACAAGAAGTCAAAACAGAGATCATAGGGTAGGAGCAACCTACAAGGTACCAGGCCAGCTGCAGAAACTGGATGATGATTTCCTGATGCCACTCATACAGCTGAAGGAAGACCTTGCTTCTGATGATAAATACTGAGCACCCACACTTTTGACTGAACTTTCTCTCTACCAAAAGTTGAACGGCTGAGATTTTGCTTTGCCATGCTGATGATTTCATCCTTCTGAAAGGGAAGGAAGCAATGAAAGATAACTATGCTGAATAGATTGTCGAGGTAGAAATGAGAGGAACTTTGAGAGGCAGTAAGAGAGTGTTAGGCATCGTGTAATCTGTTTCTTGAAATTTAAGAGAATTCAGAGCATTGAGAGATAGAATGTAGAATTCCATGAAGTGATTTTCTGAAACGGAAGTGGACTTAGAAAAGAAGATGGAAAACTATCAGAAACAAAAGACTCTGTCAGAATCAGAGTTGTATATTAACAGAACAGGGGCTTATTGAGGACTTAGAAGGATTCGTATAAATGGGATTCATGACTTGAATGAGTTTTGTACTAGAGATTTCTCTAGTCATGATATCATAACTACAGATCTGAAAGGGATAGTAGACATCACCTATCCAACCCCTGGTCATCTCACACTCATGTAGCTATGCTTCTCCAATGTCATTAGAGGGTATGATAATTCAATTGGGATCCAGAGTAGTGGGGAAATAGGATGCAATCTAGCTGGCTAGGTGCCTCACTGTGCCGCAAAGTCCATATGGGCAAAGGGAAAATTCTCTTTTCTTCTCTTCCCTTTTTGTCTCTCTTTCCACCCTCCCTTACCATCCTGCTTTCTTCTAACCAACATAGGAAAATCATGTGAGAACATGGTTCCTGCCAACAGAACACAGCCTTTCAACTCTTGAATATCGTGGAATATTTATTTATTTGGAAATAGGATTATGTGACTACAGAGGGTCTGTGTTTAGAATCCACAAAAGATTCCAGTGTTTGAAAGGAATCCATATTGAGTCAAGGGAAAAGCAGAGGGAAAGAAAGAAGAACCTGCCAGTTATATGAGACGTTGATTGATTGAACAAACAAACAGAAATGAGCTTCTAAGCTTGTAGAAAATATTAATGAGTAATTATAGGTATAGGAGGGCTGTGGGGAATGAGAAAATGACTTGGAACAAAGAGAACTGTTTGCTAGGCCCAAGTCATTCAAGATTTCTCTTTTTTAGTCCATCACACACAATTTGCTGGACCTGACATTGACCTCATGTGGGCTTCTGCTATTTCGTCCAAAGCAGTTAACTATTTTACCTCAGATCAGAGTTGAAGAGCTATTTTAAAATTCATTTTTATTGATGCCTATCTTTATATCATCCTAATTCTGCCTTGTATCCCTGTCTCTTCACACAAAGAGGCATCACTTATCATAGATAAAAGATTCTGTTTTTAAGAAGAGAAACCAAAAACCAATGAATACATCTGAAAAAATTGATATTGTGTGCAATGTTCCACCTCAAGGGGAGCTATATTGTAAAAATCATTAAATTTATTAATTTAGTGTAACAAAAATTTATTAATTATCAATTTAAAGTTAGATTTGTCATTTGCCAAGCATTTGTAAAGCCCCTCTTCTGTCTGAGGCACTTTGCTAGACTCTGGGGATTGGGGAACTGCTCCTTGCCCTCCATGCGCTTACATTTTGATGGAGAGAAGCAATAAGCACTTGTTGAGGTACGTACATATTCAATACAAGGTAGCATTGAAGCTAAGGAGCCAATGCAGGAGGACCAGCAAAGGCTTCCCGGAAGGTGGCAGTTGATCTGAGCCTTGAAGCAAACCAGAGATTTGTAAGAGGCAGAGATGAGGTGGGGAGGCATTGAGGAATAAGGGATGGCCCCAGAGATGATAGATTTGAGTGTTGTACGTAAGGAGTATAAGAAGGTCAATGTGTATAAACTGAAGAAGTGTGGAAGAGAGTGAAGTATAAAACTCTGGGAAGATCAGATGAACTATGGTTGTAAAAACCTTTACGTGCCCAATATGGTTTTTCATTCTAGACATAAGAGGGAGGTGTTACCATTGAAGTTTAAAGAGAAGGTGGATTGTGGAGACCTTGGTCTATGACTTTTATTCATCTTGCCTCATAGACCCAGGAGGAAATGAAAGCTAGAAGCCCATCTGGTTGTTAGTCTCTTCCAGGTCTATGCCTGTCTGGAGTTAGACACCTTTAGATATTCCCATGCCACCATTTCCTGTCTGAGCATCCTATTTTTCCTTAATCTTTCTCTTTCTTTTTTTTAAATTATGAATCTACATAAAATGCCAAAGATGGAAATGGACCTACTCTCCACCGTAGTTGCAGATTATCTGTCTGTACAGTCATTGACTACATGGATGGTAAAGTCTATCAGTCATGTTTATATCAATCTGTCTGCCAGTTCAAATAAGGGCTGCAGAGTGGGTGCTGTGCTATGATCCTGCAATTCCCCTCTTATCTCTAGCTTTTTTAAGGAAGATTTTTGTTTGTTTCTTTTTTTTTTCCATGACATGAAGTTTAAATATAGTTTTAAAACTTCACCTCACTGCTCCCCCCTCTTCTGTTAAGCAGAACAAGCCTAATTGCTCCTGAAATAGCATTTTGTTATTATTGTTCAATATTTCAGTCATATCTGACTCTCCATGACCCCATTTGGGGTTTTCTTGGCAAAGATATTGGAGTGGTTTGCCATTTTCTTCTCCAGCTCATTTTACATATGAAGAAACTGAGATAGTGTTGAGGGACTTGCCCAGGGTCACACAGCTAGGAAGTGTGACCTGTTTTACTCTTTTTTTACTCTTCCTCTTTTTCTCCCACATTCTTCACCATCTGTTTACAAGGTAACATACAGCCCCCTCTGTCAACCCTTTGTAAGCTCAGGAAAGAATATTAAAACTTTCTCTCTCTCTCTCTCGCCAAATTCCCTTTAGTGAAAAAACTGAATATTTTTTTTTCTCTAAGACATGTGATTTATTCATGTCTTATATCAAAACTTATCAAAATGAAGCTTTTCTCAGCAGGTCCAGCCCTAAGGATCAACGTACAGACTATACATCTTCTTTGGCTTATCATATGATGGAGACCATTCCAGGCATGGGCAATGGCCATCCATGGCCTTAATCCATTGGTGCCCTTCATTCTCTGAAGTCTCCTTGCCCTTCTTCTCATTTGCCTCAATCCAGGTGGATCCTTCACTGCTCATTTTCAGTTACCATAGAAATTGGTCCTTTAAGATTTCAAGAAAACTTTTTCATAGCTTTTCAGAACAAGATAATTTTTCATTTGAGTGACAGTTTCCATTTGTGTGGCTTGTTTAAGGAAGGAGCAAACAACAGGAAGAGATTAGCAGACCAGGCCATTGAAAGGACTGGTGCTCAGTAGGCCTTTTCTCCATATTAAGTGTTATAGAGACCAAGGCTTTGGGTTAAACATTGACAAAGCACAGGTGCTTTTGCCACCAAATTCTAAGGTCATGACTCCCTTCCACAACCAGCACCATACTGGGAAAGCTGCTCTTAGAATTCCCACATTAGTGGTGCAGAGTTTGGGGACTTGTTCTTTGGAGAATCTTTGGACATACACCCTGCTCTTCCTGCTGGCTGGTTGGGCCACTTTAATGGAAGGAAGGAGTGTGGTCTCCTCATGGAATTCCTCATACTCCCTCCCACATTCAAGGGCCTTCTCCTTCCCAGTATTTTTAAGTATAATGTCTACCTTCTGGCTTTGGCTTTCAGTATTTTTGAGGCTGGGAGTGTAGCCCAGAAGGTAGTGGATGGATCTGGTTCTAAGTCTTGAGAAAATTTCCACTTGAGGCAGATCTGGCCTCAAAAATTTCATGTTATTCTTTCCCCTCATATTTTTATTGATGGTCAACATTTGCCAGAATTTTGCTAAGTTCTGCTGGGATTTTTTTTAATTTTTGGCATCCAAGATCAGGTGTCCATCAAAAATATTTTTCTTTCACTGCCTTCTTTTTCCATAATGTTTTCTTTTTGGTGGGGGGAATGGTTATGGAGAGAAGGAAAAGGAAAGGAAAAAAATAAGAAAGAAACCACTTCCTTGAGTCTAATCCTGTTGCCTGAGTATTGAATTTTCAAGAAAGCTTTGAAAAAATTCTAAGTATTGTGTTTTTCATATTGCTATCAAGTCACGGTGCTGACCCCAGATTTTCAGTAAACATGATTTCTCTTACATAAAACTGGAAAAGAAAGTTTCTGACTTAATAAATTGATGATGTTCAAACTATTCAATTTCACAATCCTCAATTCCTCCAAACTAAAGACATTTTCAGACTGGAAAATATCAAGTGTTAGATGAAGTTCTTATTGGTGGAGTAACTGGTCAAACCAGATCTTTTAGTATGCAAGTGATACCTGGGAAACTGGAAAATGAAGTGGCAAGGGACTAAAAGCTGTCCTTGGTGGCAGCATTGTCATGGGCATTGGGAGACAGAAGAGCCCAAGTGCAGAATCCTAGATTTAGGCCCCGCAAAGCACCTCTCTTGGTACAAAGGCATGGTTTCAGTCAAGGTCTCAGCCGTAGTCAGGGCCCGAGCTGGGATTTTTAACCCACATCCCCTGACTGTCAGGGCCTACTTGGGCCAGCTCAGACCTGGCTGAGAATCTCTTGATCCTCGTGGGAGACTTGACAGCTTTGGCCAAGCCATCACTTTTAAGTAGTCCTGGTGGTGGTGAATCCCCTACCTCTGTAAGCGGCCTTTTCTCAGACACACTCCTCCATGTTATTGACCATAAATCTGCCATTTCGCACCTTCTGGTCATTGCTTCCACCCACTGGGCCTCAGGAGATTGGCCTAGTAGTGATCTAGTGAATTCCATCAGCAATGTGACTGTCCTCTTTGACGTACTCTTGGGAAAGCCTGGTCCTCATTCTGTTTGTTGTTCTAATAATATTAATGGCATTGAGAGCAATAGTCGCAATCAGATTTATGCAGCTCTTTTAAAAACATTTTCCATGTTCCTTGACTTGATCTTCCCAGCAATCTTGTGAGTTCAGGCTATTATTTATCATTCCCTTTAATAAATAAGGAAATTGAAGCACAAAAATGTTCAGTGACTGGGTCATGGTCCTGTAGCTTAGAAGTTCCAGAGGCAGGATTTGAACTCAGCTCTTCCTGAAGTCCAGTGGTCTCTCCACCATGCTAGTGCAGGGCACCTGCTTGTAACCCAAGGTCAGAATCCCTTCACAGAGGGAGGCAGTATAGTAGGATGAGCAGACACTGGACCTAAAGAGAGGAGTGCTGAATCTGAATCCTATCTCTGGGTCATTGGGCAAAGCAATTAACTTCTCTGAACTTCAGCTTAATTAGCTACAAAAATACTAAAAGTCATAGTTGCAACGCTTGTGTCACAGCTCTATTGTGAGAAAGATGCTTTGTAAGCCTTCCTACAACCACGAAATGCAAACTGGATGATGTGCTATGCACCCTGAGCCTTCTGTGAATCTGTAAAGTTTGTAATGCATTAAGATTTGTGGCCCTGCCCTCAGTCTTCAAAGCCACCTCTGAGTATTTTTTTTTCTTTTCAATTTGTGACTCAGTGATAGGGCAGGCATGAGCATAGCAGTCCTTTCCTTCTCTCCATGCACAAGCTGATGTTTCAGTCTGGTCCACTTCCTGTGACCCCACACGTGCTGCTTCCCCTCTTCCTGCATGACTTATCTGGTATATTCAACAGCATCTTAACCAAGGGACCCCAGGGAACCTCTCTGCTGCTCTCTGTCCCATCATTTCCAGGGTATCTTTCCCCAGGGAAGAGTTATCTTGTAAGCCTCCAAGTAAAAGCAGAAATCCCAGCTTCCCTCTGGTTGTTGGAAATCAGGGGAGTTGGGGCTGGGGCAGCAATGAATCGAAGTCTGCTGCTGGCCTTTCCATACCAGGCAAGAACAGAAGTGTTGTTAACCCAGAGACAGTATGGCTGTGGCCTGGAGGGCTGCTGGGCTCTAGGGCATAGGGCACGGAGCTTGTAGTCAGAGAGGCTGGGGTTTCGTTCATGTCGCAGGCACTCACTGCGTGAGCATAGTCAGATTAGTTAACTTCTCTGCTTTGTAGGCTCCTCATTGTAAAACAGAGACAATCATAGCCCTGACCTCAGTAAGTGGTTGTGGGTCTCACATGAGATAATGCAGGTAATAGCCTCATCATCTTAAAGCGCTCAAGAGAAGTGAGTTTTCTTATTGTAGGCAGAGTGAACCATTGAACTCAGTGGTCTGTCATTAGCTCTCCTGCCCCAGGTGAGTAGCCAACGTTCGTAAAGACTTGAGGTACCCTCCTGCCCAGTGTTGGCCAGGTTTCCTGCCTGTCCAGTGGTGCTCTGCTTGGTGCCCTCTTCCTTTTCATTCCCTCCTATTTACACATTGAGTGACTAAATGTCTGTCATACCAGAAGCCACTGCTACCAATGCTTTGTCATTGACCCTCGTTGTTATCAGGTGACTTATGCCCGAGTCCTTGTGCCTCTCCTATTGTCATGGAACCTTGAAATGCAATGAGTCTTTGATTAATCCCCACCCCTTGCTCAGCTGTAATGGTGGAGGTCTTATTTCTTGACTTGTTAGACATGCCAGTGTGACCTTTGTCAAGTGAGATAACATTTGTAGAGCACTCAGCACAATGCTTGATATATGCAAGGCCCTTCATCAATGCCTGTTCCCTCTCCTCCTGTAATCATCATGTGAGCATAGATTTAGAGCTGGAATTGTCTTCTAACCCAAACCCCTTAATTTATACATCATGAAAGTAAAGCTCAGAAAGCTGGGATTTGTCTAAGTCTTCAGAAGAGGAACTGAACTCAAGGCCTCAGGTTTTAAATCCTGTGTTCCTTACACTGAGAGTTATGACTTTTGTCCAATGGTCTTTTCCTCTTTGAATTTTCTGTCCATACCATTAAATCTGCTTGGCTCCATTAAATAGGATTTAGGGGCCTTGTGGCTGGATGTTTTTCTTTGTTGTTAGAGAGATCTCCTTGCCTGTCACTCTCCTTATAGTATTCTTTTTATCATCATCATCATTTTATTGATATATTGTTTTTTTGTATAACCTATATATTCCATTATACTTTTCTCCTTTGAGCAATTAAAAAAAATGTAGCAATGATTTTTCTTTAAAAAAAGTAGAAGGAAGGAAGGGAGGGACGGAAGGAAGGAAGGAAGGAAGGAAGGAAGGAAGGAAGGAAGGAAGGAAGGAAGGAAGGAAGGATAGAATAGATATAATGTGATAGCTTTAAACCTATGAGAGACCTTTGTAGGCCTTCTGGTTCAACCCATCATTTTAATGATGAGGATCCAAAGGCAAGACTTGGCCATGGTCAATAATATTCCATTATATTTATCCACCACATCTTATTTATCCATTCCCCAATCAATGTGCACTTAAAAATATTGCTATAAATATCTTAGTGTTTATGAGACTTATTAAAAATCCTTGACTTCCCTGATGTATTCATCTGAAGTAGAGCCCAAACCCACCCTCCTCTAACATGCTTCTTCCTAACCAGCTATCACTGGGGATATATCTGCCCTCATCCTCTTTGTGTCTTCTGTTCCTCCCTGTCCTAGGAATGAAATTTCCATGGAGAAATGACAAAGAATATAAGAGGATCAGGTAGGCTGGAGAAGCCTGAGTACACAAACATCTTGGTGTTTTCCCATTTCAATGGAGGCTTTGTAGAAGGTTGGTCTGTGGCTGACCCAATTGTAAGCCACACTGTCTTCTTCGAGATCAACCTTGGTCTGTTTTAATTTCTACTGTTCTTTGATCACAAATGGGTGGATGTTCTTTCTGCATCCCTATAATTGAGGTGACCTAGCTTGGATTTCCCTGGAGAAATAGGGTCATTTGGTAGATCATTTCCAGGATTCACTTGTTGTTTTCTTTATCCTTGTAAAAAAAAGAAGAGAAAAAAGTCTTTTGTTTACAGTTTCTTTGAACTGATGGAATATCTGGGAATCATGGTCAATTATATTAATTTGGACAAAATTCTGGTGATAGAGGGCCTTGAATAGACAGGGAGTCTGCAGAATTTATTTGAAACAATGTCATCTCCTCCCTTCTGATATTACCACCCCATGGAATGTCATCTTTTAACCTTGTATTTCCTTAAAGAAATACAAATTCAGTATCCTTTCATTCTTAAGCCCAGTGTCTGTCATAGTAGTAGGAGCTTTAAAAACAAGTACTTAGCAATATTGCCTCTAACACTGTATCCCAAAGAGGTCATAGAAATGGGAAAAGGTCCCACATGTACATACATATGTGTGTATATGTATATATCAGCTCTCTTTGTGGTGGCCAAGAATTGGAAATTGAAGGGATGTCCACCAATTGGGGAATGACTGAACAAGTTGTGGTATATGAATGTAATGGAATGCTATTGTGCTATAAGAAATGATGAATAGGAAGACTTCAGAGAGCCTAGAAGGACTTATATGAACTGATGCTGAGTGAAATGAGTAGAACCAGGAGAACATTGTATATAGTAACAGCCACAATGTTCGAGGACTGTTTCTGATAGACTTAGCTCTTCACTGAAATTCAAGGACCTAAAACATTCCCAAAGGCTCTTGGGGCAAAATGCCATCCACATCCAGAGAAGGAATGATGGAGTTGGACTGCAGAATGAAGCAGAACATACTCTCTTGCATTATGTTGTGTTTTGGTTTGTTGTTTGTTTTTTTTTTCTCATGGTTTCTCCATTCATTTTACTTCTTCTATGCAACATGACTAAGTTGAAAATGTGTTTAATATGGATATATGAGTAGAACCCGTATAAGATGGCATGTCATCTCAGGAGGGAGGAGGTAAAGAGGGGGAGAACTTCTGAGACTTATGGAAGTGATTATTGAAAACTGAAAACAAATAAATTAATTTAAAAAAAGAAAGTAAAAAAAAACCTGTTGATTGATTAGGAAATTGTTCCCAATCATTCTTTATTATTATTCATTTTTAAGGCAGAGGGAAAGGGGTAAGGGTTTTATTTGATTATCAGTGAAATAGGTCTTTCCACTTTCCCACCCTGGGAAATAAATCATTTTACTTTATTTAATTTTTTACTTGACTGGGATCTGGAAGGATGATTTGTCTGAGCATAATGTTGCCTAGGTAGCTTTTTGCAAAAATGAAGAAAGGAAGTGATCCCTGACTTGGGTAGCATTGTACCCAGTCACAGCATCTTAAAGCAGCAAGAGACCCTGGGGTTCCCCTAGACTAACTTGTAAATGGCCATGACCTCTTTCCACAGTATCCCCAATAGGGAGTGATTCCATCCCGAATCTTCCACTTCAGCCTTCCCAAGATGGCCCATTCCACCGTGATACACTCTAATTCTTTAGATGTTTCCTGCAATCAAGGTTAAATTTGTCCCTCTGGGACTTTGTCCTGACCCATTATTCCTGGATCTGCCTAGGATCCTAGCAGAACCAGAACCTGGTGAATCCCTATCTACATCACAACCTTTCAAACCCTTGACTGCTCTACTATGCCCTTTTCCCCTACCCCCTGGTCAGTGTTATCTGGGCTAAATATCTGTGTTTCCTTTCACCACTACATTCGTTGCTTTGGGAAATTGGATGCTGTAGGACTTTCGGAAAGCCCATGTAAAAATTTCCACTAATTGAGACTCTTTATCTACAACTGACAGTTTACATCTTAATTTACTGAAATGCTCATCTCCAGTGCATCTGCTTGGGGTGAGGGGAGGGCCACCCTTCCAAAGGTGCTGCTTCATTCTTTTCCTCAGTGCGTAAGCTTTGTTTCTAGCCATCATTGCTGGTAGTCTTATCTTGCATTTTGAATCTGTTGTTCTGTTTATTAAAAATTAAGCACAGGAGACTCAGCCAGGATCAACCCAAAATCTCAAAAGCATAATCATTATTATTTTTAAAGAGTTTAACTATTAGATCTCCAAGCCCATAGACATGCAGTCTGCTTGCCATGTTTATCTGAATGATCTTTCAGGAAGGAATACAGAACTTTTCTGCTTTTCTACTGGGCTTTCATAGTTACTTCCCTCTCTTGACTCACATCAGAAACTCCATTCTTAAATCTTCTTCTTTCATGTCCATCCCCAGGGAGCTTAACATTTGGGGCCATATAGTTTAGGGATGATGTTAATGAGCTGGTAGGCAAGTATCAACCTTCTCATGTGATGAAACTGGAGATGGTTAACCTGATGAAGAGTGGATGTAGGGATAACTTGAACACTTTTCTTTTGAATTTAAAGAATATACCTTGGAAAAGGGATTAGAGCATTAAGCATGTTTCCTGAGGGTGAATCTAGAAAGAGTGGTTGAAACTGACCAACAAGCTGACTTGGGCTTGATATTAGTAAACATTCCCGACAATTAGAGCAGTTCCAATTCAAAATGGGCTGACATGAGTAGAACTGGATTATCAATTCAGTGGAATGATCCTTTATAAGTATGTTTTGGGCAAATTTTCTCAAGGATGAGAAGGCTATTGAGATGTCATGATTCTTGAAATGGAAAGCCCTTGTGCTTCCAGAATGTTTGGGGTGTCCCTGCATACTATAAGTCCTTGGGTTGGGAGTTCCTGATTTTTAGTAAATCAGCAAGTATTTATTAGGCACCCCTCGTGTATCTCAGACACAACAGTATTTACTGGAATACAAAGCCAAAATATGAAACAATTCCATTTTGGCAGATAAACATTATGTACTCTTAAACGTTTACAATATAAATCCAAATATTTTTTCTTGATTGGTTGGTTTGGTTCTCAAAGGGGAAAAGCACTAGTAGCTGAAGGAATAGGAAAAGGTATCATCTGAGCTGAGATTTAGAGGAAATGAGGTTTTCTGAGAGGCAGAGGTGAGGCAGAAGTGTATTTCTGTCGTGGGGGATGGGCATTGCCAAGGTTCTGACATGGAAGATGAAGGATACTGGATGATGAACAATAAAAAGGCCAGTTTGGCTGGACTACAGGATGCAGGAGGGAAGTAATATATAATAATGTGGGGAATACAGGTTGCAGTCAACCTCTGTCAGACTTGAAAACTTCAGTAGGAGAGCTAGTTCTAAAATTAAATATTTTTCTCATCTTCCTTCCACCTTTTTATCCCCCTCGTGTTCCCAGGGGCTCAGAAGCATAACTCATAGAGTCACTAAAGAAAAACTGGCAATTTAACAGGGACAGGTTATTTATTTGGTTCAACTCCTTTGATTTTCCTTGTTGTAACTAGAAAGGTCCTTGTGTTGATATGAACACTGGCATTTTATAATCTGTGAGGAGGGAGTGTGCCTGGGTCACAGTCATCCAGATGGTCAGTGTCCTCTGATTTCACTTGAGAGCCTTATCTACCACTTCATATGCTTCTTTCTTCCCCTCACTCTCCCCAGCTGCCCATCAAGTCTGTCAAGGCAACAAATATTAAAATTAATCAATTACCATTTATTTAACACCTACTATTTGCCACAAAGTATGCTGTATGTTGAATGGTGGCAGTTTCTCAATAGCCCTCCATAAACCATGGCCAGCACTGAGAATTCTCAAGGGAATGGTTGTGTTCATTCATGATCATGAGTTTCTCATTGACCTTCAGGATTTGAAAACACCTGAAACTCAAGAATTTGAAAAGAAAAAATCGGGCTTTCTTGGATGCTAGAAGCACCTGGATTTAACTCACAGGCCTCCCAAATCTTCATTCCTCCTAACTGACATGGGCGTGAAGAAACCCTTTGTCCATTAGGTTAGAACAAATGCAGGGTGAATCAAGCCAATAACTCCCCGTGGTCTTGAGATGCAGACAGCTTCCTGGTAGGTGTGACATACAGACAATCCTATGGGAAGGTGAGGTATTTTCAAATGTGAAAAAAGTAACAAAATAGCCACATACCCCCAGGCAAGTAATTGATCCTTTCTGGGCCTTTTTTGCCTTGTCTCTGCAATGAGGATAATCAAGTACTTCCCATGAAGAGTTGTGAGGATTTTATTGATATAATTCATGTAAGAGTTTTAAAAAATATTGTTGACTAACAAACATTTATTTCTCCCCCACCATCTCTGACTCCATCTCTCACATTCCCGGGAAGGGGGAGGATAAACATAAACAAAACCTGTATCAAATAAGCATAATTCAAGCCAAACAAATCCCATATTGGCCAAGTTCAAAAATCTATGTCTCCTTCAGTACCCTTGGTCTTTACTTCCCCTTTAGAAGGTGGGTAGCCTGTGTAGTCATGGGTGCTGCTTGGAATCCTGAGTTATCAATGTACTTGAGTCTTTTTTTTTTTTTTAAATAGCACTGCTGCTGTTTGAAAGGGAAAGATACATCTGGGTCCCTTTTCTCCATCTGGAAGACTCAAAAGTGAAAGAGGAAGCAATTCATCAATTTCTCTACCAAAACACCTGATTTTCCTTTTGTTCTCCCTAGTGCTTAGAAAATCAACTGGAACCAAGGAATTAGAACATCTTAATTTGTGTATCTCTTCTGGGTAAAGCTAGAGATTCCAAGGGCTTTTGGAGCCATTCTGCTGGGAAGCTGCTCCTAGGCCAGCCCCATGACCCATAATGGTTGTTTATGGTTCTGATTTCCTCATTGCTGTGTCTAAATGCTCTCTGAATTCCTTGATTTGAGCCCAGGTCTCCCTGTCTTTAAGTCCAGCAGTCTAATATGCCATAATGCCTCAGGTAAGATCTGAGTCCAGTCTTGAAGTTTACTTAGGATTTGACTAGGCAAATGAAGAGGAGACAATTACTTAATGAATCCAGTATTGATGGTGCAGGCTTAGTGCTGGCTCCCATATTAAGGTCCTAAGTAGGAAACAGATATATGGCTAAATGGGCATTTCTGTGAATCCTATTCACTGACTTATTGGTGCAGTCCACAAATGATGCCTTTGGATCTTCTGCATCAGTGATATCCAACTCAAATAGAAATGGATCCCTGTGGGTCACATATTGACTTGAAAAACCACAGATCAACATTATTTATGTTTGATTATATTTCTGTTTATTTTGTTCAACATCTCCCAATTACATTTTAACTTGTTCAGGATGCACTTGAGATTTTTGCCCAAGGCTGCAAAGTTTGACCCCATTGTTTACATTAAAAAGGACAGCATGAAATTTTTAGGTCTGACTAAAGATACTCCTGATAGCCCAGGGAACGAACACATCTCATTGCATACCTGTGTGTTTGTGCGGATGCCAACATGTCCCAGGCAGAGAAAACCCCACCTTGGGAAAACACTTAGATCAATGAGTTGCCCATGCCAAAGCATATCCAACTGGGCCCAGCCTTCCTCCCACAGCCCAGGAGATGTCCTGCAGAGCTCCTTCCTTCCTCTGGATGTGTCTACCAATATTTGTTGCTCCTCCTCTACACATATTTCCCAACACCTTGTGGTTTCCCTTTCTCCAGGCGGATCCTCAAAGCCTCGAATCAATAACAAACTGAAAGATTCGGAATCAAGGAATGGATTGTGTAGATTCCAAAAAGCAGGCAATCACTTCCTTTGGAAAACAAGATGTTGGAGAAATCCATGACATCCTTTTTTATTTTCTTGCCTTTCAAGGCCTCCGGAGGGATTTCTTTTTTCTCCCACAAGTGGTCAGTAGCACTCGGGGACCTTCCCTGGACTTCCAAGAGTGGAGCAATGTCCAGTATTTAAATGAGGAGGAGGCTAGAACTATCTATTTACATCTACCCACTACTGCTGGCTTGAGGCTAGCTTCTGAGCAGCTCACTTGATGGCTCAGATCCTCAGCCAGCCACAGCGATGATTGCTGATGCTTCAAACATGGTGCCCCTGGAGAGTATCTTCTCTGACCTCCATCTCCAGATTGATGGTGTGTGTGCTCTATTTAATGAGTCCCAGGAAAGGAGATTCCATAACCCTTTATGAACACAGCACCTGCATCATTTCAATCAGTTTCAGTAAATCAGGTGAATATGTGTTGCAGCCCACTCAAACCCACCCTAAACTGTAATTCTTTGGAGATCCAGATGGTCCATCACTTGCAGCCATTCATTTATCATCACAGGAAGAATAAACCAGAATACAAGCTTAGGTAATCTCATTTCTAATTGGAGAAAAGATTAGGGGCTTTATGAGTTGGAAGGGGAAGAGCAAATAGGACAATTCCCTGAAATCAGAAAAAAAGAGGTATCCCACTCTCCTCCCTACTCCCTACCCCCTTGCAAGGATCTGTATTCAATCAAAGGAACATGGAAGCAGTAATTGATTGACTCATATGGAGCCAGTTTTCAAATAGGACATATGGGTTGCTTTTTAGATGTATGATTTGGAGAAAATTCCTTGCATCAATCTTTGGATCTGAGTGGTTTTCTGGTCAGCATAACTAGGTCCTTAGTTAAGGGTCTCTAAGCAGCAGGCACAGGGGACACAGCTTCCCAGCCATGCATGGCTACATTCGAACAACACAATAAAGTTTTGGGGTTTTTTCATTATTCCCATAATTGAAAAGACAGAAATTGGATTAGACTCATAATTGAATTCAGAGCTACTAGAGGGTGCCATAGTGCACAGAGAACCAGGCATGGAGTTGAGAAGAATCAACTTCATGAGTTCAAATCTGGCTTCAGACATGTCCTAGCTATGTGACCCTGGGTAAATTACTTAATCCTGTTTGCCTCAGTTTCCTCATCTGTAAAAGGAGATGGAAAGAAAATGGCCAACCACTCCAATATCTGTGCCAAGAAAATCCCCAGTGGGATCTTGAAGAACTGGACATGACTGAACAACATAATTTAATGAAGAAGGAACACTGAGTCACAAGATGGAGTCAGAGTGGTTCACTCAATTTCCACAATTTCCTCACTGTGGACTGAAATATCATTAAGTTTTAGTCTTCTCCTTCATTATTCACCTTTGGGCACTTCCAACTGTTCCTCAAACCAGTCTTCCAATCTCCCATCTCTCTCTCTTTTCCCATCCTGTCCCTGACTAATTTCAGAACTGAGCTCAAGCATCACCTGTTGTAGAAGACCTTGCCTAATCGCCCCAGTTTAGTCCCATAACCTGCCCAAATCACCTCGAATTCATCTTGTAAATATTTGGCATCTGCTTATGTGTGCCCATATTTTCCCAGTCACATGCAGACTTCTTGACGGTGGGGACTGCTTGGTCATTGTATTCTCAGCATTGACCAATGAACAAAGCATGTAGTATTTAATGAATGCTTACTTCTTTCATTTTCTAATTTCTTACAATTTTTCATCACCAACCCTACTATGCTAATTTTTGCTCTTTTCCCTTCTTCCCTCTGACACCCTGAAAACCTTGTAAGTCATATGGAAAACTAGGAACAACCGCAGCACAAAATAATCTGTGATGACCCTTTTCAGTGGGTGTCATTAGGCTACTATGGAAAGTCTGATGGAAGAAGGTGATTGCTTCTGATCTCTGGGAAGATCCTGGAAGTTATGGCATTGGAACCTTGGAAGTAGTTCAGGGTGAAGATGGCAGCATCGCCAAGCAGTGTCTAGTGGTCATGCAAGATGAGGAATCCCAAAAGGCCAATGGGAAGTTTTGGGTGGCTTTTGAAGAGAGGTTGCAGTGATGGGGGTAGATGTCATAAAACGATGACTGTAACAATAACAGTCTTAATCCAGTGACTTCTGCCTATTTGCACTATTTTTACCTGCTCCTGGTGCTTGTGACCCACAATGTCCTTGTCAGGACTCCCATTCTAGACATGTTTTCTGGCCTCCCCTAAGAGTGTTCTCCTGTGCTGGCCATGCTGGATTCTGGAAAAGTATCCCATTTCCCTTAGGGGACTTCACTCTTCATCTTCAGATTTGGTGTGCTAGTTTGGAACCATTGGCCTCTTTATGCCAAAAGGGTTCATTGGGGTTGCTCCAGCATCCCACTTAGACAGGCAACAGTTACACTTACAAGTTGCCAGAGTGGATTAAGTGGGTGCATGATGAAGTGACAGAGAGATTGTAAATGCCCTTAAAGAAAGACAGGTTGGTCTCTTGGTGAGCCACAAGACTGGCTCCCTACCATGGTGGAGCTCAAATAGATGGTTCCAGGCAGAGTATTGATTCTCCATAAATGCTAAGATATAGTAGTTTACGTGGGCGGATACCTCAATAATCTATTTTGTAATAGTGGTTTTCTATAATTTACAAAATCCTTCTTTAGGAATGAAAGTAATTTCAGTTCAGCAATAAACATTAAGTGCCTATTGTGCAAGAGACCCAGCAAAGTTCTCGGATGGAGGGCAGGTACTGTTCCTGCCCTCCCTCCTGCTCCCTGGTCCTGCATCCTCCAGCAGGATTAGAGTAGGAAACACAGATGAGGATAAAACTAGGCAGAGCCCAGTAGGGTCCACACCAAAGTCCAGACAAAGAGCTGTAGGAAAATGAGAGAAAAGAGAGACCAAAAAAAGATGGCTGTTCTTTTATGATGTATTTGGAGTGATCTGGGGAGAGCCTTATTAGATCTACAAGCTCATCAATTTAGGAGTTTCCTCCAATGAAGTCAACTGCTGCCCAACTGCCCCTGCCTGTTTGGTGCCACACTTATTCTCCGCCTCCCATGTGTTCAGAATGAGAGGTCCACATCAGGTCAGCCAGGTGGTCCCACATGGAAATCATTGCACCCTGGATAGTCTCGTCTTTTAAAATCTGTATTTTATTTCGGCAGAATTAAAGGTCTTCTGCAAATGGAAAGAGTCTGGGAGCAGGACCACCTTTTTTTGA
Source organism: Notamacropus eugenii (assembly GCF_028372415.1). Lineage (NCBI taxonomy): Eukaryota > Metazoa > Chordata > Mammalia > Diprotodontia > Macropodidae > Notamacropus > Notamacropus eugenii. Next base: position 380,540,715 of record NC_092877.1, read on the forward strand.
ACTTGAACCTGCTGTTCTGAATCCCTGAAGGCTGTCACCACAGCTTTCTCCCTTTGCTTTCCTTGAGAATCTGTGGTTTTCTCCTTTACCCTTTGCCTAGTTTCTCTGATGATTAAAAAAAAAGCCAGATCCTAACCATGGGAGCATATGCTCCAGTGCTCAGTAGGTATATAATTACTTGTGTTTTAAACTTAAGTAGAGCTGAATGTTGCTCAAGGCAAGTAAACATGCATGTACATGTGCGTACATATGCACACATTAACAAAAACGCTATCATTGGAACTGCTTGGCTCCTATTTTGGGGGGGGGGAACTTCACTAATGTTTTGTCATGAGATAATTGTGTTTGATTAATTAGCCTTAGTCCAGCTCTTCTAATGCTGTTGATATACAATATTGTGTGCCCCAAGGAAGCGCACCAAGGTCAGGCGTGCTCTCCTTTGCTTTCCCCCCACAACCCCAATAGGAGAGGCTTCTCTCTTGTTTACACAGCTTTTCATTCAGGGCTTTGCTTTAAGAGACCTCCCTCCGTGAATGCTCTGTGAGTAGCCCGGGAGGCATGAGAAGTCTGTCAGTCTGCTTGGCCTGAGGTAAAAGGAGGACCTGGCTTACTGTCCCCAATGCGAGGTTGCCATTTGGGGTCTGTCCATGGCTATGTCAGCACCATAGCCCTTTGGGACAACTCAGTAAGTGTTTATGAAATGTGTTGCACATGAGGCTAGATGCTAGATGTACAGAGACAGCAATTAAGTCACCTCTGCCCACTGGAACCTTGTATTCTACTTGGTTTGAACAGTCTAACGAGGAAACAGCCTCAGTCATATTAAATGATTTCACTACCATGTTGAGGTAATAAGGGAGAGACCCAGGTTTTGAACCCAGGACTTCCTGACTGAACATGGAGTTTCAGTCCAATTCACCACACACTGAATGGGCTGAGGCAAATTGATGAACACTTATATTCTTCTGACAAGAATGTCCCTGGCCCACTGGCAAGGGCATGCTGACCTATTAATGATGGTTTTTGCTGAATTTTTCTTAAAATAGGACTCCTTCTGCAGAAAAAACATTGTTTTTCAGTTTTTTTGTTTTGTTTTTTGTTTTTGGCCAAGCATGTCCCTAATGGAGGCATCCTTGTAATAAGACAACCTCACTAGAGCCCTGCCTCTGTTCCATATTGTGGCCACCAGTCCTTCTAGTACAAGGCTATATTGTCCAGCTCATTGTCCACTTCACTTATTCCAGCCCTGCTTCTGTCTGTGGGAGTCTGTGTCCACTGACTCTGAACTTCCCACCCAAGCTTCAGACTCTCCACATCCCAATGGGACATGACATCACTGTGGCACATCCCTGTGCCCCTGATTAACATGTTGCACACAAGCTTCAGGGAGCAGAATGGTCCCTACAACTGGAAGCTTTTGGCATTGCCTTTAGTTGTCTTACAAAAAGATCATTCCTTCAAGGTGGATGTGAAGATATTCCATGAATGGATTCTCAAATGGAGGGACTTTTTTGCCTTGGGTTCTCTCAGGGCTCAGTCAATTAGCGATTTATGGAACTCTTTCAGAAAGATGCTTGCTAACTGTCCCTTTCACTGAGTGATCATGGCACTTGAGGAAGCAGAGGGCTTGGAGGGACATCTAGGCCATGCCCACATGTGGTATGGTATGATAATGATCCATGCATCCAGAGACTGGCAGAACAAAGGGCCATTGCATAATTGCCAAGCACAATGAGAAGTACTCTAATACGCATGGGAATTGCCCATCTAGGAGATGAAAAGTCCATTATATCTTTAGAAAGATATTAAACCTCATGATAAGGAAATGAGATTTGCTTTGGAGTGTACACAATGGGTCACATTCCCTGGTATGCTCTCTAAATCTGTTAACAATTGTCACACATGCCAAGCATTCCTGTTGTGAGGGAGGAGCAAGCAGCAGAAATAATGCACGGTGCTTCACTGGCTTTTTATTTCCAAGGCTCATTACATATGAAGGACCTCTTACTTGACTCCAACGAAGGTGAAATGTGAGACGTGTGGGCACTAATGTTGTCCTTTACCAAGGCTCTGGCCCAGGAGAGTTTTTCTTTTCCATTCCAGGCCTGGTTTTGATTCTAGGCTTAAACCATAATGTGTATATATGGGCATCATTATATTCCATGTAACATCACAGCAAATTTACAAGCCTCTGCTGATGACATTTGGTATTTCATAATGGATTCCAGTTCACAGCAATTGTCAAGGATTAGAATGAACTTTGGCTGGATTCGTGAGAAGCAAAGCTGTAGTACAACTGAAGTGCTGTTTTTGAACTGTCCCAGAACGTAGATGCCCACTGTGTTCCTATGATCTGCATGATACCACTGCTTCTGTTGGTCATTCCCAAGCTGGGAGGACTGCTCTGTGCCAGATGCCCGGAACTGATCATAGTGGGAGTGTTCTGTTTTCATTTGAATTGGTTGTTCTTTCAGTTTTACTTATTTGTTTTTACTGTTGTGATGAGGTTAGACAAAGGATTCCTAACCAGGGATATATGAATGTTAAAGAGAAAAAGAAAACAGATAATTGTATTTCAATATAATTGTTCTCCTTGGCAATCCCACACATATTATTTTAGGTATGTAAAAATATGATCCTGACAAGAGGTCCAGAGACTTCAAAAGACTCCCAAAGGTGGTCCCCACCATCTCTCTCTCTCTCTCTCTCTCTCTCTCTCTCTCTCTCTCTCTCTCTCTCTCTCTCTCTCACACACACACACACACACACACACACACACACACACACTCTCTCTCTCTCTCTCTCTCTCTCTCTCTCTCTCTCTCTCACACACACACACACACACACACACACACACACACACTCTCTCTCTCTCTCTCTCTCTCTCTCTCTCTCTCTCTCTCTCACACACACACACACACACACTCTCTCTCTCTCTCTCTCTCTCTCTGTCTCTCTCTGTCTCTCTCTGTCTCTCTCTCTCTCTCTCTGTCTCTCTCTCTCTCTCTCTTTCTCTCTCTCTCTCTCTCTCTCTCTCTCTCTGTCTCTCTCTCTGTCTCTCTCTCTCTCTCTCTCTCTGTCTCTCTCTCTCTCTCTCTCTCTGTCTCTCTCTCTCTCTCTCTCTCTCTCTCTCTCTCCTCACACACACACACACACACACACACACACACACACACACACACACAAGATTAGGGCCCTCTAATTTGGAGAAAGTTCCAAAAAAAGATGAGACTGACTAATCATATGTAAGGCAATGGGACCTCCTTGGGGAACACTTTAACTCACACAGTCTAAGTCTCACTCCCAGAATGAAATAGTCCAGTTGAAAGGATGGGGAAACTAACAGAGCAAGAAGAATTTGAGTTAATCAGACGGTCAGTAAGCATTAATTAAGCACCTACTGTATTCCAGGAACCATGCTAAGCATCAGGTTTAGCTAAACTCACCATTTCATGGGGGAGACAAAAAATAAACATGAACAAACTACACAGGAATAAAGGAAATAATTAAGGGAGAGAAGTAACTGTCATTAAGAGAGATCAGGAAAGACTTACTATAGAAGCTAGGCTTTTAGTTGGGACTAAAGTCAGCTGAAAAAAAAAAAACCAGGAGGGGGTGATGAGACAGGAGAACATTTCAGGTCTGGATAACAGCAGGAGAACATCCTGGAGCTGAGAGATGGAGCATCTTGGGACAGCAAGGAAGCCAAGGCCAAGGAATCACTCTATGTCTGGTTTCTCCATTGCCAAGGGGTCTGTTGCTGAAGGACACTGGGCACAATTAGGAGTCATCCTTCAGAGAAGCTGTGGTTGGTCTTGGCCCACCCAGTGTCACCAAGTTTTTCAGCATTCTTCCTAGTAGATAGGCATGATATTTATACCTTATCCACAACTTTATTTTTTTGGGTAGGATGACTTAGATGCATCTGATGTCATAGCCTGTTTGGGTTCTGGGCATGTTGCTTACTGACCTAGGGCCTCAGTTTCCCCTGCAAAATGAGGGCACCAGAATACCTAGTTTCACAGGTACAGATGTCAAATTCTGTAGAAAGGATTCTAGTATTGATAGGGAAGGTCCAGGACAATCCCATAGAGGAGTCATCATGGGGCATGGCTCATTCCAACAAAAGTAAGCCCAGATCTCCCATAATAACCTAGGATGCTACTGGGAACGGTAAGGCCAAAAGTGAGTGGTAGCCAAGGGACGTGTGCTGTAGACTCTTCTCTACCCAATAGGGTACTGGTAGCCAAAGGATGCCCCACCTGCCATCAACACGGCCCTTCATAAGGGTGCTCGCATGGTATGGGTGATGTAAATAGTCTATAGATGAGAAGAAACTAAGGGCAGACTCTCATTTGACCCATGAGGCCACCTTCCTCCTGGATCTCTCAGCCATAAATGATCCTTCCTGCTTACAATTCTCATCACCCTGAAAATCAGCTGTGTTACAAAAGTGCACCGAGCACTAGACCTGGAGGCAGAAAGATGTGAGTTCAAATCTAGCCTCAGAAAATTACTCTCTGTATGACCCAGGGCAAGTCATTTAACCTGTTTTTTCCTCTGTTTTGTCATCTGCAAAATGGGGATCATAATAGCAAATTTCCCCCATAGCTGTTGTGAGAAGCAAATGAGATATTTATGTAAAAGACACACAAACAGAAAAACACACACACAGAGTACGGTGCCTGGCAAATAGCAGGTACTGGATAAAAGCTCATTGGGTTCCCTTTCCCCTGATAATGGCCATCTTCATTGGGAGTTCTTGCTGTTGTTCATATCCATCTCACTCCCTGGAGTATAAGTTCCTTGAGGGCAGGCTCTGTATGCCCTCTGTCCTCGTATCCCCAGCACCGAGTGCAGGGTCTTGCAAACATTAGTCAATGCTTGCTAAATTGCATGGAATTCATTGATTACCTGCTATACACAGTGCATTAAATTTGATATATTGAAGGTGTCTAATTTTGATCCCAGCTCATCCATAAGAACCTCTCTCTAGTTTTATCAATGGTGATCTATCTGATGAAATGTTTCAGTGTGATGGACAGATTTTCTGGAGACTGTCTGGAAGGTTCTGGGCAAGAGGTGGCCTGACTGTGGTCTCTACCAATGGTGGGACCACCCCAATCAGTGACACTTGTATTCTGTGATTTTTCTTATGAGCAGGGAATAAAAATCAGTAAGTTACATCAACTAAAAAGGAAAAAAAGAATACCTAGGCCATCACTCCTGAAAAACACACATGAATTTTAAAAAAAAGATAAAAATCTACTCATTTAAAATGCCATTCTCCAAGAAACTCACTCATTGTAAGATGGGGCTACTAGAAGTATCAAGTCTAGGAACATATTAGTCCACATGTAGAAACCATACGTAATGAGATCTTCTCTGCATTCCTCAGAGAGTTGTTAAGAAAATAAAATAGAAGATGAATTCCAAAATGGGTGAAAAGGTAAAAAAACAAAAAACAACACACTATTAGAGAAGATAGTAGGTGGAATTGTCAAGTGTATTTTCCCACTTCCTTTTTGAAATGGAATTGTACTCACGGTTAAAAGATGTTGGATCCCAGGAAGTGTTTGGGTTTCCCCCCCACCCCCCCTTTCTCATATAGTTTAGAATAAAGCAGAGCTTTCAAAACTACACTTGAAAAAATAAGCTTTTCTAGTAAAATAATAGTAAATTGAGGGCAAAGCCTGGCTCACTTTTGTGTACTTGAAACAGAGTAGGTTTTTAATAAATGTTGAATTAATGGATACATTATTTTTTCATCTTGTTTCCAAACACGGCCCGTTGTTCACAGTAGTCCCATAATAACAATTTTTGGAATTGATTTTAATTGAATTAAAAGTCAAATTTTGTGTATATTTTAGGGAGACTTTAAATATTATATCTAGGGTAAGATCCTCAGGAGATGGGATATACATCTCAGCTACCTTTCTGCCAAATAAATATATTACATTAATGCATTGCCTTATAAAGAGCACAGTTTGTTTGTGTGTATGGAAGGAAACAATGAGCCGTTTTTCAGTGGGTTTTTTTGTTGTTGTTGTTGTATTTTTGTCAAGATTGCTGTAGGTTGGTAAGCTCATCAATGCAGGTCTTCCCTGCAGTGATGCTGATTTTGACCTGTCCGCCTTTGCCCATCCTATGTGACTCTTATCTAGATCTTCCCATAAAGCCTGCATGGGGGATCTCACTAGACAAGCTAGCTGTGTTCCCTTAAGCCATCCAACATTTATGGGGGCCAGTTTCTGTCTCAGGCTTCCCTCTTTTTCCAGGGTTACCCACCATCCTTTTTCTACCCATGCATTCCGATGTGAAATCTATTATAGGTGATAATGGAACAGAACCTACATAGTCCGGCCATGTTTTCTCCCCTGACCTCTGAAGTAGCCACAATGCTTATTCTTCAGAGATTGTACTAAACTTTGATGTAGACCATCCTGGAGAGGATGAGAACAGGTTGCTATCACGTGTTTCTTCTAGTATGAATTTCCGTGTGAGACTATCCTCCAGTGGGGATGTATTTATCTCTTCAGTCCAATGCAGACAGCCATTCAGCAAGCAGCTAATGCTCAACAGAATTACTGCTCTTGGTGCTAGGGTGCAAAGAGAAATGAATGACAGTCTTTGCTGCCTTCAAGGAATTTATCTTCTGATAGGAATGGAGAGAAAATCAATCAATGTCCACCTTCTGGGAGTTTGTATTCTACTGGATGGGGCAGGAGATAGAACATGCACACTCCAAATTTCTATGGACAACATCATGAGGAAGAGAGAAGTAACCCTTGAGGAAATCAGTCCCAAAAGGCTGACATGAGGAGGCATGCTTCCCAGGCTTAAGGAAGGTATCTGTAGAAAAGCTTGCATGCAAGACCTGGAACATCCTCAATAATGAATGGGTTGGAGGACAATAGGACTGGAACACAGACTGAAAGGGAGTGTTTTGAAATAAAACTGTGAATGCAAATTGTAGAGGGCTTTGAATGCCAGGTTTGGTATCATGGGATTTGGCATTTGCTTCTAGAGGTAATAGGGAGCCATTGAGGAATTCTGAGTAGGTGAGTGGCATTACTTGATGTTTGTTATAGCAACATGGAATCCCAGAGTTAAATTTTTTATCATCCTTTTATTGAAAACCTTGGAGAACAAGTTCTCCGAGGCCACTAGTCACTCAGGCTATGCATTTCAGAAGTTCCTGTTGCCTTGATTGTTGTCTATCATGCCAAAGCCTTGTGTTTAAAAAACCCAAAAAGTCAACCAAGTACCTGGAAGGAGAAGTCTGAGGGATTTAAGGCATGGAGATTCTTCTTCCTTCCCTCCTGTTCTGAGGAAAAAGGTGTATGTGTCCATATTTCTCTTGACGGCTCACAGATGCCGGCACATTTTGATGAGAGCTGCAAGCACACAGCCTACTCGAGGTTAGGCACTGCCTTGAGTCATTCTGTGCATTGCAACAATATTTAGGATGACCCTGTATAAACTCACATTATCACTTAAAACCCAGTATAAAAATACTACCCATCTGCTGCCGTCGGCCGCTGCTGCTTGCAACAGTTCTGACAAGCTGTTACCTCAGTACTTAGAGAGAGGATACATTTAGGAGGAGAGAGGGAGAGGATGGAGAGGAGGAGAGAGAGAAAGGATGGAGGGAGGAGGAAGAAGAGAGAGAGGAGAGAGGGAGAGAGACAGAGAGACAAAGAGAGGGAGAGAGAAAGAGACAGAGGGAGAGAGAGAGGGAGAGACAGACAGAGACGGGAAGAGAGAAAGAGACAGAGGGAGAGAGAGAGGGAGAGACAGACAGAGAGGGGGAGAGAGAGAGGGAGAGGCAGAGGGAGAGAGAAGAGAACCTATGCATGTGGACTAGATTCTGCTCTCCCAAGTGTGAGTTTGTAACCCCATTTATTCTTGAGAATGATAAGGTATCTTTTCCTCCTTTCCTTCCCCACCTCCTTCTTGGCCTTTGATGATAGAAACTTGTGTAAGTGTAGGCCTCTGCTCTGCACACTGCACAATGGGAAATCCTTTATCCACCATGCACCCTGCGTGTAATTTGCACTCAGTAGGTTGGGTAGACAGCAGCACAGGTGGATGGGGACCCCCTTGTCCCAAGCCCGTATCTCCTACACAGCTTCTCTGAGGATCTGAATTTTCCTCCTTTGGGAAAGCTTCTTGTAGGTGACTTAAGAGATGCTGGACTAGCCTAAAATGCTAAAATTCTCTAAGCTGAAGGTTGGTCTTTCATTTCAAGGCTTTTATTTTTCTTTCCAACAACAAACTGCCTGAGTAAAAATGTCTTTGAATAGGAAGCTGTCTCCAGATGGGAGGGGTTCTCGGGTTATGTTTAAGCAAGCAGGAGTGATGGGGCCCAGAGTTAGTTAAGCAGGAACTGGGCGTCTGGGCATTGGAGGAGTTATTTACTTTGGACAGCACCTTAAACGAATTGAAGGCACCTGGTTCTGGCTTCTTGGACTGCCAGGGCTATCCCTCCCCACCCTACCCCACTCCATCCCTCCTGTGAAATAAGCATTTCCTTTTGTGTGTGTGTGTGTGTGTGTGTGTGTGTGTGTGTGTGTGTGTGTGTGTGCATGCATGCGCCAATTTCCTAAATAGTATTTGGCTTTGGTTTTTGCTTTTGTGTTTCTTTCCTATAATATGTAATTATTCATTGCAGAAGGCACTTATCTCTACTGTGTGCATGACACATATGAGGGAAATAAGACAAAATCAGAGCATGGTGTGCCCTCAGGGAGTTGATACCAGTAGTTCTTAAGCTCTAAACAGATCATATCCTTGCCTGATGGGTGGGTATGAGCTACCAATGTCACTTGGTGTCTGCTGCATCTACTGTGTCATGGGATGAAAAAATGGGGTCCTACTGTCATCTTGATGTTAAGGAAGGACCACCTCTTCCATCCCCACTTTATCTTCAGAGTCTGCTTTGCCCTATCTTGGTACTGTCCTGCCATCTCTACCTCAGGCCCTCGTCTCAATTCCATCAAGCCACAGGCTTAACATTGGATCATCAAACCTTAAATTGTGCCCAGGGTCTTTGTCAAGACAGTACTGGAAGAAACCTTGCTCCCAAAGAGCTCTTTGATTTCTGTTTACTTAGGGATACTCAGAGAAGGGAAGAGTCCAATTATTCCTAGTACTGATTCCAAAAGGTACTCACTTATGTTTACCAAAGGAAAAAGGCAATCCTTCACATTCTTTCTGGATCTTAACCCTTCATCAGGAGATTGTGCTCAGTAATGGACTTCCCATACTGTCCACTTTGGTTTAGGGCTCTTGTCACGGCCTCCATCGATGGCTACTTTGGGTCCACTGCTGGGCTAGGAAGCAGTTCCATTTCTGTTTATGTTTGAGAAAAGGAGTAAATAATGAACTGAATCCCCTTCCATATTGGTCAGCCATGATTAGCGCTTCATTTCCTTTGTAATTTTTTCTATTGGGTTTAACACTAGCGTGTGAATTTCTGGCACTAATCATGAGCCTGCTTGACAGTTATGCCTATTTGGGGTTGATGCTTCCTCTACCCACAAACCACTGAGATGGACAAAAGTTAAGTGGAAAAATCCAGAGTTTGGACTCTCCTCAAACTCTTTCTCAGTGTGTCCATTTCCCACTAGGGCATTATGAGTCAGTGGGATATCTCAGCCCCTTTCCTGGTATTCATAAGTATTTCACAAGGACCAGTCTCTCATCTCAGAATATCAGGTACTATATTAGGTGCTGGGAATCCAAAGACAAAAATGAAGTCTTCTCTGCCCTCAAGCAGCTCACTATCCACTGGGTGGGAATCTGATACATATAGCTCAGTAAATATTAAATGTGTCTATCTAATGGGAAGGCAAAGTGATTGTTTAAACAAGGAGACCACACTGAGAGCTGGAAGGATCAAGGGAGGCCTTGTCTAATGGACTAAGCTGAACCTTGGAAAGGGGAGAGGGATGCTCAGAAGAGGAGAGGAGCATTCCAAAACCCCAAGACCATGATGGTCTTTCTCAGCTGAATGTATCCACAGGCTTACATACATAAAAGTAGATGTGCATGTACACATACACATATATGACCTTTATATTTATGATACATATTTTATTTTCACTTGTCTTACCAGCAGAATGTCAGCCCCTCACAAGTAGCGATTGTTTCATTCTTTGCACTTGTATCCCCAGCTTGTATATAGTACCTGGGACATGATTGGTGCTTATAAAAGGCTTACTGATTGACAAATGCATGTATATATTTACATATATCGTATGACTGTGTACATATCATATATTTTATTTATGCATATTACATATATATATATGTATGTATGTATGTACACACACATACTATGATTGGTTACCCTGTCTTTCTTAATTCATTCAACTTCCCTTTAGGTTGACTGGGGGAAGCCATTTTCTGTGAGGTTAGTGGGAAAGAATATGAACAGTTATGGGTTGTTTCCATTGGCTCACCATGCCAACCTTACCTTTGGTTTGACCTAATAACAAAGGTTAGTGGGGATGGTGTTTGAGTGGCACATTTGCCCTGCTGTGAGTGTGTGCCCTAAGCCTGCCAGTCTATGCCCATACATATGTGTGTGCATGTGTGTGTGTGTGTGGGGGGTGTAATTAGCCATAGACATTGCTTCTTGCCAAGACCTGCATTCAGTCATATGGGTCTGGCTTCTCTCTTCAGTTCATCTTTAGCTGAAGGAAGTAGGTGGGACGCCTTCCATTTCAAGGTTCTACAATTCAAACTTGAGCGTTGTTTTTTGCTGTTATACTTGAAAAATCTCTGAGGAGGAAGGAGCAGTGGGGGGAAAAGATTTGAACTTGAGCTTAAAGAATATGGATTCAGATCCTGACTGTGTCACTTGATACCTGTTTGAACCTCGGACTTATCACTTGCCCTCCCTTTGCCTCGGTTTCCGCATCTGTAAAATGAGAGGGTTAGCTAGGTGACCCCCTGAAGTCTTCCATCTCCAGATATATTTACCTGGACACATCCAGTAATCGTACATCTGAGCTACAATCACCCCTCACCTTGACTTGGAGTCTAGTAATAGAGAACATAACTACCTAACACTGATATAACACATTACATAGTTTGAGACTGTTCCCCTTGTTAGGAAGTTTTGCATCACATTCAACATAAATTTTCCTCTTTATGTGCACTACTCATTGCCTCCTGTTCTTTCTCTGAGGCCAAGCAGATCAACTGATTCCCTTCTGTATGAGAGCTTTACAAATCCTTTTAGACAAGGACCAGTGGCCTAATGCTCCCCAGTGCCTTTGCCCAGGATTTCTAGGGCACAGTTTGAGTGTCTTAGATGGTGTCTGTGTGATCAATAGCCTTCATACATGCAGCATACTGAATACATGTCACCTGATCTGGCTTTCTTTGCATCCTCCCTCTTTCCAGATGCAAGGCCTCTCTTATCTCAGCCAACCTTAAATCTTCTTTGAGTGCGGTGGCCTTTTCGGGGTGAATGGGTGAGGCCGGTCCTGTTCTTGAACCTTGAACCAACAAACAGCCAACATTTCCCAAGTGGCTATTATGTGCCTGGAATGTCCTAACTCATTTTTCAATGACAAAGACTTGACCAATCCTTCCTAGTATCTTAGTATGATTCCTTTGACCCATTCTTTGAGTGGTTCTGACTCTAAAATGAGAGCGAGCAAAGAGTGGAGAGAAGGCAGAGGGTGGAAAAGGGAGAGAGGAGGGAGAACATTGATGAAGTGCTCACTTGTGCCCTTAACCTCCCAGTTCCTTCCTCTCTTCTCAACCCTGGTAGTTTGCGGACATCCCATGGTCTCCCATGGGCACACGTGCCAAACAAGGCTTTGCTCCCACAGTGAAGATAAGCTAATCAGCCATGGGAAATAGATAGATAGATTGATTGATAGATTGATTGATAGGCAGACAGACAGATAGATAGACAGACAGACAGGTAGATAGGTAGGTAGATTGATAGACAGATAGATAGATAGATAGATACATACATACATACATACACAGATACATAGATAGATAAACTGATTGATTGATTGATAGACAGATAGATAGACAGACAGATCGATGGATAAATGGTTAAATAAATAAATAAGAGAAGCCTTGCTTTAAAAAAAAAAAGGTTGAGAAAGCAGATTGCTTGCCTGCGCTATTTCTGAAGCGCTGTTTAATCGCCCGCAGTTCCGGGCTTATTTGCATTTAGAATTGTAACGAGATTCACCACGCTTGACCCATTCTTTTTGGAGGGCAGTGTGTCTGCTTAGACAAATTACTCTAGTGTGCCAGTCGGGGAAGGCAAGGACAAATTCCTCCTCATGCAGGATGGCAGGAACCCCGGAGGCGGCAGCGGCCGGCCGAGTGTAATACTGGCTAATTATTTAATCGTGAGTGACAGTTCTGAACATCGTGTACTTTTTGCACCACTTACCGTGTTCATTGTGAATCCAATTATAAAGACAATAAAGGACCCTCCCTGGCCTCCAGAAGAGAGAGGGAGGGGATGGGGCAAATGCGGGAAGACCCCGGCCTTGGAGTGCCCTTCAGATTCTGGGGTCAGCCTGCGATGGCTGGCACAGAGTGGGCTTTTGAACCAGGGCAGGACGAGGAGGAGGATGCTAGCATGCATAGAAGGTGCCCCTCCTGTTTAGAAACTTCCTTGGAGGATGGACAGCCATACATCTGTCTCCAAAATGCTTGTACAGATGGTTACCCTAAGGGAGGCCTTACAAGTGAAGCCAAGTGACCCACAGGCACTCAGGGGCCCTTTCTCGGGGGTCTTTCCCAGTAAATTTGTCTTATCTTGGCCTTCAGCATTTCTGCCTGGTTTATTGCCTTCCCCTCAGGGAAAATTCTCAGGGAACCCTGATCATCCACCTTGGAGGCAGCAGCAGCTGATTGAAGGAGGAAGGAGGACAGAATGTGCCTCCACTACATTTATCCCAGGGCTTCCCCACCACCCATCCCAAGGGCTCTTTCAGCCGATATTTCATTGCTGAATTGGAATTGGAACAATGCAGGTAAATTGTTTCCATCTGCTCTCTGGGTTCCATTCCTGGAATGTTGGGGCCAGAACTGAAGCCAGTAGGAGCAGCACCCCAGCCTCTCTGTGCCTTCGAAGCCTTGGGCAGAGCATTGGGTTAGTTGTCAGGAATAATTTTTCCCTCCTTTAGCAAATAAGAGAAGGGTTGGAGGGACCTTAGAAATCACCAAACTACCCCTACCCAGGATATTGGTGAAGAAATTGAGGCATGGAGTGATGGAATGTTTCCAATAGTTTAATAATAATGATGGTATTTGCCATTTCTAAGCAATTTAGGTTTTGTCTTTGTCACTTCCTATGTGACTGTAGGCATCTCACTGGCTCTTTATAAGCCCCGGTTTCCTCATCTGTAAAATGGAGGGTGGGGCAAGCAGAGAATTGGACTAGTTGGCTTCCAAGGTCCTTTCCAGCTTTCACTGTGCTTGTTTCTGCTATTTCTAAGTTAGGTAGAATGCCATACAGGAAATATGCTTCAGTCCCTCACGGTGAGTGTCCCAAAGCCTCTGTCAGGATTCTATTTCTTTTTTTTCTAGAGCAAGGGTTCCTGACTTTTTATGTATCATAGACTCTTGGAGAATCTGGGGCCTAAAATCAAATACATCAGATTAGAAAGAATGCCAAATATATCAAAATACACTTATCCAAATATTTGTTTGAATTCCTAGACTCCAGGTGGAGCCCCTGCTTTGAGCCCTCTCAGATTTCATTGTAAGGCTTAGATTTAGAGCTTAAATCCAAAGCTAACTCACATGAATTCAGTTGTCATTGGTGTCCTCTTCTGCAGATGGAAGTTTGTTGAGGGGAGGCACTATTCCACTATTCATTCTTCTTATCCTAACTCCAGTGCCCAGCTTCTTGCCTGACACATGGTGGGTACTTAGTCACACGATATTTGTTCATTGGTCAGTCATTTTTAAGCGGGTGACTCCAAAGCCTACCCAGCCACTAACTGCCTATGGAAGATTTCCCAGTGGAAAATGTGCCATGGGTCTCAAAGTCAAACTTTCAAAAATAGAACTCATCCCCTTAACTCAACAATAACAAAGAAGATCTTTCTTTTCCTTAACTGTATGGCACTGCCATGGATCCAAGTAGATTCCAAACAATAATACCTGTCATTTCTGAAGCCCCACTTTAAGTATACATGTCCCCTGTGATACATTAGCTCTTTGAGCCCTCTCAACAAGTCTGCAAAATAAAACCTGAAACTGTCATTATCCTCATGTTAAATGTTTAAACTCTTTTCCCTTTGTCCATTCATTGACTCTATCATCGTTAATCAATGGTCTGCTATGTGCTAGACACTGTGCTAAGCACTGGGAATACAAAAAATAAAAGCAGACAAACAAAAACCCAATTCCTACTCTCCAAGGATCCCATACAACACAACATGTGCTTGGTGCTCCCAATAAGGAGAACCTGCTTTGAAGAACAGTATCTACAATGCTTCAAGATACACAGAGTACTATGAGATAGGAGGGAAGTAGAAGGAGGGAGGGAGGGAGGGAGAGAGAGGGAGAGAGATAAAGAGAAAGGGGGGAGGGAGAAGTAAACCACATGGTGCGTAGTAGGTGTTGCTCAGGATATAGTGTTCAGAGAGACCTAAGTTTAAATCCTGCTTCTGACACTTAGCAGCAAGGTGATATGGACAAGTGTCGTAGCCTTGCTGAGCCTCAGTTTCCCCCCGTGTAAGGTGGGGAGACCTGCAGTACTTTCCTTGCAAGGTTGTTGTCAAGATCAAGTGAAATTATTTCTGGGAGCTCTTTGCCACAGAATGTCAGCTCTTCTTCCTTATGTCCCCCTCCCCTCATGAAGTTTAGCTTGCAAAAACCATTTTAGAAGGCAACATTAAGTCAGCTCTTGAGAAAAATGTGGTGAAGGGAGGTTAGAATTCCATCCCAGTCTTGGCTCTCGAGTTCCTCTTTGAATTCAGGCAAGTGACATCATCTTTTGGCTTTCCCTTCAGTAGCTATAAAATGAGGCCAAGGCATACTCTCCTCTTCAAAGACAGATGAAGGAGACACCATCATTCCCATTAGAAGAAAAAGAGTTGCTACCATCTTTCCTGGAATGTCTTATGATCCAATGACTCTCTCCCATTGACCTCACCCAAGCCCCTAGCACCCAGGCTCTACTTCACGTAGAAACACAGAGCTTCTGGCTATGCCTTGCCTGGAAAGTTGACTGAATTGTATTCTGGCTCCTTGGAATGGGATAAGAACTGACCTCCCTTCCCCTGCTTATTTGCATTTCATTTCTCTCTGGTGTTAAACAGGAAGGTGTTTTTTAAGCATGTCCCAACAACCTCAAGGCCTTTCTAGATTTACTGTCTTTTTGATATAATTTTTATTGATTTAACTGGCAAACTCCCATCCCCCTTTATGGTTAAAAAATACCTCCTATTTCAGAAGAGAATGGTGAGTGTCCTTGGTTAAAAATTGTGGGTACAGATGGGTTACATGGGCAGAATTAGAATTAGAAATGCCTTCCGGGCCTTGTGGCTCTTGGGGCTATCACTTGTATATGTCTCTTCCTTCAACCAGGATTAAGTGTCAGTCACGCTGTTCGTTGTCCTGGTCGGACCACATCCAAAGCATTGAATCCAGTTTGGTCAATGACATTTTAGGGAGTTCACTGTTAATCTGGAGAATGTCTAGAGGAAGGCAATAAGGACAGTGAAGGGTCTGCAATACATGTCATAGGAGGATTGTTTGAGAGAGTTGATCGGTAAGCATTTATTAATTCCCTATTATGAGAGGCTTTGGAAATACAAAATCAACAGTAATAAAGACAAGTGAGGTCACAGAGAGTTGGACATGAATGAAAGCGACTCAGAAGCAGTAACAATCCTTCCATTGTATCTGTCAACAACTAAAGGCACCACAGATTCAGTCTTAAACCTGGAAGGGACCTCAAAGGTGTCACACAGACTCCACTTGTGACTCCTATGGGTAAAATTTCTTGCTGTGGGTTGTACATCCTCTGCTACAAACAGAGGAAATGCTTATGCCCCTCTATGGTGGCCTGTGACCTTGAGGGATGGCCTTATTTACTACTAGGTGTCTGCTATTCTAGATATTTCCCTAATATTGACTTCCTTTCTGCTGGGTCTTTCTTGTTCAGTTGTTTTGGTTGTGTCTGACTCTCTGTGACGTCATTTGGGGTTTTCTTGGCAGAGATATTGGAATGGGTTGCCATTTCCTTTTTCAGCTCATTATTCTTATGAGAAACTGAGGCAAACAGGATTAAATGACTCACCCAGGGTCACACAGCTAGTAAGTGTCTGAGACTGGATTTGAACTCAGGTCTTCTTGCCTCCCAACCTGGCTCTCTGTGCACTATGGGGCCACCTAGGTACCCCTTTGAGGTCTACCTACTTGTTCAAGGTTTCCCCTCCAGGGTCATGCACGACACGTTCAATATTTTCTTAGAGAAAGTTCAATATTTTCTTGTGCCTGTCCTAACACTTTGCTTTTTAGGCAAAGAATTCCTATTTCCTTGATGCCTTACACATACTTGATAACTTCTTCTTACTGGTATGGAGGCCCCTTCTGCCCCCTGACTACTCCAAGTCTCTACCTGAGCTCACTGTGTTCCTCTCACGCTGGGTCATTTTCCCCATGTCTTTCATCAGTGTCCCAGAGAGGAGGTTCCCAACCTCCTGTAGACCTCCTTCAGTGTCTGGCAGTGCTGTACTTCTGTCTTGGCTTTGTATCTGTCTGACAGTCTCTTGTTCATGCTCCATGATTGGCTTGTTTCCCTCTCCATTCATCCACAGTTTGCAGGCATCATTTGCCCACTTCTTGTACCCAGATCTTCCTTGGTAATATGCTGCAGACATTCTGAAACTCCATCATGCCTCTTAACCTAGTGTACAACTCTCTGCCTTCCAAAAGAAAAAAGAAAAAAAAACCCTCTATGTCATTTGCCCTTTTCTTGATGACTCAGGGCTGCCATTTTGATAATCAGTCATTCTACTGTGTTGTAATCCAGTGGTTGCTGTGCCCTCTCTCATCACCAACTGGCCTTCCTGTTATTTGGGTCTCTTCTTCTTGCAACTATCCCCTTCTTAATATTGGTTGTTTCCAATCTGCTTCAATCTGAGATATCAGAAAGCCCCACTTATGTGAAACATGAGATGGGGATGAATCAGTAGGTTCTGAGAGATGGGCCCAAAGGACTTTCCTGCAGAGAGAGGGACTTTGGTGCAAGCTGCCTCTTAACTATTTCAGAAACTAGCAGGGTTGTTTGGTTTTCTTTTTTTTGTCTTTTTCCCTGGTTCACTGGGAATCTTAACAAGAGAGAGATTACTGCAAATGGGAATTCCATTGCCTAAGGAGATTTGGGGTTTTCAGTCATAGCAACTAGTGGGGTGTTTCTAAATTGGATCATTTCAAGGGGTTTCATTTCTCTTTGGAGTCTGTCATGGAAAGCCAGACAATTGCTTAGGTGCCTTTAAACTAGACATTTGGACTGTCAGACAAGAGATTCCTCGTCCTTTCAGTGACAGAAAGCATCTTAATTTCCAGTCTGGGGAGAGTGAAGGGTGAGTGAAAGAACAGAACCTGAGTTTTCTTTCATTTTTACCTTCATGTTCCAAAGTCTAGGTTACTGGAAAAACACTTTCTGGACTCCCCCAGGAGCCAAATCCACAATAGAAAACTCCAGCTGTCTTCAAGTCTCTGAGAGTCTAAAGACAGTTGGAGTTTTTCTGCTGGCTTCCATACTTTCATTTATTCACTCTTCTAACAAGTATTGATCAAAATTCTAGGATATAAAGACCAACATTTCCTGCCTTCAAGAAGCTTACATCCTAAAGGGGGAAAACTATACATATTTACAAACAAAAGAATACGTGACGTACAAAATGGGAGGTAGTGTTTCTTTGCTGCAGAACTGATCTTGCAGTCAGGAAGACCTTAACATCTGACTTTTATGATCTTCCTGACTTTGAATGTCCTATAATCTCGCAGGATATCAGCCAACCCTTTAAGGTGCTAAGTTGGGAGAAAGTGCTAATGATACTAATATAAGAAGTTCCTTGCCAGGAGATATCCACCCCAATCATTGATCTGGTATAATAATAATAATAGCGACAAGAATAGCAGCAGCAGCAACTAGCACAACAAAAAATAATAGCAAAGTGTTAAAAGCTCAGGAATGGAGAGAGACGACCAGCAACCGCGACCATCAAGAAAGTCGTTGCACAGCGGGCAGCCCCTGAGTTTGACCCTGAAGGAATCCACTTTTTTCAAGAGGCAAAACTGAGGGTGGGAGGACATTCCAGGTGTTGAGTGAAGGAAAGGAATGGAATACAATGTTCAGAGGATGCCAAAGCAGCTAGTTCAACTGGATGATGGAATGACTGAGTGGGAGTGATGTGCAGCCATTATGAGAAAATAGTTAGAGGGAGGCTGTGAAGGATACGAATGGTAAAGAGCGGGAGGGGATGGCTGAAGATTTTTTTTAACAAGGTAGAGACCTAGTTGATGAGCACATATTAAGCACTTACTGTGTGTCAGGCATTGAGCTCCATGCTGGAGATATGAAGACAACAAAAATTCTTCTCTACTCCTGGGGAGTTTATATTCTAATGGGAAGTCAACACGAAAATTGGAACATAATTAGATCCATACAAGTTGAATGTAATGAATTTACTCAGAAGGGTGAGGCAGTAAGAGTGGACGGTTGGTGTTTGAGTTTAAAAATATCTTAGGCACCATGTGGAAGATTGCTTTGTAGCAAGGCTCCGAGTTTCCAAGGAGGACCATCTTGATCATGTTCCAAGAACCTCAAAGTTGTCAGGTCATTGACCACTTCCTTCATAAGATTCACGGAATCATCTTGAACTGTTCTTGAGTGGTACCTAAAGCATGGTCATTTGGAGAAGCTTTGTTTGAATTACACAGTTAATTTTTTACCCTGAGAAAGGAGCAATACGTAGCAGCAGAATCCCAGTGGCACCCAAAAGAAGCAGAGGAGGGGGAGAAGTAAAGACACTTAATCAATTACACAGGTAGGTATATTTACTCTCTGCCTGTCAGAAACAGAAGGTAGGGATGTGCAGTCTCCCCCTACTCTGTGGTAAAACTCCTGGGAAGGTACTTGAGGTTGACCTGCTGTCCCAAATGGAGGAAAACCTTCCTCATTTTTCTAGGGAATTATTATATCCACCCTGAGGCAAGAAATACCAGACAAGGGAAAATGGTTTCCAAATCTAAATTCTTGGCACTCAACAGAGGAAAGTTTTGATTTTTGAATTGTCTGCACCAACATCTCATATGGATTTATGGTGGAAAACCCTCCATTGATCATCACCTTCCCTCCCACTGGGAGGGCTGGGTGGGCACGTGTTTCTGCTTATCTGAGAAGATAGAACATTGAACTTTTCCATCATCTTATTAAAGTTGCTTGTGGGAACTAGACATCGCATGCTCCCTTGCTGTGTGCTAGAGCTAATGCCTGGCCTCACTTTGGGCCAGGGACACATGCACATGGAGGGGTTTGGTGGTTCACAGGAGCAGTTTGAAGAAGACCTTTTTGTAGGATGGAAAAAGTGTGCAATTTTCCCTAACAGTAGCTCATGTTTGCAAAAATATGAACACCCAGACACCCTGAGCATCTCTGCTGAATTTCTGCAGTTCTACTAACCTCAGAAGCCAACCACACTGTCTCTTTCGGCGGTGACAGATGCCAGGCAAGGCGAGCAAGCCTGCTCCAGCTTTGGAAAGAGATTTGTTGTCCCACACCTCCGCCAGGAAAAGGAAGCCTTGAACGCAGAGGAAGGCGCTGAGGCGCAGTGATGCCTCAGGGGAGGAGAGTCAGGAAGGAGCCAAATGTGGATCTGGCGCCATGTCGTCAGCCCGCTGTTTCCAAAGCACCCAGCGTCATCAACGGCGGCCCGAGGAGGCTGTTCTTCTGGCAGCCTCGCTCTGTGCTTTGCCTGGTTTCCTCTCTGGCTCTTCAGGGTGTTAAGAGGAAAGCATCTTGTGGTGTTAGGGACAGCTAGAACTCCAGAGTTTGAGGGAGCTCTCCTTGGGGCAGGAAATAGTTGTTTATATTGAGTGGAAGAATCAAATGCTCCACTCTCCCTGACCCAGACTGGGGTAGTGAGGACAAGCCAGGCTTGGCCAGACTGGACAGGATCCCACCCCAGAGGGGACATCAGCCCCCAGACAAGTGAACACAGACCTAGAGGTCAGCTTCGAATTTGGATCACAGTGTCACTCTTCCTTTATTTTCCGTGCAACATCAATCTTTTTTGTTTTTTGCCTTTGGCAAATGTTGTAACTTCTGAATTTTTAAGTTGAAGCTTTCTGGAAGACACAATTTAGCAACCACTAAGAAAGCATCTGCTATGTACAGAGATCAGCATTCAACTCAGTTCACATTCTCTTCTCTCCTCCCCTGTATCAATCTCCACAGGCCTTAGTTGCATTGTGGGACTTGTCTAGTGATTGTCCATTGCTGACCATGAGTCTGGTTACCTTTGGCCACTTCTGGATGACTTTTAGTTTTACCTTCTGTCTGCATGATGGTTACCTTACCAATACATGACATTTGATGTAGTCAGCAGCACTTTGGGTTCACCATCCTAAGAAAGAGGAGACTTGATGTGGTTGAAATGGGAGGTAGCTCCCCTGACCCTTTTCCATTCCTTCTTCCCTCTTCCCTTTCTTTCCTGTGCTTGATTCATAATTTTAGACCAGAACCTCAGGCTAATTTGTTTGGACTTTTTTTTTTTTTACAATTTCCCGATTGACCTGAGAAAAAGACACACACACACACACACACACACACACACACACACACACACATACACACACACGTGTGTGTGTGTGTTTGCTCGAGTTGCCCACCAATCCATGACATCCATTTTCTGTTTGCAGTTTGTAATTATCAGATCTATATAAAGTCCCCATGGTTAGTCTGGTTACCTATGGAAACAGGGTTTATACAGCATTTCTGTGCATTTGTCTTGTCTCTCTGTGTTGGTGATTGTGTGCCATGATAACCATTGCTGTTGGTAGAACAACAGAGGGTTCAAAGCCAGCATAGCTTCAGCCAATCCTTCAGCAGTCGGTACATGAAGATTGATTATCTAATCTCTTTAGGCAAATAAGTGTTTTAGGAAAGAGGAGAAGTAAAGAAGTGCTGGGAGAGTCAAGAAAACAAGGTGGATATTCATTTTTCCCAAATATCATTTTCCACTATTTAGGCATTACTACATGCTCTCAGTGCTAGATCTGCATATGTAATTACTAATCGTTTCTCCATTACAAAGTTGGCAACATTTTTGATCCCATCTCAGCGTGATAAAATTTTGAAGGTACTGCTGAAATTCACCTTCCTTCCTGGTAGATTTGGGTGAGATGATCAAGGCTGGTATGTCAGGCTCAAATTATTGTACTGTATCCTAAGACCTAGAACCTCAACGCATTGGAAGATTTGGGGCTATGTTCCTCTCCTACATCAATTTTAATTTGATGTTCCATATGACCATATCATTCCCCTGCTCAAGAACCACTGATGGCTCCCCATGGCCTATCCTAGCCTGATCTTCATGCTTTTGTCCTCACATGATCTTCTTCTATCCCTGTACTTCACACAGGCTGTCTTCAATGCTTGAAACATTCTCCTTCCTCATTTATAACCATCAGAGACCCTCATTCCTTTCTTGGCTCATCTACCTACAGATGCTGCTCTTTTTTTGAAATTTCAGTTGTATCTGACTCTTCATGATCCCATTCGAGGTTTCCTTGGCAGAGATATTGGAATGGTTTGCCCTTTGCTTCTCTACTTCATTTTATAGATGAAGAAACTGAGGCAAAAAGAGTTGAGTGACTTGCCGAGGGTCACACAGATAGGAAGTGGCTGATGTCAAATATGAACTCACGAAGAGGCATCTTCTTGGCTCCTGGTGCTCTATGCACTGTGGCACCACTTAACTGCTTCTCTGGTAGGGACACCAGCCTTCAGAGCACCTTAGAGTGCCCCCTTCTCCATGCTTACCAGAAGGGACATCCCAAGTTATTTTCAGTCTTGATGGTAGGTTTTGTACTAGGCAGTTTAGCTAAGCACTGACAAACTGTTGGGAGTTACCAAACCATTATTCATATTATTAGTCTTGGCTTTTCCTTTCTAGTCATCCTCATGCCTCTACATAACACTCCCTTGGTGAGTTGCTTTTTGTCCAGAAGTCCTGCCAGAGCCCTGTCTCAGAACATAAACTCAGACTTTTTTGAAAGGTCAGAAATCCCACTCAGTGTCTTCTCCCTCCCTTGGTTTTCCTTCCTTCCTGCTGAGTTGACTGTGGGTGGATCCCTCCCGACCTTGGTTGTCAGGCTATTCCCTCCTCCCCAGGCTATCTTCTTCTTCTTCCTCTTCTTCATTGCATATTAATGTGAGGAAAACATTCTGGAGAGTCCAAGGGAAAAAAGTTCCCTTTTTAATTGTTACTTGGAGACACTTCCTTAAAATCAACATTGCACTGGAAATCAATCTGGCAGAATTTAGGCATTAACGAACATCTTCCACCATATACCAAGTTGAGTATGCTGTATTTATAAACAGTGACATCACAAGACAATTGAAACATCAAGAAGGAAATTAGATGTGTCATCAGGAAAGAGTTAAAAAAAAAAACAATCTGGATGGGACAGTGTGGCAGATGCATGGGGAGGAAAGCCTTCCCACTCTGCAGGCCTCACTTTCCTCCTTTGGAGAGCTAGCTTTGATGTAGATGGTCCTTAAGCTCCTGCCCAATGCTAACATTCTGTGATGTGTCATCTGAGAAGGGGAAATTCCCTCTTTAGAAATTAAGGTCTTTGGACTCAGACATTGCTTTCTTCTTAGTCTTTTTAGTCTAGTGCTCAGTACAGTTCCTGACAAAAATGTTTGTTGAACCAAATGAAAGGTTTGTGGTTCTGCTAAACATCAGAGGATGGACTGGAGAGAGGGAGAGACCTCAATTTTGCTAGATTGAAGAGGTTTTCACTGGAGAGAACCTGACACTTCATTTGATATCTGACCTTGATTCTGAATGTGGCAAGAAGAATCACTCTGCCTCATGGAGTCTTCCTGGGACATGAGGGCTGTGCCTGCCAGAATTGCTATCCCTAGCAAAGACTGAGTGTCATTGGCAGCTGGCGCTTCTAGGGGACCATAACTTTATTTACCTTGCCATCCCACAGCTCTTTCATCCCCCCACTTCTACTGAAGCATCCCCAACCTCCTTGTCTTCAGCCTTCCTTTGGACCTTTCCACTCATGCTATAGCAGATGCAGGTCTGAACTATTTGCTTCTTTCTCTGCCTCCCTGCCCCAGGTCCACCTCAAGGGGAACATTTCAGATTTAAGTCTCCCTAGGCTATACCAAATGAGTCATTCAGTCCATAAGCATTTGTTAAACACTATATATATCAGGCTCTGTGCTAAGAACATGGTTTGTCACTAAAGGCGGTAGCTAGATGGGGTGGTTGGAGGTGGGAGGATTAAAGAAAGTGCCCCAAGAGCCTTTTAACAGATTGACACCTTAGAAAGGCTTCTCCCCCTTCTTCCATCCTTGTCCTCATCAGTCCTAATTGCCCACACGACAGCAGGGCCCCTTCATTCTGCTCTGAATCTTGCTTGACCAATTAGCAAGATGAGTTCATTCTGTTCTCAGGGAGACAGGCAACAGTGCTTGCAAATGCCACTCGTATCCTTTGGGGACATTTCTCACAGGCCTGCGTGATGTTTGTTTGGCTGTCTTTGATTCTCCCAGCTGCCCCTCATTTGTTGAGTCACTTGACTCCTCCCAACTCTTATCATCTCCCGCTCTCCCCAGCCTCAACGCCAGGCCTGATTTTGTCCCATTTCAGGGCTGTCATTCAGCTCAATCACTGCCTGGAAGCAGACGTTCTCTTTTGCCTGAAATGACCCCATTGGGTTCCGCCTTCCTTGTTCTCCTCTCAGGGGTGGATAGCCCTCCCTGCTTGTCCTGAGATGGGATGCTGAGATGACTCATTTTGGGAAAGGACTCGTTTCTTCTTGGGGACATGTTTTGTTCTACCATGCCACAGGTTTCTTCCACAAAGATGATGCACAATCATGAATGACTAAAAGGAGAAATAAACAGGGAACTTGCCTTGACATGGCAACTTGGACATGCAACTTTTGATGGACTTTACCATCTGTGTCTGCAGAGAGCAATGGCTGGTCTCTTTCATCATCAGGTTGGGGAAAGAGGCAGATTTACTAGGTTTGGTTATTCATTAAGCACTTATTAAGCTCCAATAGTATTCAAGGCACTAACAATGTGATGTAGGAAAACAAGCTCTGCCTCAGGAGTCAGAGGGCTGGGTTCAAAATATCATCTTTGAGGTCTAATACCCATTGACTTTGGACCAGCTAAATTAATTCCCAAGACCTCAGTTTCCTCATGGATAAAATGGCAGGACTAGGGGTGAGAGAGATTATGCTAGCTGTCCTCTGAGGCCCCATCTGTCTTGAGATCTGTGATCCTATGAATTGGGAGTATCTGGATATACTTCAGGTAGGATATGCTATCTGAGCTAGGCCTTTGAGCAAACCAGGGCTTACAAAGGAAAATTAAGAAGGGAGGGCATTCCAGGTATGCAGCACAGCTTGTGTAGGGACACACAGGTGGGTGGTGTCCTGGGAACACAGGAGAGGAATTCATATGTTATACAGGGGCAATATATCTTGGCATCAGACTGTGAAGGGTTCTCATGTCAAAGGAGCTTCTATTTTATACCAGAGGCAATAGGAAGCCGCTCAAAGTTCTTGCCAGGATTCGGTGGCCGATAAGTGTCAGGTGCTAGATTTGGACTTAGATCATTCAGATGCTCAATCCTGGACTTTCTCTCCCACACCCCACCATGCCACAGAAATACCCATTATCACTGCCAAGAGGGAGGGTGGATTACCAGTGCTTGCAACAGCCTTCTGAGACAGAGCCTCCTTA
Organism: Notamacropus eugenii; assembly: GCF_028372415.1. Classification (NCBI taxonomy): domain Eukaryota; kingdom Metazoa; phylum Chordata; class Mammalia; order Diprotodontia; family Macropodidae; genus Notamacropus; species Notamacropus eugenii. Next base: position 380,565,727 of record NC_092877.1, read on the forward strand.
GCACATCCATGGATAAAAGAACAATGTAGTTTCTCAGTCCCCTGCCCTGCCCGCTCCCTGGCATCCCAGCAGAAGCCTTAGGCTTTCATTAGGAAGGATGCACTGAAGATTGCATGTTTGTACCAAACACTCCGGTTCACACCGGGGAACTGTGACCTTGATGAGAAGTGCTGTGTGCGAAATTGGAGGCAATTCCTGCTAAGAACATTGGGGGAGCAAGCTGTAATCTGTGTGATGAGTATTTGGCCCAAGTTCCCTTCTCTCCTTCCTGCCCTCTCCCTAAGGTGGAGTGGCTGACACTAGAAGGGAGAAGGAAGAAGCTTATCTTGAATTGTGTGCTCTATTTATCTTCTTATTTCACTTGGAAAAAGAATTTTTCAATACAATGTCATCTGGCCCTGCTGAGTCTGAGTGCTGGGTCTGTTAAGAGATGGCATCTATGTGTGCGTGTGCATGTGTACATGCTTGTGTATGTGCATGTATGTGTGTACATGTGCATGCAGTGTGTGCATGTGTGTGCACACATGTGCTGAGGGGCTTTCACCCAGCACATATAACCAGCAACATTCCATGATACACCCTTTCCATCTTACCCTAGGCCGTGGAATGGATCCCAATTGCAAGACTGGTTGTAGGACATTCAGTTCCTGAGTTATCTCCTGCCCTCTCCCTACCACTATTCCCCAGTACACTAAAGATATTGAAGCCATGTAACAAAAAAAATCTACCAATTCCTATTTGTGGGGCAAAGAAAATCCTTTTGTTATAGAAAATGATCTGTGTAGAATCTGCACGGAGTCCCGTGCAAGAGCTCAGCATTTGGCCAGCTCTGTGCTCTGGGACAACAGAGACAGTTCTTGGGTATGAAAGCTGAAACAAACAAACAAGCATGTTTTTCCATGTGAATTCATTAAATTCCATGATATAGGGAGGGCAGGCTATAGTGTACCCATTTATAGACTGAGAAACCGAAACCCAACAAGATTGTCTTCTCAATGGCTACCTCCAACATGGAACCTTTTCTGGTCCTCATCTCTCACCCAAGTAATAGACCCCCACCCCCTCAAAATCATCTTATATTTACTTGGTAATATATATATATATATATATATGCGATGTCAGTTGCCTATATTTTGCTTGCGTGTTATTTACAATGTAAGTCCCTTGAAGGTCAGAATTTTTGTTTCATAATCTGTTATGCTTCTGACAATGGTTGTGTGACTGGCACACAGTAGGTGTTTAATGCTTGTTGGTCATTGGTTTGGTTGGATCAGATGATTTCTGAGGTAGCTTTGGCTAAGATCGCATTTTGTGGTAGCTCACAACTTAGTCTCCCGTTATCTCCTTTCCCTCAACAAGCAAACAGAAGGAACTCTACCTCCCTCTGTCACCAGCCTGTTTGTCCTCTTTAAGAAGGGTTGCTAAAACAGATTCTCTGAACCTTGCCAATTTGCAACAAGAATGGAGAAATTCACATATATCTTTTATACACACACATGTATATTACATATGTACATATATACGCATTGTAGTGAAATATGTTGTGTTGAATATATAAATATGTGAGTAGAATATGTAGACTATATTTACAGATTTAAATGATTATATGTTGTATAATACCATCTCAAAACATATATGCTTTTTTTTAAATGAAAAGTTTTCTTGTAAACTTCTCCATTCACTAATCATCTTACTTCACAGTGAACGAGATGCTTGTGACTGAAATCACAAAATCTAGCTCTGAATTCATGATTCCACAGCCGCTCATTAAGACAATCTCTTTTGAAGATGAGAACTCACAACATATGGTTTGGAGGCAACTCTTTGCTCGAGGTTTGCACAGCTGCCTGGCTGTGCAGATACACTGTCTGGATCTGATGGCAGAGGACAGACATTGCTGGGAATGTTTCCGTCCCCCTCGTCACCTTTGCTTTCGGTGAAGTCTCCACTGGATCACTCAGATCAGAGGTTCTTAACTTCTTTTTTCTTTTCTCTCCCTGAATCCTTTGGGAAGTCTGGTGAATCCTGTAGTCTTATCCTTATAATAGTGTAGCTAAATGCATAAAATGAAATACATAGGATTGCAAATGAATTTATGTTGAAATATATATGCACACATATACACATATTCATATATACATATATGTGTATTATATGCATATATGTTAGATATATATGTTTGCATATATGAAATTTCCCATCCCAAGTTCATGGATACTTGAAATCTCTCCCCAGGCCCTTAGAGGCCCAGGAGACCCTCGGGTGAGAACTCTCTTATATAGATGGAGTCTTATATAGATTAGAAAAACAATGAAGCACACGACTGGAGAGCAGGAGACAGAGGAAGCAGAGGCCAAGGACATCTCTGCACACAGACATACACTTATGAGCAGTCATACATGCAAGCACGTCTCATACATATCCACACCCTCATGGACACTAATACATATATACAAACACACTCAGGCACAGAGAGAAATAATGGAGGCAGCAACGTTGACCTCCCATTGGGTAGATTTGACCCTGATCTTGTATAACCTGTGCAAACTTACTGTCCTAGAGGTTTCTCCTGGCATTGATTAAGACTGCCATGACCTGGAGCTGGAGGTCATCTTCTTGTCATGATGTGGCCTCTTCTGTCCCTCAGGATTTAGCTCAGGAAAAGACTGAACGCAAACAACGAGCTGTGGCCAGTGTTGTGGGAGGAGAGCAGAAGCATTTTCTTTCCTAAGTTGTGTACACAGTTTGATGATCTCCCCCGCCCCTACTTGAAGAAGGAATTGGGGTTTGGGCACCAGGCTTCTTATGATGATGTTACATGGAGTGGTCCAGGTTTCAAAGAATCCTCAGTGCAGAATGTCCTATAGGGCAAAGACCAAACATAGCAGCTAGGTGTGAACTTCTAATAGCACATCCTAAAGGCCAGTATATTTAGCACCAGTTCTTTTTTTTTCTATGAAGAGGCAGCATGGTCTATTAATGAGTGGCTGGATTTGGAGCCAAGAAGAATGAGGTTCAGATGTTGTTTCTGATATATAGTTACCCTGTATATATAGAGAGATATATAATGACCGTGTGTGTGTGTATTAGTGACCTCTACTCCTGGTGGCCTAGGTGACTCTGTGACCTATCTTGTCTTATAGAAGGTTTGGGTCTGCATCATCACTGCAGGGACTTGGCTGACTCAAAGATCAGGACTAGGAAGAATCACTTGTGACCTACAAAGAAAAAGAAAAAAGGCCTTACTCTGTGATGACACATAATTGTTAATCATATAATTTTACGGTTTCTTAAAAATTGAAATTGAGGATTATTCATAGCAGGAGACATGGTAGGAGTCAACATATTGGAAATAAGGAATTATTAAAAATCACACAGAGGATGTCATTAGAAAAAATGATGACTGGATTGATCACATGGAAATTCAAAGGGACAATGAATATATACATAGCCTATCTTCATTGCTACCCGGGAAATGTTGAGAAAATGTGTGAAAGGCTCTCAGTATCTTGGTTGGATCCAGTGTGGATCTTATGGCATGATATGAGCAGAAGTGTCTTTGGTAGGGCAGACACGGATGGTGTGTGATCTGCATTATTGAGTGGACTATGTACATCCTGTATCCTTTGGAATACTCTTACTTGAGGACAAGACAGAGCAACCAGAGAAGAGTTTAAGGAGTTATGTATAGAAAAGGGATTATGTTAGGGGAGCATGGAAGGTTAAGGAAAAAGCTATCATAACTTTGTTGTCAGGATTTGGCTTCTACAAAATGGAAGTAGAGAGTAGGTCATTAGCATGGAACTTTGTTCTTGCTAAACACTGTATGAAGTGCTGAATTGGGGTGGAAGGAAAGTTGCGTCTGAAGTCATGAGAAGTATCTTGGCTTGTGATAGTCACTTGCCTCTTTGATACGCGCAGAGTGGTAGAAGAACGATAGGAGAAGAATGGAAGGAGTCAGGGTGATGGTCAGACCTGAGGCTTCAACTGAAACAAAATGAGATCATACCATGAAGACTGCAAAGAAATAGATGATAGACCCTTTCTTTGTAAAGTAAAAAAGGACAGCAATTGAATCTATTCCCCAGAGGCCACATCTGCTTTAACCAGCTGGTTCACAGAAAACAATTTAGGAGAAAATAAAAGTGGTGACTGGTCCATGGACCTGAGCTTTTGTCTCAGGACTTCATGGTGATGTGTAATGAGAGGTGACAGCATCCTACACTGGGCAGACCAAGAGCAAATTGTACATAATGCTCAAAGCATACATCTGTTGCTCTTCCCAATTGATGACCAGATGTCTTGGAGCCTGCACTTTGCTAAAGGAGGTGATGATGTCCCTGCACAATTAGAAAAAAAAAAAAGGCAGTGAATCGTAGAAAACATTCGGCTAAGAGTCAGAAGACATGGGTTCTGCTCCCTCCTCTGCCATAAATTATCTGTGCAACCTTGGGCAAGGCATTGCCTTTTGCCAAGGTATGTCCTTCTTCTTTCTTATTTATAAACAAATGGATTAGAGTAGATGATTGCTGGAATCCCTACTGGACTTGGAATACTCTGATTTTGTAAGTCTTCTATGTCTTAGCATGGGAATACATTGCATTCCAGACATACTTCTAGAGTATCCTGGACTCACCTGTCCCATCTTTATATTTTAAATTTGTGGTTTCATCCATTGACTAAAAGTAAAGTCAAGAAGATTCAATCTCCTGTGGCTCAAGACTGAGTTTACACTTTAGCTTAGGTCAAGACATGAGTTAACAGCCTTTTCTAGGGTGTTCATTATTTTTTTTCCTGATACTGCAATTCTTGGACCATGGAGATTCCAAAGATAAGTGTGAGAAGTCCAGTTCCTTCAACAGAATAGTCATCTACAGTGGTCTTTGGGGACTAGAAATAGAAAACAGGCAGGTACAACCTAGAATTCAGTGCCCATTCCATGATCTAATGATACCATGAATGATTTTCCATGTCCTTTGTTGGTGATATTCATTCAGCTCTCCCTTTGTATTTGTCATTCCATAAATAGATCAAGGAAGGACTAGGTTCTGTTCATAAGAGAGGGAATCATGTAGACTTTCAGATATAGACAGGATAGTGACCTAGACAAATCCATATGTGAACAAAATTTCCCTCTTCTATACACCTGACAGATGATCATTCGTTGGAACTCATTAGTGTGAGAGAACTCATGAGCACCTGGGCTGCTCATTGTGCTCTTGGATGGCTTGGATGGGAATATTTTTCATGACCCTTGATCCTAGTTCTGGCTTCTTTGCCAAGTCATCTTCACCTACTTGCATCAAGAAGATAAAATACTCAAAGAAATCTACCATATTCTTTCTGAGTCTTCTTTCCTTTAGAGAAGAGGGAAACAAAACAAAACAAAACTACTGGACCATATGGGGACTCAAGCCTGTGCCCGTAGTTTAATTAGCACCCTGCTCACAGAGTCACAGAATCACAGAATCTGAAAGTTGGAAGAGACCTCACCAGCCATCTGGTCCAACCCATAAAAGAAAGGGAATTCCCATGTATCAGACAAGTGGTTACATAACCTTTTCTTGAGGATCTCAAGGAACTTGAACCCATCAGTGGCAAGACCACAGGTCCTCTGGAGGCAAGGGACCTTGGGTAAAATCCCACATTTTAAGTTCATTATTTTTGTGACTTTAGCAGTCATTCAACTTCTTTTGGTACCAGTTTTTTCACTTATAAAGTGAAGGAATTGGATTCATTGAACTCTGACATCCTATCCATCTCAACCCTAGGACTCTACTTCTCAGTGAAACCTACCCCATCTTTGAGGGGCAATTAGGAATAAGTCCTAATTATTAGGAAGTACCTGAGCTCACTTTTCTCTCTTTGCAGCTTTAATCCATTCTCCTAGTTTTACCTCTATGGGCCAAATAAACCACTTCTAGCTCCTTCCTCACCACCCAGCCCCAGTCACTAATTAGCATGCTTGGCCTCAATGCTCCAGTCTTCTGATTCCTGGTGCTAACTCTAAAGAGTAACGGAAAGAGTGCTGTGCTAAAATCAGAGGCCCTGGGCTCACATCCTAACTCTAATATGTATGACTTGAGGGACTGACCAAATCACTTAGTGTTTCTGGACCTCATTTATTTTTTCACCTGTAAAAAGAGGGTGCTGAATGAGGTGATGTCCAAGGTCTGCTCCCAGCTCTCAGTCAATGTGCCTGTGGGTAGAGTCTGTATAGACTGGAGCCAATAATAGTGAATTCTTTGATGGCAAACACTGTTGTTTTGTATTTTTTGTGTCCCCAAGACCTGTCACATTTCTTGGCACGTGACAGGTGCTTAATAAATGTTTGATTGGGTTGAATTGAAGTGCTTTCTAATTGTTTAAAATGTTCACATCAGTCAGTCAACAAACCTATGTCAAATGTTTATGCTGTGACAAGTACCATGCTAAGCAATGGAGATAACAAAGAAAGTTAATAACATGCTTCCTGCCTTCAAGGAGATTATACAACCCTATGTAAACAAATATGTCCTTGCAAGATATGTACAGGGTAAAGGGATAACAGGTGATCTCAGAGGGAAGGTAGGGAAGGTACTACCTGCGATGGGGGAGAGAGGGAAAGGCCTCCTGCAAAAGCTGGGATTTGACCTGAATCTTGAAGGAAGTCAGGGAAGTCAATCAGTGGAGGTGAAAAGGAGTATTGTGAGTGTGATGGACAGCCAGGGAAAAGGCACATTGGAGGGTGTGCCATCTTTGAGGGTGGCAAGTAGGCCGATGTCACTGGATCACAGGAATGGGAGTGGACTCTACAAAGACTGGATGGATAGGAAGTCAATTTTGGAGGTAATTCGAAGTCATTAGAGTTTATTAAATGGGGTCATGATAAGATATGATGTGCCTGTGGCTTGCCCTCTTGATCAGACTCTAAGCTCCTCAAGGCCAAGAACAATATCTTACACTTCTGTACACCTCTCCCCGCTTAAATCTGTTATGAAAGTTATATAATTCATACTGGCTGATAAATTTGTATATTGATACCTATTGATGGTACCATTGGACACCATCAACCAGGATGCTCAGATAGATCTTTAGGGCAGAGTTCTTTGTCCTCATGTTTTCAACTTTGCCCTTGCCTAGAGAGGAAGTCTTCTATCTATATCTCACAAGTTTATTTAGCACAATTTATTCCAAATCAGAATTATTTAGATTCTGAGCTTTCAAGGTTGCCTGTTGGAATCCCAGAAATCCATTGTGATTAGTGGGCCTGTCACACAAGGGTATTACATACTTGTGTGAATGTTATTCATTGAGCTAAACTCTCACCCTGCTTGTTAATCCTCAATCTCATGAATTGCCGAGCAAGGCCTCTGGTGACTCAAACAAAAACTGGCATATGTCAGGTGAAACACATTGGGTTAACCATTGATGAACCTGGTTCCGTTTCCCTTGAAAAACTTGAAAACAAAAATTTACCTTCATTATGGAAAGTGATGTGTGGAGGGCTATAGTAAAACCGAAAGCCAATTTGCATGTTGGTTCAGGGTGATTGGTGTCATATTCAGGGCATCTTCCAAGAGCCCACTGGATAGAAACCACCAGTGTGGAGGGAGAGGCGTTTAGTGCATAGCCATACTGGGAATGGGTTTAGGAATGGCCTTCTTGTTCCTCTTGCCAGGCTTGGGTACATCAGTATGACTCTGGTTGTGCCCATAAGGCATCATCATCAAATCAAGCAATCCCTCTCTCCTTGGGCCTTGGTATCCCAATGACCAATTTCTGGGATGTCTTTGACTATGCCATGATGGCATGGAGTCATGCATTTCTAGAAAGTGGAACTCTCCAAGCTCCTGAACAATCTCATAGGCAGCCCCTGGGGGTGATGGATCATAATGCAGTTAATAAGAAACAAAAATTCCCATCTACAGTTTAATATAATCTGGAAGGGTCTTACTGAAGTAGAGAGAGAATGCTTTTGTGTGTATGTGAATATGAGTGTATATACATGCATACATATAAATTATACATAGGCAGAGAGTAATCACATACATTAAAATCAATGTGCACAGAAATTAAGTTATAATCTAATTGTCGGAGGTTATTATTTCATATATGTATGTAAATTCCAGATACAATTATTAACCATATTATTTCAAAATTACAGTGATTAAACAGTGTAGACATTACTACCTTGGAATAAACCAGTAAGTAACAGTTTCCTCGTACTTGCTATCAGTAACCTCACTTTTTGTTCATGAGAACTCTATGAAGTAGGGGAGACAAAGGTTATTATCTACATTTCACATATGAGGAAACTTGAATGTAATGGTGATGAAGGCCCATACCAAGGGGGTGGCAGTGCCAAAGGCAGATAGGATAAATGGTACAAAAGTTGAATTGAGAAGCCTTAACAGCATATGTGGGGGCAGGGCGGAGAGTCAAGAATCAAGGGTGACACCAAGGTTGCCAGCTGGAGTAACTGGGGAGTTGGTGGTACGGAGTTGGTGGTACCTTGACTTTGAATAATGACCTCTAAATGAGGTGGGATGAGTCTGATGTGGGCTGGAGATAGACTTATTTCTGTTTTGTACATGTTGAATTTGAGGTGCATCCTGAACCCCCAGTTTGAGATGACTGGTAATGGATGACTAGAGCTCAGGAGAGCAATTCAAACTGAATCCTTAGATACAGTCAGTGAATATTTTGTGTTCACAATGTGCCATGCTAAGCACAGCATGTCATAGATTGAGCCCATGGGAGCTGATCAGATCACCAAGTGAGATGGGGGGCGGGGAGGGGAGAGAGAGAGAAAGGTTGGGGAGGAAGGGGGTAAAGAAGCCCAGGATCTATTCTAAGGGACATCCACCAGTAGTGAGCATGACCTGGCTAAGGACCCAGCAAAGAAGACCGAGCAAGTATGTTCAGAGACAATAGAGGAAGATTGGGAAAGAGCCATGCCATGGGTTCCTAAATGAAGCATCCACTGGATTAGAGGACTTGACCTATGACCACATTTGTAAAGAGGATTCTGAGAAGGTCATTGGATCTGGTGATTAAGTTGCAGGGAAAACTGCTGGCTCTGAGGTCCAGCCTGCATGAGAGTCTGTGATTCAATCTGGAAGAATCAATCAGCCAATCAGTAGGCATTAAGTACCTTAAAGTAGTCCAGTGGGGCCTGGGCTAGGCTGGGGGCAGGGATGGGGGTGGGGCTTCAGAGCCTACGAAAGAGAAGTCTGGAGATGGAGCAGAGTACTCTAAGGACTGTTCATGTACGGAGGAGGAAGGTGCCTGGCTTAGCTTAGTCCAGAATACTGGATCAGCCCCAGGGAGCTAAGCTTGGAGGGTGAAAGAGTTCGGTTCACTCTGTGGGAGAATTCACTCCCCAGAAGAGCTTCACAGGGGAACAATGTCCCTCAGGCATTGAGGGAACCCAGCTCCTCAGATGCTGAAGCCAGGCCTCTTTTCACTGCCTGTCTTCCCTCTCATGTATCTTCTCCCTCACCCTCCTCTCTTTCCTCCTCCCCTCTTTTTCACTCTTTCACTTACCTCACCCCTCCCCCCCCAAACACACACACTCATGCACACATACACATACATACAGAGATGGCCTAGTCACATAGAGTCTTTGGCTGAAGTAGGTCAGATTCTTTGGACAACCATCTCAGAGTGAGCTTGACTTCTCATGAGCTCATCTCTGGCTGCCATTTGTATCAAACAGAAAAAGGTAGAGGGCCCTGTGCTCATTCTTTGGAGGTCAAAAAGTGGGATGAACCAGGACAGTTGTGAGGTGCCAGCTTGACATAGATGAATAGGAACAGAAAAAGAAAACTTCACATGCACACACACACACACACACACACACACACACACACACACACACGTTTCCTGGCAGGTTTTCAGCTCTAAAATGGGGCTAATTCCGCCTTTGGAGAAGAAGATAATTTCCATGTTTCTTTTTTCAAGAACACATAATTGAAGTGGTTTTCCTGAAGAGAGAAGGAGCTCTTGTACACCATTACGAATGGACAAGAAAAGTGAATGGCTACAGTGTATGTGGAGTGATCAAGTATTCACTAGCCACAATTTTTCTGAATGCCTTGGCTTCCTTTTCCCAGAATTTTCTGTGCCAGGGAGGGAGTCTTGGGGAGTCTTGGGGCAGTACAGAGTTCAGTTTTCTGCTACCAAGAAAATGGAACATCAAAGGCACAGGATTATGAATAAAGACTATGATGTGGAGAAAGGGATCCAAGGGAAAGAGCCCCACTAAGTGTGCACAGGCAGTGGGGTACACCCCAGCCCTGCCCAGCACATACAGCCATAACAAGAGGCAATTTCTTGTCCCTTTTTTTAAGAACTGAAATTTGAAGTGTGTTCAAATATGTGTGTTTATGTCAATGTGTGAGTATATACATATATGTACATGTGTGTTTATTATGTATATATGTGCCTGGTTTGTACATGTGTATATCTGCATGGTATCTATGTGTATGTGGGTATCTATATGTGTACACATGTCCATACATATGTGTGTGTGCATGAGTTTGAGATGGCTAGGCAGAGGGGGGGTAGAATGAGGTTGATGTTTACTTTAAAATGTCCTGGACTTTGGATCCAGTTTTCTTTGGACATTCCTCACTTAGTCAATAAGCAGTTTTGAAGAGCCTTCCCTATGGGGACACCAACCAAGGTGAACCAGATCCTGTCCTCAGGAGGCTTGCATTTGCCTTTGATTCTAAGTTATGTAAGACCAGGGGATCTGTGGGTCTTATTTACCCCCGGACCAGGACCATCCTCCTCAGGATAGAGTGATATTCATAAACACGTACACCGACATATAGTTGTTGTTGAGTTATACCAGACTCTCCATGACCCCATTTGGCATTTTCTTGGCAGAGATATTAGAGTGGTTTTCCATTTCCTTCTCCAGCTCATTTTACTGATGAGGAAACTGAGGCCAACAGGGTGAAGTGACTTGTTCAGGATCACACAGCTAGTAAGTTAACTGAGGTCAGATTAGAACTCAAAAAGATTAAGTCTTTCTGACTCTACATCCAAAGTTCTATCCACTGTACCATCTAGCTGGCCCTTACATATAGACATATGTACAATGAGTGTTTCTATAGCCAAGTCCTATGGAGTGCAGATAATGAACCCTGGGAAGTGATTGCATTATTCTAATTCCCATATTCAAAGTTGTAATTATGTGTAAAATATGGTAATTGATTTAAGCCCAATGGGAATATGAGGTGTAGATTGCAATAATGGGACTATTAGTGAGAATTGTTATTCACACTGATCAGTCCTTAGCTTGTTTCAGAAGGGTATATACACTTGTGTGTATATGTATGTATGTGTGCTATGTACAACATGCATATCATGGTTTCATGTAGTATATATGGTATAGTGCAGGTACATACATGTGTGTATACATACATACATATGTGTGTATACAGAAGTGTCTATATACACACACACATATATAAATACGTGTGTATATATGTATGTGTGGGTGTGCACACACACCATATATATAATATGTTATATATATACACACACACACACATACACATATATAAGGAAGGAGGGAGGGAAGGAGACAGATTGCACGGGGCTGCCATAGTGCACAGAGCACTGGGCTTGGAGTCTAGAACATGAACCTTTCTGAGTCCCAATCTGGCTTCAGGCACTTGCCACCTGTGTCACTGTGGGCAACTCATTTAACTGTTTTTCCTCAGTTGTAATAAAGCACCTGCCTTGGAGGGTTGTTGTGAGGATTAGAGGAGCTACTTGTAAAGACCTTAGCACAGGGCCCAGCACAGATTAGGTGCTAGTCATTATTACATATACATATACACACATCTATCTATATCTGTATCTATTATATATATACATATGTAATATAATATAATGTCAGTGTGTATATTCATGTGCATGTGGTTGTGTGTATGTGTGTGTGTGTGTATATGTGTGTGTGTGTGTGTGTGTGAAAGTTTGTATTTAAAGAAATGAGTAAAATGGGATCTATACTCTTTCTTCCTTGCCTAGTCAATTTTATTTCAATTTAATTTGAGCAACGTTTATTCATCGCTCCTAGGTGCCAGATTCTGAGAGTCCAAAGACCCAGATGACGTCCCCATGGAGGCTGTCTTCTATCGGTGGGGGAATCGTAGCATGTAGGCAGAAGAGTAAAGGCAAAATATCAATGTCCCTTCTGTTCGGGAGAGTGCTAACTTCTGGAAGAAGGGCCATGAACAGCTTCTTCTAAGACTTGGTTCAAACATGCCATGTTTGGAGGAGAGGAGAGCATCCAGAATGAGAGAGGGCCTGTGTGGAGGCCTGGAATGGGCTCTGGCTCTTAATGTCCAGGGAAGTCTTCACACCATACCCTCTTCATGCATTCAGGTTCTCTCTCCTGCCCCAGGTCCACCAATTTGCAGCTCTCTGTCCATCTTCTCCCAATACTTAAGCTCTGAGGTATTTCCACAGTGGAAAGGTGGTTGGAAAAAAGGAGGAGGAGGAAAAGGCAGAAAAAGCCCAGAGGATTGAATAGAGCTTGCCCATCAGTCACACTATGGCTCCAACCATCATCCCTCTCTCCCTCCCTAATGGTGACTCCTGTCACCATTTTGTCCAGGAAGGTATTGGAGGTCAGAGGTTATCTTCTTTGCACATATTCCTATCTCCAGCACTTAGCCCAGTTGTTTCAGTCCAGGACGCTGTTGGCCTATTACTTAGAATGTATGAAGGATCCTATATTTTGTGGCCATTCTGCCCTGAATCTTGGGGCACTTGAGCTGCTGTAGGAGTAGGGGAAGAGAAAGTCTAGTAGGTTGGAGATCCTGTGCCCTGTAGATGGCTGAGTCAAAGCAAGAGTGCTGAAGGAGGATGTGAATCTCTCAGTGGGTGCTGACAGAGGTGATTAGCTTCTCAGTGCACGGCAACCCACCCCATCCATGGTGCCCTCCTGAATTTGGAAATAGCTTTGTCCCTGGAGATTTCCACTTACAGTGCATTTTTTTTTAAAAAAAACCACAACATTCTTACAGATGTAAACATCTGTGACTTCACTCTCTGCCTATGTCAGGATTTGACGTTTGTTGAGTGATTAAAAAATGTTTCTGAAATGGAATTGATGTGTATCCCCCAAAGTTTTCCAGCTGCCCTCTCAGCCATATGGATTCTCAACTCTTACAAAGGACAAAGAATGTAAACTGTGTTGAGTATGTAACGGGCTCTGAGAATGATCTCTTCTTGAATAATAGAAGGTAGGAGGGTCCAGATTAGTCGTGACTCCTTGAGGGTCACACAGAAAATCAGTGACACCATTCCATTAGAACTGAAGCCTCCTACTTGTCAAACCACTGTAAGTGGGTTCCAAAATCACTTAGAACTGGAGTCTTTTCTGGTCTACTTTGGTAATCATTTTTAGCATTTTAACTGGAAAGGCCATGATGTTCCATTCACACAATGGATTTTCCCAGATCAAAACTGCCTTCCTTGATCTCATTCCCATCTAGGTGCTGTTATTTCTCATGAGGCACCTAGGGACTGGCATACTTTATATCTCTATGCTCCAGGACCTAGCATGATACTTGGAGCTATGGGTACTTAATAAAAGCTTTATTTTCAATCACTGCATTGATTCATTCATTCTGAGGATGGGCCTCATCTCTACATGACCCCTCAAGGGCATTCATATTTCAAGGCTCAGACATAATGATAATAAACCCAGTTGACTTCCAAGCCAACCAGCCTAAGATTATGCATGCAAATCTAAAAACGAGCTCAGAAATAGCATAATCTCACTCCCTCATTTTACAGACTAGGAAACTGAGGCCCGTTATGGTTTAGAAATTTGCCTAAAATGGCATGAGAAGTAAGTAGCCTCCCATTTTCTCATTTAGACTACAGTTAATTTCCTGGCCTGCCACCTGTAAGATCTGCCAGCCAAGACCATTTGATGATGTCTAGCCTCTCACGGCTTATTTGTAGAGCTCCTGATAAGTTGCACCATTCATCTGGCAGATCACTCAACCGCTCTCTGACTTTTCAAATAAGGAGAGCTGCTCAAATCATCTTGTGAATGGCAAAGGCTTCTTTACTAGGAGAAAGGAAGTGGATGAGAGCAAGAGGTGGAAGGAAGGCCCATTGGCTTCACCCAAAGGGCTCTCACCATCCCAAATGCTTCCATGAATCATCTGTTCCCAATGATGAAACTTTTAGCAGCAGATTGGGAGTGCCTGGAGCTACTGATGGTCCAAAGCATCCTCAGAAGTTGGGCTTTGAGTGCTTCGGGATTTAGGGTCAGTCAGCACTGTCCAGAGGCTGGCTCTAGAATGCCTACACTTCTTCAAAGTCTTTTCTGGGATGTTGGCTAGGACTGTGGGACCATTACCCCTGCTTCTATGAATTTGTTGCACTAGACTGGAAATTTTGCTCCTGTCTGAGGAATACGGCAGGGTGCTGTGAAGGAGTGAGAACAGAACTTTGAAATCAGGAATGTAGGTTGCTTTAACCAAAGTGCTTTGTTTTGCAAACAGGCTCTAGAAATTACATGCAGAGTTGTACACACGCATGTCAGGGATGGACTTCTCATCCATCTGGCATCATGGGAGAGGGAGATGTTTCAAATGAGTACATTTCCCCCACAATGCCCCTCCCACCCCCTTAGTCATTCAGAAGACGTCTCTTGGTAAAACCTTGTCTTCAGGACTGGCTTGTTGCCTCGTTCTCTCTGCTTCTCTGGCCCAGCTTCTCATTGCCCCCATCAGCTCTTGCAGGCTCTGAGCTCAGAGAAGGCGCCCAGCCCGACTTGTTGAGGGAGGTCTCTCGTGAGAGAGTCTTATCCCACGTCTCATTGCTATCCTTATTTACTGACATCCTTTAACATGGATGGCCCAAGGCCACCATTATCAATTCCATTTCTAATGCTCAAACTCCCTGTTCTCAGGACACCTTTACACTCTTAAAAATTGTGTAATAACCCCCAGAATCTTTTATTTGTGTAGGTTATATGTAGCAGTATTTGACAGATTA
The DNA here is from genome assembly GCF_028372415.1 of Notamacropus eugenii. Classification (NCBI taxonomy): domain Eukaryota; kingdom Metazoa; phylum Chordata; class Mammalia; order Diprotodontia; family Macropodidae; genus Notamacropus; species Notamacropus eugenii. The sequence continues at coordinate 380,580,745 of NC_092877.1, forward strand.
GAAATAAAACAATCTTAGTATTATTGTGACAATAATTGTGATGTTACAGGTACCCTTAAAGGGTCACGGTACCCTTAAAGGCGATTCCTGGGGATCATCGGACAACATTTGGAGAACCGTTCCTCTAAAATGGGGCTTCCCAAAAGTCTTAGTGCAGTTTAAGGGTACCAGAAGTTTAAAGTGCACTAAGACTTTGGGGACACTGTATACAGTTGTCACTGGGAACCACCAGGATGGGCTACTCTGCATTTCCCTCGTATTCGTTGGGTCCAGGATGCTGGTTTCTGTATTAGTCCTTTCCTTTTCTTTCTTACAGGTCTTCTGTACTTAGAATATTCCTATCACATGTGCTATCCCATTACTCCGTCAATAGTTTGTTATTAAGTACCTACTGTATGTCACACAAGATCTGGAAAGAAATAGATGTTTTTAAGGGAAGCCAGAACTTTTAAAATTAGGTTTCTTAACTTTACATACAGCATCAAGCATGTAAACTGTAACTCTGGGAAGTCAATAAGATCCTGGTTTTAGTGCTTAAAAGCTACCTTAGAGATCAGCCAGTCTAACCCCTTCCTTTCTTTAATATGAGGAAACTGAGGTCCAGAGGGAGTTAGTGATGTCTTCCCAGCTCAGCTGAAGCATAATAGAATCTGCCCCAAGCCCTTATTTTCACTCTGTGTCTTTCTGTTTCAAGTGTGTTTCTTGTACACAACATATTGTTGGATTGTGGTTTCTAATCCATTCTGCTATCTGCTTCCATGTTATGAGTAAGCTCATCCAATTCACATTGACAGTTATGATTACTGTGTATTTTCCTATAACGTTTTTTTCTCTGTTTATTCTTCTCTTTCTCTCTTTCTACCATGCCATTCCTCAAAAGAATGTTTTGCTTTTGACCACTACCTTTTTTTTTCCTGTTCTCCCTTTTATCAGCAGCCCCCTCCACCCCCGACTTAAATTTCTTCTTCTCCTACTTTCTTGTATGGAAAGATACATTTCTGTACCCAACTGAGTGTGTATATTGTTCCCTCTTTGAGCCAATTCTGATGAGAGTCAGGTTAAGGCATTTCCCAACATCCCCACCCCCATCTTCCCCTCTACTGTAAAAGTTCCTTGCACTTCTCTTTTATGTGAGATAATTCTCCCCATTCATCTCCTTTTCCTTCTTCCAGTGCCTTCTTTCTCTCCCCTTAATTTAATTTAATTTTTTAAAAAAATCTTCTCGTACACATGCCCTGTGTCTTTGTATGTATCTTCTAACTGCCATGATGATAAAATTCTTAGGAATTACAGTTAGTATCTTCCCATAGAGGTATATTTTAACCTATCTGAGTCCCTTATGGTTTCTTTTTCCTATTTCTCTTTTCATGCTTCTCTTGAGTCTTGTATTTAAAAGTCAAATTTTCTATTCAGTGCTGATTTTTTCATCAGGCATGCTTGAAAGTCTTCCGTCTCATTAAATATCCATTTTTTCCTCTTGAAGGATTATATTCTGGATAGACTTGGTTGGTACTCTTGCTTGTAATCCTAGCTCCTTTGCACTCTGGAATATTATATTCCAAGATGTTTATTTTCCATCTCTGAAATATAAGTGAAAGGGTTGATTCTTCCTCATGAATGGTGCCACTTTTGCATTTAATAAGGCTCCAGCACACCTACAAAAGCCCATCATCATGGATTATAGCAATGCTTGTCTATTTGAAGCACCAACTTGAATGTTGGTCAATGTCTATTTAAAGAATTGATAGACAGGACTTGTATAATTCTGTGGCTGACATATTCTTTCTTTTGCTGCCAACCTGACCTGGTGACAAGGCCCTCCAAACTTATCCTGGGTCATTGGTAGATGTAAGACATCTAATCCTTTAGAATTAGTGTTCTGGACCCCTACCAAAATCACTCTGGAGCTTGCATGTTCCTAGCATTACCTTGGAAAGACCATGGCCAACTCTGCTTTGCAAGGAGACTGGAAGTGGAAAAAGTTTGATGAGTAGTAGCAACCAATGTCTATGAGAAAATATTCTTCCAAGAAAAACGTTTTCTTCTTTTCTGAGAGGAGAGAAGGAGGTCTGTGTGGGTTTTTCGGGTGGCTTGGTCCTTAAGTTTCTTTTCTCACCATATAACTGTAGGTTTTTATCCTCTAGACATTTGAATGTGTCTTATAATTCATTGAATCATTGCAAGTGATTGGAACTCAGGTTCCTTCTTTCTGTTTTAAACTATCAAAAAAATACCCTATGTCTTAAATCAGAAGTCTTAATACTTTGTTATGTCATGCACCCATTTTGAACAGCAGATGAAACCTGTAGGACCTTCATTAGAATAATGTTCATAAATGCATAAAATACATAGGATTACAAAAGGGAACAATTATATTGAGATAGTTATCAACATATACATATATGTGTGTGTATATATGCATACATGTGTATATATATGCACATGTATGTGTGTGTGTGTATATACATATATATGATGTGTGTATAATCCCTCCACCTACCCAAATACTGAGAAAAGTTTCAAGAGTTATAAATATTATCTTTCTATATAGGAATGTAAACAGTTCAGCTTTAGAAAGTCCTTTATGATTTCTCTTTCCTGTTTACCTTTTCATGCTGCTTTTGATTCTTGTGTTTGAAAGTCATATTTTCTATTCAGTTCTATTTTCATCATGAATGCTTGAAAGTCCTCTATATCATTGAATGACCATTTTTTTTCCCCTTGAAGTATTATACTCAGTTTTGCTGGGGAGGTGATTCTTGGTTTTAATCCCAGTTCCTTTGACTTCTGGAATATCCTATTCCAAGCTTTTTGATCCCTTAATGTAGAAGCTGCCAGATCCTGTGTTATCCTGGTTGTATTTCCACAATACTCGAATTGTTTTGTTTTTTTTTTAACTGCTTGCAATATTTTCTCCTTGACCTGGGAATTCTGAAATTTGGCCACAATATTCCCAGGAGTTTCTCTTTTCAGGTCTCTTTAAGGAGGTGATCGGTGGATTCTTTCAATATTTATTTTGCCCTCTGGTTCTAGAATATCAGAGCAGTTTTCTTTGATAATTTCATGAAAGGTAATGTCTAGGCTCTTTTTTTGATCATGGCTTTCAGGTAGTCCCACAATTTTTAAATTGTCTCTTCTGGATCTATTTTCCAGGTCAGTTGTTTTTCCAATGAGATGTTTCACTTTATCTTCTATTTTTTCAGTCTTTTGGTTTTGTTTTGTAACTTCTTGGTTTATCGTATAGTCATTACCTTCCTTGAACTCCACTCTCATTTTTAAAGAACTATTTTGTTCAGTGAGCTTTTGAATCTTCTTTTCCATTTCGCTAATTCAGCTTTTTAAAGCCTTCTTCTCCTTGTTGACTTTTTGGACCTCTTTTTCCAATTGAGTTAGCCTATTTTTAAAGGTGTTATTTTCCCCAGCATTTTTTTGATTCTCCTTTAGCAAGCTGCTGACTAGCTTTTCAAGCTCTTTCTAGCTATACTTTAGCCTGGATTTCAGCCAAGGTGTTGCTAAATTTCATATGCTCTCCTTGTGGACAAGATGGAGAGACATGGGTTGGAAGATCAGAGGATTAGGTGGATTTTTCAGTGATAAAATGACTGGATGGTACATGTGGCCATTAGTGACTGTTTTTCACTGTTGACTTGGAAAAGCATCTGTAGTAGAGTACCTCAGACATCTGTGTTTGTCCTTGAGCTGGTTAATGCTCTACCAGTAACTTAGAAAATGTCATAGATTCCTGGTACCTAGTAAGTGCCTACTAACCACTAGTAATGCTTTTTTCATTCATGTATTTGTTCATTGTTGGGATGCTTATCAAATTTGTGCCTGACATATTGCCAGGACAGAGTTGGGTTCCAAAATAAAAAACAGTTTTCAGTAACCTAAGTTTGACATAAAATAAATGAACCCAGTTACCAAAAGCAACATGTAAGTATTGGGAGGTATATGGGAGAAGGTTGTAGGGGGACAGAGAAGGCCTGAATCTAATTTGTTGAAAATTAATGAGGTTAAACATAAAATCTCACAGTGGTGTGTGTGTGTGTGTGTGTGTGTGTGTGTGTGTGTGTGTGTGTGTGTGATCATATTTGTAATTAGTAATTTTGGGAAGTTGTGTTTTCAGAGCTGTTCTGATAAATAGCCCTGTGGGGTTCAGTGCACTATAAGCACAATATGAGTCAGTGTCATGATATAGCAGTCAAAAGAAGCTTGAGCAATCTTAAGCTTGATTAAGAGAGCTGTGAGGTCCTAAAGGAGGGAGAAGGGATAGTTACGGTCCCTTAGTACCTCACCGGAGCCAGAATCTGAAGTATTGGGTTCAGTTGTGGAGACCTTCCTGGAGAAGGGCTGGCAAGGCTAGGTGCTCTCACAGGCTTTAGAAGCTTACAGCTTAAAATCTCAGTGAATGTATAGTTCCATACTTGCATTGATGAGGATGAAAATCCACCAAATGAGTCACAGCCTTTCCACACCACCTTATCATCTGTGACGTTTACTCCGACATAGGAAAGATCTACCTTAGGTCTTTCACTCAGTCTTTATGTTTATGTCAGTCTTCCTCTGTCTTTGTTTCTGATCACCCATCTTCATATGTTTCCCCACTTCTTCCTCATCTGTGTAAACATTTTATTTTCATGTCACCTCTCTTGAGTAGATCATTGTTAGAAATCTGCTTTCTCCTTACTCTCACCACACATCACTCTTTTGTCCTGTGGCTAGAATTTTTTGTTGATTATAGTGTCTGATTCTCTGACTTCACACCGGCAGGGGAATAATTGTGTCAAAAAGATGATTTCTTAAAAGGAAATTATCCCAGTGAGGTCAATCCTGCGATATATTTTCCTAATATATTATTTGCCCAAGGTTTTTTTTTTTTTTTTCATGGAAACAAGAAACAACACTTGGAGAATGAAAAGAATTATGTGTTGCCTTCTTTGTTTTTTATAAGCTAAAAGATACTGGCAATTTTGATGTTTGAAATTCATTCTTTTTTTATTTTTCTTGAAATGTAAGTGCTACATTGGGAGAAGCTAAGGCTATATTCCCAGAGGAAAACCTGCTATTTCCTTTTAGATTGAGGATGAAACAGACATTGGACTGGTAAAATCATGAAAGTTTCCCTCACCATGAGGAACTTTCCATCCATGAAACATGAAATTCAGAATTAGCATCCTTGGACTCTGGCTCTTTCCCAGTATTTGTGTAACGGAAGAGTGTAAGATCTATCCAAATGGCTTCATGATGTCAGGACAAACTTCCTGTCAGATAGTTGTCCTCTAGTGGAATGGGCGGCCTGGAGGTCACCCAGGTCCCTTCCTGCTCCTTCATGTCTTCCTCCTGCAGATGGGCTCACGGACCACTGAGGTATTGCTCGCCTCATTTTTACTTTCCCATGACCAATCTGAATTATGAACGTACTATTATTCTAATTATCATTATAATTTTCTCAAAGACAGAGAAAAAGGAAATGAGTAACACAAAGTAAAACAGGGAAATTGTGGCTGGGAAAGTTTTTAACCCCCTCCCCCAAACCCACTTCATTTCCAATCTAATTTCCTCAGACTCTCTGTAGATTTCTGATCTTGAGAAAGAGGGTGAACTCTGCACACAGCCTGGCCCTTCACCTCCGACCTGATCCCAGATAACCACAGTCAAATGCATAGTGTTTGGAGCACTGACAAACTGAACGAAAGAGGAGCTTCTAGGGTAGCTGGGTGAAGCAGTGGTGGTGCAGAGGGCCAAGTCTGGAGTCAGGAAGACCTAACTTCAAATATGGCTTCAGACACTTAGTGTATGACTCTGGGCAAGTCACTTCACCTTGGTTGCCTCAAGTTCCTCATCTGTAATATGAGCTGGAGAAAGAAATGGCAAACTCCTCTAATATCTCTGCCAAAAAAACCCCACAGGGTTCAGGAAGAGTTAAACTTGACTAGAAATGACTGAAACAGCTGAAGAAGCAGAAATCATGGGGGGAGACCAGGAGAATGGCCTCCTCTATTCTTCTTAAAGGCAGTCTACTGAGAAGGAAGAGTGTGGCAGGACCCCCAGCAGCTAGGAAGGAACGAGAACAACAAGGACCCTTTTGGCTATTCTTGTCCCAGATGCCTGATTTTGCCTGCCACATTTGATCTTCTCGGTCCCTTTCAGACCATACCTGTGTAGTTTTCAGTCCTGCTCCTCCCCTCCAATGGGCCTGACTCAGTTTTCCTTATTGTACTTTTAGATGTTTTTGCTGTTTTTTTGGTTGTTAGTTTGTTTCGGTTTGTTTCCAGAAGACAGAGTTTGGTTTTGTTTGGGATGGTTATTCTGTGTGATTTTTTTCTTTTTTGAACTTTCTAATTTAATGAGGGAGTTCCTTTTCTCCCAGCCTCATGGCAAAGTGTTCTGTTTGTTTGGTTGCCAGTGTCTGTGAAATAGTTGAAACTTCTTCGAGGAAAGGTGCTACATGAAGACCAAGGGAATTAGAAATTAAAAAAAGCCCCAGGAGCTTTTTGAGGACTGTCCTGGGTGCTTTGAAGCCCAGTCTCCAGACCTTAAGTGGAAAAGATTTTTATTTTAAAAAAAGTGTGTCTTTATATACACAAAATATATGTATTTTATATGTGTGTATATATGTATGTGTTTACATATTACATTTATATTTTATTATATTGTATATTATATTGTATCGTATTATATTTCATATTATATCATGTCCTATCATGTCATTATTTTTATCATATTTACTACATTCTATATAACACATACATATGTATACCTGCGTACACATATATCATTATGTAGACATATTTTTGTATCACCTTTAATTCTAAATGTGCTTCTTCTTCTACCAGCAAACAATCTCCTAAAACAAAAATCTAGACAAAAACCAGTTCACCCAAACTGCTAAATGCCTCACTCCAGTCTGCCATTATGTGCCCATAGGTCCCCACTTCTGCAGGAAAGGGTGGGGAAAGGCTAGGCCAGGGCATGAGGATTCCACAGGGTCACATTGCAGGGTATTTCTTCCTTTTTCCATATCCATCTCTGTGGCCATTTTGTATTTTATTTTCCTTCTTTTGCTTTCCTGACATTGCTTGGGTTCTCATAAATCTTCCAATGCTTTAGGAGTCTTTCCAAAGAACCAGATGCATTCAAGTTGTCTGAAAGAGTAATTCTATATAACAATTGCGTTTCTTACCATTTTGGAGCCTCCATTTTGTAAATGGAGTAAAATGGGAACAATGCTCTCTGCCATCCCTCCCTCAAACATCTACTAGATGCTATGAGGAACTTCTAACGACTATTGCCACTAGGCCCTGTTTGTCGTGTGTGTGTGTATGTGTGTGTGTGTGTGTGTGTTGTTTCTTTGCCTCAGGAGTTTACCAACTGTATGAGCCTAAGCAAGTTCCTGTGCCTCAGTTTCCTCATCTGTACAATGATCTTTTGAGTTGATCATTGTTGGAAACATGCTTATACCTGTCATGGAGCTGACCTCTGGGTCTCATTTCAGCTCTAAGTCCCCCAATCCCTGTTTTACAAGTGAACAAGCCCAGGCTTGATGTTCAGTGTCTAGAGAATGATTTGAGCCCAAGTGTCTCCTGACACCAAGCTTGGCTGGTCCTCTTGCCACTTCTGTCATTTCCATTTCTGAAAATAAGACAATATATTAACCCTTCTTTGGGACCCACACTGCCTCCCATTGTCTTTACTTAGCATTCTTCTTGGGTCCTGCTCTTGCTTTTCTATGCAAATAAACCAGCAAGAATTGAAACTCTCCATAGCAGAGAGGGGCAGATACATGCCTGGCCCATTTCCTTGTAGATCACCACAAAAAGTTCCTGTTTCTGACTCTGTGATAGCCAGCCAAGACCCAGAATGAGTGTCCAGGGCTATGTTTGCAGCAGTGGTTCCACAGAATGTGTATTGAATTCCATTTAAAAAGTCTTTCTCAAATACATGTGTAGCAGGAGATGGAGATGCCAAGACAACAATATAACTCTTATCTGCTAATAGGGAGATTGCAGTCTCTGGGTGGTGAACAACTTGGATTCAGATAGGAGCATATGTGATATGGACTCAATACACAGAAGGGATGTCAGGGTTGAAGGGAAATACTTGATAGGTAGGATGATAAAATGCCTTGCATCATGGACAGCTCAGGGGGTCCTTGGAGCAGTGGCCCACTTGTTCATGAGCCTTAAGGGCTATACTGCTACTCAATCTAAGGGAAGTACCTGCTAGGGTACCTTCAATTTGCAAATCTGTCCATCCAATTCTATCCTCTCCATGGTTCATGGTACCCATGGGGGATAATTTTCTGTCTGCCCCAGACTGCCAGAGAGTACCTTGGTTTCTATCAGCCTGAGTCATATGAGAAGGCCTATATCTTGTCCATGAGGCATGCTAAGTCAGTAACTGCCCTGGATTGTCTGAGAAGTTGCAGGCCCTTCCATAAAATCAGGTTTCCTTTCTCTGTGCATTGGTGAATCTGTATGTGTTAATTTGTTGATTTGGAATACAGACAGTCTTTGGAACCTCCTTAGAACTGGTGGAGCCTATGGTGGCTGGCTTCCTTTTGTTTATTGGGCTACCAAAGTTTCCTCTATTGATTCCTTTTTGTTTACTGTGTAACATGTCATCATTACATAATACCTTATCACTTTTATAGAGTGCAGTATGCAAATGTGTCTCAATATTCCAAGAAACTATGGTTCCATCTCTGTGGATCTGTGCTCCAGTGACATAGGCTCATCTTAACATCACAAACACTATTAGAGACTCCTGATGCCTGGGAACCTCATCTCACTGTGGTCAATCTGTAGAACCTCGGTCAAGCTTCCCTGGGCTGATATCCGGATAATCAGCCTTACGACCCTTCCATGGTCTTAAATCCTTAGATCATGGGATCATAAATCATGTAAAGCAGCTCTTCTCCCCATTTTTACATATGAAGAAACTGAGGCGTGGTCACATATTGTAGGAAGCAGAAGAGCTGCAACTTGAATGAGGGGTGAATAAGTTGAAGCAGCCTTAACCCAGAAGGGTTATCATGTAGAAAAAAGGTTTAAACTTTGTTCTGGGTAGAACCATGAGTCATAGGTGGAAGGGACAAAGAGGGAAATTTAGACAATCATTTGTGTCCAGTAGCATTTAAGTGCCTCCAAGTTTCCAGGCACTGTATGTGTGGAGGGGAGTGGGAAGAAAAGGCAAAAACAGTTATTGGTCTCAAGGAGATCAATACCAGGACACTCCCAGGGCTGAGTGCTGTCCCCCAAGAGAAATGAGTTGCCTTGAAAGGTTGTAGGTTCTCCATTATTGGAGGCCTTTAATGCAAGGCTGAATGGCCACTTTTGGGGTGTGTTGAGTTGGGGGATGCCTTTCCAAGTACAAATTTGACCTGATGGTCATCAGTTTCTCTTTAAGTTCTGAGATTCTGTCTGTCTATCCACTTAGACAACCATGTACGTGTGTGTGTATGTGTGAGCTCCCAGCCACCCCCACACACATACAGAGGGATCTAATAATTTATCCACTTCGAAGTCCTGTCTTGCACAGATGAAGGGCTTGCTAGAGGTTTGGGAAATCTGAAGGTGTTTGTCTTCTCCCTCTTCCAGGGTGGCCACCCAGGTCCTGGGGCCCCTACTTCTGGCCCGTCCTTCCGCCCAGAGGATGAATTGGAACATCTCACCAAGAAGATGCTGTATGACATGGAGAATCCTCCCTCTGATGAATATTTTGGTAAGTGCCACTTCGGGATGGATCACTAAAAAACCATTGTCCTTTGTCCTTAGATGCTCTACCTGGTGATCTGTCTGGAGGAATGTCATTGAATGTGCTGATGACTCTGCAGATGTGGTGCTTGAGGCTTAGAGATACTGAGTCACTTGCCCAGGACCATGTAGGTGGTTCAATCAGTAAATGCACCAAGCTGCAAACAGAACCACAATCCCATCTTGAAGGGGCTCAACTTGTGATGGTGGAGACCTTCAAGGTCCATCCAGAGTAGTTAGAAGGTCACATCTGAGGGGAAAGTTCTTGTGCAGAGTGATGGCACCTGGACTGTGCCTCTTCCAAGAGTGACAGATCAGAGATGACTGGGAAGGCTTCCTAAGGAAGGCGTATGGCAGAGTCTGGGATTCAAAAAGCCTGTAGAGAATAGATAGGACTAAGATAGGGAGAGGGCAGGTGAGAGAGGACCATCCCAAAGTGAGCAAGATATTGGTGAGTCAAGAGGAATAGTAAGGACATCTCACTGAGGACATCTCTGCTCCTTAACATCTGCTAAGACAGGGATCCTAAGCTAGTGAAAAGAAAAACGGGTCTAGAGACACATAAAGAGTAATCCCAAATGCATGGGACAGACCATTCAGGATGCAGAGTTGAAAGCCATGATGGTTCAAAGTGGATGGCAGAGAGTGTAAGGCGACGATTGCCAAATGGAAGTCTGGCTGTGGTCCTGCAGGCTGCAATTGAAAGTTCTGACCAATTGCCATGGGAACTGTAGCACTGTAAATGGCTGTCAGCTGACTGACTTACATTTTATTGGTTTGGTTTCAACAAATTTGATTGCAATCTATCAAAGGATATTGTGACATGATAGAACAAAACAAGGCCAGGAGGCAGAGGTTGAATCAAGAGGGTGTGACCTTAGACACATCACTCATCCTCTCTTAAACTCTGTTCCCTCACCAGGGTTCGTGATGCCTAATCATAACAGGGTGGGAATGAAAAGACTTTGTAAACTCTTCTAGGAGCACCCTAGAGTTCAGGGAGCCAAGAAAAGGCCCCATCCTCAGTTGCTCTAACCAAAGGATTTTTTGAAAATGTACAGATCACTGCTTTACCTACTCATCCCAGTACAAGGGGCACCCCTCCCACTGCCATTTTTTGGGTGCTGATCTTTGACTTAAAATGAAATCACTCACATATCTTTCTCCAGGGAGTTAACTCCACCTAGATATAGGCTAAACTGTATACAGTCCGCAGCTCTTAGGGGTGTGAATTTATATCCTGGTATAGACAAAGGGAGCTGGACCCTTTCACAAATGAAAAAATCTCAAAGTAAGCAGACCCCCCTGGAACCTTTGGGAGTACACCAGTCATAAGTATAGTTGGAAAAAATCCCATGAAGTCAGAGGACACAGCTTGCTGGGCCAAACAGTGTCTCCTAATATCTTGACAAGTATTTAAGTAAAAGTATATAGTTTTTACACCTTCAAGAGAATGGCAGCAAACCTACCAGCCCATGCCTGCAATTCTTTCTGATGATGAGCCTTTGATTTGAAGAATCTAATTAACCTTTTTTGGACAGCTCTGAGACATTCTCTTAAGTCATGGAAATATTTGGTAGAAATAATTCTATTTGAATAGACTGGCTGGAGAAAGGTCACTTGTTCAAATCAGGTGCACCTTGTGGGTTCCAGATAAAAAGCCCCACCCTTTGATATGATTCTGCCCTCGTTTCTCTGTCAAAGCATTGCTTGTCCATCTCCCATATCCCATAGGGCATCAGGGCCCTTGTTTGTCTTTAGGCCTGTTTGGCATTCTTTCATCATCCTGGCCCCTGACAAGTTTTATAATCGTAGACATGTCCATCTCTCTGTCTGTCTGTTGTCTGTCTGTCTCTCTCTGTAAAATCAGAATAATAACCTTCCAGTGCATCATCATAAGCTAGGGCACCATCCTTGTGAAGCGCTAATAGAATGTTCTGTGCACTTGGTTGCCAGTAGACAGCTTGTCTTTGCTGTGTGCCTTGAGTGCGTGTGCGTCTTCCCTGCTGAGGGTCACTAACATAAGCTTTAGGAAGTCACTCCTGCAGCAGTCACTTCAAACTCTGGTGCAATGAACAAGGTTGATACTGACTTCTCCACAATTGCTACTATTTTATAAGACTCAAAGTGCTTCACAGATATGCTCTCGTTCTACCTTCACAACAACCCTGGGAAGTAGATGCTACCAGTTCCTCTATTTTGCTGGAGAGGAAGCTGAGGCAAAAAAGGTTAAGTGACTTGTTTGGGGTCCCAGAGCTGGTAAATACCTGAGGCTGTATTTGAATTCAGGTGTTGCTGACTCCAGGCCCAGCACTCTTACTTGCTGCGTCTTGGAGCTGCCAGACTAACTAGGTCACTGGACTTTGCATTCCCAATATATGGATTCTTTGTAGAGTCTTGCAAAAAGAGAATGCACTGGCACATCAAAATAAAACTTTGGTTTCATGGTGAAACATTAGACTGTTGGTTCTTCTATGCATGGGAGTGGAAGAGACTGTGCATTGCAGGGGGGTCACTAGTCACTATCAATCTCTTCTTGTACCCCATACAATGGGCATTCATGTGGGGAAGTCTGAGAGAACAGATTCAGATTAGTCCTCTTGTCTAGGCTATAGCCTGAGGTTACTCTGGGTTCCTATCTTGTAGGTGAGGTTTTCCTGCATGGGTGGCAATGTGAGGTTTCCAGTGAGTCTTAGCCTCTTGATCACTTTGTGATAGATAGATAGATAGATAGATAGATAGATAGATAGATAGATAGATAGATAGATAGATGGTGGATGGATGGTGGATGGATCGATGTATAAATATAGTAATGCTTCCTTTTTGTAGCATGTAGAGTATAGATCTTACTTTTCCTCATATTTCCCTCCACAGTTAGGAGTTCCATCATCACATGTATAGTTTTGCCAATGTTTTCATTATCTCTGCTTCATTAATCCCACAGAAGCCAGTGATTAACGATAGATAGACAGACAGACAGACAGGTAGATAGATGGATAGATAGATAGGTAGATAGATAGGTAGATCTGTTAAGGTAGAGAGGCAAATCTCTTCCTGAATGTTAGTAATTTTCCTAACTGGGAACTTGGAACAATTGTGATTTTATTCTTAACTGTTCATCTCATATCAACTTCTAAGAAGAGTGAACCACATGAATCTCTGTGGGGCCTTCCTGGTGCCTCTAGGCTGAGAAGGAGCTAATTATCATAGTAAGTCCTCATATAAGTATAAAAACTTTTCAAAATGAATATAAAGTTATTGCTAGGTTTGAGGCAGAATCTAGCCACGGGAGGGTAAATAGTCTTCTTGTAGGAGGTGGCACTTGAAGATAGCTTAGAAAGATGTTTGTTTTTGAGAGGGACAGGAGGGGCAGTGGAATTCATTCTAGGAAGGTGGGCAAGCTTGTGTATAGGTATAGAAATGGGTGAGGTTGATTGGTGTGGGAATCAATATTTATTTCCACTTTTGGTCAGGACAAGTAGCTAGAGGTCAAGCAGAGGGGGAGGGTCTAGTCTTGACCCAGTCTCTGTCATGTCCCTGGAAAGGAAGCCCAGTTTCATTCCACCTTAGTTATATCTGAGCTACCTCTTAATACCTCAGAAGTGTGTCAGCAAACACCACAAATGTATATCTTTCTTCTGCCAAGACACAAGTGAAAAGCCATTGCACCTTGATACCATTTGGGCACTTTTCTAACCTGGTTTCCCATGAAAAGGTAGTTTATAAATATGTATTGTATGGGCTCCTGTCTATTTCAACCACTCTTAGAAATACTTCGGCGGATGCTTTCACTTCCCAAGAGAGTGAGTTTAGAAGGAAGAGTCCAATTCTTTAAGACAAACACAGGTCATGACCTCTGAACTGAGCTTTTGAGTCTGTTTTCAGACCAACAATGGCATCCTTGAATATAGAATAGAAGCACAATTGAAGGAGAGAAACATAAGAAAAGTCAGAAATTGGAGAAAGCTCCTCATCTGGTTCAGTTAGCCAGTCAGTTGGTCTTCCAGCATAAACCCATAGGCAATGAGGCTGCCTGCCTTCATTTGAGTGCCTGCCTGCCTGAATCCCTGATCTACGTGTTTCCATGGGCAACTGCTACCCAGGTCTTTGCAGCAGCAGACTCTCCCACCAAGTGCTGGAAGGAGCCTGGAGAGATGAGATCACTGATGGAGACTGGAGCAAGTGTCAGGGCTTGGATGAGCAGAGAGGAGGTCTGGATTTGAATGTTAAAGTCAATGAGGTGGACACTAACAATGTGCTAGGACTAGAACGTGGATGTCTTTATTTTACGTGTGTGTGTGTATGTGTGTGTGTGTGTTGGCTTGTTACTGTGTACCTTCTAATTCTCACTTACTATGAAAGAAGATGACATTCTGTTCTCACTGTCCTTGAAGCACATTTACTTCAAACCTTCAGCTTCTTGGCAGAGAAACCCAGTGCTTCAGAGGGATACCCTCTTGTTCATTTAAAAAGGAAAGATTCCTGATGTGTAGCAGCTGTGAGGTTGAGTGGTTCTGGAGGTAGGCAGGAGTTGTTTGGCATGAAATCCATCAGCTTTCCTGCAGAGGGAGGCTATGCTAGACCACATGGTGGCCTCCCAATCCAGACCTTCATGTTGTTGAACATGAGCTCACAATTATCTCTTCATTTTGTGTTCTGGGTCCCATTTATTCTCTTTCTGTCTTTAAATTTGATCCATTTAATATATAGTCTATATAGAAAATTGTTTAAAGACCTGTTGTGATTTTACAGGAGCCTTTCACAAATATTCATCATTAGAAATAATTTGTCCTTTAGCCTCTGGATTGTAAGACTTCTGATATTATTATTATATTATTATGTCTTGCTGAGTGGCACCAAATCAGGACCCCACTTCCCTCATACTCTCCCCTCCACTCCTGCCCATGAACCTAGAGATGAAATGCTACAGAGAGCAACTGGGTAAGTGAACCTTCTCTGGGAAGTTAGGAAGAGAATCAAAATGATGTCCAACCTTGTTATAAGAGGGTCTTCAACTGTGCTTGGTTCCTGACATTTGCAATGCAAAGGGAAGGATATAAGGAAGAAGGGACTGTTGACTACTTAAATGGGAACTAGGCTCCGAGGGTTTGTTTCCAATGCAGCCACTGGTGGTGGTGTTGTCCATGTTGTTCATCTCATAAAATGGAAGCATCTCAAGGTAAGCTTATTCCACTTTTCTTTGTCCTCATTTGCTACTCCTGTCACCAAGTGGACATTCTTTTGTACCCTTTATTTGGCAAGTGGTAGCAAGGATTCTTTTGGAGGTATTGGTTGGTCCAGATGAATCTAAGGTCCCTTTGACTTTCAAACTCTATGGTTCTGTCATTCTAAGTAAGAAAAAGAGTTTAGCCAATCCAACTGATCTCTTGAATGCAGGTGATGGTAAAACAGCACTCTACACCCAGAATCTCCTACTTCTCCAATAAAAAGAGAAAGGTTGCCTAGGAACAACAACTTCTGGAACAACACAGGACCTTGGACAGCGTATAAACAGTGCCTTTCTTTTATAGCAGAAGAGTCTGAGGCTAGATGGGGCAGGGAGTTGGCCACTATGGGATTGTTGGGATTCGAGTTCAGGTCCATGACTGCCATGTTCAGTTTATTTTCCTTCTTGTGGACTATAGTTCCTCACCTGCCTTCCTAGACCAAGTTGATGATTGAAAATTGGAAAATATTCATCTTCATTTCAGTGCTTTCTTTCTGTTCTGTTTTTGTCATCTTTGTACATCAGGATCTTTTTCCTTCACTTTGTGTCAGTTCATCCCAGTCTTCTCATGTTTCTCTGAATGCCTCATATCGGTCCTTTCTTATAGTGATGTCTTGGTATGCTCTTCTATCATGCATTGATCCACAATTGCCTAGGAGACATCAGTTCCTGACTTGTCACTGACTATGATCCCAGTCAGTGAGTAAATGAGCAACTGAATGCCTTTGGGCCAGGCTTCATAATTGGTTACAAAGTAGAAAAATAGGGTTGCTTTGAAACGTGCTTGGAGAGCCCCAGCTGGGGGCAACAAATGATTCCTCCTGTACTCCTCATGCATTTCCCAATTTGTGAGAAGAAAATGACTTTCCACGCCAACCATATTTCTGATACCGATGGGGACATTGCTCCAGGTGGTCCAGAGGAGCAGGTGCAGATGGAAC
Source organism: Notamacropus eugenii (assembly GCF_028372415.1). Lineage (NCBI taxonomy): Eukaryota > Metazoa > Chordata > Mammalia > Diprotodontia > Macropodidae > Notamacropus > Notamacropus eugenii. Next base: position 380,596,668 of record NC_092877.1, read on the forward strand.
TTCAAGCAATAAAAATCATGTTTTCACAAGAAAATGTCCTAATTAATTAAAAATCCCAAACCCACAATGGAAGAAAAAAATTTCAAAACCAAAGAAAGGAGACATTGATCAGAAACAAGCTCATTTTACAGTGTTTGCTACAAGGTGTTCATGTGTCTCAATGGAGGACTGCTTTTAGATTGATGGAAATCTGTTTTCCTTCCTTCCTTCCTTCCTTCCTTCCTTCCTTCCTTCCTTCCTTCCTTCCTTCCTTCCTTCCTTCCTTCCTTCCTTCCTTCCTTCCTTCCTTCCATTTTTTCTGCCTCACCCTGTGTCTACATCTCTATGTCTGTGTGTCTGTCTTTTTCTGTATCTTTCTGTCTCTCTGACTGTCTCTCCCTCTCAACTGCTACTAAAAGCATGTTTGCCCAGGGTAATACATGTTTCCAGGGCTAAATAAATAATTATTTTTCTTAAGTTTTTTTTTTTTTAATTTATTTATCCCATTTTAGTACACACTAATGTTTAGTCAAATAATTGTTTATAGCATATTCTTAAGCACTGAATTAGCTTCCCCTCCTGTTCTGTTCTCATCAACACAGCATTTTCCAAACTCAGGACCCTGTAGATAGTAGAAGGAGGAAGGGGGTGCTTTTTGGGTCCCAGGGACAAGTCCTCAGGCACAGTGATTACTGATGCTTCAACTGTGAATACAGGAAGCTGGAGGGCAGCAGTTCCCTACCTAGTTGAGAAGCAGAAATCCAACCCTAATGGAGGACAGGGGCCAGAAAAGGTCAATTCTTTGGGGGATGGGGATGGGGTTGCTATTTTTGTCAACTCAACCTAGATCCGTCTTATCAGGCGATGATTCATACTAGTCAGAACAGTGCTGGTCAGAACAGAACTCTCCAAACAGCACCTTTGGGGAAGTACTTTCCAGTTCATGTGCGTATGTTTTCCTGAGTCATAGTTCCCTCATTTTCAGCTACAAGTCAGCCCCAAAGAGCTCTGAGTTTTCCTTCTTCACTGATAACAAAATGGTGAGCTCTATATTCTCTGAAGCTGGAAGTTGTGTCTAGTGGGCAGCCAAGAAGGCAGCCAGTGGCTGTGAGCTGGTACCTAGGACTGCTTTCTTTCTGCTCTTGCATCTAGGATCCTCACTTTAGGTGGGAATTCATTCACTACCTGTATAAAGACCTACTATTAACAGAACATCATAATGCCGATGTGAACCCTGTACAACTCCCATCTGTGCATCAGGATGGGACTAGACTGGACTAGTCATTTTACTGGAGTAGGGAACTCCCTCTACCACAGTGCTATATCTGCTTTGAACCTTCTAGGCTATAGTCTCCTAGATCACTGAGAAGTGAATGACTCACCCAGGGTCACTCAGACAGTATGGGGCCGAGATGAGACTAGAACTTGAATCTTCCTGCTTTATATCAAATGAGATAATGCACTTTGGAAGCTTTAAAGAGCTTTATAAATGTGAGCTCTTAACAATTTCAGTTAGCATCCTTATTATATTAGCATCCTTATACCTGCTTCATCTCAATCCTCTGCATTACTGTAGACTTAATGGACATGCACTGTACAGAAATTATAACTTGCAGACCTGGCTGGTGGCCATGGGTGCTACTTCCCTTTAATTGGCAATCTCTCTAAATTGGTCACTGAGGCTGTGCAGTGAACAATAAGCATATACTGATTGGACAGTGTCTGTTGATTATGTTTTTAAGAGAAAGCTTCCATGTTTGTTAGAAATATCCAGAGGCAATGATTCCTGCTCTCAATAGATTTATTTTGTTCGTCTCCTGGTGGGGTGGGGGTGGGGCACACACCCCTACCCTGGGTCTGTTTTCATTCCCTTTCCCTCTTCACAATGAAAATGAAACACACACAAGCAGAGTTTTGCCCATTTTTAGAGGCAAACACCTCTTCTGTCCTCCCCCTCCCAGAATCAAATTCCCACTTTGCATTTCCAACCCACTGGAGTTGAAGATTCCTCTAGCTGTCTAGTAAGTCACTCCTCCCATGGGTGGGGGATGATCTATACTAGGTTGAGGATAACCAAGGGGTCTCAAACTCATTGGTGGGTTAGTTGGGGTATCTACCCCAAGCATGTGAAGACTTCCCCTGATGGAATAAGTGGATAAAAACAATTTGTTCCTATGGCCTTGAATTTCGGTGGAGTGCTTATGCTTACAGTTTGATCAGACATTGAAGACACCAAGGTCATCCACTGCATCCTGGACCGTCACCAGTTTTAGTGATTTCTGTCTTGCCACCAGTCTTTAATGTCTCAGAAAGAGACTGTGAGACTGATGACTTTGTTCAGTTCTGCCTCATTTAATTCCAATTCACAAACAAGTCAAGACATCCTCTATGACGTTATTGGCCCCCTTTGAAAGTAAAGGACAAATAGCAAGGTAATTCTTTCCATCATCTTATAATGTCACCATAGGAAACAGAAAACATTATATCCCCAGTTTTCTTGGGATTGCATCTTCTTTCTGAGCAGTGGTCTCTTGCTCTTCTCCAATTGATTATAACTGAAGGTGAGGAATTATTTCCTTTTACTTTGTGCCAAGCTTATGGAAATCCTTTATGCCCTTCCTCCACCCTCAAGTGGAGATCAAGAAAATCCTGTCCTGTTATCACCTTCCAGCATTGTTAGTGACTTTTTTCTGAGAGTACCTTACATGAACATGACACAGATTGATAATAGATACATAGAAAGATAACTCACACACACAGGTCTTGTATATCCTTTTCCCCCCATCTTTTCTAACCTTCATTGAAATGTGAGTTGTTTGAAGTCAGGTATCATGTTCTTACTTTCTTTGTGCCTCCAATGCTTAGCAGAATATCAGATATGGGATGTTTAATAAATACTAGTGAAAAAACTGACTAATCTTGACTCTGGCCCTGTGCATCCTGTGGTCAGGATGATCGTGGGGCAACTCTGATTTCCAAACCATAAAATTCATCTTAAATGAGACTTCACTAAAGTCTTACCATTAATCTCACCTCGAGTGCATCATTAGGAAATGAATTTTTCATAAGGAAGTTATATCTTTGAGAACTCCACACCCCCCCCCCCCCCCCAATTTGTGGCTAGAAAGTATTTCAAGGCATTATCTTTTTTATTCCTGGCAAAACTTGGTAGCCTTGTCTGACAACATTCATGCAGTGTATTTCTATTGAACAATTAATTAGTAAGTATTTACCCAGTCAAGGTACTGGGGATATTAAGATGAATAAATTAGACTGCCTAACTCAGTAAGAGCTTACACTTTTTGAGAGAGAATGTATATCCACAGAGAAGTATAATATGATGTTTCATTCAGTTTAGTGGGGAGCAAAATATAAAAACAAAACAAAACACTTTGGTAGAGGGACAGGTCAAAGGAGACAATAGAATAAATGGAGGGTGGGACAGGATAGAGGGAAATATAGTTAGTCTTTCACAACATGACTGTTATGGAAGTGCTTTGCATGACTACACATATATAACTATTTCAAATTGCCTATATATCTTATTACGAGATCTGGTCACTGACTCTGTGGCTGTTGGCTAATAAGGACACAACCAGATGCCATCATCTGCTGTAGGACACTATCAGGGTGCATCTCCATATCAGGATTATCAGCTGTCTGTGTACATCGTATGTCTTTTCTTGAGTTAATACAGTTGCTGAATACTTTTAAAGTACTCCCTAATCATATGTGGCACATGCAAGTGGTGTTAATATAATGTAAACATTAATTCCATCATGCTATACATTATAGATAATTTGCCATTATCAAAATAGATAATTCCCCTATTAATGTGGTTTCCTCCACTGTTGACGACCGTCTGTTGCCAAAGACCTATGTGCTGCCTTGCAGACATATGCATGTCATAACATATTTGTCTCACTCTCCCACCTCAGCTCTTATCTCCCTTTGAGTCAGCATTCAGTATTTACTTGCGGTGATCTCTGAATATTTGGGATGGCAGCGGATGAGAAACAACAAAATTGTTTTTTGCCTTGTTGTGTATGAGAAAGCCCTATATCTTCTCCTAACCTGCTGAGCCAACGACTTGGCCTTTTTTCATGTGGACCCGATCAAGAAATAATTTGAAAGAACAAGAGAGAAACTTTTGACTCAGCCCGTGCAGAATGAATCATAAACCATTTTCTCATCGGAGATGGGAACCGAGATGCAACCTTACCTCCCTGTCAGCATAATCACCCTGGAGTCCTTCTAAGCCACACAGAGCAGAGGCCCATTGAGCCTTCCTGCTGAGGGAAAGGCTCCAGTAGTATGGCCCAAAGGATCTTTCCTCATTCCTTTGGAAGGATCTTGACTTCTTTTCCCATTGGACTGAAACTTTGCATTGAACAACACTAATTGTTGGAAATCTCAGGAAAGGCTTCCTTTTCCTTTTGGGAGTAGAGTTGAAGCTGGTTGGCAAAGGAAGTCAGAAATCCTAAAGGTTAGAGTTTGAGGGGAAAATATTATAGGAATGGGGAATAGTCAATGGAAGGCTATGGAGGTTGAAGATGAATCAGTTACATGAGTTGGCCAATGGCAATGCATGGAACACTTGTAGTTCTTTATAGCCTAGCAGGTCCAGGCCTGAAGTAAATAAGGGTGGCTGGGAAACAAGGCAAAATCTGGCCACTGGGGAGTTGTGTCTTCCCTACTTATGTACCATCAGTAGACTTGTGAATAGTCGTAACTATTTTGGAAAGCAATTTGGAATGGTCACAAAAAGGTGCTCAGCGGTGTGTGCCCTTAAAGCCAGCTGTCCACTGCTCAAGACTATGTCCAAAAAAAATCAGAGAAGGAGGAAAAGTCTCTTTATGAACAAAAACATTTATTGCAGCTCTTTTATTTGTGGTGGCAAGAAACTGGAAACCAAGAGGATGCCCAAAAATTAAGGAGCAGCTTAATAATTTGTGATATGGACCTGATGGAATACTGTGGGGTTCCAAAGAATGAAAAAAAAATCATTGATTTCATGGAGATAAGGAAAGATTTGTATCAACTGATGCAGAGGAAGCAAGCAGACTGAGAACAACTTATAACATCAAAAAAAAATAAAAATGAACAATTTTGAGAATCATTACAAACTGATGAAGAAAGAAGCAGTGCATGCAATGACAAAAATAAGTTGGAAAATTGGAAGAACTATGATCAATATAACAGCCACCCTTGATTCCAGAGGACTGATGATGAAACACACAATACATTAGAGAGAGATGACAGATTTAGGATGTGGAATGAAACATATTTTTATTCTTGGTCAATAGGGGGATTTATCTTGCTTCACTATTCATGTTTATTGCAAGATGTTTTTTCTTTTTTCTTTTCCCAGTAGAATGTAGATGGAAGGGTGAGAAAATAGATTTCTGTTCATTTGCTTAAAAAAATAGAGTTAAAGTAAGACAGAGGTAATTCAGGTGTTCAGTGCTGGCTGCACTTTGAGATGAGGTCAGTATAGACTTAGTTTTACTTATTTTTTTAATCTTGTTACAAGGAACCCATGATGGATTGGGAATACTCTGTAAATGTATGTAATGTAAAAACAAAACCCATTGAAATGAACACTCAAATCTTTTTGGGAGAGTTTTTTGGTCTAGATCATTCTTTGACCCTTCACAACATTCCCCTACTCCTGTGCCGAAATGGAAACTCCTTGAGGCCAGGGGTGGCTTTTGATCTGTCTCTATATCTGTAGTGCCAGGCACATAGGATGCTACTTGAATTTAGTTGAATTATTGGTAAGCATAAGCTTCATCTTCCTGTGTTCCCAGATCCAAGTATAATTATTACTGTAAAGGGTAAAGCTCACCCTTTGATTATAAGTGTAAGGTAATGGAATGTGTTGGTATATATCCCCAGACATCTGCTAATATCACCCATCATCACTTTTGGATTAGAATTTTTAGTGCTTAGCAGAGGGCTTGGCAGTTAGTAAGTGCTTACTCATGTATAAATGATGAATAAATGATTTTGAGTTAATTCATTAATCCACTCATGTGCTAATGAAGGGATGACTTCCCCTTTATTTGCATCAAGCTCTGTAGTGATCCCATCGAAGGCTGTAAAAGTCTCCCTGTCCCTCATCACTACAGGCTCTAATTTCAGAAGAGTATTGTAGACTTCTCTCTTTCCTTTCTGTCTCAGGAGGGTATTATGCTGGAAGTGATTCTGATTATCTGGTTTCTTGGAGAAGTTTAATCAGACTGCATTTAACACGAACCTTGTCGATAGTCTGCTTGGTTGATATGTAGCTATCTGCTCATCCACCTAGAATAGCCCATTTTCTGTCCCAACAAGCCTTGGAAAGTCTACAGTAGGTAGAGATTTACTGATGCCTCATCCAGTAATGATAGACAGGTCTGTGGTCCAGTACTGATCTGTGTTTGTAGTATGGAAGCCATCACAAACAATGAGACCATTATTGTTGGTACTTCATCGTTATCATCATCATTTCCTGTGTTTCCTCACAATGTAATAAGTTGCCTGAGGCACTGAATATATAAGTGACTTACAGAGGGTCCCTCAGCCAATATACTTTGGGAATTAGCTTTGGGAAGTAGATTTGGTCTTCTGGACCCCAAAGCTCTTGTTGGATCTGACGTGATCTGCGTGCTTGTCTCTTTATATAAATGACTGGGAAAAGTTGGCCCCATCGCCTTGCAAGCACAAGGGGACCAAAAAAGGAGCCCAGGAGTTCTCACTAAATATCCCCCAAATATAAAAAGAGACTTCAAAGAAGCCTTCCATCCCTGGAGGAATTCTGGGAAGTCATGGCCTCACTGGAAGAGATAGCATTCTAATACGGCTTTGTCTTTCCTAGGCCTTGCATCCTTCCTTTTGGTCATTGTACTAACAGAACTCATTTCCATCCTTCTTCATGAGGTTGTGTGAATAACATGATTCTAAGTATTGAGTTAACTCAACCCCTCACTGCCATGTGGCATGTCAACGTCAGCATCCTTACCCAGACAAAGCCCAGAGATGATGTCATCTATCTAGGAGGCTTGTGTTAATTGGATGGATTGCTTGCCAAGCCTCTTTCCATTTTCCCCTCTCGTTCTTTCTGGGCTGAATGGCATTTAGGATGATTTGATTTCCTTTTGTTCCAAAGGCCTCCATCACTGGCTCGATGGTGCCTGTGGACCCAGGTGTTCAAGCACACTTTATCTTGCACCTGATGTTTTTAGAGGCCTTGCTTGGCTTGCCCTGTCTGGGTGATGGTGCCCATCTGGACATCTCATTAGATTTGATGCAAGACAGATCCTGGCTTTCAATGTGCTGCTTATGAAGGCATCTTGTGCTATTCCCCACAAGTGGACTGGAGGGTTCTTGGAACTTTGAGTCCATGCACACAACTTGTAGGCCAGCTTTTTAGATGCACAGAAATGGTGGGGTTTTGTTTTTTATTTTGTTTCATACATCCCAATCCTGCTAGAGGATCCAGGTCCAGTAAGCATTAAATATGAGATTGTGCCTGGAAGACTTTCAGATAACAAAGAGCTTATCTTAAACAAGGTCACTCTAGTCATCAGCCAGTTTGCCGCAGCTGACAATGGGCTAGTTTGGTCCAAAGTTGCCACTATTTTGAGTTTGTGGGAGAAGTATTTTCTCATCTGTGATGTGTGCACGTTTCCTCAAGGTAGTTAAGGAAGACGGATGCTGATTATAAAATTCTTCAACTTAGTTGATGTCCCTAATTTTGGAGAATTAGTGATTTCAGACACCACAATTCTAAAAAATCCCCAAACAGAAACAATTTATTCCATGCACCTACAGGAGCTCCTCATAAACACACACACACACACACACACACACACACACACACACACACACACACACTATAGCACAATATGATTGGGATGTTTCTGTAGCTGCTGGAATCTGATCTGCTCAGGTCTGTGTTCCTCTTCCCATTCTTTCTTGATGTTCCCTAACAATGGAAATAAACAGCAATAATGGCCTGAGCATTTGTAGATGTATAGTTAGTGTCATAAATCCTAACACATGGTCTTGGAGGCCAAAACAGAACCCTAGTGAAGCAGAATTAATAGGGTCAAGGAAAGAGACTTATGGCGATCAGTCAGCACCATCCACTTGCTGGGCACAGTTCCCCTCCTGTAGGAGTTTACCCTGCCATCGGAGGAAGGGCATCAAACATCAGGTATTTATTAAGTGCTCAGCATGTGTCAGACTCTGTCTTTGCAAGGCCTTCTGGGAAAGAAGAAAGGGGCCTAGCCCCTGACCTCAGGGAGCTCACTTTCTGTCAGGTGTGAACACATGCACACAAGCATAGTGAAAACAAATCCAAGGTAGTTTTTGGGAGCCTGGTGGTAGCAGCTGGCGGAATGAGAAGAATCCTCATGTTAGATGTTGGAGCCAAGCTGTGAAGACTACTAGGCACTCTAACAAGCAGAGATCGGGGAAGAGGGGCAGTGCCTTGTAGGTATGGGGCACAGGATGGGCAAAGGTAGAGAGGTGGAAGGTTGCATGTGCATTGTCCAGGAAGGGATACTTGAACTGAGCCTTTGCTTGGTTCCAATGGGCTATATTATATGCATTACATGACTGTATCTTCTCAATGGCTGGATGATGTAGTTGCTCTTAACAGCCCTGTTTTGCATATCTTGAAACTAAGGGTCAAAAGTTAAATGACTTGCTTAGATTTCTATGACTAGGGTCTCTCTGAGGCTTGATTTTAACTCAGCTTGCCCTGACTTTCTGTCCATTCTCTTAGCCACTGCTGAGATGCAAATGACAGAAGTTACAACCATAATACCTATATTATATACTATGAAATACCTAGAGGGCCCTTAAAGGAGGTGAGAAAATAAAATAAAAACCCAAGAACATAGTTCAAAAAATGATAGTGCTGGAGAAGGACTAGAGAGTATTGGTCTGACTGCTTCATTTTCCCTAGGAGGAAAGTGACATCTATAAAGGGGCAGTTTATAAAGCCCAGGCCATGTTGCTAGATCTTCTCACTACCCAATCCTGTACGTGCTCATCAATTCATCACCCTGTTCAGTTCTGTGGGTTTAGTTCAACAGTGACAGAGCAGCTTGTGACTTATACAAGTCTTCCTGACCACAGGCCCACTGCTTTATCCACATAAGACCTGAGGACATTTAGCTTAGAGAAGAATCTTGAAACATATCAGTCTTCAAGTCTCTTAAGAACAGAAGGTATGTAGAAGATGGAGTAACTTTTTCTCTGGTTGGCTCCAGACAGAATAAGGTGCAATGAGTGAAGCTGTACATTTAAACTTAATGCAGGGAAAAACTTCCAAGCAACACTAAATCGATTCCTTCAGAAGGGAGTCAGTTTTGACCCATTGGGGTTATTCTAGTAAAGATCGCATGATCTTTCTTTGGGTGTCTTATAGCATGGAGTCTTTTTCACTTGGGATTCCAACTAAATAGCCTGAAGACACTTGACACACAGTTGGGGTTTAATAAATTCTTGTCGATGGATGGTTCCATCTCCCTGATTCTGTGATTCTGTCATCCATTTACTGTCTCCTACACTCGTGTGAGAACCAGAAAAGCTGTATATTCCAAATGCCCACGTCTTCCATCTGAACAAAAGCAGTGAAAGCGGTATCACAGATGTAAAATCTTGTTCAAGTCCTTTTGCTTTAGATGATCACACACACACACACACACACACACACACACACGCACACACACGCACACACAATTTCTTTCTCCTGGACTTTGAAGCAGCAGTCATCAAACATGGAGACTCAGGATCGAGTGTCTTTTTGAATTCTCTATAGTTACCTTACACTGGGGAAGAATGTTCAAGCCAGACTGCCAATAAATCAGTGAAAAAAGAAGTATTTAGTAAACACCTACTGTATATCAGCCATCATACTAAGGGGTAGTGATAACAAAGCAGTCTCTGCCCTCAAAAAAAGCTTGTATTTCACCCAAACAGAGAACGTGCAGATGTATAATTTGCAGTGGGATGATTTTAAAGAAACTTTATCCCAAATGTGCTTGAAGAATTATCCAGTTAATGCACGAAGACTTTTTTTTAACAGAAATATTGTTTTTCTGACTTGAAAAAATGTGACTGATTCTCCATGGAGATTTTTGTTGAGATTGACCTAGAATCTAAGTATCCCTACTAAGGTAGGCCTGGTCTCCAAAGAACTAATCCAGTGATTGCCAGGTGAACGAGAGCATCAGTTTTTTGAGGATTGGGGAAGAGAGGAAATCATTCTAATCATTTAGAATTATAGGTTCATAGATCTAGAGTTAGAAGGGACCTTAAGATCCTTCCAGTTCCATTCTTTAGTTTGGCAGATGAGGAAATGGAGGTCCCTGAGAAAGGAAACGATTTTCAGAACACACCCTAATGTCCTCAGTCATTCTGATGGTTCTCTGATTTTGTCGGTGTGGAGATTCCTGCTAAGGCCATAGATCATCTCCCATCCTAAGCCAGTCATGTCTGTATCCTAGATCAATTCCCAAGGTCACCTGGGAACCTTCCTCTCCTGTGTTGGAACCTTTCTTACAGGCACCACCAGGACCTTCTTTTGTGAAGAAAACTGTTCATCCATCTGTTAGCACTCACTGACCTATACACTTTCTTTTCACCGAAATGTTTTTTTATTCTGTTTTTCATTTCATCAGTTGTATCATATCACTATATCATTGGATATTTAGAGCTGAAAATTGCTTTAGTCTATCCACTTTAATGCCCTTATTTTACAGATAAGAAAGCTGAGGACCCAGATAGATGAAATAGCCAGTCTAGTGCCACATAAGTAATACATGGAACCCAGCTCTGGGAATAGTCTACCTGTGGATAAACGTAGACTTACTTATCTTGAGTCATAGGACTGGGAGTTCAGAGGCCACTGACCCCAACTCCCTCATGTTACAGATGGGCAAGGTTAGAATTAGAATTTGGACCCTGGTCCTCTGATTCAGGAGCCAGTGTTTTTGCAACTACATCTTTGATGCTTCATCATTTCAGGGGCAGAGAAATGTTCCCCAAAAATAAGAATGAGGGATGAGCTAAGCAGGCTATGGAAGGGTGGTGCAGAAAAGGTTTTATGACAATAGGGTTTCCAACATCCTTATGAAATGTGGTATTATCAGAAAACAACCAGACTTTCCTTCCGGGGTGTTAAAATGGAGTGACTGTCCTCTGGCCACTCCAAGATATGTTGGGATCCAGTTCTGATGAGATGCCGATGATAAATTTCAAACAATCAGTTCTCTGGTTAGAAAATGGGAATGGGACTTAAGGAGATGGCAGATATCAGGTGTTGTGGCAAACAAGAGCATTTCTTAACACCATCCTGGAACATGTCAGTCCAAAGGACTGAGTGCTCAGTGAGGGAGCAGCAGTCAGTGAGTTTCTTTCCTACCATACCTGTCAGTGCTTCTGAACGTGAGCTTCCAAATTCATTCCTATCACCTACTGTCCATTTACCAATGGAACAATGAAGGTGGGGGTGGAGTAGGGTAAGGATAGCAAATCACACCTGGCAAACATTTCTTCAGCACCTAGTATGTGCAGAGAGCTGGGCGAGGGTTTGGAGGGAGAAGCAATGATTAGCTTCAGGCCAATTTCCCAGTTATTTCTCAAATGCCTCCTCTGTGCCATGGACTGTGCTGCAAGACTGTGTGATCCAAAGACTGACTGCATTCTACCAGAGAGATGGATATTGGCAGACAATGATATACCAAGTCACATCAAGACAAAGAGAGCACTCTGACGTGGTCCTTCTCTTGCAAACACAAGGATGTGCAATGGGCAGCTTTGCCTGACAAATGCATGAGAATACGCCAAACCAAGTATCACATGAGAAGAAAAGATCCTTCAAATGAGGTGGTCAGCCTTGCTCCTTGGAGAGAGCAGCACAAGTCAGAATGTAAATGCAGATAGGTAATGAATTAGGGAAAAGCTGGGGGCGCTCTCAGTAAAGCTTAGGTACTAACTTCCATCCTCACTTTTTTCCCCCTGAGAGGCAGAGATTTGGAGGGAGTGTTGACATGGGAGGGTCCAGTATTGACATGAGGGATGTACTGCTGACATAGGGCAATCTGGTGCCAACAGGGGGGAATCTATCAGCACAAAGGTGGCTGATAGAATATCTTGTATGGTGACAGAGCGGTCTGCCAGCAGAGCAAAGTTTGAAGAGGAATTATGTAAAATAATAGAGGAAAGACTGATGGGAGCCAGAGAGTGTAAGCATTTGATTGTATAGGAAAGGATTGGATTTTTTGTCTCATAGGTAATAGGGAGCTACTCTAGGTTTTGGAGTATGAACATGATCAGAATTGAAGTCCGGTAACATTGGAGATAAAATGTTATGGTGTACTCCAAAATGGAGGATCAGCTGTATTTCTAATGTCAGTGGAGGTGGTAGGGGCAGAAGCTATAATTATCATTATTGCATTATTTTAACAATGTAACAATAAGAAACATACAATTGTATTCTCATCCTTAAATCCTGATCCTTCCTCCTGCCTGCTCCCATGACTTATTGGACTCATAAGGAGGAGGAAGGATGGGATTGCTAAATTTTCCTGCCATTATGATGGAGTGGGATACTGTGGCCCACCAGAGAATTACAGAGATGTACCTACCAGTGATACTGACATCAAGAAAACTAGAGGAAGTCCCCAGTTCTTTTGCCGGACCATTCCGGAGGGTTTATTGGGGAGCTGGAGGTAGGTGGAGGATAAGGGTCACAAGCATTTGTGGATGTAACTATATATTGGGCCATAGAGAGTACATCCACTTCTGTAAGATCACAAAATATAGTTGCATAGTGGATAGTCATCACCATTGGCAAGATTTATATATTCCTTTAAGTCCTGTAAAATCGGGATTGCTTCATCTCATTTGAGATGATTTTGGACTTAAAAATCCACAATATTGGTCCTCCCATTTCAGAAAGTACAATGTGACTCCTGTAGGCTATACTGTCCAAGAAGCATTTTCTTTTCCTGTAGGCAACCACAACTCCTCTAGAACTAACTGTTGCTTTAAGCAGAGATACCTTGAATCTCAGAATAGTTGCACACCTTAAATGTGAATTAAAATCAGTCCCTTGACCCTCAGAATGAGTGCTTTGGTACAGTTGTGACAGAGGCACTCAGCAGAAGATTGAGTCAGCTGTTTTGTCACGAAATACTCCAATAGAATCTGATCTGTTTCCCAGCTTGTGGTGGCATCTGAAGAGCCCTCCAGGGTAAGAAGATGGCCCCTGGGAGTAACTGGCTCTCTTCCAACCCTTCAATGTGAAACAAAGGCTTGTCTCATTGCCACCTGCTGTGGACTTATGGTGAAGGATTCCATGTCCTTGGCATGGTGAGGAGACATGGTAATAGATTACTCTAGAAACCTATAGGACCTCCTTCCCCTGAGATGTGAGGAAAGAGCAAACACTACCATCTGTCTGGGGGTGTTTGAAGGGGCAGCCCTTCCTGTTGGCAGGTGCGTGGATTAGATGACCTCTGAGGATTGCCATCTATGCTCAGGGTTTAATTGGGAGGGATTCTTTTGCAGAGATTGCAAAGGATCAAGGAGCTTGGGCAGGTTTGGTGGCCATATGGCCTAAGGCCTCATGTTGGATTTAGTGCTGGCTCAAAGTCAAAGCCTTTCATTGGACAATGCACCATTTTTGGTCAGAGGACTGACACTGCCTGTCCCCTCTCATATATGTTACAGATAGCAAGTTTGTTTATCTCTGGTCCATTAAATTCCCTCTGACCTTTGGTTTCTGTGGGGAGATGGTGGAAATGGGTGGCCAGATAAGCCCCAAAACTCCGAAGGGGAAAGGACATATTCACTGGACTCTTGAGTCTCTGACTTCATGCCTTCTCAGTAATCTGCCTTGGCAAGGTTGGGCTGAAATATGCTTTTTCTTGACTTCTTCCCCAGGCCTATAGCCTTGCGAACATTGGCAAACAGGAAGGCCACCCAGATACCAATCTCTACATGCTCGAATCTTGAAGCCCTGACCCATTCGTCGCCTGTACTTTTCCGTCCTCCCTGATCAGTTAAGAGCGAGTCATGCCCCTGTTTCCCCGCCTCTCCCCACCACTGCCCACCCGCTGATCTGGCAAATTAAAGCCAGGCTCCTGAAGGCTGTGATGGGGGAGGAAACCAAGGCTGCTCTTTGGATTCTGAGATCAGCAGCCACTTCAATCGGCAGTGTGATTTTTGGCCCTTTGTGTCTGGTTCCTTGCCTACTGTGCCTGCCATGCATTGATGAAACGCAAGATTGCCTTCAGAAAAGATGTAGTTGTGTAAGACAGAAACAAAGACTGATGGTCTTGATGTCCTTGGGGCGAGGCCTAGAGGATGACTCACTCGTTCTAGCTTGCTGATTCACCGAGATCTGTTCCACAATAGGTTTTGAATGTTCCTATGTGGTCTGAGTGAAGGGAGGTTGGTGGTTGTTCACAGCAAGCTCCTGGATCCTGTCCATCCTACTTCCTCTGCATGGAATGATCTGAAAAGCCTTCCCCTAATTGGTGGCCAAGCCATTCCTCCATTCACATTTTACCTCAAAACCCATTTTTTCAGAGGCATAGGGCTGGCTATAGAATCAACTGAGGATTGTATGAAATAGCTTACATGAGGGAGGAAGCTTTGGGTTCAGCTAGGTAAAGCCCTTCATTTTTACAGATCAAGAGTGGGGAATGTGCTTCATTCTCTGTGTTCCACTGCCCCATGTCCTTCCATTCTCCCAAATGGTATATTTTTAAAAAGCTAATTCTCTGGTTATACAACAAAAGCAGCTGTCCCTAGATGCCAACCATCTATAAAAGCAAGACATATGATTTATCATTGAATTTCCATTTTATTATTTAGCAGGGCTCACCATGAGAGCTGTGGGTAGGTTAAGATGGGCAAATTAGATGTGACCCCTCTATCATTTTGTACAGATAAAAGAGGAGACTTGAAGGGGGAGGAGAGAAAAAACATCTCCTAAAGTCAACATTGAGTGGATTGTGGAAAGGTGTGTGTGTATTGGGGGTGGAGAGGATCAATCCCCCTCATTAAGTCATGCAACATATATGTGTTAAGTATCTACTGCCCAAACAACTGTACTAGCCCTGGGATTACATGGATAAAAAGAAAATGAAATAAATTCTGCCCTCAAGGAGCTTATATCCTACATGCATGTAGAGAAATACGATAACACTGTGGAGCAATAGGCACAAGAATCTAGAGAAAGCACTCTAGACAAATTGGAGAAAAGATATACAGAGAGGCTTCGCAGAGGAGACATCTCCATATGATGGTGTCCTAGGTGCAACAAGTTTGTTTCAGATCCGATCAACATTCTCTTCCCCTCATTCAGCAACATTTAACATCAAATGCTCTCCAAACATTCTTGGTGCAATACATGTTATCATTTGGCCACTACAAAATAAAAACAAAGTCCAATGCACCTGTAACCTGTAGATGAGGCAGGGTGGGATTGAAAGACACAGGGAGTCTCATCACGCTAGGTGTCATGAGAATGGAGAAGGGCTTTGTAATGACGTGACCTCCGAGCTTTCTCTCCACCTTCACCTCCACCTGGTGAGTCTTGACATCTCATTGGTTCCCACAACGTAAATGGCATATGTGTGTGTGTATGTGTGTGTATGTATGTATATGTAAGTATAGAGACACAGAGAGATCACTGCTGATTGACTGGTCCAGTGGTCCCTTGATTTTAAATTGAATGTGTTTCCATTCACCATGAGCAGTAATTTTTCAAGCTCCCACTACGTGCTTCAATTTACATTCTAGTATCTGTGTGACTTTGGATAAACCACATAATTTCTCCGGGTTTTATCTTTTTTCCTTGTTAAATGAGGAGTCTGAAAATGTGGTTTCTAAGTCTATGGCACTGTGTCTTTTCTGATTCTCTAGATTAGTGATCCTCAAGTGTTTTGGGGGTACAAAGATGCCTTATTCTTTGGGCTAGATGAGGTCTAGGTGGGAAAATATATAACCAGAGGACCTACTTCTGTGACCTTCTTCACCATGATAGTCTGGGTTTTTCTTTTGGGGTTTTTGGTAGGTCACATAATCTTGGTACCCCAAGCCAGTGGTGTCCAGCTCAAACAGAAACAAATCCCTGTAGGACACATATTGACTCAGGGGAAAGGAAGTACGAGGCTTTCCTGGGATTCTCCACAGGGGAGCACTTTGTACAGAGGTAGGTGACATTTCATTCTGCAGTCCAAATGGGACAGGTGGCACGCATGGTTCAGTTCTCTTCTCCCATCATCCCTTGCCTCCCTCTCTTCCTCCTCCTCTTCCTCCTTCTCCTTCATTTTCTTCTCTCTCTTTCTGTCTCTCTCTCTGAGTCTCTGTCATCTTTCCTTCCTTCTCCTCCTTCCTTTTTCTTGTCTTCCTCTTCCTATGTCTCATCTTCTTTGGATTGTTATCTTTCTGTACTCCTGTGTTCTCCTCTCCCTTTGCCTGCTTCTCTCCTCCTCTTTTTCTTCCTCCTTCACTTTTGCTCTGGCTAACCCAGTGACAGAGGAAACCTCCAAATGACTTTGGGATCCACACAAACAAAAATTCCTCTTCACAGCCTCCTGACATGACTGAGGGCTGGGAAGAAAGCCCTTTATTTTATGGTATCTGTGCCCATCCGTCTTTGTTAGGTTGCCTCTTGAGAGTGCAAGAATCCTAGGATTTATGAGCCAGAAGGGCCATAGGCACCATCTTATCCACCCCACTTTCTGTTCCAGTGAAGAAACTGAAGATCAGAGCTGTGAGAGGATTTGCCCAAGGCCATTCATCTTGTTAGTGTTACAGACAGGGTGGAATCCAGTCTCTTACTTCTAGCTAGCTATTAGAGGCCTTTGGGTGGTATGGTCAGTAGAGAATTAGATTAAGAAAGAGTCTGGAAACTCTGAGTTCAAAAACTGTCTCAGAGGCTTGTTAGCTGTGTGACCCCAAGAAAGTCACTCAGTGTCCACCAAACCTCGATTTCCTTATCTGTAAAATGAAGATAATAATAGCACCTGCCTCAGAAGGTTGTTTGGAGGATCAAATGAAAGATGTGTAAAGCACACTGTAAACCTTAAAGCTCTCTATAAAGGTTGCTTATCATAATTATTATTCCTATTATTTTCCCATGACACACACAACACTCTTGTTTCAATGGTATGACAGCTGTTATACTCCATTCAGTTCTAGAATTTACCATTTTTCATGGCTGGTCTAGTGAAGGCTCCATCTCCTCAAGGATATAACAGCCAGTCGCCCATAAGCTGACCGCCAAAGAAACTAGGGTAGTGAGAGAGACTTATCCAAGAGAATATCGAGAGCAGATGTTAGTAGGTGGCAAGAGGAGACCCTTCAGTGGCGGAGAAGAAAACCTCCGTTTTACGAGCATTATTGCCTAGAGAATGGTTGATGTACAATAATAGGATGCAGAGAAGTAATCAGCAATTAAATCACAGAATTTGATTTAATTTACTAAGTGTTACAAACATGCCTTGGAGCATGAAACTCTGTTTACTATAAGAGCCTTGTGTTTGGCTGGTGCCTGCTGGAGAAGTGAAGGAAGAGGAATATGCCCATGCCCAAGCATTGTGCAATATCACTCTGATGCTGGACCTTATGGGAGTTCAAGGGGCAGCTTCATAGGGGGCAAATAATCCAAATGTCTGAGGGGGATGCCTACTCGTCCACTCAAAGCTCAATGGGAAGTGCTGCAGAGGCAAAGACAAATCTAATTTAAACCCTGCTCACAAAGAGTTAGCTGTCTAAACATGATGGGCACCCAAGGGGAGGAAAGTTCCTTATAGATGAAGGAGAGGTCCAGGCAAAGTGCTAGGAGGGCTCACCTCTATCTAGAGACAGAACGAAGCAATGAGTGGATGTCACAAAAAGGAAAATTTAATCTTGATGTCAATGGGGAGGGGTTTGAGTGCGGGGGACGTCCTAATTGAGCTATCCAAAAGTTGCATAGGCTTCTTTGAGATGTGGTGGCTTCCCCTTCATGAGGGCTACCAAAGAACAGACTGGTGACCATTTATCTTCCAAGAGGAAATTCTCAGTCCAACATGGGTTAAATTAGATGGTTCCTATGGTTCTTGATCCAAGATACCAAGGAAGGCTGCATGGAGCAGAGAACATTTGAGTGGAAGCCTTGAAGAAAGGGAAGGATACTCAGCCAGAAGAAAATGGTAGGACTGGGAATATGGGTGAGGGGGGAAGGAACTGGGCTGGTGTGAGCAAAGACTTGGAAACATGAGAGGAAAATGTGAGTGAAAACGGAAAACAGTTGAGTTTGACTGTGATATATCAAATCCACAAAGGGTAATCATGTAAGTTACAGCTAGAAAGGTAGGTTGAGGTAAGTTTAGAAAGTAAATTGTTACGTTGGTTCGCCCATATTATTTTTCATCTGTTTGTGTGCATGGGATCACAGATTTGGAGTTGGAAGGAATCTATTGGGGCCATTTCATTCAACAATTTTATGGATTAGGAAACTGAGGTTCGGGGGAGACTTGCCCAGGCATTGACTCCAGATCCATTTTTCCTGATACTTTACAGCCCTCCCTCCTCATTTCATTTCACTCAATACAATATACTAAGGCCAGTGACAATTCTATTTTTGTGTCCTCAGTGCCTAATGCAGTCATGTAGGAGTGCTTGTCGAATGGGAATAAATGAATGAATGAACTGGGAGACAGTGAAGGTTTTTGTGTAGAGGAATGCTGTCTCCTATTCCTAAGTGGAAGTGGAGACCAGTAAGCTGTCAGAGCTCCTTCACAATGGTGCCTCGTGAAGGTTGGTTGGCATTCATCTCTAGCTCTCAAATGCTACCCAGAGGTCTCACTGTCACTCGAGCAGTGGATCTCAGGGCACAAGGAAGAGGAGGGGGTTTTGAGTACAAGGGAAAGGGTTTGCTTTGCCAGAGTAGAAAGTGGAGAATCAGTGTTTACGTAGGTTTTTCAATTGGCTTCTCTCTTTCTAGGCTATTAGAGGATTGCTGTTCTATGCTCTAGTATCCTGGATAACAGACTAAGAATCAAATTTGGAAAGTTCCATTTTGAGCCCATGAAAAAGCTACTTTCTGGCCCTGCGTTTGCCAGTGAGACTCCCAGTACCCTTGGGCCACCAGCACTGTCACTGCCACAAAATTCAGTTGGCACGTGGGATGACCAAAAAGTGGACAGGAGATAGTGCCAGATAGTTTACACACCTCAGAGGCAAATTAAGGGAGTGAGCTTGGCAGAATCTCTGGCAATTTGGGTCCAGGAAGGTGGTCGCTATGTTCAGAGCCAGCCCTCGTTAATGAAATTTTCTTTGGCATGCATTCCTCCTTCCCTCTCCTCCGCTTTGCCGGCATCTTGACCCACCCAGGACCCTCAGGTCTTATTTGGTTCTTCACTGAAAAAAGGAATGAATTTGGAATTTAGTGAAGGAACATGGCCTTAGAGGCCCCCTGGCTGGCATCTCTGTCTGGGAGATATCAGGAGATGGTTTAGGGGCTTCCCAGAGCCCCTTCCGGTGGCATTTTGGAGAGGCCAGCCACCTTGTAAAGCTTCCCCTCCTCAAAGCCAAGCCAGGGCCTGCTCAGCTCCACTGGGCTTCTTGTGTATACAGTTACTATAAATGGATATGGGGTTGGAGGGCTGGTTTATAAAAAACAAAAAGCCTCTGATTTCTAGTCATGCCTTAGACGAGGTGGTTGGGAGGGTGGGGGCTGCGCCCTGTGGCTCAGCTTTCCAGCTGCCTCTGGATGCAATCAAGGGAACTGAGGCTTAAAAAAGTGCAATTTGTTTTATGTCTTATAGTTTTGAAAGCACTTTAATCCTTTAGAGTAAGTGGGGCAGGTATGGAGTCCAGAATGACCCCGTGTAAATCAGTAAATCCATCGCTAAGCACTTGGAAAGGACTGACTATCCTGGGCGCTGCGCTGGGTGCCATGGATGCAGAAATCCAGCTGCAAACAGGCCGTGCTCACAGAGGTGCTGGACTCGTGCCCTCCCTTGAACAATGATTGTGAGAAAGTCCCTTCACTGTTTTTAGACTCAGTTGTCTCTTCTGTAAAATCAGAGTGATAACAATCCTAATTCAGTTTCCTCACGTGTAAAATGAGTGAACAACAAGCAGCGTTTCAGAGAAGAGAACTTGTGCGACAGAACACTGACCTGTGCCAAGTTTAGGGGCATTTCAGGAGGCAGGCTGTGAGGATATAGGGTACCTGAGAGCAAGGAACTGGATTATGCCAGTGTAGACTATCAAAATGACCCTTATCTGGTTCCTAGGCTGCCTAAAAGTGAGATACAGGATACCTTCCTTCTTTGCCAAAATTTAACCAACATATATTAATGTGCCAGGGTCAGGAGAATAGGAAGACACAAAGAACCTACAGTCTAAGAGGACATGTACAGAGAAGAAAGGCCCCTGCTTCTCCCTCCCTCCCTCCCTTCCTCCCACAACTTGGAACCTTGGCTTCTTGGTTGGGGAGATGGTGGGGAGTTCTGCCCCCTCGTGGAAGACTGGGGACTTGTTGCCCCCTGACTAATTTGCTTCAGTCCTGGGCTCTACTTTCACCTGATAGGGTGTTGAAGTATCCATATGTCAGAAGATGGCTTCACATGACCCACAGTCCAGACCCCTTCTGCCCATCCTCACCCCCATTTCTCTCAACAGGTTGGGGACAAATCAGGCTTTGTTGTGGTAGGACTTTGTAACTTTCTATCTTGACAGAGAAGAATATTTGAGAAATCCGATTTCACCTTGGGGATCACTTTCGAGGCATGGAATACTACACCTCAAATGGATCTTAGCCCTTGTCCATGCGACTATGCTCTATATCCTGGAGGATGACTTTGGCTTCCTCGCTGAGTCTCCTCTGCTCTCAGACAAGCAGCCTTGCTCTGTATAGCCTGTCATCAGAAGGTGTAATTCCAAGGCTCTTTGCTTTCTCCTCTACCCTTCCCATCACTGTTAGCTTATTATTATTAATTATTAATATTACTATCATTAGTTTATCAGTGTTCTTCCCAATCAGTGTTGTCTACCTGTAGAGATGAAAACATATACACACAGAAAGTGTACGTCTGTGTGTGTATATACACACATGTACGTTTCTCCTATGTCATCCAGTGGGTTAGCCCATACTAACAGCTTTGTGTTGTCCTCAAAAATAACAAGCTAGACACCTATACTTTCATTCAAGTCATTCCTTAATAAAACACAAGACCTTCTGAGGCCATAAGTGACAAGCTTCTTTCTGGAAAAAATACTTGTTTTAAACAAACAAAAATTCACTTAAAACACTACCACCACCACAACAAAGACAGAAAAGATTTGTAGTTTATCACCAATGGCACAGATGATAAGAATATGCTTTGGGGAGGGAGAGCTGATGGACAGAATCCACAGTGGATACATCAGCTGGGAGACCTCATGGCATGGTTGCCATCTGAGAGTTTGTCATCATACAGAATTTTCATGCCCTTCTTAACCTTCATTGTTTCCAATTTTGTTGCAGAATAAGGCTAGTCAGTGAATTATCATTTATTAAACCCCTACTCTGTCTCAGACACTATTCTAAGAATTGGAGAGTGTGGTCTTGACTTCACATAACCCACCACATTCCAGAAGAACATTTTGTAGATGGGAGAGCTCTGTCAACTGGTCATCTAATAAGTAGAAAAGTGGGTGGTGCCCCTTGATCATTCCCAGGGTGCCTCTAGGGGTCTCAGTAGCTTTGAGCAAAGCTCCATCAATGATGGAAACTTGACCTTCTGACTTCCAACCCAAGTCCCCTTGGAAGTAACTGTGAGGTCAGTGGAGGGTCTCCTACTTTCTAACTGACCGCAAAAGAAAATGCCCCTCCCCCCCTCATCCACATGAGAAGCCAATGAGGGGGATAAAGGTCTAGTCACAAGCTGGTTGCCCTGTGGCTACCATGCTCAACTTAGGACTTCTGGAATGGTAGAGTTTTTTTCTTATCTGTTCCAAACTTTAAATGATACAAAAGTTTCCAAAGGTAGAAGTCAGATCACGGCACTTCTTTGCTCAGAAACCTTCTCTGGTTTTGTTCCAGTACAAACTCATCCCCCACAGCCTGCCTTCCCCCATCTTCTGTCCTTCTTTGCTGCTGAACATCATCATGACCGCCATCTTCCAGCCAGCCTGGGCTACAGGCTAGACCCTGTGCTCAGTTCTCCATTTCTAGGCCTTGGCATGCCCCATTTTGAGTTGTTGAAAGCACTCCCTGCTCTGATTCACCTACCCAGAAGTCTTATCCCAAGTCAAAGTTCTTCTTGAGTGCCACCTTTTTTGTGAAGCTTTCTTTGATTCCCCTAATTGGTTAACAATTTCTGCTTCGTCAATTTTCCATGTATAGACTTATTTTGTATGTGCTCTCTCCCCCTCCCCGAGGAGAGTGTCATTTCCTTAAAGGCAGGCTGTTTTGTTCTTGTACTCGCTCTCCTCCCGTTCTGACCACGGTGCCCCATGCATTAATACATTTTATGGAGCTGAATTTCCTTTAACAGCACGTAGGCCTTGCTCTGGTCATAGAAAGCAATGTTCTTTTTGTATCAGATGCTAGGCTGGGAAAACCATCAAGAGCTATGTGGTGGTAGTCACAGTGGGGAGAAGGGTGAGGCATACATGTTTCTTCTCATTTGCCTTTCCATGCTTATCTTGCAAGATAAATTCAAATAAAGGAGCAGGACTTGGGGCTAATTGAACCTCTTTCCTTTCCTATCAGTCTATTATGAATATTTTATTTCATATGGTTAGAAAAATGAGTTTCATTTGCCAGTGAATAACTTTTCTTTATTAGAAGTATTTCATTCTTGGAGACCTTGTCAGATATTTGAAATGCTTTTGGTGTGATCCATGGTAAGAAATGAGGCCTTGGGCCAGAGGTTTGTGGCTGGCTGGATGAGAGCAGAACCAGATGCCTTCAGTCATGATATCCAAGTCAGACAGAGCTGGTGAGTTGGGCAAAGCTGCAAATGTCAAATGAGTCTGTAGAGTGCCATGTAGGCTCTGCTGGTTGTAATGGAGACTTGAGGAGGCGACCTTCAAAAGGAGACTTCTAGATCAGGAGCAGACATAACCCAGGATGGGAAATAGCGAGAAGGGATATGGGCTGAGAAGCACAGTATTATTCAGTGTCATTCAGCCAGTGAGCAAGCATTGATTAAGTCCCTACTGTGCACTAAACACTGGGATGAGAACCCTGAGTGAAAGGGACCCACCAGATTATTGAGTTATCTAACCAAAGCTGCCTGTGACCTGACCTTGTCTGTTCCAAGAGATTCATAGACTTCTAGTGCTAAAACAATCCATCAGCAAGCATTAAGTGCCTACTGTTCTGTTCCAGTCACTTTGCTAGGTGATACAAAGCCGCATGTGAAGCATGCTTCTTACCGTACCAGGCTGACTCTGCCCACCACCCCTCCGCCCCCCAGCCTAGAGGCTGGTCTCTTCCCTCTCCCCACCCCCCAAAAATATTCTCCCTCTCTCTCCCACATCCCATTTCATCATTGGACAAATCTGTTAGAATGTTCTTCCTTGCCCTGAAGTGGAAATGGGTCCTTAGTCTGTCCTTTGAAACTAAACAAATTAAAACTAGTCCCAAAGTAGGGGAACGAGGCCCTTTCCACTGTGAGCTGAGATGGAGCAGGTGATATGGGGGAGTGAAATTGACTCCGGACTGCCATCCTCTTTCATTCTCAATCAGCCTATGAGCAAATGTTCAATCAAGCTATCACCCTATATCTCTTCTCCCTTTCATAGTCAAACTTAAAAAAAGGTGTCTCCCCTCTGTGCCTCCACTTTCTCACCTCCCACTCACTTCTCAGCCTGTACAGTGTGGCTTCTTTACCTCACACCATCTGACACATCTTCCTCCCAAGCCTCCCGTGATCTGTTGATTGATAAACCTACAATCTTCTTTCAGCCTCCATCTTTCTGGACTCTGCATGACTGATGCTGCTGCTCACAGCCACGTTAAACTGGAAGGAGCACTAGTTTAGGGATCAGTGGCCCTAGGTTCAAATTCTGCTTCTCATGCATGTTAGCTGTATTATCTCCAGCATGGCAAAGTTTGCTTAGCTATAAAAAGGAGGCATTAGGCCGGGTGTCTTCTGAGACCTGCTCTGGGTCTCGGATCTCTTCTCCCTGGCTTTCCCTGACAGTGGTCTATGGGGCTTCTCTTCCTAGCTACATGACCATCCCATTTTAGTGTCCTTGGTGGGATCATCACCATCATTCATGGCCTGCCCCCTCTCTCCAGATGTTTCCCAGGCCTCTGTCCCACGTCCCTTTTGCTTCCCTCTGTGATCTCAGCTCCCATGGGTTCCACGTGTACATCTAATGAATCTGTGAACATATTCTGTCTAAGGCTCTGTCACTCCTATATTGGGATCCCCTTTGCCTCGCACAGTCCCTGACACACAGTAGATGCTGATGCATATAGGCTGTGTCACTGATAGACTCTAGGTCTTGGACCTTGCATTAGGCTGGGCATGCTGAGATTTCTGAGAAAAATCTAAGAAATCCATTCCTGCCTCCCCAGAGTTCATTACGAAATAATGCTAAGCTGAGTGCTTAGAACTCAGGGAGCTACTAACCTCACACTTGGCCGTTTGTTTTCAGGAAATGTTTCCTCTCTTTCTCAAGTTTTGTCTCTTGAGTTTTTGTCGTTGTTGATGTTGTTTAGGGTGGATTGTGAGCAAGCTCTCCTCTTTCCACCACTTTCTGTTATCTGGGGGAAGATTCTCTGCTAAGTTAGGGCTGGATTTCTGTGACTGCTGTGGGCCCATAGCCCCTCCATGAACCCCCAGTGCCCCCCATTCTCCAGGATGTTCTGGAGCCCCCATCTGTATTACCTGCCCCGAGCCAAACCTTCCTGGATGTTTACACCTTTCAGATACTTATAGATTTGCCTCCTGGCAGCCCTTAGTCATCACTCAGCTGGGATCAACCGCACATATTCAGTTTGTTTCATTTTTCCTCCATAAATCAATCCCCCATTTCCTTCATCACTTGCCTTGCTTTATTATTCCCTCGAGCTGTTTTCATCCATTGCAGATGGGAAAAAATAACCCCGCCATGTTGCTGCAGGAGGGGGAGAGCTCTCCCCAGAGACGTGAAAGGAACAGTCCATAGGTTACACAATAACACGGGTGCAAATCTGTTCTCCCGTTGTTGTGTCTTTGAGAAAGAGCCTGTAAGATCTCTGGGAATGTGGTGCCTTTTCTGCGTGGAGCAGGGGCCACCCTCTCTGCGTCCCATTCTTCATAGACCCTGGACCTTCCCAAGGCCTGTACCTCCAGCTTCCTTCAGCAGGCAGAAGCCTGAGTGTGTGTAGGTTCAAGAAGTACCCACTGCGCTGCCTGCAGAGCTTTGCTGAATTTATAAGATGTCTCTGGGCTCAGTCACCCGGCCTCTCATAGCCTTTGTTTGCATTTCTAATGTTATTATTTTTGCTAGCATTATTACTCCAAGTCTACATAGCGAACTCCTGGTCTGAAAACTCCTTCCACTGCAACGCGCCTGCAGCTGAGGCTCCTGAGTTTAGCAAGGTCCTGGGACCACTTTGGACCAATAACCTCTGTAGTCCCACCCTCAGGTATTTAGGTAAGGAGACAAGGGCCCAACCCAGAGAGGGGAAGCACTAGCAAATCCAGGATGTGAATTGAGAATTTCTGATTTTAAATTTAGTACTTTTTGCAACGGTGAGTTGTCTAGAGACTCTGGGGTGTCAAGGCACTTGCCTAGGGTCACGTAGCCAGGAAGTGTCATAGGACTTGTATTCATGTCTCCCTAACTCTTGAGTCTGGCCCAGGGTCTGCTGCACACACACACACATACACAGACACATACGCACACACATACCACACATACACAACTTTAGCAGAATACCTGAGGGAACTTTGAATGATCACTGTTTGCCTCCATCCATGTACCCTTGACCTAAATAAATCCTGAGTTGGGAATGTTTAAGATTTATAGGCAAAACAAGTCAACAGACTTCAGAGGAAACTACCTCTATTGTACAGTAATGTTGCTAGCCATCACAACTCTTATAACCATTTATAATAATAGTGATAAGAAGCTGAAATTTCTATAATACTTGAAGATTTGCAAAGTGCTTTACAAAAAGGATCTCATTTTATCCTCATAACAATCCTGGGAGGTAGGTGCTATTATGACCCCCATTTTAGAGAGGAAGAAACTGAGGCAGCCAAGGGTTATGGGAACTGAGCCATCAGAGGCACAGGAGATCCATTTCTCCTGCTGCTTCATGCTTGTAGGGGGAGGAGAAGGGAGACTGGGCCTCCCTTGGACTAGGAATGTATTTTCCTCTAGGAGCTTGCTCTCAGTGCTATGTCAAAAGGATGTGTACAACTGGTGTTGTTCTAATGAAATTCAGCCTTTTCACAACTTGGTACTGCAGTTAAGATTGATGGTCACATATAAGGTGAAGCAGATGGCCTCAGAGGAGTCTCCCACCTCTGCTTACTGAGCTTGTGTGGGTCCCAATCTCCTACCTCTAGGGTCAACAATGAATTCCCCTGCATGGCATTTTATGAGTCAGGAAACCCTGAGTTAAGATCTGACCTCAGATATTTATTTTCTGTATAACCCCAGGCAAGTCACTTAAGCTCTGCCTGCCTCAGTTTCCTCAACTGTAAAATGAAGATGAAAGAGCTGCTACTGTCTAGGTTGTTGTGATAATTAAGTCATACAATATTTATAAAGCTCTTAGCCCAGTGCTGGGCACGTAGTAGGTCCTTAATAAATACTTCCTCCTTTTCCAGTCCTCTTCCTCACACCATGTGCTCCGGTCCCATGGGTCTTCTTCCCACTCTCTTCATCTCCATCCACCTTCCTTTCTCGAGCTGGTGGCCACAGTGATGATGCTCTCGTTCCTCACCTCACTGTATTTCTGGGCCTACTCCAAGCTCAGGTGCTAATGTCTTTAGGAGGCCTCCTCCTCTGAGATCTCCTTCCAACCACTCTGTACCTAGCCTACATGCCCTCCATTAAAATGTGAGCTGCTTGAGGGCAGGAGATGGTTTATCTCCCTTTTCCTTTCCCCAGTGTTTTACACACTTCCTAGCACAGAATAACTATGGGGTAGAACTGGATAACAGTGTGGCGGAAATTAGGCATAGACCCATACCTGACAGCGTACACAAGAATAAAGTCCAAATGGGTACATGATTTAGGTATAAAGATTGATACCATGAATAAACTGGAGAAGCAAGGAATAGTGTATTTATCAGATTTATGGAGAAGGGAAGAATTTTTTACTAAAGAAGAGATAGAAAGCATTATGAAATGCAAAATGGATAACTTTGATTACATTAAATTGAGAAGTTTTTGCACAACCAAACCCAATGCAACCAAAATCCGGAGGGATGTAGTAAATTGGGAAAGAATTTTTACAGCTAAGCTTGGGGATAAAGGCCTCATTTCTAGAATATATAGAGAATTAACTCAAATGTGTAATCATACAAGTCATTCCCCAATTGATAAATGGTCAAAGGATATGAACAGGCAATTTTCAGAGGAAGAAATTAAAGATATCTATAATCATATGAAAAAATGCTCTAAATCACTACTGATTAGAGAGATGCAAATCAAAACAACTCTGAGGTACCACATCACACCTATAAGATTGGCAAACATGACAGAACAAGAAAATGATAAATGCTGGAGAGGATGTGGGAGAGTTGGAACACTAATTCATTGTTGGTGGAGCTGCGAGCGCATCCAACCATTCTGGAGAGCAATTTGGAACTATACCCAAAGGGCTACAAAAATGTGCATACCCTTTGACCCCAGCAATATTGCTACTGGGACTGTATCCCCAAGAGATCATAAAAATAGGAAAGGGTCCCACATGTACAAAAATATTTATAGCAGCTCTCTTTGTAGTTGCCAAAAACTGGAAGTCAAGGGGATGTTCATCAGTTGGGGAATGGCTGAATAAATTATGGTATATAATGTAATGGAGTACTATTGTGCCATAAGAAATGATGAACAAGAAGACTTCAGAGAGGCCTGGAAGGACTTATATGACCTGATGCTGAGTGAAAGGAGCAGAACCAGGAGAACTTTGTGCACAGCAACGACCACAGTGTGTGAGAGTTTTTTCTGGTAGACTTGGAATTTTGTAATAACGCAAGAACTTCTTATAAAAAAAAAAAATCCCAAAGGTGGTTCTCAAGGCAAAATGCCTTCCACACTCAGAGAAAGAAATATGGAAGTCATTCACAAAATGGAGCAGATCATGTTTGTGTATGTGTATGTGTTTGTGTATCATGTTCTGATTTGTTATACGATTTCTTTCATTTATCTTAGTCTGACTACATAGCATGACTATAGTGAAAATGTACTCAATAGGAAAGTATATGTAGAACCTATACAGAATTGTATGCAGTCGTGGGGAGGGAGGGGGTTAGTGGGGGGTAGGTGGGGGGGGATAAAATCTCAATTGTATGGCAGTGATTGTTAAGCATTAAAAAATAATAAAAAAAAAATAACTATGTGGTAGGTTTGTGATGACAGACTGAGATTCTGTGGTTGAAGGAACATAGGGTGTTTGGCCTAGAAAAGGGAAGGTGTGGAGGGAGGCAGAGCCTGACTGCCAGGTGTGACTGTCCATCCCTTGGTTCCAGGATTATCAATCCAGGGCTTGAAGGCATTTCAGAGGTCACCTCACCCACTCACCATTTTACAAATGAGGAAACTGAGACCCAAGTGGGTTTGAGTTCTTGCCTAATATCACACAACTCATACGTTCAGATCATACTTATTCTGCTTTCCGAACAGAAGGAAAACAGTGGGTAAGCTGCAAAGAGTCAGAGGCAGGTTGGTTATATGGGAAAAAAATTCCAAAGATCAGATCCACCCAAAAGTAGAAGAAGCAGGGCCCCCATCCTTGGAGGTGTTTTTCCAAGGCTGTATTCCCACATGTCTGGGGTGCTTCAGGGAGAGCTGCTTGTCCGGGGTCAGGTTCCTTCCATCACCAGACTCTATGATCCCATACCACATAGGGCCAGGATTCTACTGAGCTGGACCTGGCTGGCTGTGTTGGACCAGGGTTTCTCCCAGAGCACACACAAGAGGCAGCTACTCTGTGAATGAAACGGGCAGCGGGGATGGGAATGAACTCATGATTTATTCAGATGCTAACAAAGAAAATTGAGAACTGTTTGCTTAAAATTGACACCATTTTTAGCCTAAACATTCTGTATAAATGATACCAGATGACGATGAAATCCCACAGAGGAAAATGCCAATTTTCCAGTAGCATATACCCTGTGGGAAAGGCTGCCTCAAAGTAATGCACTAATAGCTTCCCATTTTGCATTTTTTCACATAATCTGTAGATGTGGACAAGTATTAATAACTGCTCCCTAGATGTCTTTTCCTAGATCTGGGTTGCTATGTGAATCCTGGGGGTGGGGGTGGTGGGAAGCCTCTGAGCACACCCAGAATGTGTCCAGGGACCAAGTCTGAGCTCAAGAGCTGAGCTAGGTAGGGACCTTGGGATGAGGAGACACCCTGTGGGTTCTTGTGTTCCAAGATGGGCTCTGGGGCAAAGCGTGCTCACCACCTGGAGGAATCTGATGAGCGCTCTGCCCCTGTACGGACCATGTGAACCATGGAGCCAGTGCGTTGGAGGAGGAGTGCGTCTCTTCAACTTATTAAAATGGTCTTTTTTTCCCCAATTTTTTAACATTTCTATTTGAAGTTTTAAGTTCCAGATTCTCTCCCTTTCTCCTCTCCTCATTCCATAAGACAGAAGCAATTAGATGTAGGTTACACATGTGCAATTATGTAAAACTTTTCCATATTAGTCATTTTGTAGAAGAAGACGAATGAAAGTGAGAAATAGCATGCTTCCATCTTTATTTAGTTAATCATAGTTCTTTCTCTGGAGGGGGGTGGTATGCTTCATCATTAAACCTCTGGGATTGTCTTCAGTCATTTTATTGCTGAGAACAACTGAGATGTTCACAGTTCTGCATCAAACAGTATCGTCACTGTATACACCCTTCTCCTGGTTCTGCTCACTTCCCTAAGCGTCAGTTAATGTAAGTCTTTCCAGGTTTTTCTGAAATCATCCTACTTGTCATTTCTTGTAGAAGGATTTCTTAAAGTCTGTTCTCTGGAATAAAAATAACAAAAATACTTGGTTGTATTCCTTCTCAGTGCTTTTCCCCCTCCTATGTGATCTCTCCTTGATCTCAGTAATAATAATGGTAATATTTATTATAACACTTTCCATATGTGGTAGTCAGGTTTGCCATCAATTTCATGTAAGGTCACGCATCATAGATTAAGAGTGGGAAAGGACCCCAAAAAGCACGCAGCCCAACCTCCTCACTTTATAGCTAAGGAAAGCAAGATCCTAAGAGGGATCATCTCATGAGAGACTGAGAGTTAGCAGGGATCTTAGAGGCCATGGGGCATAGTGGTTAGGGTCCTGACCAGGGATTAGAAAAGATCTAGGTTCTGATCCCACCTCCAACACTAATTGTGTGGAAAGGAATAGGCGCTTCATTTTCCTGTGCCTCAGCCAACATGTTAAGATTTTCATCTAACAGAAGCCCTATTTGAAATTATACCTCATGGAGGGAATTTCCACGTAGATCTAAGCACAGATCCTTGATTTTTGGGTGCTCAGACCTCTTCAGGCCATCCCCCGTACCAACAACAAAATCTCCAACCAACAGAACTTGATGGATAGCTCAGTCCAAGAGTTTCAGCCTCTACAGTTCCCATAGAGGGGAAACTCTTACCAAAATAGAGCCAACTACTTCCTTTGTAGATGCTACAAAGCCCTCTGCTCTCACACATCCCTGAAGCCACAGTTGCCAAAAACCCAGAAAAGAAGAGGTGTGCCTCCAAAGTCCTTAGAAACTGTCGAGGTGCAATGTCAGAAAGAGATATTGCCTCTCAATGGGAATGACACTGGTAAAGATGCATTGACTTCTACTTTAGCAGCACCCAGAGACCACCAGGGATGTCCCATCATCCCTGCTGCTCCCTGTTGATGTTATTTTCCTCTATTTGAGTGGGAGTTCTTCAAGAGAGAAAGAGAGACCATCCCTACTTGTTTGTTTGTCTCTCCATACTTGGTACTTGAAACAAGGCATTGTATATAGTAGGTACTTAAAACACTTTCTTCAGTTACTCATTCCTTAGTTCATTCATTCATTTATCCATTCTATTTAATCCATATATACATATGTGTAAATGTGTGTATGTATACATGTGTATATGTGTGTGTATGTATAGATATACATATTTATATAATCTTCCCTCTCAATCTTGGATGCCCCTTCAGACCCTGCTTTTCACAAGCAATACATTGACTCTGTATATTCAACGTCTTGCACCCAAGACCTCGTTCCATAATCTTTAGGAATTATACTTCTTGGGAGGTCTCTGTGCTCTGTGATTCATGCC
Source organism: Notamacropus eugenii (assembly GCF_028372415.1). NCBI lineage: Eukaryota > Metazoa > Chordata > Mammalia > Diprotodontia > Macropodidae > Notamacropus > Notamacropus eugenii. The sequence goes on from NC_092877.1 coordinate 380,628,141, forward strand.
TATGTGGCAAACAACCAAAGTTTTGGAGACTTGGGCTTTCAGGTCAGGAAGAGCTTAGCATCATAGAATCTCAGAGTTGGAAGAGATGTCACAGGTCCATTAATCCAGTTCCTACATGCACAGCAATGTCTTTACCTACACACCTCACTAATAGTCTTCCAATGCCTTCTTCAGAGCACCACACCTGCAGTCAGGAAGATTTGGGTTCAAATTCAATGTCAGAAATTTGTGAGTTCTGTGACCATGGGGAGTCAATTAACCTGTGTCTGCCCCAGTTTCATTAGCTGTTAAATATGAATCATAAAAGCGCTGACCTCAAAGGCTTGTTTTGAGGACCAGATGAGATAATATTTGTAGAGCACTTAGCACATAACTTGGCACATAGTAGGCTCTTACTAGGTACCGATCCCTCCCCCCATCCCTCACCCCCTCACCAAGGCAGCCCCAGGCAGTTCTAGTTCTCTAATGCTTTTCTAGTTCAGGATTTTCCCTAGCATTTGTCTAAGTGTAACTTTTTGAGACTTTTCCATGGTGCTCCTAATTTTATCCAGGGCCACAAAGTACACCTGACCTGTCTTCCTCATGACAGCCCTTCAAATTCTCCTGGCTAAAATGTTCCTTATTCTCTGAAACTGCCTTTATGGTCCATAATGTCCTTTACCATCTTGGTTTACTCCTCTCTGGCTTTAATTGAGTTTATCTCTATCCTTCCTGAAACACATAGTTGTGCCCCAACCATTCCTCTGTGTATCAAGATATAGCTTGCTAAAAGCACAGGACATTATCTGTCACTACCACAATGCTTCCACCACTGACCCCAGTTTAATGGGCATCTATATTTGGAGCCCCCCCAATTTCTCTAAACTGATGGCAAAATCAGAACATTTTCCTCCTACTTCATGTCACAATAGAGGCAAAACAGTTTTTCATCCATTTCGTTTATTCCATGTGAATGATTAAGGCAATCGTTTTTTTTTAAGTGAGACACATAAACCTATTTTATTTAGCTCTTCCATGGCCTGAGCCCATTGGGTGGGCTGGGACACAGAAGCCTTGACTTCTGTGTCTTTGCCTGATGGTAAGCATTGTTCTTCCTCATCAGAAAGGAAGGGAGGAAATGCCTGTTCACCAAGAAAGTAACCTTCTATAGTCTTATTTCTTTTCCCTTTTCTGGGCATTTTCCCAGCCAGTGACTTGACCTCTGAATATTCTCCTCACACCCACCTCGCCTCCTGATCCTCCCAGCCAGTGCTTGGGGTCTGAGATTCAAATGCTGCTCCCCAGCCTCAGGGCTTCGGCAGGGGCAGGGCTGCTATTCAGTGTGAGATTAAGTTCAGGTGCTCAGGTAGGGGCAGGGCTGCCTCTCAGGCTCAGTTCCCTCAGGGGGTTTATGCACAGACCTTCAACAATGGATCCAGGATCCTGCCTGCTTGGGGAGCCCTGGTCTGCCACTGCCTCAGCTTCTGCCTCCCGAGGGGGCCTGAGTTATGGGGGCACCCCACTCCCCTCTCGACCCGCCAAAGAGACCCTCTCACCGAACCCCGTCACCTGTGGGTGGAGGGACCTGCGTGGCCACTGGAGATCCCGTCCCTGAAGCCTGCTCAGATCTGTTCCTCTCGGTTCCGCGGCCACAGCAGGACTGGGCTGGGCTCCGCGTCCGCAGCGCGATGGAACTTTTGCGAGAGGTTGCAGGTCCCTCTGGAACAGAAATCTCCTTCGTTCCACTGTTCTGTGGCCTCACTGCTCCAGAATTCGCCGTGAGTTACTTTATACAGATGTTCTATGGGTTGTGGGTTCGGAGCTATGTGTATGTGCATCTTTCTACTCTGCCCTAAACCTATTTTATTTAAAAGAAGATAAAAATAGATGTTTTAATCAAGTTCTGTGGAGAAGTGACTAGCCATTCCTATCAATTGCAGGCCATCTGCCACTCACAAGGCCAGCGAGCTAATGTTGTATGAAGCAGCAAGGCCCCCAAAGGAGAAACAGGAGATAGCATGTGCCAAATGAGTCAAACCAATGCCATCCCCTCAAACACCATTTCTTTTCACAATCTGATAGAAACAGTTCAGAGCCTAGAGCAGTGACCCACAGACTGTCTAGCGCTCCCTGCTTCCATCCTGGCCACCTAATATTTATTATAGACCTTCTGTGTTCCCATCACATGCTAAGTCAGTGTTCACCAGGATACTGGTTATACTGCTTCTATTTCCTTACTTCTCTTTTCTTACTTCCCACTTCTTTCCCACTCCTTGCAGCCATATGTAGGACAAGTGACCCCCGTGAAGATGCCACCCAGCAACAGCCTCTGTTAATGATTTGCCACCAAAGTCTTTGGTACTGTCAAATGGGTCAACACGAGAAACAGAGACAGTTATATCACTGACAGTGGCACTACAGAATATGCCATCTGCTTTGCCATAGTGTGGTAAGAAGCACAGGGCCTTTCCATCTGACTCACAGCTTGAACCACCCATATGGGTTGTCTCAGGTCCTTAAATGAGGCTACCTTACTTTTCTCTTTGTATCCTCAGGGCTTAGCACAGTGCTTTTCTATTCTTTTCTATGTTAAGGTTAACAGGATTATGTGACTTGCCCAGGGTCACACAGTTAGTAAGTGTCTAAGACTGGATTTGAATTCAGGTCCTCCTAACTTTAGGGTGAGTATTCTATCCACTATATTACCTAGCTACCCCACAGTGCTTTTCACATAATAAACACTTTTTTTTTCCCATTCATTCTTTGAGTCATTTCCAGGGGCACTGTACTGGGACTCTCTGCTTTGGGTCACTTTCTCTACTCTTTCACATGTAAAAAGTATTAGTTGGAGCCAATAATCTCATTTAAGATTCATAGCCAATCCAAACATTATGTGGAGGATCCAGGTCTCAGGGAAACCAAGGCAAAAGTGGACCTTTTGACTCCCTTGGAGACCAAAAAATGCTGCCTCACTGAAGAATCTTATCGTGTTTGTAGTGTTTTTTGTTCCTGTCTTTAAGAGGAATTCTTTACAGATTTGTGTATCATTTTATGTAGAGTATTTTGGGAACAGTAGCCCCTTCCCCTCTTGTTGGCAGAGAGAGGAGTTTGAAGGCTTTGACTAGTACACTGACAGTTAAGAGGAAAAAGATGAAAGAATCCCTTAACTCTAATTGCAAGGGAAATTTGGCTCTCTGCAGTCCAGCTTTTGAGATCCCAAAGTGCTTCCTGAGAGATGGTACTGCTAGTTCATGTGATCTTTTGAAAAGGCTGATACACAGGCCATTGGATAATGAGGTGAGTCAGCCTTCTGGCCTGTACCTCGGGGCTGTCTGGATGTCCTTGTGATTCTTAGAGTCTGTGAGTGTACCTTCTTCATCTGGAGTTCTGTTTGTGGGAGCTTATGTAAGACATGAAGTTTTGTGTACTCGACTTCATGCTCTCTGCCTGGAGGAGAGTCGGGGTCACAGCAGGAATGAGGTGGCAACATTTGTTAGAATTTAGATGCAAGCACTCTATGTAGTTGCCAAAAACTGGAAGTCAAGGGGATGTCCATCAATTGGGGAATGGCTGAATAAATTATGGTATATGAATGTAATGGAGTACTATTGTGCCATAAGAAATGATGAACAAGAAGACTTCAGGGAGGCCTAGAAGGACTTGTATGACCTGATGCTGAGTGAAAGGAGCAGAACCAGGAGAACTTTATGCACAGCAACGACCACAGTGTGTGAGAGTTTTTTCTGGTAGACTTAGATTTTTATAATAACACAAGAACTTCTTACAAAAAAAAAAAAATCCCAATGGTGGTTCTCAAGGCAAAATGCCTTCCACACTCAGAGAGAGAAATATGGAAGTCACTCACATAATGTAACAGATCATGTTTGTGTATGTGTATGTGTTTGTGTATCATGTTCTGATTTGTTATACGATTTCTTTCATTTATCTTAGTCTGACTACATAGCATGACTATAGTGAAAATATACTCAATAGGAAAGTATATGTAGAATCTATACAGAATTGTATGCAGTCGTGGGGAGGGAAGGGGGAAGTGGGGGGTAGGTGGGGGGGATAAAATCACAATTGTATGGCAGTGATTGTTAAACATTAAAAAAAAATACAATTGAATAATAAAGGTTCTTGTAGTCAAATGAAAAAAAAAACAAAAAAACAAAAAAACAAAAAAGAATTTAGATGCAAGATCTAGGATCAAACTCTGGGGTAATCTTAGAAGTAACAACCAGAATGCAGTGGAAAGATGATCACTTGGTGTCAAAGGTGCTGGACCTCGCTTCAAGTCCTCACTGTGACACTTACTGTCCCTTTGACCTTGAGGGAGTCATTTTATGATCTTGTGGCCCAGTTTCCTCATCATTAAATGGAGAGATTGGATAGAGAACTTTTGAGATCCTTTTGGCTTTTCATCTGCGTCATATATTGATGGAAGGACCTTCCATCCTGGGAGCTCCTCCCTTAGCAGGGAATATTGGGTAGCTGCTCCAAACCTTATATACACAGTGGCTTCCATTAAATTCTCAAGACATTTCTCACAGTTCAGTGTTTGAACAACACTGATTCACTGAACATGGTAGAACCTGATTCACAATGTCACGTACTCTCCATTATTCCAGAGATTATACTTGCCTTTCTTTACTCTCTGGCTGATTCTTCCTCCCTCTTTCCCACTACCCTTTGGGTCCACCTTTGTTGTCAACAGTTGGTATGCAAGGAATGCATTCATACTCTGCAGTTATTCTAAACTTGACCTAATTAGGGGAGGTGCTTTTCTGCCCAAGAGTATCTTGAGATATGTTCCAGTCCACCCAGGACTGACAATATCATTGTCTGCTATTCTGGTCTGAGGTAAAACCTCCACTCTTTGGAGATCTGAATCTGAGGATTCTTGGATGGCTAATGGTACACTGGAATTGGAGACAGAGGATTTCGGTTGGAACCTTGGCCCTGTTACCACACAACTGTGTGACTGTGCCAGTCATATCATTTCAGTGCCTACTGTGTGTTAGGAACCACGTATTTAAAACACTGGAAATCTAGACACAGGACAATGAAGGAGTTTGGATTCTCAAAGAGCTTATTCAATTTATTTTTGAGGGAGAAGTGGGGAGTCAGTCAGTAGTCAATCATTAAACATAGATTAAACACCTACTGTATGCCAGACACTGTCCTAAACCCTGGGGATACAGAGGAAGGCAAAAGAGGTCAAGGGAGGTCACAATCTAATGAGGGAAATGACATTTAAACAACTAGGAACAAACAAGATATCTACAGGATAGATTGGATTGTTGTCAAGCAACTCAAGGAAATGAGCCACTGAGCCCCGTGGCTGCAGTGAGGCTGTAATAGGATCATTGGTTTAGAATTGGACACGATCTCCGAAGTCCTCCAACCCTTACTCCCTACCCATGTTATAGATGAAAACTTGAGGCCCAGATGGGGCAAAGTTCCATTTCCTACCATCCTTCCATCATTAACATGTTTGCTATCGTGGCATTTTCCTGAATTTTTCACTGCTTCTCATGGCATCTATCCAATTGTTTGCCAAATCCTGCTGGGTTTACCTTGATGGTATCTCCCTCACTTCTTCTCTTCTCCCTTCATGCTTCTTACACCTTAGTTAAAGCTCTTATCACCTCTCTCCTCGATTATTACAAAACCCTCCTAATTGCTTTTCCAACCTTAGCTTCTTCCCCACTGTGGTCCATCCTAAGCATTCTGCCAATTACTTTCCCCTAAGTACAGATCAGACCATGTGACTCTACAGCTCAAACCACCCTGGTGATTTCCTCAGATAAAATATAAGTCCATCTGTTTAGTTTTTAAAGCCCTACACACCCTGGCACCAACTCCTCTTTCCAGCCTCATTGGAAATTGCTCTAGACGTTCCCACACTCCTTTTTTCAGCCAAACTGGCCTCCTCTCTCTTCCTCACACATGACACGCCATACCTCATCTCCATTCCTAGACACTGGCTGGCCCACATTCCTAAAATGTCCCTTCTCCTCACCTCATCCTCACCTCGTCACTCTTTCTCTTTCAGAAGCATGGTGCCATACACAGTATTGGCAGCTGGGAATCCTTTTCACTCACTTCTTCTCCCTTTCTGGGCACTAGATGCCAACTATAGAGCTAGCGATGATTTAGAATATGAATTAAAACAAGTGTGAACAATTTAGTAAATATTTTTAATAAAAACATATTTCATAAGATAAATAACTCATGATACATCCGTGATAAAGGACTTTCTAGTTTTCTGTGGCACAGTGGGTGTTATTTCAAAGGTCATTTGTGCTTAGACCTTTTTCAAGGTCAGACACGAAATAGCATCAAGAAAACGGTGTCTTGGGGCCATATCTAGTATGGTACATTATTTGATGGTAAAGATCTTGGATCAGGATGATTTAAAACACATCAGATCTTAGAGGTCACCCAGGAATAGGAACATAAGATCTTAGATTTTGTGGGGGAGAGACTTTCAAGGTCACATGATCCATCTTATTCCTTTTATAGATGAGGTATCTGAGGTCCCTGTGGCAGCTTTTTGGTGCACTAAATAGAGAACTGGTCTGGAGTCAGAAAGACTGCTCTCCCTGAGTTAAAATCTGGCCTCAGATACTTCTAACTGTGTGACCCTGGGCAAGTCACTGCACCCTGTTTGCCTCTGTTTCCTCATCTGCAAAATGAGCTGGAGAAGGACATGGTAAACCACTGTTGTATCTCTGTCACAAAAATCCCAAATGGAGTCATGGAGGGTTGGAAACGACTGAACAAAGTAACTGAGGCCCTAAGAAAGTCAGAGGACTTGCCCAAGTCTACACAGGTAGTAGGTGACAGAAGAGGGTTTCAGAATTGTAGCCCTTCACTAACCCATCTTAGTGTCATTCAGATGATTGAAAAGGTAAAGGAATGAATGATTGACTAATTGAATGATTGAATGTATAAAAAAACATTTATTAAGGACTTGCTTTGTGTCAGCTACTGCTCTGGAGATGCACATTAAAAGGGGTAGGGGAGGGGTGGCTCAGTCCTCTGGGAGTTACATTCTCTGTAACTGGTCAGACAACCCAGAGGAGTGATGTACAGGAAAGTCAGTAGAGGTGAAGAAGGAGACTTGGATGGATGACTGAATGGGCTGTGAACTAAGTCATGGTCTGCCATCTAGGATCAGCAGGGAGGTTTTGTGTGCTGATACAGACATACGCTGCTATTCCAGCCCCATTAATACATCTATTTTAGGTGAAATAGAACAGTTAGGTTTGAGCTGAAAAGGAGGTGGTTGGTGTCGTGATGTAGAAAGTGGAAGTAACATTTAAAAGGTACTGATCTGTTAAAGAATAAGACCTTTCTTGAAGCTCCCCACTGTCTAGTGCCTTCCTCTCATAGATTAGTTTCTGGTTTGCACATGCTTTGTACATTCTTATTCATTTGCATATTTTCTCCCAGAAGTATGGAAGTTTGCTATTGGAAGGGACGATTCTGTCTTTGCAGGCTCAGAAGTTGGCACTAGCCCTGGCACGTACCATGAGCTTAACCAATAAAGGCTCACTGAATGAGGGTTGCTTCGATATTTTCCATGGCTCACCTGGATTCATTAACTTGTTTTCGGCCTCATTTGGCATATTTGTGTTATACGTTGGATCCTATGGGTGGGAGAGTGGGTACAAAGACCAAAGCATCCATCCCAGCCCCCAAGGGCCTTGTTCTTTGCAGACTAGTAACTGTTCTGATGCAGCCAAGATACCTTGTTGTAATATTTCACCCCATCAGTGAAAAAAGAATGCTATTTAGCATCATCATTTCTAAGAAAGCAGGTCCCAGGGCCACTACCAGGGTTTTCACCTGCTTTGTCCTGTGTGCCAGACCATGACATCCTGGAGGATGATTCTACTTCAGCCAGTCACAGCCCCAGCTTCCCAGAATGGTGCCCCTAAATCACAGGTACCCTTAAGGCAGCACTATGTTCAGTGATTTCTTATTTATTTATTTAATTTCAGTGATTTCTTTTGAACACATTAGGGAATTGTGTGGAATATTTTCAAGACACTTCCACCAAAAAGCAGCAAATACCTGGAAGCTGCATTAGGTTGAAGCCTCGCCCTAATCTGAGAAGACTTGGCTGCCCAGAAACATTCTTTCTCCCTGGGCCCGGTCCCAAAATGTATGAATTTACCATCTCTCCTGGATTCTGGGAAGATGTCATGAACAGCCTATATGGTTTTGAACATGGCTGGACAGAAAGAGAATCAGTGATTGATTTGGGACATTCTGAGTCTTCCTGGCCCAGCTTCTGTGAGTTGGTATCTGTGCCTTGAGCCTCCAAGAGCAGCTTGGGGTGGAAGGTTAAAGAAGTGTGGATAAGGCCAGCTATGCAGATGAGCCTGTGGCCTGGGCTGGCACCATGAAGCTGTGGACACTGGGGATCCATAATCAGAATGGAAAATGTCCTTCTTCCCTCCCAGCACTGGTAGTGTCTGGCTTTATGGGCCCCATCGTCTCTTTCACTGGAAAAAAGGGAGGGTGCACCAGCTGTCGATACATGTGCCAACCCATGTGGCAGTGCCAGTTTAGATTCCATGAAGCAACATTTAATAAAAAGACTGCCTTCAGCTTGGCCATTTTGAGTTTCTGGGCATGGCAATTTGAGGACTTTCATTGGTTCCCTGGGCCTCATTCACTGCATTTTATATCCCTCCTGTATCCATGGACCCACTGAGTTCCATTGTCCTCAGCTACTCTGGCTCTCCCATCATCACCATTCATGAGTGTCTTGTGCCAGCTCTTAGCCCATGATAAAGCTTCTTGGGAGCCACTGAAGTCAGTCATCTTCCCCATATACTCTTCTGCCAGCCCGCGATGTGAGTCCTTAGGTTTTCATAGCTGGGGGATGCCGAGATGCTTGTCTCACAGATGGGCAGTGATGAGATGGTAGAGTGTGGTTAATGGAGTGTAACCCAAGCTGGCCTGGAGGAGGAGGGTGGCTCTGCCCAGCTGATGAGAATTCTCCTGTCCCTTCCAAGAGGTTCTCCGAAAGGCATGGCCCTAATTTGTCATCCTGCTAAAATGGAGCATTCGCAGTGCTCTTCCTTTTCTGCTGATGCATGGGGTTATTTTTATTTATATTTTTTGCCTTGCCTCTGTTCTTGTGAATCCAGTGCTGGCACAGGTGCCAGACTGACTGTCTCAGAGGTCAATGCTCTCTCCCTGTATTCCCCAAAGAGGCAGGGTCTGGGCCCCTTCACATCTGAGCTGCTCCCTGCCATTTGGCCACTGACTTAAGACAATCAGGTGAGATCAGGAAGGGTGATCAGTGACTTGTCTGATTAATTCTGTTAGTAAATTCTAGAGCCAGTATTTAAAGTTAGGTCCTGTGACTTCATAGCCTTTACCTTTCCACGTATCCACCCTGGAAGAAGTTAGGTATCCCCGGGAAAGATTAGGTTAACTTCCCAGTTTTAGCACCAATATTCCCAGATTCCCCTGCCTAATGGAAAATGAAGATGACACAGGTTTGGCCACTATTTCCCTTTCCCCCATAAGCCAGGTTTTATTCTCCTGCAGAACAAACAATGTAGAATATTGGGGTTGGGACCTTAGAGGTCCCCCTGCCAAATGCCTCCATTTTAAATGAAGAAAGAGATCAGATACCACATTCCAAGAAGGGAAAGAGATATCATGTCTGAGAATAACCTGTCCTGAAAAACCAAGTATAATCCCACAGGGAAGAGAAATAGACCTTAAGCAGAACAGAGGAAACAAAGGCCCTAGGTGGTTAATTTACTTTTTTCACCTTTTTTTCTCGACCTTTTAATTTTTTATTGTCTCAACTCAAACAGATAAGCATTTCCATATAGATAGCCAAACCCCGAAAGGATAATTGTTTGTGAAAATATGAATGTCCATTTCATACTAATTCCTTTTAAAAGATGTATAAAATGAATTCCTCATGTTATTTTCTAAACAGGCCAGCTTGTCTGGGCCTCCTTCTATTCTCTGTACATTAAAAAAATGCCCTCTTTTTCCCCTTTCAAAGTCCTCATAGAGTGCTTTAGGATTAGCAGAGCATTTTGCAAATGTTATCACATTTTATCCTCATAGGAACCCCAAGAAGTAGATATTGTTGTTATTATCCCCTTTTAACAGATGAGGAAATTGAGGGAAATAGAGTCTTGACCAGGGTCTTACACTTAGAGGGTGTCTGAAGTTAGATTGAACTTAGACCTTCCTGACGTCATGACCTGCGCTCTATCCATTACATTGTACAGCTGCCTCATCCCACCTCCTCCAATCTTGCCCCTAACAAATTCTAGAACTTTCGTCAGAAATGCTTGGTAGTCCTCTATTCTGTGAAAACTCCTTTTCCCTCTCTGTAGAGTTATGCTCAGCTTTGAAGGTTGGCATACTTTTGTCCAAAAGTCAATATCTTTTGACTTTGGAAGCATTATATTTCTAACTCTCCTCTCATATTTGGAAGATACTTCCAGGTCTTGTATGACGTTGATGATGGTTCCGTGGTACTTGAACTCCTTTCTTGATGCTTCAGGAAGCTTTTCTTTGATGCAGACAAGTGTCTATGACATTCTTGAGAATTTTTGAAATTTCTTTTAAGAGGTGAATGGTTGGTTCTTTCTGTCTTCTCTTTGCCCTCTGACTCGTGGAGCTGAATTGTTTTCATGTATGATTTATTTAATTATGTATCCGAGACTTTTTTGTTTTGTTTTACTCATAATTTTAAGGGAGTCTAATAGGCTTCAACTGAATGGTTTTTCAAGTCAATATTTTAGAATTTTCTTTCTAATTTGCAAACTTAATTTTCTTCTAAATGTTTTGCTCTCTAATAGTCATTTGTTTCTGTTTGTTTCCTTCTCCGGAATTTAGTTTCTTCGGTAAAGTTTGGTAGTTTCTTTTCTAAACTATATCTTCTTTCATCCTCCTCTACCCTCAGCAAGATCTTTCACTTATATTTTTATTGTTATCAGTTGCTTCATTTCTTCCAGGTCTTCTTTTAGACCTTTGGGGAAATCTTTTTTTCTTTGAGTCTTGACTTGTGGTTATTATTTAGATATCTGCTCATCTAGCTAAGTTTTTGACCATCTCTACACCTTGATTTGTGCCATCTTTGATTTATTCTTTTCTTCTGCTCTATGCCCGTTGAGCTTTGTGCCAGGGTGAGGCTTTAGGGTGGGATGGTCATCTCTCATTGTTCTCACTCCGGACCACTTGGATTCTTGCACCCATGAAATCTCCATTCACTTATGAGAAAGGACACCTCTGAACATCCTAAAGCTTTGCTTGGTCATTGAGCTTGGGCACTGTGTTGCACAGGGCCACATCAGAAATGACTTGGTGGCAGATCCAGATTTTGAGCCCAGGTTTCCTGGGTGCGTGCCTGTTCCAGGTTGACTTTAAGTAGTTACACGCATTAAGATGTTCTATGACAGCTGTTGTGTTTGTCTATCCTTCTCTCCTCAATGTGAAGGCCTTCTCCTGCCTCTACGTATGCATGCTGGGTGTCTTAGGACCCTGGGCATTTCCTAGTGTCTCTAAGATGGTTTTCTCCAACCTGATATCTTTCAGGCCGCTGTGCCCGCTGTGGTGAGAATGTTGTTGGTGAAGGCACCGGCTGTACCGCCATGGACCAAGTCTTCCATGTGGACTGTTTCACCTGTGTCATCTGCAGCACCAAGCTCCGTGGACAGCCCTTCTACGCTGTTGAGAAGAAGGCATACTGTGAGCCTTGCTACATAGTAAGTGTTTGGAACCCTTCCCTGTCTGCTGGTCCTAGTCCTAAAGGGAGGGTCAGTGCCTGTTCTCTCCCTACTCATCAACTTGTTGAAGGTCTGCTTGTGTCAGGACAATGCTGTGGTTGGTCTGATGTATCAGCAAGACGTGGCTTCAGCCCACAATGACAAGGCCTTCTGAAAACCCTCCAACCTCCTCATTCCTCCCCCAACTCCATGTTAACCTTTCTACATAAAGACTCGATCACCTCGCTCCCTGCCATCCCATTTTACTCATGCGCTCCAGGGTTCAGGCTGTTTCATAATAGATCCTTTACAAGTGCTAGCTGACTAATGTATTCAGGGAAACATTGTCCTCCTCTTATCTTCATTGGGTGTTTATGTGGAAAGAATTAAACAAGAAAAAACTGTAGTTAGGAGACACCTGGGTTCTTCTCTGATCTCCATCTCTTGCTGGCTATATGACCAAAGGCTAGGTGATTGGCCTTTCTGAGTCTCACTTTCTTCATCTGAGTGATGAGGGTAATAAATTCTTGCTTCATCTGCTTTACAAGAATGTTACAAGAGTCAAAACAAATTATGTATTTAAGTCTTATTGCAATTCTTTAAAAATTACACACATAGACATCATTGTTAATTGAAGAGACAAAGTAGTATAGGGGAACCTGTAAGGAAGAGACAGCTAGTGCACAGTGAAAAGAACATCAATTTTGGAGGCAGAGCCTGGGGTCTAACCATGCCTGTGATACCTGTGTCACCTTGGACCAGTTATTTGACCTCTCCAGGCCTCAGTTAACTCATCTGTAAAAGGACAGAACTGGGCTAGATGGACTTTAAGGTTCTTCCTAGTTCTGAGCTCACAATCCAGTGATACCCTATGCAGAATTCTCAAACAGCACAGCCATGCATTTTTAAAAATAATATCTCTCAGTCAATAGTTATTCAGTTATGGAATCATAATCCTAGTGTATTTGAGTTCAAAGGGACCTTTGAGATGAGAGAGTCAAAAGATCATGCCCCTAGAGCTGAAAGAGAAAGTAGAGGTGATCCAGTCAAACCTCCACATTTTACAGATGAGGAAACTGAGATGCATGTAGAGGAGATCCTGTCTCCCTGAGGTAGCGCTTTGTATTTTGGGACAACTTCAATGACTAGGAGTCCTGCCACTGCTCAGGGGATGAGTGACAAAACCAGGACTGGCCAGCAGGCCTCCTAAAGCCCCTTCCTCTGCATTGTGGGCCCTTTCTGACTCATTCAAATTGATGGGCTTCTCAAAACCCATCTATTTCTGTGATACAGCATGTCTAGTCTCATCTAATGAACTTTTCCTACTAATCCTTCATTATAGCTCACAGTAAAAATGAATATCAATACTCTGAGTTAATTATTATTTACTTTAAAAAGCAAACACAACCTGCTTTCCAGGAGCCCAGGTTAGCATTTCTAAATTGTCTTCCTGATTCCTTATTGTGGGTCAACAAAACTTACTGTTTCTTTGTGGGATGGATTTTGAATTGATGGTAGTTTCTTAATTTCCCTGCCATCAGATAATTGATCAGCTTTGGGAACCTGAACGATACTGTTGTTCTGTTTTCATTTAGTTTTTTTTTTTTCTAAAGAACAATGTAATCACGGTGTGAGATGGCAGGCAGGGTAAGTAAAGATGGCCTCTACAGTCAGGGGCTCAGATAGAGTTTTTCCCACTTATGTGACCTGGGTCTGCTTACTTTTCCTTTTTAGACCTGAGGCAGGTCTCTAAGACCTGGTACTAAGTGAGAAGTGGGTTTTGATCTGATGTAATGTTGTTCAGTGAAATCCCATATTGTTGACCGTGATGGAATCACGTCTAAGGTTCCTCAGGAACTGCTGAGGTATGGTGGCCTCTTCTTCCCTGGAGATGCAGTGGTCGAGTCTGAAGATCTGGGTTTTAATCCTAAATTTTGTGTGACAGATATAACCTTGGGCAAGTCAGCCTTCCTGGATTTCATCTTCTTTGTTCCCCAAAGATCCCATCTGGGCCTAAGTCTTGTATTCTGGAAATTGCCCCAGAAGCTGCCATCCTGGGGTTTTTGTGTCTGCTTTATAAAAGGTTCTTTCATCCCTCTCACTTCATCATTGGGTTCTCTAGCTAGCTCTGTCATAGGTTGGCACTGCCCCTACCAGCCCTGGATTCTCCACTGTTGTTCTTCCACACACCTTAATCTAGTCTAGAAGGTGGCACTTGCACTGAGTTATAAAGTCAGGAAGACCTAAGTGTGAATCTTTACTCCAGTACTGTGGAGGTATGAATTCTAAGAGGTACTGAAGAAAAGCAACTTCATTCCTAAAATAGGGCAACAGGTTGAGCAAAGGCATGGTGACTAGAGATGACATGTTGGCAGGCCAGTTTGCCTGGAATGTAGAGTTTTTGAAGGGGAATAATGATTGTTAATCCTGGAAAGTTGGATTGGAGCCAGATTGTAGAGGTCTTCCATAGCCAAAAAAAAAGTCACCCATCATTTTGTTTTAGAGTTGATAGGGAGCCATTAAAGATTTTTAAGTTAGGGAGTAATGTCATCAGACCTTTTTTTAAAAAAAATAATTATCATTTTTGCAGCTGTGATGAGGTCTTTCCTCTCCAAAAATACTACCATAACCACACATATTGTAAAGTGTGTGTGTATGGTTAAAGTTGTAGTTGTACTGAATGTGTGTAAATATATATTCAAAAACAATGTTAAAGACTAGATTGAGTATATAGAACAGTGGACTTGGAGTTAGGAAGACCTGAGTTGAAATTCCACCTCAGCATCTTATTAGCTTTATGACCCTAAAAGGTCCATTTCCCCTCTAGGTCTATGTTTCCTCATTTATAAAATGAGAAAGTTGGACTTCGTAGCTTCTCTGTTTCCTTCCGACTTTAACCCTAAGATCTGGAGATTGTGTATCTATGATCCATCCATCTCCCCCATAAGTGTGGACTAAGACCCGAGAGTCTTTTAGAGAGCTGCCTCATTCACCTTTTCACCATCCCTTCCATTTTTATTTTCCCTACCTGAAATGTGCTTAAGTCCAGAAGAAATCAGGAATATCTGGGAAGTATCTATTCCTAAGGATGAGAAAAGCCCAGTGGCTACAGGTGAAGTGAGCATCCTTTTTCCCCTCTCTTACTTAGAGTTTTGATGGAGTTCCTTCTGGAAGCAGGGGACCTCCAGGTATCCCAGAGAGATAAAGTTGAATTGTCATGAGAATTCAGTTAAGTTTTGCTAAGAGGCCCTCAAACAATATTTGTTCATGGAGTGTAGCTCAATACTTGGAGTTGAGATGATGGTGCTTGGGTCTGGATTTTCATCATTTTGCTGTCATCTGGATGACTGCTTTTTCCAGAGGCTACCCCATATTTTACTCTACAAATGTATAACTGATTAAAATGACATTGGGGATGGAGGAGGCCAGGGAGTCTCATGGGAAGCTGAGCTCAGGGTCTAGCTGCTTCCAGGTGAATCTGTTTGAACAGAATAGTAAACCACGGGATCATCCAGCAGAGAGCAGAAAGGGCTTTTATCCCACCCTATTCATTGCATGATGAGGAAACTAGGACTTAGAGAGAAGAAACTGCTCAGCGTCATCTAGGGAGTAAGTGGCACCACCAGCATGTTGGCCCTGGTCCTCTGCCATCAATTCCAGGGCTTATTCCATGACTTCATGTTGCAGAGACTGTGTCCGCCACTTTGATCCATTTTCTGCAAACTAGGCCCACTCTCCTATTGGTTCTGGAACAGCCTTAATATGAACATCCATGAGGATAGTTTTACTTCCACTCAGTATCTCTGATACTCACTTGATCTCTCAGTTTGGATCAGACCCCATGGAGATAGGAGAAAATAGAGAAATAATTGAATTGCCTACTAGTCTTGTGATTAACTCATGGCTGCCAGAAATTTTCAAACCAATGGTAGAGATAATGATAATTACTATCCCTAGTGTCTGTTCTTTACCCAAATCCTCATTCAGAGCACATCTTGGTATAGACATGTCTGGGAGCTCTTGAGGCCTTGGTCACCGGGACACAAGTTTTAACTTGGATCTGGTTAAGCTGGAAACACTTCACAGATGTCTGGGAAAGAGCTTGGTGAAGCTGACAAAGTCCATCTCCAGGGAGGCCACAGGCTAGGGGCATTTTCAATCCCTGTAAACCTCAGATTCCATCCATGCCAAAAAAAATTAAAAATGAAAAAAAAATCCTCATTAGTGGATGGAAGACCCATAACACCTCCCTCCAAAGGTTGTTGCTGTGATGTAATGAAATCATATTTGTAAAGTACTTAGCACAGTGCCTGGCTTGTAGTAGGTGATTACTTAATATTTAATAAAAGCAATCATGTATCATACATATAACTTGAACTTGGAGCTGAATTAGGACACTTATCCTTTCCTATGAATGAGCAAGGGTTTGAATTTAACTTTTTAGGTTACACAGAAAGATGTAGTGCTTAGAGCACTGCCCTTGTAGTCAAGAAGACCTGGGTTCAGCTTTGTAACCCTGGGCATCTTCATTTGACTCTAATGTGTTCTTCAGTGAAACTAAAGAGCTAAATTAAAGCTCAAAAACCTGTGATCTTCTGATAACCCTAGAACAGGGTGAAGGCTCCAAGTTTCATTTCAAGTCAGGTCATCAATCAATCAACAAGGATTTATTATGCACTTACTGTGTGTCGGATGCTGGAGATATGAAGACAAAATGAGATGTTTCCTTATTGGCATGTAGTTTACATTCTATTGGAAGAGATAACATGTACATTTATAGTTTATTTTAATGAATCCAAAAATGAATTAGAGGTGTTAGAGAGGGGAGCAGCAAGGGGTTGAAGGAAAACTTCGAGCAGAATATGGTGCTCCCATGAGTCCGGAAGGCAACTGTGCAGGACATACTCAGTTAGGGGGAGCTGACAGTGTCTGAGATCTGGTCTCTCCCCAGTCATTTTCCTCATCATCTCTCCTTGCTCACACAGAGCAGTCTGGAGCCCAAGATTTTTCATTATGGTTAAAGCCTAAGTGATTACTTTGCTTCTGAAAATAGAATGTTAATTTCCCAGGTGTCTGAAGAGGAAAGTAACTTGGCTAAAAGCATTAGCAGGAAACATGTCCATGTTCTTTTGAACCCTAATATCAACAAAGGGCTCCAATTAAAAGCATTCAAAACTTTGAGACCACGGTAAGTGGTTGAGTTTGGTACTTAGGCAACAAAAAAATGTTTTCTCATGTTCTTTGCTCTTCCTTCTAAAGCGTTCAAAGAGCAATTATGACTGAGACATTAAGTGGGTGGGAGAAACAGAGACTGAATAAGAACCCACCCACCACCCAGTACACTCTCCTCACACTCCCTTTCCTTTCTCATGAGCAGAGAGAACTCAGCTTGGTCAGTCATTCTTTTTCCCCTGATACCACTACTGTGCCTGGTACTCCCCCAGCACTGGCCCATGGTGGAAGAAGAAGTTGAGAGGCCCAAGCAATTCTGCAAGGCTAGAATTTGAAGTGAAAGGACTGTACAGCGTGCTTGGTTTTTATCCTGTTCACCATGCTGTCCTTTCCCTGCAGTGGGTAGTAAGGAGGTCTTTCCATACATAGTTAGGTATAGTTGTGATTGCTTTCTGATCTGAGTTGGACTAAGTGGCCACTGAAATTTCTTCAGATATTTAAATGCTCCAATGACATGACCTTATCATCATTACCATTGTCTACAAAATGATTGTTACTTGGTGAGAATGTAAAGACGAGACTTTAGGCTGTTGCTCCAGCTGAGCTAGAGGACTTCAGGGCATAGACACACCCGTTTTTCTTACCAAGGATAATTGGCTCTAAAGAGCTACATAAATGTGGAAAAAAAATGTTTTGAAAAACACTTCTCCGATTAATGAGTATTCTGATTATGACCCTGTAGTTATAAAGTACCTTCTTGGTCTCCAAGAAGTTTCGAGACTGCCTGACAATGTGTTGATGAGCCCTGTCTCTAGAAGGTGCCTTCCTTTCAAGGAACTCAAAGCATTTTATGGATGTTACTGCCTCAAGTCTCTTAGCATCAGGCAAGATTGCCAGGAGGCATGCATCATTATCTCCATTTACAGGTGAGAGAAAAGGAAACATGGGACAAGGGCAAGAGCTGCCCACTAAAAACCAAGTAAGTGAGAGACAAAAGCGGAGGCTAGTTCTATCTGACCCACCTAGGTGAATGCAATCAACATTGAGAGAAGAGAATTAGTCTAGAATGGGAAGGAACCTTAGAAATGTTATTACACCATACTCATTTCTCAGAAGAAGAAACTGAGGCTCAAAGAGGTAAAATGAAATTTCCAATGTCACCTATTTGTTGATAAAACTTGAACTACATTCCAGGTGTCCCAAGCCCTTCTAAAAGTATTGAGTCACCTTGTACATATGCCTTGTTTTGTATCCCCAGGGTTTAGCACAGTACCTGGCACATAGTAGATGTTTAATAAATGCTGACTAAATTTGATCAAATTATTGCTTTCCTGTGGAACTGAAATGGAAAGGTACTTAAAGATATGTTTAATTTTATGTGATACGTGTAAGCAAAGAGTTACCGAGTCCAGCCCTTCTGGAAAGAGGAAGATTCTCCTGTCCTGTCAGTGTCCTAAGGTCCTCTGGGACTTAATCCCAGTCTTGTTATACAACCTTCTCCCATCCCCAGATATGTCTCTCCCCCTTGCTGCTGAATTCTGAGTTCTTCTAGGCTTTGCCCTGAGCTCTGATGCCACACCCATGTAGGCTTTTGGACCTTTGCGTTCTCTTTACAGCTAAATCATTTTATGTGTTATTTCCCCCAAACAGAGCGAGAACTCTGGGGCAGCTTGTCATCCTTACTTTTCCATTTGTATCCCTAGTGTTTACTATTGCGTTTGGCACACAGTTAGTGCTTAAGGGCAGCTAGGTGGTAACAGAGTGCACAGAGCGTGAGACCTGGAGTCAGAAAGACCTGAGTTCAAATCCAGTCTTAGACTCTTACTAGCTGTGTGACCCTGGGCAAGTCACTTGACCCTGTTTGCCTCAGTTTCCTCATCTGTAAAATGAGCTGGAGAATAAAACTGCAAACCACTCCAGTATCTTTGCCAAGAAAACCCAAGTGGGTTCATGAAGAATAGAATAGCACAGAAAAGGACTGAACAGCAACTGCTTAAAAAATAATTTCTCATGAAGTCATTCACTGAAGCTCTTTAGTCAGGAGATTCAAAGAAACCTAATCCCTCAATAATCCAATAATGGTGAAATAGGGTGTTGTATGACTGACAATTTGAAATCTCTTACAGATTCCAAAGAACTTTAAATGAATATCCCTTAAAGGGGGGTGGAGAGGCCCATGGGGAGGGTGAGCAACCTACAATGATTTTCCAGCGTGGAGTTGCACAAAAACACAATAATGAGTATCACCAAAGCAAGGAATGGTAGGAAAAGAAGATGAGCCTTTCTGAGGTCCAGAGTAAGGGATAGTTTAGGGATAGCCTGTGTGATCCAATGAGGTCAGGAGAAAATGAGGATACTGAAAACATGGAGTGGTAGACCTTGTGAAGAACTTAAAAAGGACAGAAATGAGACTCCCATGGACGAAGTAGCTATGTATCGACTGTGATCTGTGTGATTGAAGGGAATGACCTCATTGTTGTTATGGATGAGATGAAAGATCCTTTGGGCTATTGATTAATTGGCCCATTAGAGCACTGAAGTATTGAAAAAAAATTTAGATTGGGCAGACTAGAAAAAAATGACCTTATTTGCCCAGACTCTGTCCAGCAGGGACGGATGGTTGAGAGTTGCCAGGTCCTGGAAGTTCATACTTGAACCTCCCTCCTTCCCCTGGTTGGGTGGTTTTAAATCAAGCATGAACTCACTGCTCTGCCTCTGGAAGCATTTCAACATCAGGCCACTGCAATAATGGTTTAAGATTATTTAATCCCATTACTTATACACTTCATTAGGCTGAGTGAATTGTTGGCGGGGATTCAGTAAACTTCCTACTCTTGTGATAAAGGAAATGAAAGAAAACCGGGACCAGAGTCTGTTCCTTATTTTCTTTAATATTTGTCTTATATCATTTTAAGGCTAAAGGAATGATAATTGCCCCCTGCTGCAATGTAGTGTGTAATCTCCTCTAGCAGGTTCTTCTGTTCAGCTCTGTACACACTTGGATGGGAAACCAACTAAAACCTTGATTTTTAGACAATGAGGGGGGGAAACAACACACACACACACACACAGGAGAGTTGGTGTTGGGTGGGGAGGGTGAGGAAGAGAAATGTTCCTTTAACTGGCTGGTCTATGGTAAAAATACCAACAACAACACAGCTTGAGAAGGAATTGTAAGCCCCAAGACAAGAGACTGTTCCTTGGCTATTTATGTCACATTTGGTGCCATAGAAATGGTGCCATTGGTAAAAACCAAAGAGGAGCAATATAGATCCTCATTCATATAAACAACTGTAGGGTCTGGAGTTCTACCTGAAAACCATTGGTATAGGGAGGCTTACTCTCCGAGTGAAGATCCTTGACATAGAGAAAGCTAATGAATTTGTGTCAGTCAGCACAAAGGTGCTGTGGAATTAGTTACCCGTAGTTACAATTAGTTTGTTTTTTCTATTAAATCCTTATTGATTTGTTTCTATCACTTACATTCCCAACGTCTCTGCCATTCATCTATTCCAGCAGAGACATCTCTTATAGCAAAGAGGCAAAAAGGGAATGGAAAACAGTTCAGCCAAATAAACACCATATTAGAAAAGTCTGATGTTATCAGTAGTGGTACATTTCTGCAAAGACTGATGGGATTTATCTTGTCATGTCTCTTTTTGGGAGCCATGTTGGTTTGTCATAACTTCCCAGCATTTGATATCATTTGTTTTTCTTTACTATTAGTAAAATCAAGAACTCGGCAAACATTTTAAGGACCTACCATGTGCCGGCCACTCTGCTAAGCACTTGTAATTCCTTCTCTCCTTTGATCCTCCTAACAACCCCGGGAGGTAAATGTTATTATCCAGCCATGATAGGGAGCATGGGAGGTTATGGAATAATAATTTTTATTAGAATCATCGTGATGATCTCATGTTCATCCTTTTTCAATGGGATTCGATAGGAGTCCTGCAATAAGTTGGAGGGAGGGAATAAGCATTTTTATAATGCCTACTATGTGTCAGCCATTGAACTCTGTGCTTTTATAAATATGACTTTGATTCTCACAACAACCCCTGTGAAGCAGATAATGTTATTATCCCCATTTCATAGTTGAGGAAACTGAGGCAAACAGAAGTTAAGTGATTTGCCCAGGGTCAGATGTCTACTATCTGAGTCCAGTCTGCCTGATTCCAGACCCTGCCCTCTATCTACTGTGTCGCCTAGCTACCTAATATTTAATTTATCAGTAATAATATCCACTGATATCTACTTGTCTTTATCCACATATAAGTTTATATCATCTTAAAGTTGGGCAAACACTTTGCATGCCTTATTTAATCTGATCTTGCAAATAACCTGATGAAGTCATTGCTAATGTCATCCTTATTAACTTAGGAGAGAACTGAGTCTGAGTGAAGATAAGTGATTTTCCCAATGTCCCACAGAACGTAATGACCAAGGCAGCATTCAAACCCAAGGCTTCTTGCCTCCAGTTCCAAGTCTTTAGCCTCTGTCATGGTACATTTTGCCTACTGGCAGGCAAGCAATCTGGGACATTTGGGGCAAGTTCAGATGGGAAGAGTAGTTTGTCCAAGGGCTTGAGCTCAGAATACTCCATTAAGCCTGCTTCAACCTTGTCCATTGTCTACGACCTTCTTCTCCCCAGTGGAAGGTATAATTAATGAATGGATAAAGGTGGATGCTGTGTCTTTTAAAACTGGACCAATTGGCTCTCGAGGAAGGAAACCCTTTAGAAAGTTTAACCTTAAGGATGCTACTTCTTCATTCTCAAGTCCTTGGTGGAAGAGCGGAATGGGACTCTAGATGTCATCTGATCCAGTTCCCTTACTGTGGAGAGGAGAAAGCCAATAAACAGACAGGGTCAGCGAAGTTGTATGTGGTCATGCTGCAGAGCTAGGCTTCAGACCTAGAGCTCATTTTAAATCCTAGACTTCTCCCAATTAATCAGCACAAGCCCTCTAAGGTGTAGAATGCCCTTCTCATGAACCTTATCATCTGTTTCTCAGTCCTTTTGATGTACAAGTTGTCTCAAGGATCAGTCTTCCCTTCTTCCATGTTGGGAAAACAAGACACAGGTGGGAGTGACATTCTGAGTTAGCAGACAAGCTGTGACCATATTGGAAAGGACATCCCTCTGCTCTTGTCTTCCACCCAAAGGCCCAGCCCCTGTTGTATTGATATGCAGAGCATGGGTCCACTCATGGTCCACCAATTCTCCTAATGTATTCTTTGCTCACTGAGCAATTGACCCTGGCTGTCCTTAGACCACAGCATCTGAATATCAGCCTGCCTCTGGTCTGAGAGATGGGGGAGTGTCACTGCTGAGCAAACAGAAGAGGGTGAAAGAGAAGATGTGAGATCTGTCTGGCTCCCAACTCCAGCACTGTCACAAGTCCTCTACTGAAGGGGAAGCAGACACACTGGCCAGCCAGCTGTGATGTGCTGTTGGGCTGAGGAGCAGAGTTAGCTGAGGTCCAGAGGACTCAGTGGGACATGAGGATTCCTTCCCTCTGACTTGAGTCCTTTAAGAAAGTCTGCCCCCTTACAAAGAAAGTGTGTGTGTGTGTGTGTGTGTCTGTGTGTGTCTGTGTGTCTGTATGTCTATGTGTGTATGTGTGTGTATTTGCGTGTGTGTGTGTGTGTGTGTGCCCTACATTCTTCAAGGACATCCAAGATAAAATCGGAATGTCTCATCCTTTCTTCCCAGGGTCCCAAGCTGTGTCAATCATTGTATCATTCTTCCTCCTGGCTAAGTCATCCCTTCCCTCTTGTTGAGCACATTTCCTCAGCTATAAAATGGTGGTGGCAATGTTTACCATGCAAACCTCACAGGGTTCATGTAGGGAATCCATTTAGTTGAGGTATTTAAAGTTCTTGGTCACTATGAAGTGGTAGATCCATGTGAGTTGTTAGTATGTATATCATGGCTTGATATCAGCACAAATGGAATGGGTGTACACCTGGATGAAATTAAAGATCTAGAGGAGCCTTTATAAGTTTTTGTGTCCAATGCGTCCACTTTATAGGTGAGCAAAGTCAGCCCCAAAGAGGCCATGGTAGTTCAGGGGATTACAGAAGTTGCAGTAGCAGGGGCAGTAGCCCTAACAAGTCCCAGCGGTAAACACTAAGCTTATCCCTAGGGGTTCCTTTGGCTTAGGAAGCACCAAAGAGGACACAAGATTTGGAGTTAAGAAGGCCTCTGACCCTTAGGAACTGTGTGACTGTGGCTATTGGGATTGGTATGGCGCCACATGGAGAACTGTTCATTTATTTCAGAGGAAAAGCAAACCAAATGATGAATTTAGGAAAATTCTCTGGGATGCTGGGGGTGATGGCATCACAGCAAGATTGTTTGGGTATCTTACAGTCAAGCAGAGGGGGCATTCATCCCTGTGTGTGCAGCCCAGATATGCCAGCAGATGTCAGAGACAATCAGTAGTTATTCTGCTATGAAAAACAGTTTGTTATTTTGGTGGGAGCAGCTGTTGCCCACTGCTAGCCTGGTGGGACTTCCAAGGAAGAGCACAGCTTTGAAAAGGAGAGGTAAAGGGTGTGTCTTGAAGTGGGAAAAGGTTGGCCTGTCTGTCCTTAGGTATTTGTGGCACCTGTGGGCTCCTGAGGCCCTGTCTGGAGCAGCAGCTTGGACCAGACTTTGAGGGGTGGGAGGCAGCTGGGTGCCCAGAGGCTCGCTGGGTGAGCAGGTTTTCACTGAGGCACATGCTTTCACTCGTTGTAGAGGCCCAGACCTTCCGGCTGGTGTCCAAGAGATCCAGAATCAGGGTGCTGACTGGCCGTATCAGCACGCAGTTTGACCTCTCTTCTCCCCTCAGAAACAGCAGCAGCAACCCTAACACGGTCACTGGTAATAGCAGCGCCTTGGAAACGCCTCCCTTGGCAGTTTGGGCCCATGGGGATAGAGAGATGCCACCAGCCCTGGACAGGGCCTCCAGTGCCTAGAGAGGGTCTAGGGGAGGGAGAGGCCTTGCTCTTGGTTCTAGGCCTGTAATCTAACAAAGATATATATTGTTTGCCTCCGGTAGGGCGCCTTCTTCTTATAACTTAAGAACGCCTGAACTTTTTTTTCCATGTTTTAATGCAAATATTGCTGCACTTAATTGATTAATTAGTTAATTTAGGCAGACCTATGATTCACTGACAGAGGAAATTCCCAGTGTGGAAACTCCTATGCGTGGAGACCTGAGAAGGCTGGCTTTGTTATCCACATGGTGTGTATGAATAGATTGAGGCTTAGAGAGTCAGAGTTTCTCTCTCTCTCTCTCTCTCTCTGTCACACACACACACACAGACACACACACACAGACACACACACACAGACACACACACACAGACACACACACACACACACACACACACAGCTAGGTAGGTGTCAAGATCTTAATTCACTCCCACTGTCCTGACTTGAAGTATCTAGACTGGGTCAACTAGGCCATTGCATTTAGAAGATAATGAGGGATCAAACCAACCTTTTGCTGAATGATCAAGTGAATCAATGAACAGATGAATGACATCCTAGGTCTTGTCCAAGGCCTTGGCAGACATTTGCAGGGTAGAACCAAGAAGTTTGACTTGTACTTTTCAGAGGGAATCCTTGGGCAATGTCAGTGTCTCTCACTGAGGACCAGGAGAGCCGGTTCTCCAGGATTGTTTCACCATAGAAACATTTTGAGAGCCCTCTCCACTGTTGTGTAATTTTTCCTACTCCTTGTTCCTATTTCTCTGTTTAGAACAGGAACTTAATGGAAATCATGATGTCTTGGGCATGCAGCTTCTCCTTATCAATGACACCTATGTTGTATTGCCCCAAACTTGAAAGAGATTCAGCAAGTGTTAACCATTAGTGATTATTTTTGTCTTTGGCTTCTACAAGACTGGAGAGGTAGCCTCAAAAAACAGTGGAAACCTAATTTAGGAATTATGGATTTGGCTACAACGTTGGGACAACTACAGTTGTTAGCTCTATGGAAATTATTAAATGACAATAATAAAAAGCATAGCTATTTTCAAGCATATTGTGGTACCTTTTCAAAATCTGGCCTTGTGCTAGAGTCTAAAGAACTCAGGAGTTGATAAAAAAAAAGACAGAAAAATTAACAAATCTTTAACAGACTAAAACAGCGAAGCAGCAATAATTAATAGAAAAGCAAACACAAATCTGAATGAAGACTAGGGCAGGGGACAGACCAAAGAACCATAATAGTTGGTTATATGAAGGTGGTTATATAAGAGAATCGTAGCAGTGAGCTAGTGGATCAAAGCTGGGTTTAAGAATAAAACCAACCTTTAAAAAACTGACATATGTAAAGGAAAAAGAAAATACTACCTGAGTAAATACTTATTGATTAAATATAAGCAGTCAACAAAAATGATGACCAAGATCACACAGTTCAATAAGTCTCAGAGGAAGGATTTCAACCCAGACCTTCCTGAGTCCAAGTCTAGCCCAATGCTGGGACTTGGAGATCTTGTGCCTTCCTTATTGCCTTGAGATTGTGAGCCAGTCTGTGGCCACCAAAGACTTCTCAGATAAAGGATTTCTGACTTTTCAACATGCTGGAGGGGCAGCTAGGTGTCTCATTGCACAGGGCGCTGGACCTGGAGTCAGCAAGACTCATCTTCCTGAGTTCAAATCTAACGTCACATAGTCAATTGCTGTATGACCTTGGGGAAATCACTCAACCCTCTTTGCCTCAGTCTCTTCTTCTGTAAAATGAGGTAGAGAAGGAAATGGCAAACCATTCTAGTATCTTTGCCAAGAAAACTCCAAATGGAGTCACAAAGATTTGGACACAACTGGAAAATGACTGAACAACATGCCAGAAGCCAGCTAATTGATCATCAAACTCCTAAGTTTTAATTATCCCAATTCTAGGGAAGATAAGAGCTCATTATAAAGATGCTACAGGGACCCTCTGTACAGCAGAAGTAACCTTTGCAAACATGTCTCCTGTCATTCCTGAAAGATACAGTTGAATAAGAACTGGCACATGCCTTGGTTCAGATTGGATGTACTAAATAAAAGTCAGAAAAGGGAGTGGGGAGGAGGGGAAAAACCTAACAGTAAAACATACAGGGAAAGAAAATATGCCTCTGCTCAGAAAACATTTGAAGAATAAAATTTAGGTCCCACTGCATTTTTTTGGGGAAAAAAAATTGGAAATTTGTAAGCAGACCCTAGTCCTAATTTAGAAACTAAGTAACAATTTAAATTGGACAAGAAATAAGAAACTGTAATTTAAATATTTTTTCTGAGTGTGTGGCACTTTTTTCTTTTCTTTTCTTTGTCTTTTTTTTTTGTCAAATAATGTATTGAATCTGCAAGCAATTTTGGGAGAGCCCTGCCAGTTTGGTCTTTCAAGTGCTCCATAATTTGAATTTAAAGTACTCAATGGAATAATTAAGGTTTTATGCATGTTTTCCAAAGAGTTTGAATTCAAATGGCAACTTAGGAGAGGAGAGGGAGAGGGAGAGGGAGAGGGAGAGGGAGAGGGAGAGGAGAGGGAGAGGAGAGGAGAGGAGAGGAGAGGAGAGGAGAGGAGAGGAGAGGAGAGGAGAGGAGAGATACACCTTTGGAAAACACAGTGGGAGGAGGATAAGCAGGAGCTCCCCACATGGCTTGGGTGGTAAGACCACACTTTCCACTCTACTGTTGGATAAGTTAAGTCAATTAGCATAACTAAACATTTACAGTGTTCTGAGAACTATGCTAAGGCCAGCAGGTCTCCAGAAAGGCAAATCCAAGGCCTAGACCCTCAAGGAGTTCATATTCAAAGGGAGAGACAGCACAGAAATTGTGTACATCGATGATATCATCAAGGTGAATGGAGGAAACAGGTGGGGGAAGTTCTTGTGATGAGGAATGCCTGAGCTGGGCCATTCTTCCTAAATGCATCTGGACAGTTTGGCGATCTTATACGTCATCAGTTGGATTTCCAGGTCTTTTGGCATGTACCCATGCAGGGGCTGCCTCGATGGAACAATGTGGCAGAGTTGGCTCCAGCTGACTCCAGCTATGCTGGTGCTATGGTGAAGAAAAATCCCTGTCAGTACCCATGACCTAAAGGTCCTTCAGATAGGTAGAGAATGTCATTGTGGTACAAAATAAGAGACTCCCCCACCCCACCCTCCACCCCCGCCCACACCCTGCCAGGAGGAAGGGACCTAAGAGGCTATGGAATCCACTTGGTCTCTGAACATCCTTCACCTCTACAACCTGCTTACCTTTGCTTGTCCAGCTTCCTTTGAAGGCCACTAGAACGGAAGCCCTCCCCTCTATTCCAAGAAAGCCGAGGCCATGAGACAGCTGTAATGCTAAGGAAGGTTTTCCTGACCTGAGACCAAAGCTTGCCTCTTTATTTTCACACAAATACTCGGTAATCTTGAGTGGCTCCCTACTACCTCCATAACTGCATACCAAATACGGTCTTTGGCATTCAAAGCCCTCCTCCCTTTCCAGTCTTCAGTCTACCTTCTTGTCCATGGTGTTCTCAGTTGATCTTTGGTCGTTTTTTCTATCCCTAGCAAATGCTGAGGACTGCAGACTTCCAGAGAGCCTCTTGTCCTTAGGAGAGCGCATCTGGGGTCAGTCATCAGGGGAGGGACACCATCAGTCTAACTCTTTCAGAAAATCCCTCTGACTGTTGTTTGAAGGAGGGATCATAGTCGGGGCAGACTAGAAGCAAGGAGGCCTGTTAGGTTACCACTGCAGTCCACACAAGAAGTAAGGAGGCCTTTACTTTAGTGAAGACTGTGGAAGCAGAGAGAAGGGGATACTTAAGGCAGAAATGAAAAGACCATATGGCCCTCACCAAAAAGGAGATGTTTACCAGAGAATCTGCTTTGGAATCCAGAAGGGTAGCTAGTTCTCCAAATTCCTTAGCCAAACCCTCTGGGCATTAAATGAGACCTCACTGAATCAGGGCAGAAACTTATCCTTTTCTTGAAAAAATAGCCCACCTATGTATCTCTCCTCTTCAAATGCTCACATTGGCACCCCTCCTGGGTCCCACCCATGCCACCTCCATTCTTTCTTCCATGTTACCCAATTCCCATGGGGCGGGCTGTTTCCTTTCAAGGACTCCTGAGTTTTGCATGGGTTCCATCCATAAAAGTACCTCTTAGTCACCCTAGGAATCAGCAGCTTTTTTTGAGGCATTTCAAGAGAAACTAAGAACAGTTGGTTCGGCTGCCAGTCCCAAGGCCAGAGGAGCGTGGGCCTGGTTTGTAGTGAAAGCTTTAGTCTAGACAGTAAAGCATAGCCCAGCTTCAGAGGCTGGAAGCAGCAAACAGCTTGCAGCCTGTCTAGTAGCAGAAGGATTCTGTTTGGTTTGGATTAGAAGGTCAGAGCCAGAAACATTGGACTAGAGGCTACAGGGAGGTGCATTTGGACTCGGTATCATAAAGGAATCTTTGGCACCCAGAGCTGTTGATATACTTTCCTACAGGGGTTACCTACCTGGAGTCTATGAATAAATTTCAGGGAGTCTGAATTTGAATGGGAAAGGATTTGCATCTTTCTTTTCACTAATCTCTAATTGAAATTTAGCATTTCCAGCAATTATGAATGTAGACAAACACTATTCTGAGGATGGTTCATTCTGGACTTTTCCAGACTGCCAAGGGAGTTCATGAGTCATCGAAAAAGGTTAAGAACCCCCTTCCCTAGTGGGTTTCTGATATAGCCAGGAGACACTTGGCCCTTCCCCAAAAGGGGAGAGAATGGGGGCATGGACTCATCAACAAAACAAGGTAGACTAGCAAGTCCCAGAGGTATAACAGCTAAATGCCAACAGAACCATACAGATCCAGGTGTGCATTCTCATCTGGCTTACTCATGACTGAGGCTGCCCTAAATTAACTTGTTTACACTCAATTATAAAAAGAATGTACACCTTTGATGGGTGTGTGGGTGTATGGGTGTGTGGGGCAGGGTGGGAGTGTAAGGATTGAGACTGGCCCCTCTGTTCCCAGAGCCCGGTGTGCTACTCAGCCGGCCCCATGTTTGCTGAGGCCTCTCCTAGCCTCAGGACCAGAAGTGCCTGTGTCCTTCTTGTAGCCTGGTTTTGTTAGCAACAGGGTCTTGTAAATTAGTTGCGGGAGGGAATTTGTTTATTTCTGAATCTTTCTTGAGAGGGAACTTCAGCTAGGAAGTTAGACCCACTGACTGGTTGAAATCTCACCTTGGGCGGCCCCTTCACTTAAAGGAAGGGAGAAGGAGGCAGGTAGATGTAGGAAGCAAGGACCATCCTCGTTCCCTCTGTGCATCCCAAGCTTTGAATACAGTTCTTTGCCCATCATATGTTTTGGATAATGTTTGTCAAACAGAATGGAAAGAAATGATCGGCCCAGGAATGACAGGGCTTGTGCAAAGTGACATATCTTGTTGAAGCAGGGGATGACCCACCTCCTCAAGATTGTGCCAAAGGGCAGATCTGTGTAAGTTGGAGGAGCAGTATCCTCTGGGGCTCCTTCCATCACTAAGAGTCTATTCTCCTGAGAGCTAATAAGCATGACTTTGGGATGCTGGGTGAGGCTCAGTGACCTTATCAATGTCCAAAATAAGATGAGCCCAAGTATAATAGATCCCCATCCCTCACACCCATGCCCCAAATCTGCTGCTCTAACAAACAAAAAAGAAACAGTATCCTAGATCTAACTAAATGGAGTACTGGAAGGAAAAGTTCTCCACAAAACAAAACTTTTTTTTCATCTTTATTTTCCAGTGTTTCTCAAGCCTTTCTCCCTCACACAGAACTATCCCTTTTCCCAAAGAATTTTAAAAAAAAAAAAGAGGAAGAAAAGCTAATGAACATAGCTAAGGTGTAGGACTATATCCAGTGTGTCCCACTGATGCTGTCCATTTACTCTGTATGTCTTAATATGTCTGGTCATCTGCATATTCTCACCTCCATTACAATGTTAGCTCCTTGAGCACAAGAGCTATTTTGGCTCTCTTTGTAACCGTGCAAATAGTAAATGCTTAAGAAATGCTTGTTAACAGATTGCCTGTTGAGTGATCATAGACCGCCCCCCACCTATGCAAGACCAAGATTTGCCCCAAAGAATAGATAGGAGAACCCCTCCTCCCCCCAATCACTTATTATTGATTTAACTAACTTGGCCATTTAGAAATGGAGGGACATGGTTACATGCAGAGCCAAGTGAACGGTCTATGTGATGACAGCAATTAAAATGGAAAAAAGGACTACCCGAAGACAATTGAAAATAAATGTTGTGAAATGAGAAAGAACTGGGCTGGCAGAATCCACCCACCCCCGTCCTTTGTGTTTGGAGAGGGGGTCCACAGGTGTGCAACGCTGCGTGTCATATCAGAGGCTTGGATGCATTGTTTAGTTTAGCTGAATTTTTAATCTTCCTCTATTTTTGTTTAAATCCTTGTTATAAATAATTTCTCTGGGGTAGGAAGAAAATACAGGGGGACCTCTAGGCAATATACAAAGAAGGTATCAAGAAATATTCTTTTGAAAAAAAATGGGGAAAAATTCACATTGGAAACATAAATATTGCAAAATACAGTCAGTAATCTTCTTACAGATCCAGTTCTGCCTTTGTGGTTGAGGAGGGAAGACTGGAAAAGCACAACACAGACATAGACAGTGAGGTCCCAGCTCAAACACTTGTCACGATTTTGGGGATGTTAACTAGATATTCTGTTAAATACTTGTCCCTCCATCTGGATCTGCACGTCCATTGGAGACTGGAGATTCATGGCACCACAGGCCGTATCATTCTTCCTGACAGCTGAAGCAAACTTGATGTGGGCATTATAATAATTTACCATTTGGATAAAAATCCCTGGGTCCTAGCACAGATTGTCCATAAGCATTTTCTTCTGAGTCATCACATAAATAATCTTATCATCTCAGGAATATGTGAGGGACATAGATAGACTACTGTATATAACAGTGAATATGAAAAATGTTATAAAAATTCTCACTAAGGAGACATGAGATCAGAAAAGGAGCTGGCCGGGCTCTGTAGTGAAAGTGAGGGATGACAGGTGGACAGAAGGACTTCCCACCAGTAACCCTGTAACATCAAAAGGCCAAGAGGAAGGCTCCCAGCCTTTGAGTGGATTGGGGAGGAAAATACAGGCAAGAATCACTCTTGATAAGAAGTTGGGGATAGCTTGTACTTTCCGGCATTCAAGGGAGTTGTGCAGAATCTCAGCTGAGGGGCACCTTAAGGGTGATATGTGCAAGCCCTACGATGAAATGCCTTCTTCACAAACCAATCAAGTGGTCATCCAGCTTTGCTTGAAGACTTCTAGTGAAGAAGACATGGTTCCCTTCAATATTTACTTGTTTCATGTGGGTAGTATACATACATGTGCACATGTTGACTCCTCTTATAGAGTATAAATGACTTTAGAGAAAGAACTGTTGTGGTTCCCCCCTCCCTCCTCAGTGCGGAGCCTAAAGCATACTTGATAATTAGTAAATAATGGTTACTGATTGATTTAGTAATTAATCAATGAGATAGAAAAATCTGTAGATGTATATCATTATCATAGCAAATAAAGATATCATGTTATAACCCTAGTGATTCCGTAGATAATGATCTTTTAAATTATTATACAAGTTACATACAAAAGTACAAGACATTGTCCTAATGACTCAGATGGGAAGGCATCTTGCAGGGCTTTGTTGGTTTGTTTTATTCTTTGCAAAGTACTTCTGTGTCATCTACCATCACTGGTCCCCTTCTCCAAAGATGGCGTCTATGAAGGAAGGCCAATGGCTTCCGTCCTCTTTGGTAACTGCCTGGTCAGCTGATGAATGAAAGGTTTCCCTTTCCACAGCCTTTTCCAAGCTTAATCCTTCCTTTCTCTACCTGAGATGAGTTACCATTAAAAGTGTGCCTTGGGCCCTCAAGATATCCCACCTCTGATACTTTCTCCCTGTGTGACTTTGACCATGTCACCTTTCCTCAGGCCTGTAGGTGGTCTGGTGACTAGAGCCACCACTTGGACTCAGAAAACCTGGATCTGAATCTTGAATTAGACACTTACTAGCTATTGATCCCCTCAATGCAAGGAAGCACTCTGTAGACCAGTCCATGACTATGGGAAATATTGAGATTGAGTGAAGAAGGCGCTCACAAAGGTGTGCGCGCGCACACACACACGCACACGCACACACACACACTAACAATCACAGTCACAGTTTGATGAGGACATCATCATATGTGACAACAACCACCACCACAGACTGATAAAGATCCCCTCTTTGCCACCCCTCCCACATATACATGCACACTGGATTGATGGTCAATTTTTTGTCCTACCTTTTTGTGATTTTTCAGAAGCCTTCCAATAGTTCTAAGGATGCTATAGTCCCTAGAGCAGTAGTGGTTCACCTTGTCCATTTCCTAGACCCCTTTAGGCATCACTAGGGCAATGCATATGGGTCACTTCTCAGAATAATGTTTTAAAATGCATAAAATCAGTACATCTGAATACAAAGGAAATTTATTATCTTAAAAATATAGTTACACCTTTTTTTTTTTTTTAATCACAGACTCCTAGTTAAGAACCTTTCCTCCAGTGCCTAAATTCAGAAAGACCCTTTGCTTGCCAGGTATAGAGGGATACCTCTCTGAGTTAAGCATTTATTGAAATTGGAAACTGATGACTTTGAACCTCTCTGTCAATATAGTTTTAAGACAAATATGTACCTACAGGGAGAATGTTTGTGGCATCCTAAATCTTGCTTGCTATGCCCCTGTTTTGGACCCAGGTTGCCCATCAATATGGGATCATTGGTGAAGCTCACTCTGTTTCCTTGGGATTCTCTGAGGCCTAATTTAGTTATCTCTGTACTATGGTGCCTGTTCACATGAGCTTCAGTCTACCAGGTGCTATTTGGATACTCCCGGAAGAGTCTGAGCACCTTCCATGAG
Organism: Notamacropus eugenii; assembly: GCF_028372415.1. Lineage (NCBI taxonomy): Eukaryota > Metazoa > Chordata > Mammalia > Diprotodontia > Macropodidae > Notamacropus > Notamacropus eugenii. The sequence goes on from NC_092877.1 coordinate 380,660,999, forward strand.
TAAGCAGTCTCCTTCCTTGACTCAGTTTTTAGCGTGAGTAAGAGATCGAGGAGATCTGGGAACTTACTGTAGGAGATCATCTGCTTAAGGACTTGAGAGCTCCAGGGCTCACTAGAAATTACAGATTGCTGTCACTCACCCCCCCCCCCCCCATCCCCACCCACCCCCCTGCCGTACAGCAAATAACCAGACTTCTAGAAAATCATCAATGGATATTTTTGTGTAACAATGAAGGGGCCCTTGGGCCACGATAGTTTATACCTCACCCCCATTTTATAAAGAGGAAAATGGAGACCTGTAGAGAAGAGCCAGTTTGTCTAAGTCATCCAGGTCCAGTGAGCAGAGCTGGGATTTGAGCTTTATGTGGGGCACCTGGAAGCTAATTTGCAGTGATTTTTTTCCCCCAAGCTTAGCTAGGCTGATTGACACCAACACACTAGCCATGTTCAAACTTATATTTGGCTGGCATACCCCTTGAGGATCCACGTTTCCCTCCATGTCAGACTGAGGCATGATCATGGTAGCAGTAATGACAAGGGACATTTCTAGAGTACAGCAAAGTGAGCAAAGCCCTTATCACACCCTGGTATGGTGGATCATCAAGAGAGTATTGTCCTAGTTTACAAACAAGCAAACTGAGCTGCAGTGATCTGAAGTGATTTGCTGAAGGTCGAAGAGTTAATGTCAAGAGACAGGATTTGAATCCTGTACTTGAGGGAAGGCACGTATTTTTACTCTGGGTAATTACCTCACAGGTTTTTGTTTTATTTTTGTGCTTATGATTTGTTCTCTTCTGTATTGTTACTTAATAAAAGAAAGTAGAGACCTTTCTGACAAAAGCATTTCAGAAACTCTGAGTTCATAGGAAGTGTTCTCACTTTTCTTGTTTTTGTTTGACACATCAATTTTTATCTGACTCAGTGACTTGGGGCTTTTCTTCCGGTTCCAGCCTCAAAACAAGAGTAAGCCAATGGACCCTGGAATTGTAGAGGCAGAGTTGGAAGGGACTGTAGATCATGTCCTCCATCATCTTCAGATTACAGATGGTGCCTTTGCTTTAACGTTCTCTAAGGGTCTCTAGGTCTGTTATCTGCCGGGTGAGAAGCTCCTCTCTCTTCCTCTGAGATGCTCGGTGTGTGTGTGTGTGTGTGTGTGTGTGTGTGTGTGTGTGTGTGTGTGTGTGTGTGTGTGTGTATGTGTGTTTGTTGCTTTTGGACCATCCTCAGCTTTTTCCAGGGGGACCCAAGGATGAGTCATTATCCACTCTGTGACCTTCCTTCTGGAAAAGGGAGGTACTGCAAACTTTTAGTGAAGGTTCAGTTTGGTCTGGGCTGACTTCATCCATCCTGCCTTATTCAAACACACTCAACATGTGCCTTTTGTCCTTTCTAGCCTTTCAGGATTTTGTAAATGCCCCCTCTCCTCTCTGGCCCAGGGCCAATTGAAGATGCCCTCTCAAATGGGATGCCCTTTGCTGGTTGCTCTGGCAGATATTGGAGGGAAAATGATGTTTGCCTGAAGCTTGAATCAGATCAGGGGTCAAACCCTCAGTGTCATGCCCTCGCAGGATGTTTCCTCAGAATACAGTCTGATCTCAGACAAATAGTAGAGACGCCCTCCTCCTCCTCCTCCTCCTCCTCCTCCTCCTCATGTCTGGGGCCCATCATTTTAGTCTATCCTGTCTCTTCCCCTGGCCCTCTGCAGCAGGCCTGGCTGCCATGGCAGTCTGTGTACCTGGCCTCTGGGAGCCTACAGAATTCTTCCTGGAAAGGCAAAGCAGTGCTCATTTGAAGAGAAGGGAGGGGAAGGGAAGGTAACTCTTCATCCAAGAATACTGAATGATGCCTCCTATTTCGGAAGGGACTCAGAATCTGAGGCAGGGAAAGTACCTTCCTTTCCTCTCTCTCTATGTTAGTGAAAAGGGGATTAGTCAAAGATAGTGGAGGAGAGAAAGAGAGAGTATCACTGAGACTCAAACAGCTTCAGTGTGGGAGACAAACAGTGCTTTGATTTAGCTTGAGATTCCCTCATCCCTGGACATAAGGTTGGAGAAGAGAAGCTGAGATTTAAGGTTGATGGAAAGATGAAGTCAGTCCTGTTGGCAGGGCTACAGGGCTGCCTAGTTTGGGCGGGGGGGTGCTTGGCTTTGTTGGACCTGGAGTTCCACTGGTCATCTTCACAGCATCACCTCACTGATGGTCAGAGCTGGGTGAGGGTTTGCTGGGGAAGTGCAGACTCATCATTCTTGGAGGGCTCAGAAACTCAATTCCCTGCCCACATCCGTGTTGTCAGTGGACGTGGACTGCCCCAGGTGGCATCTGGCAACTCCCAGAAGGATTTGTTCCATCCCCCAGCCTCATCACAATTGGTACCTTGTGTTAAGGTGGGCATAATACTGAGCATCTATTGTAAGTTGTCTACTAAGGAGTTGGGCATATGAGACTGGACATGGGCAGAGACGTCTGGGCTGGATAAGTGGATTTGAGCTTTGTCTGCATAGATGGTTAAATCCATGGGAGCTGTAGAGACCAGCAGGTAAAATGCTCTAGGAGGAGAAGAGAAGAGGGTCCAGCACATCCTTGAGGGGGTGGAAGAAGAAACAGCAAAGGAATCCGAAAGCATGATCAGAGAGTAGGAGAAATAAGATAAGATCACAGAAACCAAGAGAAAAAAGAGTATTGGAGAGCAGTGACAAACACTGTGAAAGAGAGAGAAGGCAAGACAGAGGAGGACTGCTAAGCGGCCATTCTATAGACAACCACCAGGTGATGATAGCTTTGCAAAGAGCATTCAGGTACAATGAAGGTAGAAGCCAGAGCATGATCTGAGAAAAGGCAGGTGCCCTCAGGGAGGTGGGAGTTCACTTTACAAAGTTGTAAAGTCTGTGGGAGTTTAATTTATAGAGCTGGATGATCCCTTAACAGTCACTTGTTCCTACCCCCTCCTTTACAGGTGATGTCATGGAGTGTGAAATATGAGGGGACACTCCGATGAGGCTTACTCAGCTGGCAAGAGCTGAGAACTGAAGCCAGGTTTCCTCTCTAAAAGGTGCATCCTCCTTCTAATTTCTCACATTGTGTTATAGAGGTCTCTGGGCTCCTTTGCCAAATGGTTCTGTGATCATTTGGAAGACAGCAAAAATTACCTCCAGAAGCTAAAACCACCATGGCTTCTGTTTGAAAGGTTACGAAACCTGTGGCAGAGACAATGATTTCCTGCCCTTTCTCCACCTCTACCCTCCCCATCCCACTTGTCGTCTTTAAAAAATGGTGACTCAGTCACAATACGGGGGTGGGGGGAAAGACTCATTCCTTTGACCATTTTGTGGATACCCAACAGAACCAGGTAGTACATTGTCAATGATGAAGCTTGCTCATTATCCCAGAGTGATTCATTGGGCCACCTCCAGCATCTATGTCCCTCACTCCATTTTTACCTGGATATATCCTGATTTTTTAACTTAGACCCAGGGAGGGTCTATTATTTTTTTTTGTTATTGTTGTTAGTTTCTACCATAAAATTAACATTGACACAGCCAGATTACTTAAAATGTAAGTAAGTGAGGCTTGCTGAAACACTCATTCAATGCAGCAGATGGGTGAGTGCCTATGACGTGCCAAGCCCTGAACTTCATCCTAAGAGAGAGAGAAGGGACCAAAGATGAATAAGGCCCACTTTTTGCCTTTGGGAAGCTTAGTAAGGGAAGATATGACATGAGGAACTGTTTCCAAAGGGTAATTGTGTGTGAAGGGCATGAAGGAAAAATAATTTGGAGGAATCCCAGGAAGTGGGATCCATTCCAACTGGGAAGGAATCACTGATTTTTCAAACCCAGGATGCAATGATCAGCATACTTTTGGTTTAGGAAGTGTCCACATTCGCTACAAATGGAATTTAATAACTAGAATTGTAGAAACTGAGTTCAAACCTCTGTTACATGAATTTCCATATGCTACCAATCCAGTCATGTGAAGACTACCCACCATAAAAAGCCTTTCTGAACATGACCCTAAAAGGAAGGTAGGAATCAGGCCTGAACCAGCACTGAACCATTATGAATGGGATTCCTTGAAATACACCCCCCATACACACACACAGACAGACATAGATATACACATATACACACACACACACACACATATATAGGATATACACATATATGTTGTATATATGTTATATATTTATATATCACATGAGTAGATTGGTACCATATGAAAATCCATTTTACAGAGTAATGTTCCAAGAAACACAGATACACATTTTCTATTATTTTGGGGAAAACCTAGTACAAGTCAAAAATAATGCTATGATTTGGTATCTGCCACCTTTCCTTGCCCCCAGCTCATCTTTTCATTGTTTGGGATAAAGAACATGGGAAAAGAATGGAGAGAAGAGATGCTGTTTTGATCAGCTTTTGTAGTATTAAAGACATGGCAATATAATCAGTGATTAGAATATGGTAGTGTGGTTGAAAAAAATACCAGATTAAATAAAGGCAGGAGATATGGGTTTGAATCCCTCTTCTCTTCCTAACAACCTGATATGATCTTGAAAAAACATGTGATTCTTCTCTTGGCCTTAGTTGCTGCATTTTTTAAAATTAGGTGGTTGAGTTGATCCAGGATTTTTGCTTTTTGTGTTTGTGATGGTCCCTTGTTGCCAGTCAAAGGAAACCTATGAGTCCCTTCTCAGAACAATGTTTTTCAGTACATAATATAACTGGAATTACAAAGTGAAAGAATTTATTAAAATAAGTTAATAAGAATAGTTTTAGAAACAAGTCCATGTTTAGATTCTTAAATTAGATGATTTCAGAGGGCCCTACCATTTTGGGTCTTTGACATTGAAGTTTTTTTCCCAGGCTAATGTTCTAGGAGGCTCTAAACTTAAGAAAATACTGTGTGCCAAGATAAGATCCAAATGGATAAATGATTTAGACATAGAAGGTGTTATCAAAAGTAAATTAGAGGAGTGTGGAAAAGTGTCACTGTCAGATCTGTGGACAAGATGTTTTTGTTTGCTTGTTTTTCTTTTATTTTACCAGACAAGTGATAGAGAGAATTATGGGAAGTAAAATCGAGAATTTTGATTACATGAAACTTAGAAGGTTTTGCACAAACAAAACTAATGCAGCCAAAATTAGAAGGAAAACAGGAAACAGTGGGGGATTTATATAAGGTTCTTTGATAAATGCCTCCTTTCTCAATGTATGGGGAACTGAGCCAAATTTATGAAAATAAGCGTGTTTACCCAGTTGATAAATGGTCAAAGGATATGAACAGGCAGTTTTCAAAAGAAGAAATCAAAAACAATTAATAATCACTACTGATTAGAGAAATACAAATTAAAAGTCTCAGATACCACCTCATACTTATCAGATTGTCTAACATGACAGAAAAGGAAAATCACAAAGATGTGGCACAGTGGATAGAGCTCTAGGCCTGGAGGCAGTAAGAATCATCCTCCTAAGTTCAAATCTGACCTGAGACACTTACTAGCTATGTGACCCTAGGCACATCACTTAACCCTATTTATCCTGTTTCTTCATCTATAAAATGACCTGGATAAGAAAAGCACCAAGTCATCTTTGCCAAGAAAATCCCAAATGGGTTCACAAAGAGTTGGATATGACTGAACAACTGCAAAATGCATTGTTGGTGGAGTGGTGAGCTACTTCAACCATTCTGGAGAAAGATGTGAAACTCTGCCCAAAGGGTTGTAGATCTGTGCATATCCTTCGATCCAGCATTATCACTGCTAGGTCTATATCACCAGGAGATTATTTGTTGTTTGCTGTTTCTGTCTGTCCTTCCTTTTAAAAGTAGCCAGTGACACAACCTGGTGTTCAAGTAAATCAGATTGAAATACGACAAAGTTAGGCAAAGTTGTCAAGCTCCCACTCTCTTCTAAGTCACTGAAGTCCAGGGGCAGGGCAAAAGTCAAAGTGACTGACAATGGCCAGGGATGCCATGGATGGCCTTGGTGTTTTCAATGTCTGACCAAGTTCTAAATGCTCCACATTGCTTCTCATCAACCCATTCCACTAGGGAAAAACCTTCACATGCTTGGGATAACCATTCTCCAAACTCACAGATTTGAAGCCTGTAGGTTATCCTCAATCTCGTTTGGTTCATCTACCAAGATATTTACTGGGGTGTGACCATGTATGTGCTTCAGCTTCATGGAGCCTCAGGTAAGAACTGGGTAAATCAGGTGGACACCAATGATGAGCCTTGAAAATCTCAGCAAACCCCCAAATTGGAGGCGTTCGTCCTCCTAAGCATCCCATACATCCCAAAGAGATCAAAGAATAAAGGACCAACTTGCACAAACATATTTATAGCAGCTCTTTTTTGAAGCAGAAAAGAATTGGATATTGAGGGGATGACATAAGTTAGGGAAAGGCTGCACAAGTCATGGTGTATGATTGTGATGGAATACTATTGTGCCATAAGAAACAATGAGCAGGACGGTTACAGAAAAACTGAAAAGATTTATATGAACACATGAAAAATGAAGGGAGCAGAACTGGGAGGAAATTGTACACAAGCAGAGCAGTATTTTCAGCATAACCAACTGTGAAGCACTTTTCTATTCTGATCAAGATAATGACCCAAGACAATTTCAAAGGACTCATGATGAAAAATGATTCCCACCTCTTTCTAGAGAGCTGATGAACTCTGAGTGCTACTTGAAGCATACTTTTTAAAAACCTTCTTTTTACTGTTTTCTTTTGTGTTTTCTTTGGTAAAATGGCTAATATGGGGAGATGTTTTGCATGACCTCACATGTATAATTGATATCAAAGTGCTTGCTCTCTCAAGTTGGGGGGACAGGCAAGAGAAAGAAAAAGAATTTGAAACTCAAAATAAGATTGTTCATTTTTTTTTTGCATATCATTTGGAAATATTTACCAAAATAAAAACAACTTAAAAGAAAAAATGAAAATCATGAAAAATAAAATAAAACAAAACAATGAAAGCGCAGTTCTATCCACATTTCTTCACTTGAGGCATTACTGACGCACGGAAGGAACTGTGAGAACATGTGATCATTTCCATCCTTCTAGTGCCACTTTATTTTAAAAAAGAAAGAAAGAAAGAAAAATGACCCATTTCAGCCAGTCGTTTTCCACTGGGTGAGAATTCTTCTGTTGCCTCTCTTCATACTTGCCTCTTGTCTGTTTCCTCCTGTGGTGCTCCCACAATGCCAGGGAGGTCCCTTTCTGCCTTTCATGGCTTGGCAGCCTCAGCACATCTCAGGAGGTCCCTCTGTTGTTTCCCCTTGCCCTTCAAGAGCCCCATCTCCTTTTCTGGTCATCCATCTCCCCGGTGATGTCTTTCATCCCACTTGTGGCTTGTCCATCACTGCTGGTCACTGGCTTTTTACTCAGCCTGCCAGCAAGTATCTTCCCATCGGCCTTTGCATTATTTGAAATGTATTTCTTCCGAGATTTTCATATTCCATGATTTATTGTCATGCCGTACCCTTAGGAGATCCCAGACGGGAAGAGGCAATGAAGTCTGGTGATAAGAACAATGGACTGAAATCTTGGCTGTAACCCTGAGTAGCTTCAGCCCCCATGGACGAGTCGCACAGACTTTCTAAACCTCAGTTTCCTTATTTGTTTCTAATGGATTGTAACATTTGAAACCACTTGTTTCATAAATTGACATGAGTAAGGAGTTATAGAAATTTGGATTATCATTCCACTTTTCTCACCTGTTTGGACAGAGATGAGGTTGAAATGCTTCTGTCTCCTTCAATTATTATTTTGCATTTCTGTTGCAATGGAAATGAGGAGCATTGATCCATTCATAAGGATTCTTATGGGCCACATAGTGACTTAGTCTGGAAATGTAACATTATCTCTCTTTTATTGTATTTTTACTTACTTTGTTAAGATCTGGACTCCAGTCAGGAGGGTCACGGGCCATGACTGAGGCCTGCCCTCTGAGATTTGAAATTGCGTATCAGGTACCTACTTGCATTTCTAGAGACGTTTCCCTATCTTGACGGTGAGTAAATGCTTAGCCTTGTCCCTGGCACATAGTAGGTGCTTAATAAACATTTACATATCTTCTAAATAACGAGTGACTGCAGTTCCCTATGTTAAGGAAATCACCAGCCGGTCTTTATCTTATTTAGTGCTGTACCTTTTGTTGTACAAATGGGTTTTAAAAAACAATGACAACAACGTTGCTTTTGCTAGTTGGATAAGGAAGACTAGACTGTCACCTCATCCTCTGGAGGCTCATTGTTATCTCCTCAGGACAACCTCCCAGAAGGAGAGCAATGCCATGCCCCCCACGTTTTTCCTGATGATGTGGATCTGCTTTTCTAGGTCTCTCTCTTTTGAAAGCTTTTAAATCCATGTAGTTGGGATATTACAAGCATTGGTCTGGAGGAATTTGTTAAGATACTATTCTTACAATTTTAAAGGATGAGTATCATGCCCAGGGGCTTAGGGGCAGCAGTTTGGTCTGTGATAATTGTCTGGTTCTGCTACAGTTTGCTGGGTGAGTTCTTCAGGATGTGTGGAGGTCTATATTTGTAGTACGGGGATTTGTCACCTGTCAGTCCATGAAACAGCAAACTTTGGGGGTAGAATTCCCGGTCATATCTCACTAGCTCATACACGTTTACAACTTATAGTGATGAGTTGCATGGTTTCCACACCCTCCTTGCATAAGCTACATTAATCTCTCAGTCCATGCTCCTAAAGGGTAGTCTTTCTCCAATTTCTCTTGGCAATGATCAGCCCCTTAATTGCCATCATAAACACCACCATTTCCACAAACAAATCTGCACAACTCAGGCAGTAAGTCAGTCCATATATCTTTGTTACATTTCGTTGGCTGAGTTGGTGCAGATGTCACCCATGGAGAACTTTTAGATTCCACTCTTGGGTGCGATTCCCCAGACTCCCTCTTGAGTTAAGCACTCTGTGTTTATGTGAGTCTGGTAAAATTGTATTTCCCTCTTATCTCCCTTTACTGATGTTCTCTGAAGTCATGCCAACTCCTTGCCCATGGATATCTGTAGATCTGTCTCCTGCTTCCATGTGCTCTGAGAATGTCCATCCATCTTCTTCCTGTTTCTCAGTAAGGGAGCATTCATCCTTCTATTGCTTCCTTGGGGCAATGGACCCCAAGTTTGTTGCATATCGTATAGGTTTCTTTAGAATACTTTTTGAATCTCTTGTGATCTGCACACATTCTTGAGGATGGACATTCAGACTGGCTTTGGGGAAGTATTTATCGTTTTAGTGGCATTCTATTCATTCAGCAGCGGCAGTAGCAACAGTAACATCTCGTTCTTTTCATCTTATTAAAGAGAGGAGATTTGGGGACAGTGAGACCATGGGGACTGGTAAAAGTTCTGTTTCTAGAAGTCAGCAACCCACAAATAGCATCCCGGCACCTTCCCCCCTGCCCACCATAGATCTCAACCTCTGATGGACACGTTGTGTTGAGTCTGAGATGTTTTCATATGAAGAACAAATAATAGATGGCCATTTATCCCCCTTTTAACATTTGGGCCTTTTCCATTTCTACTGATGATGAACAAATACAGGCATTTTGCCCTGATTAAGCAACCAGTCAATCAGAATGTATTAAGGGTCATAAAAATATAATAATAATAGCTAACATTTATATAGTGCTCAGTAAGTGCCAAACACTATGTTAAGTGATTTACCATTATTATCTCTTTTAATGCTCATAACAATGCTGTGATGTACATGCTGTTATTATTCTTATTTTCTTATAAATAAGGAAACTGAGAAAGGTTAAGTCACTTGCTTTTGGTTACAGAGCTAAGGAATGTCTGAGGCCAGATTTGAACTCAAATCATCCTGACTCCAGGACTAGCATTCCATCCACTATGCTACTGAACTGTTCTCTGTACTACATGCCAAGCACTAGCCTAGTTCCTTGAGATTCAAAGACAAAATGATATAGTCCTTTCCCTTAAAGACATTATATTGTTCTTAATTAACATATTTAAACACCAGTGACATCTTCATCTTCTGACAAGCCACATGTTGATTGCATTCCTTCGCACTAGTGGCTACATCAAGTGCTGCACTTCCAATCTAAAAGATCTGAGGTCTGTCTGATCCTGCCTTCCGACTAGCTCTGTGACCCCACTTAACCTTTATTACCTCAATTTTCTTATCTGCAAAATGCACTAGTTGCTTCCAATGGACCTCTGAAATTTCATCCAGCACTAAAGCTTTCTATTCTATTATCTTAGGACCACCATCTAATGAAAGGTGTCCATTTTTATAGGATTTTTCCCCAAAAAAAATTGTTTTAAGGGAAAGGACCATCATCCACCATACCTGTGTTATTCATCTTTTCATGATTTGGAGAGATTATTTGTAAAGTGTTCATTCTCCACTTAGTGTGACATTCTCTTTGCATAGCTCATCCATCAGAGTGTTTCCTGAATGATCATTGGCTAAACAGTTTTGATGGTAGGCATGTCTTAAGTGAGTGAAGTTAGAAATTTTTTTCTTTTTTTTCCCCCTTTCAGTGTGTGTCTTGGAACCACATGCTGCCTTTTCTACCATCTGGCACATCTCACTAGAACTTAGAGAAAAAATGGAAACATCCTGGAAGCAAGGAGCTGAGTTCAGATATAGACTAGACAGTCATTTTAAACACTGCAGACTCACTACAAGGACATTCAGGTGTCTCCCCAAAGTCTTGCCCCCTTCTGTACTTTGAGGATGCACTTTCTGCCCCCTCCCTTTGTTTTCCCCTTAAAGAACTTATGTAGACCACCCTCCTTGGCTAAAGCCAGTGTGGTAATTTTTCTTGTCTCTATGATCAGACTCACTGACTTCTAGATTTGACTTTGAGGATCAACCCTGCCTGAAACTTTCTCCATATTTCATTTCCCTGGCATTGTGTTTTCCCAGTCAAGTTGTCTGTCTCTTCTGATTCATGAGCCACCTAACTGTGAACATCTCTATTCGACTTTGATTCGGTCACCAAGCATTTATTAAGCACCTATTATGTGCCAGTCAATAATCAGCACACATTTATTTAGAATTTATCATGTAGTATTGTGCAAGGTGCTAGGAATACAAAAAAAAAACAAAGGTGAAATAAATATCTCCTGCCCTCAAGGAGTTTGTATTGTCTTGAGGTGTCTGTTATTCTATCTAGATTAGAAGAGATGCTCTCATGATTTGGGCATTCTACTCTCTTCCTATAACTCCAAGTGTGAATCTCTAGGGCTACCTTGGCTCCAATTCCAACTCTTTTGCTATTCTTGGAATATCTGTCTTTGGACTTCTGGCCATCTCTTGATAATATATCCCAATTTGATTTCCTTTTGCCCCACTTTTCCATGATGGTTAGCAAGCCTCCATTTTCTTGATCTTCTAAACTTGCAAGATTTGAGTTCTCTCCAAGCCCTATGATTTCTGTCCTCTACCACCCATCGAGGACAACAACTTGCTGGGCCTTATTCCATATTACAAACTTCCTTTCCTTCATGTGGTCATGGTCAGCCTTCTAGTTCGGGCCAGTAATGGCCACATCTGGACAATGAATGGGCTTCCGGATTGTCTCTCCTTCAGCATCCTTCCCTTGCTGGAGTTTTGTTCCCAAGGCACCCCAAGCATCATGACCCTTCAGTGGTTGGATTTCTTGTGATTCTCTGTTTCCTGTTAGACCAGATTTCTTTTTCACACTGTGACTTCTCTCTTTCCTTCTGTTCTTCTTTCTCAGCACAGTGTCTGGTACACAGTAGGTATATAGAATGATAATGATGATTATAATAATAATATTTAACATGACTGGCTATGTACCAAGTACTGTGCGAAGCACCATACAATTATTATCTCATTTGAACCACCCTAGGAGGTATTATTATTATCCCCTCTTATAAATGAGCATACTGAATCCAAGTGACTTGCCCAGGGTCACATAGCTAGTAAGTGTGTGAGGCTAGATTGGAATTCAAATCTTCCCGACTCCAGACCTGGTGCTTTATCAACTGCAACATGATATTTGGCTGACTGACTAGTCTCATCCCTTGGGTCCTAGACTTGGGATCAAGAAAACCTGGATTTAAATCATTCTTCTGCTAGTTGTGATATGTACTATAATTGTGGGCCAATCTCTTGACCTTTATGAGTCTTGTTTTCCTCATCCATAAAACTGAAATAATGATACTTGCAGCTCCTAGCACATGGAGTTGTGAGGATCAAAGGACCTGCCTTCTTTACTTTGGCTTTTTTGTGCAGTTTTTCTTCCATGAACAGAAGTTAATGAGTAATGTTGGCATCTTGGACACACAGGCTTGATCCTGGAGCAGGTAAATGCGTGCTCACCTGGTGTATTGAAAACTCAGGGTTCAAGAAAACTATTTTTGCCATTGATGCACTGTGACCTTGGTTCAGTTGATTGATTTTATCTTGGTTTCTTCCTTCATAGTCTAAGAAAATTCATAACAATTGAATATGAATAATTCCTTCAGTGAAGATATTAGATATTAATTGGCTAAGGATAGTGGTGGAGCTGGGACTTGAACTCAGTTCTTTTGACTCCAGATCCAGTCTTCTGTGTTCTCTCCATGACCTGCTCTCTAACATCAACAGGTAGGTCCACCAGTCCTACAGAGGGACACTTGTCTCACTTGGTCCTGAGTCTAAACTCTCAGGGCAGTGGTCTGGGGAAAAGTCAGGAAGTGGGAAACTCATGAATTACAGAACTCCATATTAAATGCACTTCAAGTCAGGACTAAGAAATGGAACAAACCAGGACCTGACCTTAAGGCACTGTCACTCGACCAGATAAACAAAACATTCCTGAGCTTAGGAAGAGAATCAGGGAAGCCCAATTGGGTGCGTTCATGAGATCAGATGACCCAGACTCAACAGCCCAACACCAAAGAGATGCAGGAGTGAGGACTCATCAACTGTAAATCAACGGCTTCTCCCTGGGCAGGCACCCATATCTGAGTTGGGCGGGCAATGCTGGCAGCGGCTGAGCCATGTTACTCCTGCTCCTAAGACTAAGCTCAGCTGCAGCTGAGGTCCCGCCCTGGCCCTTTAATAGGCTGATGAATTATTTGTGCTGAATAATTATTTAATTACCAGCTTGGCTCCTGTGTGGGGAGCTGTCTTCCTCCACCCCCACCCCCCCACCCCCCATCATCAGCCAAATCTCAATAAACAAAGACTTTAGGATTCTTTGCCTTTTCAAAGGTCTTCCCAGAATCACCCAGTCTCCAATTTGGAAGTGACTTTAGAGAACATGTAGCCCAAACCATACCTGTCCAAGAATCACCTTTGAACAAAGGACTCAAGTCTATTGATAGAAAGGAGCTCAGAAACCACCTATTCCAACCCCTTTGCTTTATAGATGAGAAGAGTATGGCCCAAGGAGGTTCAATATTTTTCAAGGTCACATAGGGAGTAACTGTCACAAAAAGGTTTAAATTCATCTCTTTTTAGACTTTTCACTGTTGCAAAGTTCCTTCTACTGATGCACTTGCTCCCATGACAACATTCCTAACAGATGGTCAGTCATCCCATTTCTTCTTGAAGATTTGAGAGGGTAGAAAGAATTTTGGATTTGGAGGTGAATGACCTAAGTTTGAATCTGGTCTCTGAAATATGTGTGATTATAAAATGAAAGAAGTAGAAAATGGGCTAGATTTTTTGTAGGTCCTTTCTAGCTGTAAAGCTATAGCTCATGACCCTCTGGCTTCTAGAGAGAGAAGGGGAGCAAACAATGTTCCAAGATGGCTTTTTCCCCCTTGGGATAATGCCAGATCTTGGAGCATTTTGCCTTATGTCAAGATCCAATATGTCTTGCTCTTGATTTTCTCCTGTGGGACCAGGCATAACAAGTATAATCCCTCCTTCAAATGCCAGCCCGTTATAGACTTGAAAATAGTTATCATGTCTCCCTAATGACACGGTCCCTTCCCCAGGCCTAATAGATGTGTAAGGGTACCTGTCCCCTTTTATCTTGGGACAAACTGAGGCACAGGTATGGTACCCACCGAGATCAGTCCTTTTTCAGTCCTTCATAGCAGGGGGGTCTGTTGAAAAGAAAAATTAAAGTCATATTTATTACCTCCTTCTCAGAGAATCATTCCCTGATTCCTTCCTTCCTGCTTAGTAGGCTAGATTCTGAACTTAGTATATGCCAATAACATCTCGGATTCATCCTGAGAATTTTACTGTTTCTTTGGATAAAACTTTAATCAGCGAGAATTATTGCTCTTCTACTATCCTCTTAGCCTTTAGATTTCAGGCTTACACCCTGTCACTTAAAATTTAAAGCCCTTTTTATGGACTGGAATGCTCACTCATTCCCGAGGATATTTTTGCCTGGACTGTCTCCGCCGGTCATAGGGTCAGGCCAAATGGAGCAGCCTTCAGCAGCCGTCACTTTCCAGCAGCACATCCAGGATACGCCATTAATTATTTTAACAGTGACTTGCTGGTCTCAGGGAGTTCTTTATTAACGACACTAAATCTCCTTTTGATGTTGTTTAAACACTCTGCCTTTCCATTATGTAGATGTAGTTTATTCTCTCTGTCTCTAGTCTGTGTGAGTGCATCATTCTGCAGACAGGGAGCTGGAAACCTTCACTTTATGTCTTTGGGAGGACTGGGCTTTAGAAGGTCCTTGTTTGCTCCCAATTTCTGCATTATTAGAAGTTGGGGATGAGGTGAAGGTCAGCCCCATGTGATGGAAAGAGCTCTGACATCCATGGGAGTCAGGAAAGCTGGTGGTTATCCCTGGACTTACTAGGGTGTCCTCCAGAGCACGTTACAGTGGGAAGGGACCTTAGACCTTCCAAGTCAGCTTTTGTAACTTCCTCACACAAGTTCTACAACTCGGTATTCAGGATTTCTGATCTGATGCATCCGTGGAGCCGGAAAAGAAATTGAGAATCGCTCTTCTGGGCCAAGATTTTGTCACTTACCCCATGTTCCCTCTGATTTGTTTTAAGCAGGCAAAGCATGCTTCTGAGGATGGAAGGGCTACTACCATGCGATAATCACTAGAGACTGCCTTGTGGCCTTGGTGGGTACTGTAATTGGGCCTCAGTTTGCCCCAAGATAAAAGGGGCCTGCACCCTTACACATCTAATCTCTAAGCTTCTATGTTAGGCTGCCTAGTAGTGAACTTTGTGTTTCTTGTTCCCATTGTGGCCAGAACCTACATGAGGTATTTCCTATCTGTGTGATCATAGGTCTCAACTTCCTCATCTGAAAAATGGGGGGGGGGGGGGTGGTGGTGGTGGTGTTTTGAACTCAGTGTCTTTTAATGAGCCTTCCATTTTGAGATCTAGGATTTGAAGATGTTTCTCAGGCTTGGTTTCCTCATTTATAAAATGAGGGCATTGGCTGCATTGGCCAGTTCTAAGTTTATGATCCTAGGGTTTTTGTCCCCCATCATCTATTTCTCTTATTTCTCAGGACATAAAATGTTGGATGCTGGGAATTCATCAATTAGCATCTCCTCTTTAGCCATCATCTTCTCTGGCTAACTACAGACTTTGTCTTCAGCTATTCTCCATTCCCCCTCACCTATTCCCTCTCTCTCTCTGTAGAACAATCCTGCATCCTCAGCCTTCCAGCATCAACATACTGGCACCATTGCCCTCCCCACCCCTGGCCTCCATCCTCTGTGACCATTTATTGCTTTACAATGTGGTGTTTCCCCTTTTCCCCTCAGCTGTCACCTGGGAGAGCTCTAGTCACCTTGCTTACATTCAGGTGAGCCATTCTGAAGCCTTATTCCAGGGCCATGTCCCAAAAGAACGGAAGAATTCCAGGTATTAGTAGCATTGGGAATGTAGTTAGGGTCATAGTGTCCTTCCTACTTCTTCCCATCAGCTCATGGCGAAAGCTTTCTACTCTCACCTTGTCTATGAGATTTACAGCCAGAAAGCCCTTTAGAGATGGGCCTTAACCTCAAAGAACCCATAGGATAATGGGGAAAACAACAAGTAATGAGCTTGGTACAAATAAGCAATCTGTGGGATAGATGAAGGTAGCCTGAGAGTGGAAGTCCAACCCCTTTACCTTCCAGAGCAGGGAACTGAGAGAACTTCAGAGGCCAATGAGTTGCCCAGGGTCACGTAGGTCTGGGCCCTGCTCTATCTGGGACATCTGACTTTCATTGTCTTTAACAGTTCTACTTTCTTCTTTATCTCCTGCGTTTTCTGGTACCAAAGTAAAATGAATTCTGCTTATTGAGAAAATTAATGTATATTTCTTAAATCAAGATTTAGAAGTGACACTCTGCATAAGCAAAAGCATAGGCAATAAGCCCTATGGGGGAGAAGTCTACGTTCTCTGACCCATTCCCCATGAATCCTCAATGACAACATCCCTCAGCCTGCCCTTCCGCAATCCCACTGAGACCAACAACATTGATTCCAAGGAATCTAGCTTGCAGCAGACATTAAACCTTAAATTCCACAATTTTAGCCGCTCTCAGAAACTCATGATGAAAATAGACTCTAGTTAGTACAAAAGTTCAGAATGTGAGCATTGAAAGGCATGGCAAAAATGCCCAGAAACGCCCTCCCTCCACTCTTCCCCAGCGTTTCTTTTCTTCCTTTCATGGCTACTTGTGTTTTTGTCCTCTCTGATACATTAGGAAGGGTTCAAAAATAATAAACATTCCTGTGTTTTAAAGCATCTACAAAAATGATAAAATTTCCATGGATTGAAGTCAGTCATTTCACTAACATTGATTAAGAACCTACAATGTGTTGAGAACTGTGCTAAACACTGGGAATACAAAGAAAGGGGAACATCTGGTGCTCAAGTTCCTCACAGCGTATACTGTGGTAAACAACATATAAACAGCTATGGCACAACAAGGTCTATAAGAAGTGAATGAAGGTGACCTGAGAGTAGAAGACCAATTGAAGTCAGCCGGGGAAACCTTGGTTAAACGTGGTGATCCAACACCGGAGTCCTCAGGAAACAACCCAGGAAGGAGTTAGCCATCCCACCTCCAAAATGGGTGCAAATTTAAGGTGCTCTCTCAGCACTAAGTGTATTGTCTTTGCTTTTGAAATTGTATTTCAATTACTTCACACAGTGCCTGGCACACAGTAGGCACTTGATAAAGATTATTGATTCTTATTGAATGTTGCACTGGCATGAAAGTCTCTCAATTTCAGGTCTTCCATGTGTGAAAATAAGTTTGTACTCCCCCACACCCCACCCTGGCATGTTTGTTTTTAGTATAGACAGGCACATTCTGGGGAGGAATTTGAACCAGATATGGTGGGGCGGCCAAGTCACGAGTTGGTAACGGATAGCAGATCTGAAGCCACTGAACATTCCGCACAGTTTCCCTTTGTTCCAGCCTGAGTTCCCAAGCCAGCTTTGTCCAGTGATGTCACAAATAGCCTGTAGTCAGGCACCTGACCCTCCCTCCCTTCTTTCTCTAATCTGTCTTCTCTTCACACACACACACACACACACACACACACACACACACACACACACACACACGTCATAAAAAGGATTAGGACATGATCTCCAGGTAGTAAAACTCACACTCTCCCAAAGCTGGGGAAGCTGGCCTCTCTCCCTTCCCAGGGAGATTAATAGGGATCAAGGTCCCTCCAGCACCATCCCTGATCTCATGTAAGAGTGACCCTCTGCTGTCCTTCCATGTAAAACACACAGGCATGGAAGCAGTCTCTGGTCATACAGCTGGCTATGTGCTATGGACCCCAACAGCTGCTGTCCAAAGGGAGCCCAGAAGACCCAGGGCCTTCTCTCTAGGGGCTTAGCATTCAGGACTGACAACCATGATGCCAGCAGCTCACTAGAACACAGAGAGACCTTTGAGTACGACCTGCCATGGGAACTGCTCACCATAAGGTGCTTGTTGACAGCCTCTTATGGACTGAGCACCACTTTAATCACTGCTGCAGAGTGGGACAGGAATTTTAAAACTGGTTTTTTTTTTTCCCATGGAAGAGTTCAAAATCTTTCTAAAAAACAGATTCTGCACAGACATCAACTCCCATGGAATTCCACAGAGATTGATATTCATAGTGTGTGTGGTGACTAAGGCTCTGTGCTTGGTATTGGAAGTGTGAAGACAAACTTTGAGAAAAATGATGGAGCTCCATGCCTAGCAGGACAGTGCTATAGAATGTTGATCCAGTACACAAAGACAGCATAAGGTCCAACACTTGGAGGAGTCTGGAGATATTCTGGGCTGAACCCCTGTTTTTCAGAGGCAGGAACTGGGACTAAGTGACCCACAAGTCATCCTTAGAGGAGGCTACCCAGCCAGGATCCTTACTCCCATCTCCTGATTCCAAGTTCATGGATCTTTCCACCTTGAAACCATTCTGTCTCTTAAAATGCCTCTTTATATGACACAGAGGAAATACTCAAACAGATTTCTAACAGCTGACACATAGTAGACCGTTAATAAGTGATCATCAATTCATGAGCTGAAATAAGAAGCCATATAGTCCAAACCTCCTGCATCCATTTACAGAAGGCAGAAGGAGGGCCAACATCTTAGAGGTACTGAGTGAGAAAGTCAGAATTTTGAACCCAGGTCTTACAATTCTAAGTGTAGACCTTTCTGGCTCTAAATCTCATGGACAGGGTGAGAGTAGAAAGCTCTCCCCATGAGCTGATGGGAAGAACTAGGAAGAAAACTATAACCCAAACTATATTCTCAATGCCACTAATGCCTGGAATTCTTCTAAGTGCCCCATGCTATGTCTCACATAACTCTTGAGTGTTCATTGAATCACAGGGGTAGGAACTATATAAATTCTTGTTGATATAAACTGAATTGAACTGAAGTGCAGGCTTCCTGGAAAGTGATGGAGGCAGAGAGCAAAGGGGAGCTCAGCCAGTAGTCTCTTCCTTCCTCTGCATTACTTTCCTTTTCAGCCAGTTCTGTTTGAGGCCACAGCTAAGTTGGACAGATCTTTGTGTTTTATAGACTCTGAGGGATGTACCTGAAGGTCGACTCTGGTGATCATCTCATCCAGCCCCAGCCTCGTCGAGTTATTTACAACATCTTAAACATTTAATCACCCAACCTCTGTTTGAACACTTTCAGCTTTGGGGAGCTCACTACCTCATGAGAAACCCTATTCCATTTTATGACCAGCCTAAGTATTTTTCTCTGTATTGAATCAAAGCCAGCCTCCCTGTAATCTTCCTTCTACTTTAATAAGAAATTGAATGATTAGGTGGAGACCAATCTGGTTTTTACCCCTGGAATCCCTAAGCTTCCTCATTGATGATATTATTACAGAGTTCTTCAAATATAAAATACCAAAGAACCCTTTTGGATCCTGTTTCCCGTCCTTTGCTAGGGAGTAGTCCACTCAAAATAAATGCTCTTGCAATCTGGATACTTCCTCCAGGTTTTTAGCGAATCCACTGGAAAGGTACAACCTTCTCCAGGATGCTAGGATAGAAGACTTGCTCCTCTGAGAATTTATGTGGTTTAGTCAAAACATTCAAGGCCTAGAAAATCTGGTGTTTGGTTTGTCTTTCAAGAAATACAACCGGGACTCATTTCTTTCTGGAAGATTGTGATTAAAATGAAACCTGGCTAGGTCTGGGCTCCTACCCTGAACAAGGGAGAGGGTCAGGGGATGCCGATAGCATGGACAAAGCATGGATGTGCCATCTCTGTCTATCTGTGTAGGCTTCTTTTAAGGTAGACTCTCACCTTGTTTTGTTCATGTGTTTTGACTTTTGTCACTGTGTGTGTTTCAGAAGAAGATTTAGAATGTTACTCTCCTTTCATAAGCATCTGGATTTCCCTTGGAAATTTGACAGGGTCAGTCTGTTCTCTCTAATCCTTCCATAATGTCATGAAGAGCTGGCTGTTGTCTTGGCAACTTTTCAGGGAAGAATGGCTGCTTTCTAGATCTGGATCCAGAATGGACTAGCTCCCTGAGAACTCCTAGAATCTATAAAGAAGTATGCTTTATGGGACAGAAGGCATGCTCCATCAAAGGACTTGTTGGCTTGCACTCTGGCCTGATGTAAGCTGGGGGGAAGTGTGAGGAAGAATGAGCTACATCTGCATCCTCTCGATCTGTTGCTCTCCATCTCTGTCTCTCAGAGGCTCTATCTCTGTCTCTACCCTCTTTCTCTTTCATAGAAAGCTGTATCCCTTCTCCCACCTTAGAATGCTTTACAGTTGCTGTGTTTTCAAAATTAAAGCAATAAATATTTTTTGAGTGCCTACCATGTACAAAGCACCATGCTAGGATTCTAACGTCTTCCTATGAAATGGCTGTTTATGAGCATGTCCTGCCTGTAAACTCTTTACTGATTTCTCGTGTTGGATTCTGTAAGTTACAGAGAGGTTTAGTGTGGAATTTAGCGGTGCCTTCCTCCTCATGGAGAGGAGGAGAGCCTTAGTTCTTATGGGCTCTATCAGTGGGCCAGTCAGTTCAGTCACTAAGCATCTGTTAGGCTCCCATGTTCCAGTCACTGTGTTGAACTGTGGGGATACAGAGAAAGGTGCAGGAGAAAATCCCTACTCTCAAGAAGCTCACTTTCTAATGGGGTAGGCAACAGGCAAATGACTTGATGCATTTAAGATATATACTGATTATATGGAAGGAAATCTCCAAGAAAGTACTAGTAGCTGGATAGCTACCAGGCTCAAGGTGAACTGTCTGCTTGTCATCAGAGGAGTAGCCCAGCTGAGGGAGAAGGACCTCAAAGCAGGTTGAAAATGGATTTATCATCCAATCAGTTGGTATATCCAGCAGTCAATCAGCAAACACTCTTAAATGCCTATGGTATGCCAGTTGCTGGGTTAGGTGCCAGGGATATAAGGTCTTGGTTTTCAAGATGCTTAAAAGTCTAGCCTGGAGAGACAACACGTGCCTATGAAAGCATATTAAGGTTTTATACCAAATGAGTGCGATGTAGGTTTGGGGAAGACAGTGCTAGCAACACCAGTAGAGTACTAGATTTGGAACTGGGAAGACCTGAGTTCAAATCCTTCCTCACATACTGATTAGTTGTGTGATCCTGGACAAGTCACTTTACATCTCTTAGCCTCAGTTTCTCCAAACTCTAAGAAAGGTAAATTAAGCTTCTCTCTCTCAATGTTGCCATAAGGATCAAATGAGATATTCACGAAGTGCTTTGGAAATATAAAGTGCAAGGTATTATTATTATGGAGGTCAACCACCTCCTCTTACAGGAGAGGAGCTGGACCCCTGAAGTTAAGGGATCTCCTCAAGGTCTCAGAGGTAGCAAGAGTTAAAATTGAACCTTGAACGCAGTTCCAATGACTTTGGAGTCAGTACTGTTTACATTGGATCTTGTGGCTTCTGACAGTGGACTTCTTGGCCACAGCATCTCCTGCATCATACATGGTTGTCATGTCAGTGGAAAGAATAAGGAAAGCCTTGAAATCCCAGCTCCGTGAAGGATCTGATTATGAGGGAGGATAAGATGATGCTTCATGGATGGGAGGTTTCATCCGCTCAGGACTCACTGAGGGCTTCTTCTGGCCCTCCATACTGTTTACCCTCCTTTGTCAGGCTAACAAGATCCCCCCATTATCTGACCACATCCAATCCAGTCAACCATTCTTCATGTAACAGTGATCTTTAATTCCAGTTCTATTTTTTGGAGCTTAGGAGAACAAGCTCAGTCCCTTTTGCACAAAGTGACCTTTCATATGGTCAAAGATGGCTCCTGTGTTTTGATCTTTTCATACCTGCATGATGCTGGGAACACAAAAGGCTTGTCACATTAAAGTGGCCACTCAGAGGGGAAGACTGGCTAACATCAATGTGTGAGCTTCTAGAGTCCCTTTCAGTTCTAAATCCTACCAATATCCCATTTAATCTCTTTCTTCTCATCCTTCCCGGTCTCACCTAACTCAAGGTAATGCTCACCATCCCAGTCCACCCCCTGGCTGAGTAGATCTGCCTTCATCAGTCACCTCCTTCTTATAATATTCCACAAGTCCAGATTGAGGATCTGTTGGGTCGTGTTCTTACTCAGTGGGTTTGTCCTGACTCCCCTCTGCTGCAGCAGCCTCCAGAGCCCCTGCCAATCTTCTGCTTCTTCTGTATCTGCCCTTGCTCCCAACACATTGCTGATTAAGATCAAGATTAAGAGCTATTTGTGAATTGCTACATTTCCTAAACTATCTCCAAAACCAGCTCCATCCTTTGGATTTGTCCTCTTATAAAACGTGAGCGGTAGTTTCCACCTTCTGGTGAACAGGATGACTTCAGAAGACAGCAGGGAAATGCTTTCCTGTCACATTTTTGGCTGCCTGCATGTAAACAGGGACGTGTGGATGTAGGCTGACAGTTTGTCTTCTGCTCCAAGGAGAAATGACTGTTTTCAAATAGGCATGAAATGAAATAATTCAGGAAAAGATAGAAAATTTTTTCAGCATAAACGGGTCAATTTCCTGTCACTGTCTTGATAACAGCCTCCAGGAAAGCACGAAAGACAGTGGCAGAGTCGGGGGTTGGTTTTGCTTACCAATGTTACCATGGACCTAGAGAAGAAAATGCATCTAAGTGAGGTGCTCCTTCTGACTAATACTCCTCTTCCCATACAGTATTCTCTGCCTACTTGTTACCTTGTACCAGACAAAGTCCATCACTCACCATCTCACAGAATCCCAGAGCTGGAAAGGACCTTGGAGGCTCTTTAGTTCAGTCCATGCCTAGATAGGATCCCTCTCTGCAGTCACCCCTCCAGGTAGGCAGGCAAGCTCCATGTGAAGATGACTGATGAAGGGCAACCCATGACCTCAGGAAGCCCATTCCCCTCTGGGAAAGACATGGGAAGAAGGGCTTCTGCCCTTGGAATCTGACTCTTCTGCCCTGCAACTCTCTCTCTGGTTTCTTGTTCTTCCATTCACAGTCAGATAGGACAGGTTTAATCTTTTCTTGTGACCAAGAGCTCCCAGAAGATTTGAAGACAGTCAGATGGGATTCTGGCCTGAATATATCTATGATGGCTTTCATGGACACCAAATTATTTTCTTGGTTCACACACCATTCCTTCAATAATGCATACTAAAAAAAAAATTCCAGGAATAAAAAGTAATATAACTTGGCTTCTACTTTAGACACTATGCTGTTCCTCTTCACATATTCCTTTTTTTGTTGTTTTTTTTTAGAAGTAACAGAAGCATTTGCTCTTCTCAGTTCTTTCTGTATCTTTTTCTCCATATTCTTCATGACTATTGAACATCTTAGCCATCATATGTATCAATTATTTCTTACTATAGTATGAACGAAGGATGAATAAAAAGACATTCATGTGAAAGACATTGTTCTAAAACTAAGGATATGAGTAAAGAAATACAAGGAAACTGCTGGCTTCAAGGACCTTCCATTCTTATAGAGACAGAAAAGACAAATGATAGTGTCGTGCTCAGGAAAGAACGAGTCTGGAAAGTCGTTGGAATGATGACTGGAAACTGAGGTCACTTAGTGGACACACCCTTTCCACAACCAGTGGTAATTTTGGTTTGATTACTGTGCTCAGAAAAAGAAATGGAAGAATCAGGAAGAGGATATGCATGTGATGATAGGCAGATGGCAAGATTGTATGGATGGATTAGTGGATGAGATCAGAAGGTGAAGCATGATTTGGTGACTGGGGTCAGACAGATATAGTAGGTGAAAGGGGCCAGTTTGGACTTAGTCACCAATCGAGTTAGCATTCCAAAGATGATCACATTAATTTTCTCAGGGATTTGGGGTATGGGTTCAGAAGACCCAGGGTGCAATATTCCAGGCACATTGAGGAGAGAGGGTACTTGCCCTACAGTCATGACAGCAGTAACAGCAAGATAGCTAAAAGGATTAGGCGTATGACTGGAGCAGATATGAAGATGAAATGTGGTCTGGAGCCAGGGTCAACCAGATATTAGGAGACAAAATGAGTTAATTATTGCTTCCTTAGTCACCAATCATTATGACTGAATTCCAGAGACAAAGTTTATCTAGGACTACTGAAATTAATTCATTGAAAAAAACCTAGATGATCTCTTATTGCATCTCTACTAATATTTAATTTCAAATTGGCTTTTGTCCTTGCCAGTTCAAGATCATTCTTCTCAGAAGAGAAAATATAAATAAAAATAGAAATGGGTATTTTAATCACTTTGCCAAGAGCAAATCTTTATCCCATCTTCCTCATTTAAGTGGTTCTGACAATCCCTTCTCTGATCTCCCTCATTCTCTCACCATTACACTAAAAAAGCAAATTGTCATTAGCATTCATTAATAATAACTTTATTCAGTCCTGAGCTTTAGTCTTCTCATCTCTGTACTTCACTTCACTATGTCATTATTTCCTATCCAATCTCAGTTACTTGACCTTGTTTCACTTTTCAATATGTGGCTTTTACAAGTCCAGTTGATCGATGTGTTCCATGTGTATACACATGTAAGCCTTGCATGTGATAATCCCTCTTGGTTCTATCAGCACCATAGTTGTTTTTGGGGTCTTCAAAATTCCGTTCTTGAAAGCTTCATATCCTAATTGGGCTGATTTCTGTAGAAATTTCGGTCACAAATCCCTCCCCATCTTTTTGTTTTGTGATCCCTTTGACATCCACCTGACCAGAATCCAGAGTTATAAACTCTGTGTCCCTTTCTTAATGTATCAGGAACCCCTTAAAAACATAGTTATTATTTCCCCAAAACATTCCAGTATTTCAACATCACTAGCTTTCCTCTTTTTTGGTTGGAATCAGGTCCAGAATGGAAGTTTCCTATGTTGCTTCTATCCTTTTCAAAGTTTGAAATCATCTTTGAGGATTACTCAAGAATTTATCAACTTTTCTGCTTTGGACAGAGAGAAGGTTGTTTTTAAGATGCATGTCTATGCCAAGTTCACCATCCATTTCATAAAATCCTAATCTGTTGTCTCCTTTGGTCAGGGGGTCTGTCATATACCCAGAGCTCATTGGGCTTCTCTGTGTTCTTCCACTGATCCCTGACTCAGGTCGTGTTCACCATGTCCCCATCTCCCCTACCCTTGCTAGGTATGCTACTGTCCCTTACCTTTAAAACAAGGCATAACCTCATGTAGCTACACCACAGTCATGGACCCTACATAGCTAAGTCCTAATTAGTGCAAATTTGGAATCCTTTGAAGCAGGCACATTCTTTAAATTTGTGCTACGTATTTCCATTGAGCTGGGAAAATTTATATTTCATGTAATTATAACTACAAATGGTGGGAATTTGTATGTATGTGTGAATATACATGTTTATGTGTATTATGTATGTATGTCTGTATATATGTATACACAAACACAATTACTTCATGAAAACTCTGTATAATAATTGAGATCTCACCATGCTGCCAAGCTCAGGGATAGGCATGAGTTAGAATTTGTTTCATTACATTTCTGCTTTACTTTGCTTATGGCTTAGACTTTGTGCATTTATGTTTAGCTGTCTGAGACCTTGGGGTTTCCTTTTCTGTTCTTTTCGTAGCCTTTTTATGGGATCTTGGCTCTTGTGACCTCGCTTTGGTCGGCAGATAACCTTCCCTTATTGTTTGTTTTTCTTGCTGTGGTATCTAGGGCAGCAGGTGAATGTAGGCAATCTTGTTCCTCCACCTTCCATTTTCAAGTCAGGTTCTTTTGGGTCCCATTTTGTAAGGCCCTCAGCAGATGTATGTTTACCAGGATGTGTCAGATGTACTCTGTCTCTGGCAAAGTGCCCTTCATTCCAGTATTTTAAGCTGTGCTCTAGAAATTCAAATCCCATTCTCAGATACCATCTTCCTAACCAGTTGTTCATTTCCCAAATCCTTGTTCACTTTTGAAGCCACTACTTTGGATTGGCAGCAGTAATGAAAATACCACCTGTGCCCATAAGAGCTTCTTGATTGTCAGTAGTTGACAGTCTCTGGCAATGCCTTCCAGGCTCCTTCTGTGGATCTCATTCATCCCCTGGGAGTTGCTAGAAGTGAGGTTGTGGTCATCAGGTTTGACAGATGTCTGGAGATTGCCCCTCACATCCTACAAATAGACCTTAGACAAATTCTCCATCTTCCAGGTCATGGCACCTCTGGAAAGAAGGCCTGCTTGGAACAAGTCAATGAAGACATGGCCTAGGCCGAGTAGAAGATCCACTCATCTTCCCCATCTTTTCTCATTTCAGAATGGCTTGTGAAGCTCTTAGCTTTGTAGTACAGTGATACAGAAGGAAATCCACACAATAAACTGTCTGCCATCCTGAAATGATGCCAATGATATTGCTAGATTTTCTCATCTCTTCCTGTTCTTAGCCATTTGTCCCTTTTGATTAGCATGTTGCACTTTCTTCCATTTCGAGAATGTTTACCTGCTCATGGGCAGAAAATAATAGAATAAAGGAAAGAGAAGAAGAAAGATGCGTTAAAATTATAGGGAGCAGCAGAGTGGTGAGCACTCCGACTTGAATCTGAAATGGCTCTAAATTTGCTTTGCACAGGAAACAAAAATGGAAAACCAGACCCTGTTTTTTTTTTTCATAGTTGAGGTTCCAGAATTTAACCTGAAGTGAATAAACAGATGCCACTGTCTGGGGAAACTTCTGGGACATGGTTAGAATGGAATGCAGGCAGGGAATCACATTCAGAAAGCTAATTTCGATTGAGGCTGCTTAAATGGCATGTTCTAATTTTTCACTGAATGTTCTCACAAGACTGTGAAGGCTTTTAAGAGAATGACGTGGATTATCATTTGTCAAGACTTAATACACAACAAAACATCATCTCCGAAGTGTTAACAGGAACAAAATTTCTGAGTTTTCCCATGACTGACATTGTGCAGGTACTCAGGAAATTTGGCCTAGTAATACAAATGATAATGATGGCGGTGTCACACTGGAACGTTGCTATAAGGCTTTCTGTAATCCAAAGGCATTGCATACCAGATACATCCAGTTCACTTCCCTTCCACATAGAATTATTCCACAAAGCACAAAAAGGTAAAGTTTCAACAGAAAGTTAGCTCTTTATTAGGGACTTTAAAGTAAACTGTCTAGTATCCTTAGTTTTTCAATTATTAGATGCATTTCCAGGGCTCCCATTGTCTGTCTTATAGACATGCAGAGCTGCACTGCTTTGGAATAAGTGGAGAAGGTAATACATTTAGATATTTGCCAAGCTATCACAATATTTGATTCCTGTCATGGATAACGATGACATAATTGACCAGATGAGCTTCAGAACCTGGGATAAAATTATATCCAATTTATCTGAGAGCCTTACACTTGAGTTCAAAATTAAACTTCGCAAGTATTAGGAGGGGAAGTGTGGTCAGACAGCAGACTGCCTGAACATAGATCTTGGTGTTTCAGTGGACTCCAAGCTCAATACAAGTCAACAGTATAATGTGGTGGCCAAAAAATCAAATGTGATATGCAGTTTCATTGAGAGGTATGGGTTCCAGGGAAATGGGAGGTGATTGTCTCACTATATGCTACCCTCGTAAGGTCTCATCTGGAGCACTCTCTTCAATTTTGGGTGTAGCATTTTAGACAGGACATTGATGAACTAGAGAGAGTTTGGTAACCAGTATCGTGAAAGGATTGGAGTCCATGTCATTAGAAAATCAGTTGAAAGAACTAAGAGTATTTAGCTTTGAGAAAAGAAGATTTAAGGTGGTGGTGATGGTGAAATTGAATATTTTAAGGGCTATTGTGGGATGGTTAGGTTAGACTTCATCTACTTGACCTCAGACGACCAAGAGTATGGGTGGACATTTTGAAGAGGCCCAGTTCAGCCTGATGTCAAGATGATTTTTTTTTTTTTTGTTTTGAGAGTGAGAGCCGGTCTGAAGTGGAATGAGCTGCCTTTAGAGATTTTGATTTCAGATTTCCAGTTAGAAGCGAGAAGACCACTTGGGTCTTGTGTATGGGGTAAACTGGATGGCTGCTGTCACCACCCCTAACTCTTAGATCTTAGGATTACATCAGTCATACTTTTTGGACTCAAAGAGTGGAACCAAGGGCAAAGGATAGACCACCCCCTAATGAGAGGGCAATTTAAGCTGAAAATCCGAGACAGGGGAATTTTTTAAAAATTGAAACAATGGGCTCTCTCAGCGTATAGTGATTTCCCCATGAGTGGAAATCTACTTCAGGTAGAGGGTAGGGGTGTGCTCTTCAGGGCTGTTGAAAAAGGGGATTCTAGGTCCAAGATCCTTGGACTAGGTGATCTCTAACATCCCCTGTCAATCAAGGATGCCTTATGACTCTGAGGCAACACATTTATTAATATTAATTATTATAATCATTCCAGTTTTATGGCTGAAAGGACTAGCAATAGGATGAACAGAAATTTATGCTGATAACGCAGTATTTCAGTTATTGATTCGGGAATGAGGAACTTCCTCCCAGCTTCATCTCCACTGATTATGAGAGTGAGGCACAAAAATGTTTTCTTCTTCTTTTCTTTATATTTGCATGGTTTCTGATATCTTTTTTCCCTCCATTCTTCTCAACGAGACATCAGATTAAAGTAGTTTTGTAGAATGAGACTGGTAAGATGGTGCAGCATTTCTCCAGGCCTATGGTCCGGTGGAACTCAGTTTACATTCCTGACCCAAGATGCACTATCTATATATGATGAGCCCAGATAAAGTAAAGTAAAATCAGCTTTGACACCATGGAACCATGGAACCCACCATTTCTTTATACATCAAGTAGAACAAATTAAAGAACTTTTTTTTTTTTTTGAGCCTTTTTGAGCCAAAGAGAGCAAGTGCATCAGGGAGTCTAAGACTTCAGCTGCCCCCGACTCAGCCATATCCCTCTTGGGCTATTCACCAGATTGTGCAAGAGGAATGAGCTGGGTTTTTAACTCCCCTCCCCCTCAAGGTGGTAAGCCATTTTGAAGTCAGTCACACTGAGTCCCATTTGTAATAAATCATTGCTTGTGTAGAGAGGCCAAAGCATGAGTGGGTGTTTTCTTTTATCTTTAGAATGTCTTTATTGAGTTCCCTGGGGTGTATTTTACTTTCCTATAAACTATGTTTATTATTGAATTGGGAAATGACCAAAGGGAGCTGAAGTGGGCCTTTACAAATTGAAATTTTACGAATAGACTTTGAATGTTGCTGGAGTGTGTATGTGCGTGTGTATGTGTATGTAACTAAGGAGAAGTAACCAGCCAGCCTCTCAGACCAGTTATTCCCAGACTTCCCAGGGTCAATATATATTTACCTGCCTTTATTCTGGATAAAAATAGCAACAAGCCAATATAGTGGAATATCCCATGGGAGCTGAGTCTGGAGCATGGCCCCTCAGATTGCTAGCCACATGCATGTCTGTGAACAAGTCATTTCATTATTCTCAGTCTTTGGAGGATTGGTCTTTTGAGTCCTTGGAGGGAAGAAGCCTTGCTGACCTTTCAGAGCTCTAGAAAGGAGAGTAGTTGTTATGTGGAGATGCCTTGCCCCACCCCATCTTGAATTTCCACCTATTGTTGCTTCAGGTCCATCTTTTAGGAGCAAACATCCCATGTTCTTTCAACAAACTTGCATGGTCCCCTTCCGGAATGAAGGGCAACAGCAACAATTCACACTTCAACAAACCACATGTTTCTCTCTGAGGAAAGCACTCAATAGAAAAGAAGTTATTCAGTGTTGACCAATGGCCAGGTGATGAGCTATAAGGATGCAAAGAAAAGGAAACATGAGGAATTGCTTTCCTCCAGGAGTTATCCATCTGAGACCTGTTGTGGGGCTGGGATCTGGCAGTGAGTGGGTGGAGGAGGAGTGGGAAGATCCCTTAGAAGCATCCACCCATTTGCAGAAACCACCAATGGAAAGCTAAGGTTCACACCTGTAAGTTTCTGCTCACCCTTCACCAACTATTTTACTGCAAAATGAGGGGTTAAAAAATCTCTGTCTCATGCCAAATGTCTCAAACTTTCTTATCTAATGTTTAAGCACCTTCAGCACCATGACCATGGTGCGTCTTTTAAATCATGGCAGATTGGAAAGAGCATCTGAGTTCAAATTCCAGCTCTACTAACTTACCTTTATGATTCTGGATAAGTCACAATAGAGGGAAAAATGGGCCAAGGATGGCAGTCAGGGATAAGGTGAATGAAAAGAGCAAGGGCAGCCCCCACCTCCCTCCAGGTTCTCTTCATTCCTCCATCTGTAATACTCAGTTGACATATATTGGGATACAATTCTTACACGTTCCTCTTCTGTTGTTTTGTTGTTGTTGCTTTTGTTGTTGTTGTTTTGTTTCATTGTCCTTTCCAGCCTAAGAAACCCTGTCTTTTCCAACCATTCCTCCTATATCATGTTTTCTGGGCAACCAACCATCATAAATCTGACATCTTAGGGATAGGTACACTTTGATTTATCATTATCATTCCTGAAATTTGGCAACAGAACTGAACACACTGTTTGGGAAACTAAGCAGAGTTAGGTGGTGCTATCACTATCATATCCCTGGATCTAGACCTTTTACTTCAGCAGTGCCTTGATTCTCAAGATAGACATTCAACATTTGTGGATCGAGGGATAGTTGAAAGCCCAAAGACCTGGAAGTACAGACCTCTTCTGCCTTTTGATAGATCTCCTGTTAGAAACCCTCTCTGGACCTTAACTTGAACGCCTTGGACTAGACATCTCTCAGTGCTGAATCTGTGACTTACCTTTGGTTCTATAGATAGAAAATTTCAGAGACAAGTTAAGAACCCAGATCTACTGACTTCCAAAGTTACCCAAGTGAAGTCTCTGATGCTGAGATAGCAATCTTCCTCCTGTCTCTTCTGTACTATAATTTAACAGTGGATACAATTTCCTTTGTCTTGAGAAACATCAAAGCTGTGTCCTGCTTGAAGAGATAGGGATGACCTAGAAGTCAAATTGCTTCTGGACATTGTGTAGCTCTTTTTTTGTTGACTTCCAAGCATCTGATTAGAAATTTTTAGGAAGGTAGAGCTTGAAAGGGTGGCTAAAATGAGGACCAAAGATTTCCCATCATCTTTGATGATGCCTTCTATGGGGTCCAGGGAAATACCTTCCCACCCAGTTAAGCACTGTTGAGATTTCTTGACTGTCCTTACAACAAGATTTGTCCTCAAATGATCTGTGACCAGTGATGGGCCATGTGGTAGCAGCACGGGTTGTCAGACTGTCTTCATGATAAATTCATCACCACTTCAGCATAAATCTTTGCCTGGAGGAGGCCTTGCACATGGTATAAAATAAGATGAGATCTGGATGGAAACTTGGCATCTCCAATTGGAAACAAATTTTTATTGGGTACAGATTTGGGGGGAAACAAACAGTTTTATATTATAATTTTTTTAAAGAACACGAAGAAGTAAAACTAATTAAAATGTTCTTGTTTTGCTATCCTCTGCCATTCCCATGACTCCAAAATCATTCTAGTTTTTATGACCTTCAGCCTCAGTAATACTTCATGAATTCATGATCTGCTGAGGCAAGGCACACCACACCCTCCTCTGGTGTATATCACAGTTCTTCTACAACATTGAAAGCTATGTCTTGAGTTTCTGTGGCTGAAAAAAAACACTCACAATGTTCTAGCTAACCTCCTAATTTGCTTTTCTTCCTCAACATTTTATTGATTGGTTGTTTGTTTGTTTTGCCTCATTTTCACTGCCCAATAGAATCTTCCTTGTTACAAAAAAGCCTTGTCAAGAAAAACAAAGCAACACAGTGTTTGGTGGTATGTACCTCATTCCATACCTGGAGCCCATCACCACTTTTCTTCCCAGAGTAAATTGTTCTATTCCATTATGAAGGTTTTGGGAATCAAAAATGATGAAGGCATTGGTAGGAGGATGGCATTCTATCATTTACCGTGTCATTCCCTTCCATTACTGTTCTCACTGTTTATTTGCATGAGCATTTTCATCCTCAGCTGGATAAAAGATGTCCTTTTGATTGCCAAATCCATCTTCAAAAGGCGTGCTCATTTGGCAAACTAAGGATGACTGACATTCTACCATGAAGCATTGGCTCTTAACAAATTAAATTGGACTTATCATTGTAATGACTAGCACTTGAAGTAGTCTTCACAATAGGGTACAACTCAAGAACATGGGTGTTTAATTTTCAGATGAAAGAAATGATGAATGGCTCAAAATATTATGGCCTGGGATTCTCTCATTGACCATTGAACTTCGAGCACTACTGTTTATCAGCCAACCTGTTAAGGAGGTCATACTAATTGCCTGCTACCATTTCCACAAGAGTTACATAGGAAATAAGATTTTTTCTCCTCTCTGCATTAATTTTTTCACCACTACTTGAAAACAAAGGACAAACACAGACCACTCCACTCAATAGTAACAGTTTTAAACTTCATAGAGTCTAGAAAAAGAATTTTTCTGATGACACAATTCTCATGCTTCTTCCATTAGATACCTCCAAGAGTGACATGACATAGATAAAATACTTTATAATTGTTTCCATCATCACAGCATATCCTCACAATAGCTTGAGGGGTAAGTAAGGGAGTAGAGGTTAGAGTCTATCAATGTTGAAATTCCTGTTTTATAGATGAGGAAATTTAAGCTCCCAGTGAAATGGTTCACCAGCAATTCCTAGTGGTTAAGATATGGCAGAGGTGGAAATCAATCCCACTTCTAATGACTCCAAATACAGCCCTCTTTCATTAGCCAGAGGAACATTCTCCACTAATTGGACCTTAATTGGTCTGAAATGTCTGGACAAGGCAGGTTGCACTTTGGTCAGTGCCCATGCATCATTGCACTCTAAAGCTGATTGCTCTCCTTTTTCACAGGCTGCTTCTCCCATTTGTACAATGTCCTCCCTTCTAACTGTCACATCTTAGAACCCTTGGTTTCCTTTATAACTCAGATCAAGCACCACCATGAGACCTTCACTGATCCCCCTGCTATTAATACTTCTCTCCCTCAATTCATGTCCTGCCTCTGCCACAAACTTTACACTTTAGTCCTCTGTAAGCCTCCATGTTCTCATCTCTTATGTGGGAATATTCTATTAACAACTTTATTTACTTCACATGGTTACTCTGAGGATCATACTAAACAAGAATACAATAGGTTCATAGTAGTTTTCCCCCAACTATCATTTATTAATTTATTTATTCACTTTTAGCATTTTTTTAATTTTGAAATTTAGATTCACTCCCTCCACTTCTTTCCACCCAGTGAGAAGGCAAACAATATATCAATTATACATGTGAGATGATGCAAAACATATTTCCACATAAGCCCTATCACAAAGCAAAGGAAGGAAGGAAGGAAAGGAAGGAAGGAAGGAAGGAAGGTAGGTAGGAAGAAAATTATACTTCACTATGTACTAAGAGTTCATCAGTTCTCTTTCTGGGAGTGGATAGCATTTTTTTCATCATAGGTCCTTTGGAATTGACTTGGATCATTGTATTGATCAGAGAAGCCAAGTCTTTCACAGTTGATCATCATTACAACATCGCTGTTAGTGTGTACACTGATCTGTTTCTTTTCATTTCACTCTGCATCAATTCAGAGAGGTCTCGCCATGCTTCTCTGAAACCAGCCTGCCATTATCATTTCTCATGGCACAATTGTACTCCATCACAATCATATTCCACAGCTTGTTCAGCTAGTTGATGCGCCTCTCAATTTCTAATTATTTGCCACCACAAAAAGAGCTGCTATATTATTTTTGTACATATTGGTCCTTTTTCTTTTTCTTTGATGTCTTTGTGAATTCTAACCTTGTAATGGTATTTCTAGATCTAAGAGTATGGCCTTTTTGGAAGAATTCCAGATTCTTCTCCAGAATGGTTAGACCAGTTCATTGCACTACCAACAGTACATTAATGTAACTATTTTCCCTTATCCTCTCCAGCATTGTCATTTCTGACAGGTTTGGGATGGTACTTGAGAGTTGGTTTTAATTTGCTTTTCCCTAATAAATCCAGAGCACTTTTTTCATATGAATATAGATAGCTTTGATTTCTTTTTCTGAAAACTGTGTTCATATCAATTTGTAAGTTGGAGAATGGCTTTAATTTTTATAAATTTGATTTGACTCTCTACAGATATTTGAAAAAAGAGGCCTTTATCAGAGAAATTTGTTGTAATGTGTTTTTATATTACTTCATTGTCTATAGCATTTCTTTAGAAAAATTTAGTTTTCTTGATTAACTCTTTTAATTTTGAAGATTTTTGCTTTTGCTTTGCCTGAGATCATGATTACAACTCTTGTCTTTTTTACTTCAGTTGAAGCTGCCTCAGATTCTGCCCCAGCCCTGTATTTTAACTCCATGTATATCTTTCTGTTTCAAGACTGTCTCTTATACACAACATATTGTTTGATTCTGGTTTCTAATCCATTTTGCTCTCTACTTCTGTTTTATGGATTAGCTCAGTCTATTCACATTCACATGATTACCAACTGTGTACTTCCCTCCACCCCATTTTTTTTTTTGGTCTATCCTTCTCCCTTCCACTCAATTTTATCCTATTCCCTCCTCAAAAGTCTCTTTTGCTTCTGACCATTGTCTCTCTTAATCCACACTCCTTTTTACCAACCCCTCTCCCCGCTCCCCACCTCTTATCCACTGTTGGGTAAGACAGATTTCTATACTCAACTGAGTGTGTGTGTGTGTGTGTATATATATCAGAGTTAGGTTCAAACATTTCCTGTCATCTTCTCCATTTCCCCTTCCAGTATAAAAGCTCTTCCTTGTGTGCTTCCTTTATGTGAAAAAAAAAAATTCCCCATTCTACCTCTTCATTTGTGATAATATCTTCTACAAAGACAGATCAACCCATTGTGACTGTAGAAAGTCTGCAAGAGTTATCTGAAGCAAAGAAAGAATCATTAGGGTCAAGAACAGTAAGGAACCTCAAAGTTCACCAGATCTACCTCATTTTACAGAGGAGGAAACTGAAGAATGCAAGGAAATGAAATCACTGGCCCCGATCACATGGCTGAGTGTAAGAGGCATAGTTCAGACCCATGTCTTCCTGGCTCCTAAATACAGCATGATGTTTATTTAATGTCCTGATGCCTCAGACAAAGCTACATGAAATGAGTTGGCCTTCAGGGCATTTGAGGAGGAGAGCACAGATCCCCACCTGTTGCCACCCCTCGGCCTCTGGTATGCTGGATTAAGTTTGCCCAGCAACTGCAAGGAAGGCCATCTGTGCTGGACTCATCTCTTGGCAACCTGTAGCTGCAGCCCTGGGTTTCTGTGCATGGTAAGACTATTGTGCTCATGTATTACTACAGGCATAGCAGACATGGCTGACTTGGTAGGTACAATAGTAGGTACAATAGACAGAATGTGGGACCTCAGGCTAGGAAAGAAATGGATTTGAATTCCACCTTGGACACCCATGAACTATAGATCTTAGACAAGGCACTTAACCTCTGTGTCTTCATCATGTCCTATATAAAATTTAGACAATACTTCTTTTAGTATCAAACCAATCAGTAAACTTATTAATCACCTACTATGTTCCAGACATTATCCTAATGATACAAAAAAAAGGCAAAAGACAGTCCCCACCCCCCAGGATAGCATAATAATGGTGAGATGTTAAGTGACTTTTCTAGGGACAGAGAATCAGTAAATGTATGATACAGATTCAAATTCAGGTCTTCCTGATTCCAAGATCAGTGCCCAAGATACTGTGTTACCTAGTTCCTGGGGATAGAGAAATGTATTTCCAATGGGAGGACCTATTTAAAATCCTGACTGCTACCTACTCACCTCTGTGACCTTTGGTGAGTCACTCAATTTCTCTTAGGCTAAGTTTCTTCATCTAAGCATGAGATGGTTTGGGGACAAACTGTTGCAGGGTGAAGTAAGCAGGACCAAGGGGAGTAATTTATATCAACAGCCATAACATTGTAAACATATACAGTTTAGAA
The DNA here is from genome assembly GCF_028372415.1 of Notamacropus eugenii. Lineage (NCBI taxonomy): Eukaryota > Metazoa > Chordata > Mammalia > Diprotodontia > Macropodidae > Notamacropus > Notamacropus eugenii. Next base: position 380,696,902 of record NC_092877.1, read on the forward strand.
GGACTTAAGAATTCTGATCAATGCAGTACCCAAACCTGATTCCAGATGATGGATGAAGGAACATTTTAACTAATCCTGATAGGAAGTGATAGACTTAGAGTATAGATTTAGATATATGGTATATATTTTTTATTTGTTTTTGACTTGGCCAATGCATGAATTGGATTTGTTTGCCTATACATATTTGTTACAAGGATTTTCTTGTTTTTCTTCCAAAAGGGAGAAAGAGAGATTTGAGGGGAAAGAAAATAAGATTTTTTTTAAAGTTAAAAAATAAAGCTATTAATAAGGAAGTTGGACTGGATGTTCTTCTCTTAAGTCCTTTGGCCCCTCGCTCTATGATCATACTCTGCTCACTGAATTTTTATTCAATGAATGACCCTTTGACATGCACCTTCCTTGTGGCTGTTTTCTGAGGAGCTGGACTGGGAAGTGACATCTTGGAGAATTGGGCTGAAGTTGCCAGGTGATAGATCGTTCCCAAGTATAGTACAATGGCAGAGCTATCCTGGAGCAGAATCAGTAGCCCCGAAGTGAAAGAGCTCCCCTCACTGGCAGCTGTCCAACAGGGAAGCTGAAAGACCACTCATCATAGAGGGTGTGGAGCACATTTTGTGATAAAGAGCCTGCCAAGTTCTCTAAGCTTCTAAAAGGCTGGGATTCTACTTACAACCCCCAGAGATGCCTCTTGCTATGGAGTACGTGCGTGCCAGTCAGAGCAGAGCACACATGAGGGGCATGCACTGAGCGACAGACCAGCTGTCTCAGCCCAGAGCCTACATGGGGCAACCCTCAGAATAGCTCAAGAGCACCATGTGTCCAATGCCTTCCTCAGCACATTTCTGTGGCCTTAGAAAAGGCCCCAAGTGAAACCCTTGCCTCCCTTTTTGTAAATTTAGAAGGACATAAGCCGAAAATCGTGACGATGGTCAGGGAACTACGAAGAGTTCTGTGGTGCCCAAATTAAGCCAAAACATGTGACCTTTGGGTTGGGAGCAATGATGACTCTTGGTCACACACCAATCTCCATCTCCCTTGGGCAGCCCATTTTCTTTTGTCTTGGCTTTAGTAGGTCTTATCCATGTCCTCTCCCTTCCAAGAATGCAAACTAGTCTTCCCTTCAGATTTCTCTATCAAGGCTCTATTTCAATAATAAAGGGATGCTGGAGGAAAATCCTTTACCTCCCCTCCACCCCAAACCAATGTTCAATACTTAGAATCTCTTGGAACCTTTGATGCTCATAATCTGACTGGTCGGGGGTGTGACATGTGTAGTTTCAACCTCAGCTTCCCTATAATAAACACAATGGTAAGAAATAATTGACATGACAAATGATTTTAAAGTTTATCAGTTACTTTTCAAAATCACCAAAGAGAACTGCCATCTCGGAAACTCCTTCCCCTAATGCAGACATAAGAATATGAATTAGTGGGGGGGACAGGCAAAATCAGTCACTTTTCACACCCAGTCTGCTGCAAAGCCTCATCTTTTCTACCTCTACATCTCTCATGTTTGTTCTTTCTCTCCACTCATAAAGCCTCTGTTCCTCCAAGACTCCCATCTCTCATTTTGCAGGGAAGTTCCCAGTCCCCAGGGTCCTTAATGTCTTTCCTGGGCTGAGACTGCTTGACATCCGTTCACTGTATATCTTGCCATTAACTATTCACTTGAATGTTGTCTCCCCATTAGAAGTTATGCTCTTTGAGGGCAGGAACTATGTTTTTTTCCCCTTTATCAAAGTCAGTCAGTCAGTCAACAAGCAAAGCACCAGGCACTGTGCTAAATGCTGTGGAGACAAAGAAAGGGGAGGGACCCAATTTTTGCTCTTAAGGGGCTCATAATCTAAAGGGGGGCCAATTCAAAAACAACTATTTACAAGCAAGACACTTGGGATAAACTGGGGTGGGTAGTCTCAGAGGGGCTAAGGTGGATAACTGGCAAAGACTTCTTGCTGAAGGTGGGCTTTTAGCCAGGATCTGAGGAAGCCAGGGAATTTGGAGGGAGAGATGAGGAGGAAGAACATTCCAGACATGGGAATAGGAGGGTTTTGTGTAAGGAATAGCACCTTGGTCATTGGATTGCAGAGAACTTGGAGGGGAGTGAGATGGAGAAGGTGGAAGAAGACAGGAAAGATGGTGGAGAATAAGTTATGAAGGGCTTTGAAAGCCAAGCCCACCATGAGATTCAAATAAAATCATCCTAGAGGTAATGGAGGACCACTAGAGTTGATCCAGTGGGGGTGGGGGAGTGACTTACATGATTAAACTTGTGCTTTAAGATTGTCAGTATGAGAGCAGATTCAGAGGAGACGAGAGAGAGAGAGAGAGGGAGAGAGAGAGTATCTAAGACAAAAAGACCAAATAATAGTGTATTACAGTAGTTCACTTGTAAGGTGATGAAGGTGTGCATGAGTGTGGTTTCTGAGTAAGAGAGGTGGCGTATGCAATAGACGATGTGAAGGTAGAAATGAGAAAGTGAGGAGTCAAGGAAGACACTTAGGTTGTGAGCCTGAGTGCCAGGGAGGAGGAGATCTGGTATCTTCAACAATATTTAAGAATTTAGGAAGAGCAGAGGATTGGGGTGGTGGTGAAAAGAGGACAGTTTGACATGGAAAGAAACTTGAGGCAGGCAGACCCACCAGCAAGCTCTTGCAACGATACGGGCATGATGTGATGAGGGTTTGTGCCAATGTCAAAAGAGAGAAGGGGGCATATACATAAGATGTTATGGGGGTAGAAATGAAACAACTGGTTTGGTGACCAATTGGACATGAGTGGAAGGGTGAGAGAGTGAGGAGGTGAGAATGACCCCTAGCTTGTGAAACAACATAATGGGAGGAAGGCAGAATCTTCAACAGCAATAGGAAAGTTAGGAAGTGGGGAGGATTGAGGGAGAGAGGTGATGAGTTCAGTTTGGAACAGAACATCTAGTTTAAGATCCCTAAGAGGTGGGTAGAGATTCAAGACTAGAAATGGTGAGGCAGGGTTTGGCTGGACAAGTAGATTACAGAGACATCTGTATAAAGAAGAAAATTGAAAACATAGGAGCTGATGAGATGACCAACTGAACTAGTATGGAGGGATAAGAGAAAAGGACCCCGACAGATTTCAGGGAAACTCCTGAGGACAGTGGGTATGATCTGAATACAGATTTAGCAAAAGAGACAGAGAAGAAGCTGCCAGACAGAACAGTCTGGGAAGATGAGTAGCCTGAATACCTAGAGAGAAGAAGATATCAAGGAGGAGAAGGTGGCCAATAGTGGTAGGCTTCAGAGTGGTCAAAGAGGACGAGGAGTAAGATAAGGGGATTTGGCGACTAAGAGGTTGACAGCCACTTTGGAGTCCAGTTTCAATGGACCGATAAGGTGGGGGGCCCGGCTGCACAGTATCCCTATCAGAGACAGAGGATAGTTCCACAGTTAGAGGGCATCATAGGGAGGTGGCCCTGGGAAGGTGGAGAAGGAGAATGAGAGGCGAGAGACTGTTGGGGGTAGGGAGGGGGGACGCTGAGAGCTTGGCTTCGCTCCTCTCCTCCTTGTATTTACATCTGCTTTAGCTCTTCCCAATCATCCCCTGCTTCTCTGAATTCCTCAAATATCATTTCTTACTCACATGCCTCAAGTTCCCCAAAATCCTTTTCCAAGACTCCTTCAGAAACGGCGTGGTGGTGCCGTTCACGTCCTCAGAACCTCTGTCTTTGTACTTAGAAGGTACATTTTCTTCCATGTCAGTAGTGTGTGTGTGTGTGTGTGTGTGTGTTAAAGTCAGCTTCTGTTTCTACAGGGCTTCACTTAACTCTCTGGGGTGGAAACTGGAAGTCCTCAGTAAACACAAGTTATTATTTGTTTGGCAACCCAGGGCGCTCATCAGGGAACCGTGTGCCCTGTAGAAATAGGGTCCCCAGGCTGCGTGTTTTGCAGGAGAAGGAGCCCCGGCCAAGCCGGGGCTCACGTGAGGCCTGGACCAGGGCAAGCACAGAACCCCGTTTGTTTACCCGGATGTGGAGGTGATGGCAAACCCAGGAATCTGGTTCAGATCCTGCCCCTCCTCTTTTCCTCCAAGCCTGCCTGTCTGGATCAGGATGTGAGGGCAGTGTCTGGCGTGGTTACACGTCTCTGACATGAGCCTCGCTCCTTAGCTGATCACCTTGTGCACTTGGGGCTCACTGGAGGAGACCCCCTTCGGGGCTTCCAGAAAAGCCTCCATTTGCAGTCTTTTCTCGGGTTTGGTTGCGAAGCTTTGGGCGAGCCTGGGAACGCCCCCCGCAGCTCCCCCGGGGCCCAGGGGATTCATTTTCCAGAGTTGGGGGTCTGTGCCAATCTCCCCTCTCCACACCACGCAGAGCCGGGCTACCCCCCATAACTGGATGCTCTGTGCAGGGGGGCGGTAGCTGGAGGCGCTCTGCCGCAGACCCTTCAGCCACAAGGTACAAGATGTTTTCGGTTGCCATGGCAGCCCAGTGCCGTAGCCGGGCGCCCCTCGCTCCGCCCTCCTCTGCTCCCCGCCCTGGGCTCGGTCCCGGCCGCGGTACCCGCGGTACGTGGAGTACAGCTTGTCCTTTGTCCCGCAGCAGCTTATGCTAACACCGGCTGGGACTCAGCTGCCGGGAATCCTTCAGTACAGAGCTGCACGTGGGCCCGCAGCCCACCCTGGAATGTCCTCCGCGCCCCTCCTGCCCAAACGCCAGCGGTGCCCCCGCCTGGCAGCCCAGCAGGGCCGCATGGAGGGTGTGCCAAGGACCCAGGGCTTCCTCTTTATGCAAGAATGTGGAGAAAAAAAGAGGGCAGGATCCCCAGGAACGAGGGCTAGGCTCCTTCCAGAAGAGGCTGGGGTCCCCAGAGCGAGACAGCACAGAGGCAGGGGGGCCGTGTCATGACTCTTACAAGAGCCCCACGGAACCCCACTGTTGGGCACGAGGCGTTAGTGATACTGGGGAGGCAAGCAGGCTTCCTGGCTGCTGTGCGACGGAATGGGGACAGAATTTCTTATTTTCGGTGCTGACTGTTCCTCTCGGCCAGTCCTTGAAATCTCTGGGCTTAAGCTGCCTTGATCAGAAAATGACTCTTTGGAAGCTATGACCAGGCTACGAGTGGTGATGATCAGAGGTTAAAGCATTTCACGGCCAGGGAGAGAGGGTCCCGTTAAAGCAATTGAATGAGCAACGGATTCAGTCAGACGTTGCTGTTCAGACATGTCTGACCCTTTGTGACCACGTTTGGGGTTTTCTTGGCACAGATACTAGAGTGGTTTGTCATTTCCTTCTCCAGATCATTTTACAGATGAGGAAACTGAGTCAAGCAGGGTCACACAACTAGTAAGTGTCTGAGGCCAGATCTGTACTCTGGAAAATGAGTCTTCCGACTCTAGGGCCAGCTCTCTGTGCAATGTGTCCCCACCTGGCTACCTGTCCTCATACAACTTAGGTTCAAATCTTATCTCAGTTCCATGGCTTATGGGACTTGAGACGTGTCACCAGCTCTTTGTGCCTCAGTTTTCTCATTATTAAATAAGGAGGTTAAACAAGGGACCCCAAGATCCTGTCTTCTCTAAATCTATGATCCTTTGAGCTTAGGTTTCAAAAGAGGCATGGGCAACTCCTTCCTTGGGCTATGAAGACCCGCAGGGAGCTCTCTTTTGTGTTTTTTTCCTCCACTTTTTTAAGGTGTGTGTGTGTGTGTGTGTGTGTATGTACAAAATTATACACAAGTGTATTTGTTTCTCTCTCTCTCTCTCTCTCTCTCTCTCTGTACATATATAACATACATAATTATACTCACACACACACATCATGTAGTTGGGAGAGGGGCCCCAGGAATGGGCAGGACAGACAGAACTTGGCACACATTCCCAAAGCAGGAGGAGGCAGAAGGAAAATGTTGGGAGGAGTAGAGGGGAGCTGCGGGCTGGAGGCAAGCAGGAGGGCAGGGCGGGGAGGTGGGGGGAGATTCCTGTCTTGAACTATGTGCCATATACAATAACAGATCAGGACGTGCGTGAGGTCAGTGCTTCAGCGTTCTGAGCTGAAGGCCAGCTGGGATGGGGACGGTAAATCTCCTTGCATCAGCCAGCCTGCCTTCCTGCTTTTGTCTCACTAGCCCTGTTGCTTGCACCTGCTTTTCTCTCTCCTCCTCATCTTGCTCATCATCACATTCCATTCCTTTTCCCTCCCCTCCACCTGCCTCCATGCTGCTCCATCTCCCCCTCTTCAAACCCCAAAACTTAGGAGATGGTGGCCCAAATGCCATTTATATAATATATGGTCATTTTTAGCATTAATACAGTACATTCAAGGTTCCAAAGCACTTGATCCATGATAAGAAGCTCATTCCCCTTCCCCTCCTGCTCCTCTATCAGACTAGTCCAGTGCTCCAAGCCCAGTGACTTGGACTGTCACAGCACGGGCTCTACTGCTAGCCACAGGTAGTCCCAGGCAGCTCCAGAAACTTTCCTCTACTGCTACCCCTGCCCACCAGTTCTCTGGGTTTCCATTTCTTTCTCCTTGGAGAAGCTGCCTTTTCCCCTTCTATCCAGCTTCTTTTGGTCAGTCCTGCTGTGCCCTGCACAGACCATATCTTCACACACACACACACACACACACACACACACACACACACACACACAATAGCATTTTTAATTGACTTCACTATTAAATATGCCTCACTTCCAAACTCCTTGGAAAAAAAACTCTCAAACATCGAGACCCATTCAGCAAAAGAAATCAGAGCCTGGGGGTGAGGGAGGGAGGGCTCTGGAATCATTCTGGAGGTGTCATCCCAGAGGCTTCTCAAGAGGAGTTTACAGAATCTCCAAGCTCTTCTTCAGTTACAGGCCAGTGCTCCCTCAATTTACCTGCAAGGTGATTTGCCAAATAAACACAAAAGAACAAGGCTAAGTCACTTTTCCCAGGACAATTTCTATATGAATATAGGATATTCATATTGAATATTGGTAATACTCACATTGAATATAAGGAAAGCCATGATAAAAGCATGCGCAGTCGTAGCCACTAATATTCTGCTTTAGGTTTTACTTTCTCGTTTGATTCTTCTCTTTGATTCCTTTCCATTTACACTATTTAAGTGGTGCCTGTATCTAGATTTTCATGTGTCATAGTCTTCCCATTAAAATGTGAGACACTTGAGAGCAGGGACTAGGTTTCATTTCATCTTGTTCTGTTTTGTTTTCCTTTCCTTGTATCTATTGCTTTTAATACAGGTCCTGGCACAATGTGTTTAATAAGTACCTGTTGATTGGCTGAGATGCCACTCATAGCAAAGTGGGACAGGATGGGAGAGGGTGCATGTATTATCCCTCATGCCTGGGAAACCATCCTGATGCTAAAGCCATCCTCTGATCTCTGATGGTAGCATAGATTTGGTTTGGCCTCTTAACAAATGGCTTCTGATAGAATCTCAGCTTCTTGGGGGAAGGGACTGTTCCATTTCTATCTGACAGTGCCTGGTACACAATAGACCTCCATCAAATACTTGTTAGTTGTCCATTTGAAGGCTAGACCCGTGGAATATATACTCCCACAGGTTGTAGCTTGCAGGGAAGATGTCCAATATGGCCCCAGGATAGATCATGATTCTCATTTGGAGACCAGCCTAGCTTTGTTTGAAGCAGCAACTTATAAACAAGTGGGGGACTTCAACAGGTGATTACTAGTTTTAGTCACAGCTGATTCTGAAGGCTGGCACCTAAGCTGTGGAGACCCTGTAAGTAGAAGGAGCAACCCCACTGATAAACTCATGGATGATGGAAGAAGTAGAACAACACCCCTCTTCCCCTCCCCACCTTCACTTCTCCTGGTCACCTCGGTATTTAGCTTTCTGGACCACAACACAACACAGTGATTTGAGGTTGATCATAGCCCATTGGTCCAAGAGGGTAACCCCTAGCCAGGGATGGGCTCAGACCATGCTTCTGATGGGAAGATAAAGTCCAAGAGCCCAGCTTGGGTTTTCCCTGATACATTCCAGACCTTCCTTCAAGAATTTAGTTTTAGTTTTGCTTTGAAAGTACAAGAATCTCCTGGAGCAAGTCAAGTAACCCTGTTAAAAAAAAAAAAGTCCTTAGTAATTAGCCACTGTCTGCAAACATGTGCAGAAGTCAGAGAGTGAAACTTGAATTTCTTGCCACAGGTGGAGTGCATGACTCCCCCAGGCAGGGTACAGTCAGGCTATTTTTATGCCTCTTCATGTAAGAAGGTTAAACAGATCCAGGGTAGGACAATTAGCATGCCTCTGTTTGTGAGCTGGACTCGTTAGAACTTGCTTCCCTGTCTGCTTGAAAGGGCAGCCTGGGACTTCAGTGATTTCTCTGATGGATGATTTCACTCCACCAAGTGGCTTCCCCTACAAACTCGGCCTCTTTTCACAGGCTCTCCCTCAACCCCAAACACATTCTCATATCCTCCATTGGCCTGGCTCTTGCTCCGGCTGCCAACCACAGAGACGGAAATTAATCTGCCTGAGCTCTAGGAATTACATGTCTCTTGGATCTTCTCCCCTTTGAAAGGAGAATGCAGGGCCACTGTTGAGTGAGTCCTTTACATTTCCATTTTTTAAATGGCTCAATGCGCTTTTGGAGAGGCTGAAGGAGGGTGATGTGAGCATGTCTCAGCAAAGACTAGGTCGTTCCTGCTGTCAGAAGCCTGTTTCTCCCATTCTCTATTCATTTTGCTTCCTTGAAGGAGAGCTATGTCAGAGAGATCCTTGATACCAAGCCCACCACCACCTCTACCCAAATACAGACCACCTTAAGGCACTTGTTTTCTAACCATACTTTAAAACAAAAATACTCAAATGTAGACTTGTTTTTAAATGTGTTGTCTTACAGCATGTATCCTTGTTCCCATTCATGTTTTCATCTTCTTTCCTGTTTGTAAATCAACATAATGTCACATTACACAGAATTTGCTTTCAGTCCTATCTATATACGGACTTATGTCGAATCACCTTCTATTACATGCCTAGTGTGCTTAAAGACTGAGATTCCTCCTTCTGCTTAATATAAGTGTGACCTTTGGACAGGATTCCCGGTGCCTCTTGATTTCTTAGTTTAGAGGAAGAAAGGGGACAAGTGTTTATTAAGAACTCACTATGTATCAAGCACTGGGCTGAGGGCTTGCCAAACAGGATCTCTTTTGATCCTCTCAAGAACTCTGCAAGCATTGTAATACTATGATCCTCATTTTACAGATGTGGAAGCATACAGAGGTTGAGGGACTTGCCCAGGGTCACACAACTAATAAGTGTCTGAGTTCAGATATGAATTCTGTTCTTCCTGAATCCAGTCTCAGGCCTCTATTTTAATCCTGTCTCTCAGCGCTCTATACCAACAGATGTCTCATAGACTGTGTTGGTTGGGATGGGGAGAGGGTCCAGAGTAACCTGATTCAGTTCATTCAGGTACAGGGCGGATCCTTCACCCCAACCACCATTACTCCCTAGATCACCCTTGGAGGGCATCTCCTTGGAAGGACCCCTTGCTCTATTCCTATTAGTTATCATGGGTATAAAGGTTCCCAGCCTAGGTTAAAGCATTTTACTGGGTGGTCAGGGCAATGGGAATACTTTTGCCTCTTCAGAGAGTGAGGCCTATGATAAATTTGGGGATCAGGAGGCATAATCTGTTCTTTTGTCTTCAAGAAGAAATAAATGCAGTGACTACAGTATTGAAACACAGCTAAGCTCTGTTCAGTTTTAATAACCCATCTCATTCCTAGGGATGGAAGATAAAGCTCTTCCCCACCACCCTGCCCCACCATGGTCTCTATAAAGAATGTGGCACTGTCACACTCAGATACTCTAGCTCTTATTTAGGTTGGCTGAGCTGGATTTCTTTGTTCTAGTGAAGAGTGTTCTGGGTGCTGGAGGAGAGGTATATTGGGAGAAAATTCAAGGCAGCATCACAATTAAAAAATAATACCCTTAAGTAGAATCAATGAACTGTCCTTTCCTTTTTCATCTGTTTGTTCTCTGGGCTTTTGTGTTGGTCCTCAATGTCTTCTCCAACCAGAAACCTCATGTGTTCACACATGTCCTGTAAGTGGGGGCCACCTCCCTTTGGCCTCCTGGAACTGTTTACGTGCTGATGCTGATGCTCTCAGACTGTCTCTGTTTTGAGGGTGGCTTTTTAAATATGCTTTATCTAAGATCTGGGAGCTCTTTGCAGACATTAATCATTGTTCTCCACAGCTTTCCCAGGCCTGCAGCAGGACCTTTGGGATGCGAGCTAGTGTCATTGACGGTGGCACAAACTGAGGCAGCCAAAAGTATGCCTCATGGAGTCAGGATGGGGGGGGGGGCAGGGTGTGTTTGGTTCCAGAACAAACCTGGATACTACATTTCTGCACTTGCCATAGGAGCATTCACATATTTCTTCTTACAAAGAGCCTTCTATTCTCGCTCTCCCTTGTTCAGCTCTCCAAACCCTGTCTGCTCTGGATGCTTCAAGGCCTGTCAGCCCTCCTAGCTCTCGGGATGCCTTTTCTTCTTTATCTAGCATGTGTTTCTCCTGAAAGTGCTCTTTCCTCTACCTTTGCATATCTCAGTATGAACCAAGTTGACCTAAATCTCCCTCCTCCCTCCACAGAGACCCTCCACAGTCCAGGGGTGGGGAACCTGGATCCTTGAGGCCACATGTTTCCCTCCAGGAAGTGAGGTCCTTTGACTGAATCCAAACTTAATAAAAGACCTGCTCTGTGAAGTTTGGATTCAAAGGATCATTTTTTCCAGGATCAAGATGGCTGACCAATGATGATGCCTCACCACGATACCCAGGCTGATCCTTGATTTCACCTTGGTCCATGTAAAGATGACTAGATATTCCAAGCAGAAAAGGGGCGAAAGTGGCATAGCTTTTCTTATGTCTAGTCTAAGGCTTTCTGCCATGCCCATTTAAAGCAGCTAGCATACTATCAACCCTCAGCCACATCTCCCTTCATTTGGCCACGATCCCATGTCAGCACTCAGTCACTTTGGTAACTGGTGTTTCCATCAAATGTGCTGAAATTGATCCTCTTGGAGGGTCTGTGTGGGTTCTTTGTATAATAAGATATTTCTTGAATGTCCTAGAAATATGTAGGTCCCTGGTCCTGAAGTGATTCAAGGCAGTCTTGAAAAAAGGGCCCAGACATAATGAAAATCCCAGTATCAGACTTAGCAGGAACCTCAGTCATCCAGATCAACGCTCCAAAGGAATCCTTACTCTAACATATTAACAATGGGCATTCTGCCTCTGCTTGGAGACATCCAAGGAGAGATCCGCTATCTCCTCAAAGGCAACCCTTCCCACTTGTGGACAACTCTCCCTATCAATAAGGACTTCCAAACCTCACATATAAACTAACTTCTTTGTGACTTACACCTGCTGAGCTCATTGAGGAGAGCATCTTTTAGCTGTAGAGAGGGCCAGAATGAGAAGAGATTACCTGGTAAAGGAGAAAGCATTGGGGTGGATTCAGCTACCTGGAGCTCATATCCTGACTCTGCTAGCCACATATGTGTGATCTTGGGCGAGTCTCTTCACTGTTGTGGGCCTCAGTTTCTCAGTCTATAAAAATGGGTTTAATAATAACGCCTCTCTCCCAGGGCTATTATAAAAATTAGCGGAGAGCTGTATGAGCCTTAACATTATGTAAATGTGATTTATTCTTCCTCCAGGGAAATAGGTGGTATTGATGATAGAGGTTGGGGCTTGAAGTCAGGAAGACCTGAATTCCAATGTGCTCTAATGAAACTTCCTAGTTGTGTGACCCTGGGCAAGTCCTTTCATCAATCTTTGCTTCAGTTTTGTTTTCCACCAAATGAGGGTTATGATAATCGTACCTGCTACCCAGGTTAGTTGTAAAATAAAATACACAAAGCACTTTGTAAACCTCAAGCACCATATAAAGTCTATGGTTGTTATTATTCCCCCACAGTCTTCCCTTTGAGCACAGGGACCCGGCCTATTTATGGCCTCAAAGGGAGAAAAAACAAATGGGCCTTTCCCTTCCCACAAGGCCACTTCCCAAGACCAGTTAATATAGGGACAATGGTGAGTTAAACTTAAAAAGACAAATAGCCTCCCCTTCTTTCTCTGGCAAACCTTAGTGGACTAGAATGCTCAGGGGATGATGAGTTATTTGAAATAGGGCAAAAGGAAAGGACTGACCAAATCCTGGGTTCTAATCATACTCCTGGTATTTGTTGGTTTAATCACTAAATGATTTTATTGCTGTAAACCTCAGTTTCCTTTTCTGTAAAATGGGGTTGATATCATCTTCTGGCTTACCTCACAGGGCTATTATGGGGAAAGTGAGAGCTGAATGCATTGCATCCATCTTTTATTAGTATAATGAGATCCAATATGTGAGCATGGGTTGGAACCCAGCCTGCCCGTTGCAAATGGGAGGGGTTGTCATCTGCTAGTGGAAATCTCCGTTTAATATACTAATGGCCCTTCTTAGTTTCAGAGGCATCATTTCCTTATCATGTGTTTTGTCTCTGATGACTTGAGGACTTGTCACTCCTTCAGCTGCTCATTCTGTCCATGAACTTGGATGAGTCACCACTGAAAATGAATGTGTAGGTGGGGCAGGAACTGGGAGTGAAAGGGCATCGACTGACAGGACACCAGACTCAAGAGAAAGCACGATGAGTCAGCCCTCCCTTAGATCACTTCACTTTCTCATGTTAGGCACAAGACCTATTCAGCCAAGGAAGTCATTAGTCCAGTCACTGGGCCTTTCCATGGGAAAAGAAAAGTCTAGGAGGCAGAAGACCAGGGCTCAAATCCTGACTGTCACCAAATGACCTTGGAAGTGTGACGTAAGTGAGCCTCTGTTGATAATACTTGTACCTCAGTGTCCTAAAGATCAGATGAGAGAGACCTTGAAGGTCACCTGGCCCATCCCTCTCATTTTACAGATCAGGAAAATGAGAGCTGGGAATTAAATCCAGGTCTCCTGAGGCTGTAGGGCTGTGGTCTTTCCACCCCGTTATGGTACTGCCATGCCAACGTATGACATCATTTCTCTGGAGCTAGCCAACCGCTGCTATGTTATTGTGCTCAGCCATGTTCTCGTGGCATCATTTGTCGTTGTTATTCACAGTGGGTCCAGTTCAGTGCTTTCTGCACACCTGAAAGTAATGTTAGGAGCTTATCACTGCTATTTATCATCATCTTCATCATCATCATCATCACCATCTCCATTTACAGATGAAGGAACCTAATGCCCAGAGACATGAGATGACGTGCTGATGGTCATTTTATTTGTTTTATTAAACATTTTATTAAACACCTTCTCTGTCCTAAACATTGGGTAAACAGCAATTATATTGATCATTCATGTATTAATATGTTTGCTCATCATATTTTAATATAATGATTGCATTAATAAAGCAATAGTTTATTATTATAACATTTATATGGCATTTAACTGCGTACCAGACATTGTGTTTAAGTACTTTACACTTCTTATCTCAATCATCCTCACAAGAATTCTGGGAGATAGGTACTCCTGTTTGCCCATTTTACAGATGAGGAAACTGAGGCAGAGAGAGGGTCAGCCATTTGCCCAGAATCACACAGTTAGCTCTTCTTGAATTATCATCATTCTTCTTCCTGTGGACTTGGTCTTTTCTGTCTGACCGTTAGATTGCATCAGTAGAGTAAACTCTAATGAGCAGCTTCCCTTTGCCAGTGCTGGGAAGTGACCATTCTCCAGTCTTAAAGGCTTGTCTGGAGCACTGAGAGATTAAGATCCCAGAGCCTGTGTGTGTCCGAGGCAGGATCTGAACTTGGGTCTTCTTAGATTTGAGAACAGATCTCAAGGCTATCTTTCAACTCAAAGACATCCTAGCCATTTGTTATGGTCTGACTTTTGTTTGAAAAGAAAATCAATAACTAGGACTTTTTTCCCCCTGACCCCATTCATCCACCCCAGCCAAAGAACACAGAGATGCCCTTCCCAGATTTCTGTGTCTTCCATCTTAGGAAACTGTTGTTGTAGAGTTCCCTCTCCTGGCCCAGATCTTCAGTGAAAATCTCAGCCTGCCATGTTGTCTGGGAGTCCTAAACTGCCCTTTCTCAGTCCCTCAAAAGCAGAAGAGCAAAAGAATGAGGGGTGGGGGAAGCAGAGAGAGGTGCCATTCCTGGCTGCTTAGGCATAATGACATCTAAAAGTGTGTGTGCAGCAGGAAGTGTTTTGTCCCCTGTGCCCTTACTTCCCCAGATTGGCAGAGCCAGCCTGGCCTCCCGCAAGCCCTTTGAGTATCAATGAATGTTCTTTGCCACTAGAAGAGGGATGAGTGAGCAGCATATCTAAATGAGCTCTCGGCAGCCCCTTTCATAAATCTCCCTGGTGTGTCATCTGCATACCCTTGACAAGGAGAAGGCTTTTCAGGGGAGGCTGAGTGCTCCCAGCTCTATGTGAACTGGAAGCTACCAATTCAGTTGTGTCTGCTAGCAGATGAGGACTGGATGACCTTGGACAAGTTGAGTCACAATCGCCAGGCAGAGAACATCTGTCAAGTGCTTAAAGCTCCTCAGAGAAGGGCTGCCTGCCTGACTACGAGGTGGTTAGTATCATGGTGTCTGCCTTGGTAGCACGCAATCCGAGTGCCCAGTTTGCAGGACACATTCTGCCCAATCTTGAAAGACCTTTTTCCTGTGTCTGCTAAGTGAGATAGAGATTTGCACCAACCTTTCAGCAAAACAACTCATAGACTTGCTCGGGTAAACATTGGTTTGTCATGTTCCCCCCCAAACTCCCAACCCCGCAATCCCTCCCCAGTCTGAGTCTCCTGCTTCTGAATGCCTTTATTACTATTATTAAAGCATTGCTGTCCTTCCAGGCATGGAGGCCCTCAACCTCTCAGCCATCTTCAAGTCCTCATTCAGTGTGGCAAGTCTTGGTGCTACCTGCCTTCACCATATCTCATGCATGTGTCCACACTCACACGACTATAGTCTTAGGTCAGATCCTCAATATCTCGTGTCTGGACTCTTGCAATAGTTCTGGTTGACCTCCCTACCTCCAATCTCTTTCCATCTCAATCCATCCAAAGTGAAACCAAACTCTATAAACATATGAACTCAGCAACCAGTGCTCGATTACTTTGCGGATCAAACATCCCCTCCTCAGTTTAGCAGTAGAGTCCTTTATCACCTGACCCCTTCCTACCTTTATGACTTTCTGATGTTTTACTTCTGTCCCATCATTGGCTGGCCTCCTTACCCATTATGCTTTCCTTGTTTACCTCCGTCTCTTGGCTCCCCAGCTTCCTTCCTGCCTCAACTAAAATCCCCCTTTTCCCAGGTCCCCCAGCTTCCTTCTGATATCATATTACTTTCCAGCTACTCTATTTTCATCCTGTATATTTCTCCCATGTTGTGTCCACCAATCAAAATTAAGCTTCTTGAGAGCAAGGGCTGTATTTCTGACTTGGTTTACAGAGACTGATAAAGGAACTCATTGATGTGATTTCATGTGAAAATTGATGCTTTGGTTCATTGGCCCAGTTCATTCTTTCATCCCCAAAGCATTTATTGTGTGTAAGACACAGTTCTGAGCCCTGAGGATGCAAATACAAAAGTGACAACACCCCTGCCACACCCCCAAGGAGCTCGCAGTCTATTAGGTTAGAGTTGGTGAGAGACTGGTGCCCATGAAGTACAGGTTACTATTATGAAACTTCAGTGGACCAGGCAACCATACTGTGTCCAATTCCTGACCCTAATGACCTCCTTGGCAAATGCTCAGTGAGGGAGGGGGAGGAGACAAGAGCTCCTTGGGGCCAGGGGCTGTGTTTGCCCATGTTTTCTGCCCAGAGCTTCCTACAGTATTTGTGCCAATAGTAATGGAATGATGATGGTGATGATGATAACATTTTATTTATTATTTTATTTATGTTGCTTATAATCACTTAAGAATATTATTTTATCCTCACAACAACCCTGGGAGTTGCCGTTGTTATGCCTCTTTTTATGTAAAAAGAAACTGAGGCAGATAGAGGTTAAATGAGTTTCCCAAAGTCACACAGCTAAGCAAGTGCCCGAGGCTTGATCTTCCTGATTCCTTGGCCAACATTCTATCCACTGTTACCTAGCTTCCTCTGTTAATATGTTAATGCATGACTGTGGGAGAGTTGACAGTTCCAGTACGTTCCAAAAATCTTAGAGTAGTTTTCATCTTTATATCATTCTTTTAGTCAGTTTACATATGAAATTGTAAGTTACAGAGACAGGATTTGAACTCTGGTTTTCTCCCTCCATGTTCGGTCTCTTTCCACTAGACCACTAATAATAAACTGGAAAACAAACATTGGCTGAGTGTGAAAGAGATGAGGTCGGCTGAGGTTCTTTTTCAAACAAAAAACTTGGAATTTTTTGAAAAGTAGATGGAAAAAGAGAACATCTTAAAGTGAGCTTTCTCCAGCCTCCGAGACTGCATAAAAGTGGTTATAATTGCCACACCAGATTTAAAATTGCACTCAGAAACCCACTTGAATATTTACCCATTTATCTGTTATGGGGTGGCACATGTTAAAATGTCCACTTTCATTTTTGCCAGTGTTAATGATTCTGGTCCTACCTCATGGCACCTGTGTTCTTGCCTGGGGCACCAAATGCCAAAGAGAGGGATTAGGTGAAAGTTGCTTAACCATACCTTTGTAGTTCCAGAACTGAAATGGAGCCCAGATTCCATCCTGTCCAACATTCTCATTTTACAAATGAGAAACTGAGGTGGACTTGGAACCCAGGTTCTCTAATTCCAGGCCTAGAGCCTTCTTTAGAGCATCATTTACCTTCATAATAGACAGTATCCCTGGGGTGGTTTCTCCTAATGATGGTTCAGCAGCCTGCATTTGTGCAGAGGATGTCATTAATCCAGAAGCTTTGAAAGCTGGAATCCATTTGGAAGACTTCTGGGGGAGGGGGAAGGGGAGTACGTGTGAAATCCCCTTTCTTTGTTCCACAGAAGGTCTAATTTTGGCTTTCTTTATGATGGAAACTTGGAGATAGTTCTCCAGGAAGAACCCAGTTGACTCCTTTCCCCCTGATTGGCTAGGGGCTTAGGGATCTTCCCAGTCAATTAATCAGGAATCCCCGTGCCTTGCTGGCATTCCCATCTTGGTGTCTACATCTGGCCTTGATTTTTCCTTGTAGTCTGAAAAGAATGAGAGAGAGAGAGAGGAGCAGTGAGAAATATATGTGGAATCTTTGCTTCATTAAGGGCAATTTATCCTGTGTGATACCAGAACAAATTGTGGCTTCCACCAAGGACCTGCCTCTTCCTTTGAGAGGTATGAGAAAGTTCCATTGATTTCCACATTCACCTTACCACAGTTTCATGTCAAGTGTGCATTTAAAATGTGGAATGATGACCCCTGAATTTTGAGGGCAGAATAAAAGTGGGTATTTACTTTGTTGAGTATTCAAACTATTGGGTCAACCTCAAAAAGATCCATGATGGGGCAGGACCCACATTTCATTTCCTTTGAGCTAGTTCTGTGTGTGAATCTCTGATTTTTCTCTTGGGCCATATCCAGAACCTCAAAAGTTTGGAAAGTTTACTGTTCTTCAAGGAATCTGATGTGGGAGGGAAGTACTCAAATTCCAACCTTTGGAGTCCTGGACTTAAAGGTAGGAAGACTTGGCTTCTCACTTTGCCCACTCAGTACTAGCTTTGTCCCTGGCCCCCTCTGAACTTGTTTCCCCAACATTCTTCATCTTCCCCCTGTGCCTTGTCTATGAATTTAAGCTCTGCTTTCATTTATAGTTTGAAGGAAGGAAGTTTAATTTAAACTTCATTTTCCTTTGCTATTTTTTAATCATCTGTTAAACTGGATAAATCAGCTATCATGTGGACCCACTTCCCCATCATTTCTCCAATATGTAGGAATGCATTTATTGGGTAGAATGAATTGGTCAATATTACCAAAACACCTCCATGGGTGCCATCATCTATGGGGCTGGATTTGCTGTCTGTTTCCAGAGAATTTTATTATTTCTCGTCTAAATAATCAAGTCAATCTGGCCTCTGTGGCCCATTCAAGCTCTGAGCTTGTGATTCTGTCTTCATGAACTGATGGAAAAGTATTTATTAAGTGCTTACTGTATTTCAGATACTATTCTAAGTCCTGGCCTTCATAGTTTGAATAGAGAGCACAGGAATTGAGAGTAGGGCCTGACTGGGTCCTTCTCCCCTCCTTCAAACTCTTGTCTGTTCATATTCAGCTCTGCATTATAGTGATTTATGACTGTGATGGTAAACTGCTAGAGACAGGGAACCCTTCCTCATACCTCCTTGTACTCTCACCTTCTTGCACATAGTAGGTGCTCCATAAGGGCAATGGAGCAGAACTGCATTGGTTTGGTTTGAATCGAGAGTGAGAATGGTTTATTCCTTTGTCTCTGTATCCCCAGCACCTAGCACAGAGCACCAGAAGTGATTGCAGATTGACAAAGTGATGAGTTAATGATTGAATTGAATTGAATATACAGTCCAGGCTCCTCCTACCTCTTAGAGATTTTGAATCTCTGTATATCTTTTAGCCATTTTCCTATCAGTGATGAAACACCTCTCTCTAATCTCAAGTTATTTTAGTGGCTTTTGTAATAAACCCTTCCCAAATGAATTTTTAAGAAGTTTAAATAGGACCTAGATCTGAATCCCAGCTCAGTGCCTTTATTCATTCATTCATTCAACAAATATTAGACATCTAATGTGTACAAAGCTCTCTGCAATACACTGGTACAAATAGACAGTTGGGTGAGATACCACCTTGACTTTTCCTTATAGATCTTACAGATTAATGGGGAGATAAGGGATAGACATAGATGATTATGAACACAATATTAGAGCAGCTAGTTGGCATAGTGCATAAATCAGTGGGCTTAGAATCAGGAAGACACATATTCATGAGTTCACATCTGACCTCAGACATGTAATAGCTGTTTAAACCTAGGCAAGTCACTTCATTCTGTATACCTTGGTTTCCTCTTTGAGAAAATGAGTTGGAGAAGGAGATGGCAAATCCCTCCAGGAATTTTGCTTAAAAAAAAAAAAACAAACCTAAATGGCATCACAAAGAGTCATAAATAACTAAAATATCTCTATGGTGACAACCAAACCCCAATATTTCATAAATACAATTGATTGGTTGATTGGTTTGGTTGTTGCCCTTCATCTTCAAAGAGGACCAAAATGACATTACCATGATAAAATGAAGTTTCAGTGTGTTTGACTGTGGCTGATCAGACCAATATGAGCTTGGAATGCTCTACCACAGGTTGGGCACAGATAGTTCATGTGAATATTTGAGGTGGATATCCCAGATTTGCACGTCCTACATTTGCTTTGTGCTGTCTCAATTCTGCTTTGCTCAAAGATCACAGCACCCTTTCTTGCCATGCTGAGCAGTCCTGTGCCAGTGTCTCCCATGTTACACAGTGAAATCTAAAGTTCTTGAAAGAGACCTTGAGAGTGTCCTTGTATCATTTCTTCTGGCCATCAGGTGATCACCAATCCCATGCAAGTTCTCCATAAAATAGTCTTTTTGGCAAGCGTACATTTTGCATTCAAACAACGTGGCCAGCCCATTGGAGTTGCACTCTCTGAAGCATAGTTTGAATACTTGGCAGTTCAACTCGAGCAAGGATTTCAGTGTCTGGTACTTTATCCTGCCAGGTGATCCTCAGAATCTTCCTAAGACAGTTCAAATGGAAGCAATTCAGTTTCCTGGCATGGCGCTGGTAGATTGTTCATGTTTCACAAGGATATAACAATGAGGTCAGCACAATGGCTCATAGACTTTCAATTTGGTAGTCAGTCTAATACCTCTTCTCTCCCAAAATTTTCTTCAGTGTCTCCCAGACACTGAGGTAGCTCTGGCAATGCATGCATCAACCTCATTGTCAATGTGTACATCCCTGGATGTACTAAGTGATAAATATAAGGGAACGTATCCACAGCATTCAAAACTTCTCCATTTGTTGTAACCAATGGTTCCACATATGGATGGTGTGATGATGGCTGGTGGAGCACCTGTGTTTTTTTGGTGTTAATTATTAGGCCAAAATTAGCCCAGGCAGCAGAGAATTGATCCGTACTTTGTTGCATTTCAGTTTCAGAGGCTGCGCTGAGTGCACAATCATCTGTGAACAGAAAATCATGCACCAACACTTCCTCCACTTTGGTCTTGGCCTGTAGCCTTGTCAAATTGAAGGGGTGTAGGGTGTGTTTAGGGAGGACCAGTACCTTTGGTGTGATGGCTACTGAGCCCTTTAAAGGGGCCCTTTCCACCTTTGGTGTCCACCTATACCGCCTAACTCTCACCTGTGGCTCCAAGAAGCTGCAGCATGCTCAGCGGCCACACCCCGGTAAATCATTTCGGCAGACAGACCAAACCAGGTTGAGGGTAACCAAGAGTTCTCAAACCCATTGGTGAGTCAGGGGCATGTCTACCCCAAGCACGTGAAGACTTCATCTGGTGGAATGGGCGGATGAGAACAATTTGTTCCAATGGCCATGAAGGCAGATGAAGCAGGCAATGTGGAATGCTTAGAGCTTGGTTAGACACCAAAGACGCCAAGATCATCCACTGCATCCTGAGCCATCGCTAACTATCTTGACTCTATCCTGTCACTGGACTATGATGACTCAGGAGGAGAGAGTGAGGCTGATGACTTTGTGCAACTCTGCCTCACTTAAATCCAATTTATGCACAAATCAAAAGACATCACCCATACCATTTCATTAATGCAGTTACACAATATGATGCCCAAGAAGAGAATTTATTTACTTTGGACAAATCAATGCTCTCTGGGCCTCAGTTTCCCCAGTTTTAAAATGAAAAGAAGACTAGGTCATCTCTAAAGTCTCTTCTTGTTCTAAATCTGTGGAAATCAAGAAATCAATTATGCTGCCCTATCCCCCAAAGACAGACAGAAAGGCACTTCTAACTCCCTTATCCATACATTGATTTTCTCTGAAGGAATTCCAGTTGATTTGTATGTTCATGCTGGTCCTCATGGCCCCATCGAGCACTGGCTAGTGATATCATCTTTGAGTTGATGATATATTCTAGTTCTGCCTCTTATCAAGCCCGTAATGTGGAGTTGCAGAAAGAGTGTGGAATTTGCAGTCAGAAGACGAAAGTTTGAATCCCAGCCTGGCTACATGTTATCTGTACGACTCTTAATTTTTATCTCATTTGCCTACTCTATAAAGCCTGAAGGATGGACTCACTGACTGCTAAGATCCCTTCTAGCTCAACATCCATGATTGAATATGAATATTCATTCATATATTGGTGATATAAATCAAAAAGGGGAGACACAGTCATCAGATGGTCTGTCAATAAACAGTTATTAAGTGCCAGGTAATTTATGAAGTGCCAGGCACTTTTCTGAGCACTGTACATACAAAGAAAGACAGTCCCTGCTCTGAAAGAGGTCATAGTCTATTGGGGGCAGCAACATGTAAACAGCTAAGTACAAAGCAGTTATATCCAGGTGAAATTGGAAATAACCAACGAAGGAAGGTACTAGACTTAAGAAAGAATGGAACAGGCTTGCTGTATGTAGAAGGTCAGAACTTAACTGAGACTTGAAGGGACTCAGGAGGTGGAGTTGAGGTAGGAGAATGTTCCACGAAGCAGGAACAGGCAGGGAAAATGCTCAGTGTCAGAAGATGGAATGCCTTGTTCAGGAAGTATCCAGGAGACCACTGTCACTGCATCAAAATGTACACCATCCGTACCTCCCCACACCACGTATCCCTGCTGCTCTCCCCTTCTCTCCCTCCTATCCCCTCCTGGACCACAGGAATCCTACACAATCTTAGAGCAAAACACAGTTAAGGTTGTAGATGAAGAATAGCTGAAAGTGCATCCCAAATCTACTAACCATATTTGCCAGGCATTGGCCTTGCAAGACAGCTTAACACTTTGGTTGAAGAAAACACAAGGTGTTTATTGTTTGGGTTTTATTTCCTTGACCATAAGGAAAATTAATATCCAACCCCAAAAGATACAGGAACCATGATAGACTCTTGGGACATTCTCATTAAAAAACAAATTAAATTGGTAACTTTTATTTTTTCACCATCATATCTGGAAAGTATATTCTGAAAACTGAATCTCTCCATTTAACAAAAACAGATAAGCCCCAAACTCCAAATTATAGAACTGTGAATAATATTGTGCTTGCTTCCCTGCTCTGGCATCCCCCTTGCCTCCTTGCTAGAAGGCCTCACTGTGAGTTGGTTATTCATTTCCTTCTAGCCCAATTTCCTTTGAGGAATCTTTTCTTTACCACTGTTCTCATCTTGTATGTGTTCTTTCCTTCATCCTGTATCATCAGTTCATAATAAGTCTTCCCATGTTTCTCTGAATTCCTCATATCTTTACTTCCTGTCTGATAATTTTCCATTAACCAAGATAAAATAGACAATTTAGTGGTGTAGTTGATAAAATGCTGAACTTGGAGTCATGGAGAATGAGTTCAAATCTGGCCTTAGATATTTAATAAGTTTGTGACCTTGGACAATTGTCTTTACATCATTTCGCCTCAGTTTCCCCATTTTAAGATGTGGGTTATAATAGCATCTGCCTTCCAAGGTTACTGTGAGGCTCAAATGAGAGAGTATGTGGGATGTGTTTTGTAAGTCTCTAAAGTGTTATGTAAATGCTGGTCATTATTAATTATTATTACATTCATATACAACCCTTTTTTTCAGTCATTCCTCAGTCTAAGAGGATCTACTTATTTCAATTCTGTGCCTTTAAAGAGAGCGCTGCTATGAAATGTTGGACTTATGTTGGCCCCTTGTCTTGGAGCTCCTGGAAATCTTCCCTCTCTCTTTCCTCTGATGGTATTCACGCACTTAACCACAATTTGCTCCCTCATTTCCACTGATCACCAACTCCAAACCAGGAAAATCACTTACCTTTCTTTTCCAAACCACCACAGAAATCCTTAGGATGGCCACATGCAGTTGAGCAAGCTTGCTAAAGCCAGAAAGAATGAAGCTCCTCTCATTTGCAGAGCTCTTGGCTCCAGATGGAGTGAGAAATTCATACCTTTTTCAAGTCGTGTGGGCTCCCCCCACCCCCCATTCCTCCAGCCCATCTGGTTCTCTGGAGGTCTTGGAATCCAGAAGAGTGGCAGTTCACTGGGTGGAGATCCAAAAAAGACAGCTCGACTGTGAAACAAAATTTACATTCCAGAAATGCTGAAAGAGTGAGATCGCCACTCTATGTCTGCAGTAGCAAGCAAAAAACATCTGGATTTGAGGTGTCGTCATCAATGATAACATGGAACAGCCTGAACTCTCTCTTCGCCTCTTCCTTTGATACCTACTTTATTAAATCTACATATTTTAAAGACTACCTAATCAAAGGATAAAATGATCTTGTTTTTAGTATCAAAAAAGGTTGTGACTAAAATGCAATTTTAGGGAAACAGATGAAGTTCCTGTCTGCCCAACACACTGTATTTCAGCATTTTGTAGGTGTTGACATGGGTTCCACCCTTGGATTTCTTACTGAAACAGCAGCAGGGCTTGGGTCACAAAGAAGACCTCCAGTAAGGTCCTGACATTGCCATTTCTATAGAGTACTTTCTAAGTGATGCATTTGCCTACCCTCAGTGGGAAGACCATTCAAATGACAACAAATGTCTCTCACTTCTGCTAAAGTAACAGACAGAGCCGATTCTTATTCACCGATCTTCCTGCAAACTATCAGAGCTAGACAATCTGGCTTTAGTTCTTGGCCCTTCATTAGAATTAAGGACCTAAAGAGTTCTCCAAAGTTCCTATTTTCTGACCACTGGACACTGTTGCCCTTGTACCTTCTTCCCAACCTCCAGGAGCTGTTTCTGCCAGTTTTCCTGGATAAAGATTTCACTACTTGACCTGATTTGCCAAAATTCCTCATGAATACTCTTGACTTTGCTAAGTGGGAAGGCTTTATATTGAAAGAAGATCAGATTTGGTTCAGACTGCCATTTGTCCAACCTCAGGCAGCCAAGACATGCCTTTCATGTCCTCATGTTGTATGGGATAATCACTTATGGTTGTTTACATTTGAGAAAGTAATTGGGGTTCACAAGAGTAATGAAAGAATCCCAGAGGGATGCTCGCTTGAGAACAATATGGTATCAGGACCTTTCTAGTCCTTACTTGCAAAGCTTGGCTGTCCTACATGATTCAATCACATGGATTTGATTCTTATCAGAAATATGCAGGCAAAGCCAGTCAGAGAATAAACAGGTACCACTGCCTATGTTGTGAATTGCAAAGGGACATCTTTGAAATTTGCTCTCCTTAGACATGGAAGGTAGATCACAGAGGATATGACATGAAAAAATGTCAGTGGTTCTATAAGTCATGCCATTAAGGTACATTCTCAGCCCTCATGTGCCTGGAGAGAATGGCAAAAATTTTTTGTAACTCACTTGTATTAGTAGAACTTCTTGTCACTTTGCAAGGAATTTTCCTTTCTTTACTCATCTATAAATTGGATACGAGACCAATATGTTCACGATAAATTCTGGTAATATTCCCTCATATTCAATCTAATGATCAACTCATTGTTGCCTGAAAAAGGCTCAAGATTATTAGATTGTGAATTAAACATTTTGATAAGTTACCTAAGCACAAATGTTAAATCCTAGGTATGATTCCCCTGGCAAACTGTATGTGCCAAAGCTCTCCATCTTAACACTGGTGTAGATGACCAGCATGCAAACTGTTTGTTTTCAGTTGAAGTCAAACCCAGTTAGGAAATTCATCCATAGAAGATTCCAAAGCCCAATGTATGTTCTCCAGTAGCAGCCATGGGTAATTGTGAATCTGTTGGTCAACTCAGTTGATTAGAAACCTAGCATGACAAGAAAGAACCTCAGCGAATTCAGGACTTCTGTCTTTAGGCATGCAAATAGTTACTTAAGCTCACTGTTAATACTGGAACTCAAGTTTTTGGCTTCCTAGCCCACAAACTATTTCCACTATCTCATGATCTTGTTTACTAAGGATTTCTTTCATTTGCCCCATTCATGAAGCCTAGTAGTACTCGAGGATCTCTGTCATGTGGAAGGATTGGACTTGTCCTTTTTAGCCCAAGGGAGCAGAAATAGGGATGGTAGGCAGAAGATGCAAATCATGACCACCACCACCACCACCATCATCATCATCCTCTTCCTCCTCTTTATCATCACATATGAATAACCCTAACCATGAAAGTTACACCCAAAGTAATCCAGATTGTCTTCAGAGATGGTGGACTCCCTGATCACTGGAGCTATTCAAACTGTAGAAAATCATTTATGAGGCATGGCCTGGGGATGGGGTTCCTCTTTCTGATATAGGTTGGATCAGGCAGCCTCTGAGGTCTGACATTTGGGGAACTCCAATGTTGTTTCCATCTAAGATGTTCTCTGATTTCTGTGAAAAACAAAACAAAACATTACAGCCTCAAAAGCCAGCCCAGATCTGCTAACCAGTGAGAAGACGATTTCTTTTCATGTGAAACAAAGGAAGTTCTAGGCTGTGATTCAGTCTAGAGAGGCAAACTTAGTGGGAACTTCTTGGGCTTGCCCATGAATCTAAAGGCTGGGTGACATTTTTGTCCATGCCTTGTGAGCCTTCATAATAGCCTTCACCATACCATCCTGGTGCAGGCAAGCATTAACTTTCATTGATGAGAGAAAGGGCTTCCTTTCCTTCCCCCATCCATGAAGCCTCGGGGAGGTTGGCACTGTCTATGGTGATTGCTTCCTTCCATCAGCTACTGCCACACTCTCTAGTGATATACATCCTTGCTTTTGCAAAGGTTTGGGAGGCAATCAGATAAAACCTTTTGAAAAAAGAAATTAATATATTGCAAAGACCACAGATTTCAGTAGGAGATCAGAAGAGACAAAACTTTACTGCTTTAGGACCCGGGGTAACCAAACATTGAATTAGGGCTGCTGTTGTTCTCAGTCTCTTCTTTAAGATCAGGGTCCCAGGGAAAACTCACTTTATAAGGAATGGTATTTGTGCCTTAGAGCAAAGGTGGAGTGGTGGTGATAATTTTGACCTAGTGTTGATGATCCACCACACACACACACACACACACACACACACACACACACACACACACTCTCTCTCTCTCTCTCTCTCTCTCTCTCTCTCTCTCTCTCTCTCTCTCTCTCTCTCTCTCTCTCTCTCTCTCTCCCCTCCTCTCTCTCTCTCTCTCTCTCTCTCTCTCTCTCTCTTTTTGTGGTTTGTTTGCATATTTTCTATTCTTGAAAATAAAATTGCTTCAATTCCAGTGTAAACAAAGACTTGGCAAGTAGCAGGCTTTTGTAATCTCAGGTTAATTTAATGATATATGGATTTACCAGTTCCCTTCTTAAGTCTTATGCCAGGGGCCTAGGGAAAAACTGCACCAATACGTAATTTTATCCACAAAACATGTACACATACAGAACAGCACATGGACCCCCACACACTTCATAAAGACATCCTGAAATACCAAGAGCAGTTGAACAAAAGACTCTCTCAAAGACATTCTAAGAGAATCAAGTGTCCCTGCTGAAGGAGAGATGTCAGAGGGCACTGAGCCCAATGCCCTTTTGCACCTCTCTGATAGGTCCCCTAACTCCATCCTGACCCCAAATGCTGAATTACTTACTCCCAGAGGTGGAAAGGAACTCTGAGGCCAAATGATCCAGCCCAAATCCAGACCAAAATTCTCTCTATAGTATAATAATAATAATTAATAATAATACTAAAGGTATCATCCAATATTTATTTGAGGAACAACAAGGACAGGAAATCTCCTGTTCCAGAGGCAGCTTATTCTACTTTGGGGTACCTCTTACTGCTAGGAACATTTTCCTAACCATAGCCTCTTTCTATGGATGGGCATTCTCCCCTCTGCATCATAACAGAAAAGATCCATATAGATTGATGATCTTGAGATCCCTGAGTCTTGAATCTCATAAGTGAGAAACATAATTAAAGTGATTCCTTTGCAAACCAATATTCTTACAGTCTTGTTTCTTCATTTCCTTTGTATTGGGGGAAATAGCTGAAAATAAGCCTACTTCTGTGGCATCGAGTAGTGACCTCTGAATATGCAACTTCAATACATCAGGGACATATCCTTTCTTGTGTGAATCCTTCTTTCATCAGTGAAGATCTTAAACTCTCTATAAGTTAGTTGATCATCTCTGAGAGTTGGTGTGGTTTCTAACATTCTTCACTATATGGCCTGTGGTGATGCACTTCAGTAAACACATAGCTAGGTTTGTCTACAAGTGATAGAAACACATGGTCCTTCTATTGGTAAGGTGATTGGTTCCCTTAGCATGGAACTCCTTCCTTTAGCCAAGCCCGATTGTCTAACAAGCAGTACAAACTCCTCCGACTGAATCTATCTAGGTAGGTTCAGATGATTTTTCATATCCATACATAATAAACATTTTGCAATACCTTGGCATCCACCCTGCCCCTCCACATATCCTTATGAACAGAGCATCCCACCCCAACAGAAATCATATTCTACAAAGTTTTTTCTTTTTCAGGCTGAATATTTCTAATTATTTATACCTAATCTCAACCAATTCCTGTTTTGACATTTTAGCTTAGGAACAAAAATCTAATGCAGTTCATTTATTCTAGAAGAAAGAAAGACTTGCCAATTGGCTCAACCTTTCTTTTACACACTCTCCCCCCCCCCCCCAATAAATCTCCTTTTCTTGGCCACTATCCCCTTTATGTGTAGTTTCTTTTATTAAAATGTAATCTCCCTGAAGTCAGGAGATGTCTCACTATATCTAATCTCTCTGTCTAGCTCAATGTTTGGTACCTAGTATGAGTCTTAACAAACACTTTTAAAGTTCATTCACAGTCTTTCACCAGGTCCATGCTTGAACTCTTTCTGGTTTGGCAAGATCTGACAGTGCCCTTGTTTTCCTAATATTTTCTTAAAAGCTCAAGGTCCCCTGAACTCTATACTGAGGATTCAGAGGTAGATTTCTATGCCACAGGTTTGCTGAAGTGTGGAATTGTGTTTATTATTCTGTCTGAATATTTCAAAGCATTTTGTAGTTGATTCAAGAAAGCATTCCAATCTAACCTTCTGTTTACCTAGGCTTAACAATTTAAGAGTAAAGTAGAAAATTGGATATTTCGGTATCATTTTGAAACTTGCAAGGGATTTTAATGGAATTTCTCTCTTTATCATTTCCTGTTTTTTGTAATTGCCACAAAGAAATACTAGTAATTTTATTAGTTTATTTTGTATTTCTTTATTATTATTATTATGTGCCTTGTGGAAGCTATTAAAAGACAGGTAGTTTCTTTGCTGATTCTCTAGAGTTTTCTAAAGAAAGGCACATATCATTTGAAAATGGGGATAATTTTTTTTTTAAATCTACTTCACTTATGGCTGTCCTTTAATTCTTTCTCCTGTCTTATAAATATGGATCCTTATTCTAAAGTTCTATTTAAAAAAAAAAAAAAGGTTAAGGAGAGGGAGAAACCCTGCTTTACTCTGGTACTTATTGAGGAATATCTAAGAACTTTAAATACATTATCTCATTTAAACTTCACAACTCCTGGAGGAAGGTATGTAATATTGTATCTCCTTCTTATTAATGAAGACAATAAGGGAAGATTAAGTTGTTTGGTCTGGAAATAGTCATAAAACTTTAGTTAATACTGCTACTGCCTTTTCAAAAGGCTTCCCATATGGCTACTAAGCATGAGAGGTGAGATTAGAACCCCTGTTTTCTCAATGTTAAATCCAGAACTCAACTCACCATTCCGTTGTGTCTTTTTGGAGGATAAATACATTGTTGTCTACCCACCAGTCCCAGGAAGCTTGACTCCTCGGCTTAACGTTGAGCTGACAGTTCAACCTATTTCTACAGTTTTTTCTCATTTTAAAAGAGAAATATGGACTGAACATAACATCAATTTGAGCTTCAGGAAATGAAAAATTTAACATTTCCAGCTGGCAAAGATCGATACATTTCACATTAGACTCTTCAGGAGTGTTTCATGCATATGCTCCCTGACACTTGTTACAAAAAAAAAAATCTTCAGTTCTGGAGAGAGATTCTGCCTGAGGCATCCAATAATCTTAATTTCTTTATCAGCCAGACATCAGAGCAAATGTTTGTACTTTACCTGTGTGGTTTATTTTTATTCAGAGGATAGTTCAGGAGCTCTTGCTGTGAAATTAGGTTGTTAACTATGCCAGCCTCAAAGGGAGCACAGCCCCCCCCCAGATTGTATGTGTATCTCTAGTTAAGAAACAGCAAAATTTGGTAATGGGTACAAAGATGTTTTAGTTAGAAACTTTTTCTGTTTATGACCAAAGTTTAATATTTTCTTCCCAAACATTCTTATTGGACAATGGTAAAAATGCTTGTGATCTGGAGAAGGCACCTAAACCCCACTTATTCTGTGGCTCTCTCCTAATGCCCTTAACCTCCTCTCCCTGAAAGCTTCCATACCTTGAACATGGCTGCTCAGGTGTTTGCAGGGACGTCTAACTGTACATCCTGTCAGCTCTTGGAGCGATTGTTTTTCCTCATGTTCTCTTGAATTACATGTATCCTTATTTCTCACATCACCTTTTGCCATGAAATTAACTCTATCTTTGTGGAAATCAGTCTATCAACATGTATTTAAGTCACGGTTGTGCACTACGCATACCAAAAACGAACCAGATCCTGCCCTCATGGAGCTTATGTTTTATCAGAGGAAACAACACATAAATAATCTGATTGTGCAGACATATAGATAACTGACACTGTCAGGAAAGGCATCTTGTGGACAGCAATATCTGATATGACTTCAATCTAAATGAGAGATTTTAAGCAGTGTACACTACACATTGTTCTCTCTCAAAACCTTAGAAAGGGCATAGGATACTTCCTAGAATAGAGGATGTTAGAATTTGGAGTAAATTTAGAGATCATCTCTTCCAATCCCTTCATTTGTACAGACAGAAGAAAAATGAGGCCCAAAGAATCAGTGATTTACCCAAGGCTACACCATGAATAAGTGGCATCCTTGACTTTGACTCCAAGCTTTCTGGTGAGTGGTCAAGTGATCTTTTCAGACTAATCCAAAGGATGACATGGGATGAAGGATGGGCCATTGCTTCGTGGGTCTAGAAAAGCTGGCTTCAGGCCCTTTCACAGACACCATCTCTTTTCCCCTGAGCAAGTCTCTTAAGTTATCTGGGTCTTTGTTTCCTTACCGAAAATGTGCAAGAATGGGACTCAGTAGTCTCCAAGTACTTGTTCAATTCCAATGTAGCTTCCTATAATCTTTCTCCTGTACCTATGAATGTGTGATGGTGTTGATCACCTCCCTTGACTTCCCAGCTAGAAAAAGAGAAGAAGAGAGGAGCCTTAGTCCTTGCAGGAGGTAGAGGACAAAGTCACCAAGAATTTAGTAAACTCCTATTATGTGCCAATGTGTTAAGTCCTGGAGCTGAAAAGAAAGATAGAACAGCAACAACAACAACAGTTACTGCTCTAATGGAGCTTAAAACCTCGTGGGAGAGACAACCAGCCAACAGTTCTACCCAAACAAGAGATGGATAGATGATAGATAGATAGATGGTAGATAGATAGATAATAGATAGATAATGGATAGATGGATGAATTGATGGAGGAACAGATGGTTAGATGGTGAATAGATGAAAACAGAAAACAGACAGGTAGCTATAGATATATGTCATATATGAATAGAGATATATGCTAAACTAGAGATAATCTCAGAGGGAAGAGGCTACACTAAAGAGAGGTAGAAAAAGGATTTTTTAAATTATTGTTTTGCAAAAGACTCTAGTTTAGACTTGATGGAAACCAAGAGATAGAGATAAGGAGAAAAAGAGTTCCTGTATGTTCCTGTATGAGGGACAGTCAGTGAAGATGCCTGCAGTCAGGAGATGGTGTATCATGTTCAATGTACATCAAAGACTAAGAGAGAAGATGTGGAAGAGGAAAGAGGTGTGAGAAGACTAGAAATCTTGAAGGGACCACAGTATGAAGGGTTTTAGAGGCCAAGCAAAAGATGCTGTATTGAATCCTGGAGGTACGTGGAAGCCAGTGGAGTTCATTACATTGGGTGCTGGCATGATTAGCCCAGCACTTTATGAAGATCAGTTTGACAGTTGAGTGGAGAATGAATTAGCATGCTGAGAGAATTGAGTCTAGGACACTAGGCTATGGCAATCATTGGATTGTGAGATGATGAGCATCTGCACTATGGTGATATCAGTGCCAGAGGAGTGAAGGAAGCACAGAGAAGAGTGATTATGAAGGCAGAAATTATGACTGATTGTATATGAAGGAGGGGAAGAGTAAAGAATGGATGAGGACCCTAAGATTTTGACCTTTAATGAATGGAGGATGATGGTGTCCTCTCCAATACTGGAAGTTAGGAAGAGGGGAAGGTTGGGGGGAAAGATGACATATGTAGTTTTGGACATGTTGAGTTGAAGCTTTCCTTGGGATAGGCAATATGAGAAGACCACAAGGCACAGAAAGGAGAAATTGAACACAAAAGCCTTCCAAACTTGAACAGATTTTCCATGGTATCCTCTGTATTTCCATATATGTTTGTATATGTGTTTGTTTATATGTGTATGGATACACACCCACACAGCACACAAGGAAACCTTCCAAATTTCCAAGGTCCTCATCTTCCTGATGAATTGATCTGTTTGCTCTTGGAGTGTCTCCTTGTTTAGTTGGTTTTGTTTGTTTTTGTTTATTTGTTTTTCCCCATCAGCTCATAAGATCTCAGCTGAAAAATTCAGTGGGCATCTAGTCCAACCAATGTCCTTACTGGCAACTGGGTGGCTCAGTGAATAGAGTTTTGAATTTGGAGTTAAGAAGATCTGAGTTCAAATCCCTCCTCAGGCACTTAGTTGTATCACCAAAGAACAATCAATTAACCTCTGTCAGCCTCAGTTTTCTCCTCTTTAAGATAAAAATAATAGCATGTGCTTCATAAGTTTGTTTGAAGAGAAAATAAGATAATATACTTACAGTGTTATTGCAAAATTTAAAGTGCACTGAATGTTAGTTCTTATTGTTTTACAGAGGAGGAAACTGAGACCCAGAGCAGGCCCTTACCTCAGGTGACAAGAGCAGGAAGTGTGAGAGCCAGGAGGTAGATGTCAGTCCCGTAACTAAAGCCAGTATTCTCTCCATTGTGCAACCATTATCAGCAGGTCAGTTATTGAGGGTGAGCAATGAAAAGCTTCAGATCTGAAAGTCAGCATTGAAATCATTGGAAGAGAACATGAACATCCTTAAAAACAAGGCCAGAGAAGTTCCCAGTTTCATATATTATCCCCTTTAGTTTCTGCATGTTGAGCTGTTTGTATTCATTGCATTGTAAAAAATAAAGTATTTTGAGGGTGATGAGAATTATCTCTGATAAACAAAGTCCTGTTTAGGAAGTGGCGTCTTATCTGAGCCTTGAATGATAGATCCTATGACTTCTAAACACTAAAGATAAGTGGAAAGAGTATTCCTGGCAGGAGGCATGGCTTCTGAAAAGGTCAGGAGATGGGGTATGAATTGGTACTATCTGGGAGCAGTTATTAAGGCAGTTTGGCTGGAATCACTTCCAAAGATGGAAAAAAATAAATAAGCCTGGTAGTTTCCATGCTTGGGTTCCAATGAGTACTTTTGGAGGTAGTAACCAATATACCTAGGCATTTATTTCTGACTCTACTTTGTGCTGTGGCTTCAACACCAGTAGCTGTAGCTAAGTCATGGTGTGAGTCTCTGTCCTGCAGCACTTGGGGTCTGCTGTGTGCTTTGGATGAGGCTGTTGTACATGGAAAGGCAGCTACCCCATCTCTGCTCCCTCCTACTCCCACTTCTATATCTGTCCTCCTCCCACCCTGTCCTCCTCAGACCCTTTAAGCTCCAGAGAAATGGGTCTTGCTCCTCCTCATAGTCAGAGAGCCCAGTTACCAAAGTAGAGCAGCTTCAGAATCAAGAAGATTGTACTCTGAAGACCTTCTCACTATTTGACCCTGGACAGCTCCCTGAGGCTCTAAGTACTCAGCAAGGCAAGAACTAGCTGTATTGGCTGAAGGAGATCTTTAGATCCATAGGTCCAGTCACAGACCTGGCCTCTAGATAGCACTTTCAAGTTTGTCAAATATCTTATACACATCACTCCTTTTGACCTTTACAACAGCCCTACAAGGTTGGTGCACCTGGCATTATGATTCCTATTGCACAGAAAGAAAATTGAGGCTCAGAAAGAAATAACTTTTCTAGAATCTCACAACTAATGAGAGACAGAGGTGGGACTTAGACCAGGTCTTCCTGATGGCCTAATTTACTCTGCCATGTTGGGTCTTCATGATGTGAGGTTGGATTGGATGCAACCCCTATATATTCTATGACTCTTCCCTTAGTCTCCCATTCAGTAAACACCCTTTCATAGCACCACCTTCCAGAATACTCTCTGGAATGGTATGGAAAAAATAGTTGCTAAAGTCCATCAATGGAGCCCCAAAGCCATCTGGGGCTCTGGCTAACCCCGCTGTAATTTTTGTTCCTCTACAGAACACCCTAGAGCAATGTAACGTGTGCGCCAAGCCCATCATGGAGCGGATCCTGCGTGCCACAGGGAAGGCATACCATCCTCATTGCTTTACTTGTGTCATGTGTCGCCGAAGCTTGGATGGGATCCCATTCACTGTGGATGCCAGTGGCCACATCCACTGCATTGAGGATTTCCACAAGTAAGATTTCCTCTCCTGCTCTTTCCCCTATGGGCTTACCCTTCTTCCTCCCTTCCCTGTGGAATATACCTTCCTTCTACTCCTAGAGTAAAGAAAGGCTTCGCTGTATTGGCCCTCTGCTGGCAATTAGAGAACAGAGGGGGCCATTATGAAGTGGGTTATGGGAAAGAAAGTCAAAACCCAAATCTGAAAGCTATTTCTCCTTTTGTTATCCACCCAAGATATTCTAAGATACTCAGTGCACACATTGGTTCAGTAATTGAAGTGTCAATAAATTAATAATTATTTACTAAACACCTACTATGTGCCAAGTACTGTGCTGGGGGATGGGGACACACATACAAAAGCTGAAATCATCACTGTTGGCAGGAATGTTTCATTCTGATGGGAGAGGCAAGTATAGATACAAAACCAAGATATAGATAATCCAAGTATTAATTGAAATAATGAATAAGTGTGTGTATATACATACTCACATACATACAAATACACAAAGTTGTTAAAATAACTTACTGTGGGAAAGAGGGCACTTGCATACAATAACTGGACTCTATGAACACGCTTATTTGTAAATATATACCCAGAAAAAAGCAATTCCTTGATTTCCATTGTAAGCTTACTCCCTCCAGTGGTGCAGATGTCAGCCCCTCTGCATTGTAATCAGTAGTATCCAAGAGACTCAGAGAGATGCTCAGGTTCATACCGCTCCTGTCAGAGGTGGAATTTGAACTCATGTCTTCTTGACAATCTATTCACCACCAACATCCACCAAGAAGAGAGATACAGAGGCAGAGAGAGACAGAGAAAGAGAGCTAGAAAGACAGAGACAGAGACATCAGACACAGGGAGAGAGAGTGAAAGAGAGAGAGAGAGACAAAAACAGAGACAGAGAAAGACAGAGAGATGGAGAGACAGAAAGACAGAGACAGAGAGACAGACAGAAAGAGACAGAGACATCAGACATGGGGAGAGAGAGACAGAGAGATGGAGAGACAGAAATAGAGAGCTAGAGAGAACCAGGCAAAGAGACCCAGAGTCAGACACAGAGAGATCACCTTGAGACTAGCTTTCTGAACGAATGATATCAGAGCTTAACTGAGGCATACACAGTCTGTCCCTAGGTGGGATCACGAAACTTTTTGCCCTTGGGATGGCCTGCTAGAATTTCTGGTTTGCAGGCCCAGCCGCCAGGGACCTCAGTTCACCTCCTTTGTACCTATTCTAAAGCATAAAAGGAGAACTTTTGTGGGACCATAAATTCACCTCATTTTAAATTTTGATCTGAAAAACTAAAAATGCCAAATTCTAATGGGGAATATTCACAGTTTTGATCATGAGTTTTGATGGTAGCAGGATGCTTTGGGTTCTAGGGAA
The DNA here is from genome assembly GCF_028372415.1 of Notamacropus eugenii. Classification (NCBI taxonomy): domain Eukaryota; kingdom Metazoa; phylum Chordata; class Mammalia; order Diprotodontia; family Macropodidae; genus Notamacropus; species Notamacropus eugenii. The sequence continues at coordinate 380,732,061 of NC_092877.1, forward strand.
AGACTGGAAATACTGTTGATTTGAAGCTTGGAAGGACTTTTGAGATCATGAAGTGTGACCAGGAGGAATTATGCTTGGTATGGAGATGAAACAATTAAAAGGAACTTCATGGTTACCTTGAACCATTTATGATCACAGCATCATCGATGTAGCCCTGGAAGGAATGGATTATTCCTTCTAGTCTAGTTCATTTTACTGAAGCCTAGGGAGGATGAGGGACCTATCCAAGGTGACACAGAAGGATGTCAGAAGCAGGATTTGAAATGACTCATGGCCAGGACTGTGTTTTGTAAGATGGATTAGACTCAGTTTCTCAGCACAGGACAAAACTAGGAATAATTAATGATAATTGAAGAAAGATGGAGAGAGAAGGTGAGGAAGAGCATGGTAGGAGGAAGAGAGAAAACAAACTCATTAAGGAGCCACTGTGCTAAGTCCTGAGAATGTAAATAGCAAGGCAAACTGTCTGTGCCCTTCATAGAGAGCAGAACGCACCAAGGGAGGGGCTCAGAAAGGGGAGGGCAGAGTGATGGAACCCTGAGTGAAGTGGGACCTCGCTGGGGCCTCTCCCCAAAGAATATTACAAAGAGGCCAATCACCAATCAGGAAAGTGGGGATTTAGACTCCCAAATAGTGAAAGATTTAGCCCATAGTAGAGCAGAATGGCTCAGGAGTTAGTGAGTTCTCTCTAATGAGTGATTAAGCAAATGCTTGAATGGACAACCACCAGTCAGATATGTTGTAACAGGGATTCTTACTCAGGTATGACTTGCACTTGCTTCTCTTACGAAGTCTGAGATCCCTTCTCAGAAGACTTGCTTAGCATTCCATAAGTCCTCTTCCCCTTCAATTTATAGAAGAAGGATCTCAGGGCTCAGAAGTTAAGAGATGTCCCTGAGGTCATGAAGGATATGAAAGGCAGAGACATTCAAACCCAGCCTTCCCCTTTCAGAATCATCAGGTGTTTTGACTTGGTCTCCCAAGAAGGATTCCCAAAGAGCTGAGTATGCCAAAGGTGACCACTTTAGTGCTGCATAGTGCAGACCTGTAGTATCAGTGACACCTTCGACTGAGCATCTCCATTGGCAAACAAAGAATGTTACCCACTGGTCACCACATTTTCCAAACAGATCTCTGACCTGAGAACCCAGCAGAAGATGCAGTCCAAGGTGGCTAATCCCTAGAACTGAAGGTATTCTCAATCTAAATCAGAAAAGGAAGAGCTCCCTTTTAAAGCATAAATTATATTTTGAGTTATCGATATTTTTGACTTGTAATTGCACATTGGCAAAAAACACCAAAAAACCTTGAATCTATTTCAGAGAAGTTGAAATTCACCTCTGGAGTCTGTTCTTGTCTCTAACTGCACTCCTTTCCCAGATTTACCCTAATCCAAGAAAGACAGATAGATCTAATCAGAGCACAAATGTTTCTGTTGCTTGAATAGACATATATTACACCCCTCAATTAAAACAGGAAATCAATAGTGACAAATGTAGGTTGATGTCTGACACATTTATCTTTCATTTCTAAGGGCGGGGAAACATAATTAGAGACTTGTGACTAGTGACATAAGTGTGTAAGTCTGAGAGTGCCAAGATTGACTTGAGCAACCAACAGTGCATCCAAGGCCCCAAACTGTGCCCCCCCAACCTGACCACCATCGGTTTGGTGTCCTATTGAAGCATGACTCCATCCTGGGTTTCATGGTCCTGTTGCTTGGTTGTCTGGCCAAGGGGTTGGGGCAGCTTGTGTTAGGATTGCTTCCCTTTTAACTTCCAAAAGCCAGAGCATTCTGTATGGGAACCCTGCCAAGTGCTCTCACTCAAAAACAGCAAAACCTGCCCTCCCCTCCAGCCCCAAGAGTAAAATGAGAATCACAGAATGTCAAAGTGAGGAAGGGCCTTAGGAGTCCTCTTGTCTAATGCCTCCTTCCAGATGAGAAGGGTGGGACCTCCCACTAAAATCTAAGGTTCTGAGGGCAGAGCTGATTTCATTTTTCTCTGCAGCTATCCCCAGCCCTTTGAACAGCTTCAGGTATAGGGAAGAACTTCAACAAAGGATTGTGGGATTAGCCATGCTTTAGCAAACTGGAAACACCATCTCCTAGGGCACCTGTTCCCTCCAGGTTGGCTCCATGGTACTGGGGAGAAAATATACCTGAACCTCTCTGCTCCCTTTCGGAAGAGCTGCTTATGTCCTGCTGAGATGCATATGAGAAGGGACTCGCCTAGTCCTCTTCCCCTGCCTCCTCCTCTCTGTCCTCTTTGTTACCCCTCTGGACACTCTGGCCAAACTTGGCTTGTTTTCTGCATTGTGTCAGTCAGTCAGCCAACAGACCTTGACTAGGTGCTTGGGATGTGCCAGGAACTGTACTAAGGGCTGTGAACACAAAGGAGAACAAAACACAGTCCCTCTCCTGCCCTCAAGAAGCCCACAATTCAATGAGGCTGACATTGTACACTCAACTACGTAGAAGGAAGGTATCAACAGACTACATAGGAAATAAGCCAGCAGGGACAAGGTGCTAGCTCTAGCAGGGTTTGGGGAAGGCTTCCTGTAGAAAGGAAGATTTCAGCTGGGACTCAAAAGACACCAAGGAGGTGGAGAGGTGCAGATGGGGAGGGAGAACATTCCAGGTCTGGGGAAGAGCCAGAGAAAATGCCCTGAGCTGAGAGATGGACAAGTAACCCTGAATCCCAGAGCATTTGGGGGACCAGAAGGAATAAAGTGAGAAAAGAGTGGGGGAAAGACATTGTGAAGGACTTTGAATGTTAAACACAAGGTTTACTATTTGAGTGTGAAGGTGATAGGGAGTTAGTGAAGTTTATTGAGCAGGACAAGATCAGAACTGTGCTTTAGGAAAATCCCTTTGGTGGCTGAATGGAGGATGGCTTGGAGTGGGGAGAAGCATATGTCAGGGGGACAAGTCAGTGGCTATTGCCATAGTCCAAGTCTGAGGTGAGGAGAACCTACATCAGGGTGGCAAAATTCTCAGAGGAAAGAAGGGAGAGTATTTGAGAGATTTTACCAAGGTCAGATGGACAGGCTTTCGCCTGTTGGTTATGGGCTCTGAGTGTGATTAAGGTGATGCCTGGGTTGTGAACCTTGGGGAATGGAAGGATGTGTCCTCAGTAGTGATAGGGAAGTTTGAAAGTGGGGAATGCTTGAGGGCAAGGACAGGAAAGATAAACATTTATCTAGTGCTTCCTGTGTGCCAGGTACTATGCTAAGCACTTTACAAATATCTCATTTGATCCTTATAACAACCCTGAGAGTTGGCATGGTTATTACGCCCATTTTACAGGTGAGGAAACTAGGGCAAGCAGAGGTTAAATGACTTGCCCAGGGTCCTACAGTCAGTGAGTGTCTGAGGTTGGATTTCAACTCTGGCCTTCCTGACTCCAGGCCCAGCCCTGTGTCGACTGTATCACCTAACTACCTCTGTTTGAAGAGAAGCTCATTGTGTTTTGGGGAAAGATACTGAGTTCAGTGTTTCAAGTTCATGAACATTTTCTAATCTTATCTTTAAATGGGTCTGACAGGGGGCCTTCCCTTGGGGGACCTTTCTGTCTTCATTGTACATTTTCCATCTGGATTCTTGTCTTGAATTCTTTTTCCAGTGATTTTCCTTAGCTGGATTTAACCTTACAAACTCTGGCTATCCATTATTTCTCCTTTTGTGACTTCAAAGATTTCACACACACACACACACACACACACACACACACACACACACACACACACACACACACACACCCCTTTCCTCCCTCAACATTGTCTGTTCAATTATAATGTCCAAGGCAAACACTTCAACCTCGATAGATGTCTCAGATGTCTTCCTGCAATGGAAAGTAGTTCTGAAATTAATTAGAGGACCAAGGTGGAGCCATGAACTGTCTTTGTGTGACCTAGCCCTAGTGACTTTTGGGGGCCTTGACTTCCCCGTTTTCAAAATGAGGCAATTTGACTAACTGGCCTCACAAGTTCTCTCTGAGCCCTAGAATTCTCGTATTCTATGTGCAGGACCTTGGACAAGGCAATGGTGTGCTCTGAAGCTCTGTTTCTTCCTCTATACAATGAAGGAATTATACTAGATAACTTTCAGGCTTCATTCAAATTATAAATCTATGATTCTAAAGCCTGTTTTTTCAAAATGACGTTTTAGCCATGAATTATAACCACAGAGTTTCTCTGAGAATAGTTACCTCTAACGTATTAAAATAACAAGAAGTAAATTTTGAGATGGGTAGATTTATTTTGCAAGTATTAATGGAAGAATATGATTGAGTCATATTAAGCTCCTACTATGTGCTGAGGACTGAAGACATAAAGACAAAAAAGGTGTATCTATCTTCAAGGAAATTACATTTCCTGAGGGAGGGAGGGAGAATCATCTTGGTCACATGTATGGTACAAGAAAAAATGGAGGATGGCTAGAGCAAAGAAGGTTTCCCTTAAATGAGGTCATATTTCTAAATCACCCATCATAGTGCCTGGTACATGATAGGTGTTTAGTGAATGATACAGCCTGTAAACTGAACTATAAAGGATTACAGGATACAGAAGGATTCCTTACCACTTGTCTAGCATATTAGAATGGGGATTCTTTCCAAGTTTGAGTTGTACTAGACAACCCCTGAGTTTGAATTCTTGGAGACCACAGAAAGCAGGCAGTGAATTTTGGACTTGTGGATCACCTTGTGACAAACAAAGTAGACAGGAGATTGAATGCTGAGTTCTGGGCACAGCAAGTAGGCATGTGACTGGCACACATAGGGCGTGAAGGGGAGTAATGCAAAATATGTTTGGAAACAGAAAGTTGGAACAGGATTTTCGAGGGCTTTAAATGCCAGACTGATGAGTAGGCACTTTTCTCTAGAGATAATCCAAAGACAGTGAAGATGTTTGAGTAGGAAAGTACTATGGTCACACCCGATTTGTCAGAAGATTTCTATGCCTTTTACATTGAGGATGAATTGGAGACAGGAAAGATACGATGAAGGGAGACCAACTAGCAACTTGTTTCAAGAGTCCACAGAAGAAGTAATGAATGTCTGAATTAGGGTATTGGCCACAGGAGTCTGTAGGAGACAAATGGAAGACATAGGGTCATAAGTGTAGGGCAAATGATTTTTTCCTCAAGGACATATGTAAACTTCCTGCATTCATCCGGCATGTTTTCAGTTCTCACAACTCCTGAATTGGTACCCCAAGCTTTGATGGCTTCTTTTTAAGGAGTCGATTGATCACTCCCGATGCCACTATTCATGGTACACTTCAGCACTACAGATGCCTTGCATGCACTGCCAGCCACATTCGTGTATGTATATGTTTATAGACTGTATGTGAAAGTGCTTAAATGGAAGATGCCAGTGTGGCTCTCTGTCTCACTCCATACATCTTTTCAATCCTGCTGATCCTGGGATATTACACTGGAAAACTGGGGAGCTGAGTTTAAGTTTTCCTGGCACTTCCTTGATTTCTTTAGTCCTCTCCCATGTCTGAAAGAAGCCAAGAATCATTCCTACCTGATTCAAGTCTCACCTGCCATACAGGAGTTGACTAATTTCTGAAACAAGACTTTTCTTCTTTGTCCTTATTTTTTTTAATAAAGTAAACTTCCTCATTAAGGTTTCCAAGCTGGTGAAAAATAACCCATCAGCTCAGGAATGGGAGAAAAAGTACAAGCATATTACACCCCCTTGACTGTACTTATGTTCCATAATAAATACCAACAGCTTTTCCTCTTCAATTTTGCAAGAGAAAATTATCAGTTTGGAAACAAGATCAACATATCTAGGATCTAGAGGAGTCTGGAGTATGGTCATGAGGCATAGATATGCTTGTTCATGGTTTCCTGTGTTACATTAGACCAATTACTCAAGTCTCTGTGCATCTATTGCTGGAAATTGAGAAATATGGGGCAATAGCCATTGTGACTGAGTGGGATGGTGGCAGGAGGCAGACTGGTACTCTCCATGCGTGATCTTGAGTAAGACCTAATGACATAAAGAACCAAGGAGCAGGTCATGGAGGAACCCTAGTGGGTGGTGGCAAGGATGAATATTTTCTCATCCTCGGGAAATGTTCCAGTACCTAGTGACATATCCTAACTAAGTAATTCAATTCAACAGTTATTTTTTCAACAACTATTAAAGTGCCAAGCAGTGCAGATACAGAGACAAAGATGAAATGGCCTCTGACCTCAAGGAGATTGTATTCTGCTTCATAAGAAATAGCATATATACCAGTAAGCCAAATTACATACAAATTACAAATTACATACATACAAATTACATACAGATAAATTTCAAGGAGCCCAGGGAGGTTGGAGGAGAGCACTGAGGACCAAAGAAAGCAAGAAGAGCCTCATGTCCTTCCTGAGTTCTACTGGTACTTAAGATGACTCTTGATAGGAGTGTTTGAATCAAAGGTAGAAGTGAAGAAGAAAAATATTCCTGGCATGGGGGAATGGCTTATGCAAAGGCTTAGAGGTAAAAAATGGAGTGTTGTTTTTTGGAAACAAAAATGTTCATTTGCTTGGCCCAAAGAATGCATGAGGAAGGAAAGGAGAGATATTGGATCCAGATTTTAAATATCTCTAAACATCAAAGATACATTTTAGAAAAAAAAATAAATGCTAGAGGCAAAATGGAACCACTGATACTTTGAGCATAGGTGTGGCATGATCAGATGGGTGCTTCAGGAATACCAACTTGTCAGGTAAAGAGAAGACTGTCTTGAAGCAGGGAAACTAACCAGAAGGTTCTTCTAAGAATCCAGGAGAGAAATTCTGAACTAGGTGGTGGCTATGAGGGTGAGAAAAGGGCATGGAAGGGAGATGCATTGTGGAAATAGAATCAACTAGACTTACGAACTGTTGGCTAATGGTTACCATTTGGGTAGTGTCTTAAGGATTGAAGAGGGCTTTACATACATGCTCATTGAAGCTCACAACATGGGAAGGGGTCTTTGAGCTTTAACCTCATAGATGATCAAAACTATTAGGTTGGCTAATCAACATCAATCCCAATTGATAGTCACATTCTCGTGGCTGCTCTCCCTTGAGTAGGAAAAGGAGATCACCGATCTTTGATGAATAACATAGGGACTTCTTGCCACTCCCTGGTTGATCAGATAGTCACCAAGTTTTGCTATTGGAAGAGACCCTATTGGCGTTAAGATTAGGACTTTAGTCCAAGGCACTATTTCCAAAAGGTTTTTGTTAGAATGTAAGAATGTAACCTGAAGCAGATGCACTTGAGGATGGGACAGATATCATTTTTCATCTTTACTTAGCACAGGGTACTAAACATAGTGGTTTGGTTTCTCAGTTGGATCAGACCCTTTGTGACTCCATGGACCATACCATCCAGGGTTTGTTGTTTGGTTTGGTTTGGTTAAGATATTGGAGTGGTTTTCCATTTCCTTCTCTTCTTGCACATTGCGGCATCTAATAAATCATTGTTATCTTGAATTGGACATTTGTGAGACCAGGGTCTTCTATACTGGAAGACAATCAAATCTGAATGGTCTTATCAACCATAATGAGGCTTCAGATTTGAGTAAAATCCTTTTCATCCATTCACACATCTCTTTGCTTCTTTCCTGGAGCTCCCTCTGCAGACTTTCTAACAAGATCCACTTTCTTATTTTTTTCCAGGAAATTTGCCCCTCGATGCTCCGTGTGCAAGGAGCCAATCATGCCTGCCCCAGGCCAGGAGGAGACTGTCCGTATCGTTGCCTTGGATCGGGATTTCCATGTTCAGTGCTACCGATGTGAGGTTTGTAGTCTAGCCAGGCCACAAGAGCCTAAATACCACCAGTATAAGAACTTCAAAGTTAAAATATTTGTCCGTATGAGCTTTTAACTCTGTCTCCAGTGGTCTGCCCTCAGCAAGTCTAGTTTTCACAGACAAGACTTTGGAGATGGGGCTGGGGATGAGGAGGGACTAGCAGTGTCAAGTTGCAGAGATGTATTGGTTAGGTGGAGGAGTCAGCTTGGTGGAAGAGTGGGTTAAGTATTGGAATTGGAGTCAGGAAGGCATGAATTGAAATCTCTCTTCAGAAACTTACTCAGTGTGAGAACCTAAAAAACGATTTCGTTGTCTCTCAGCTTCAGTTTTCTTATCTTCTGTAAAATGAGGATAATAATCTACTTCACATGATTGTTGTGAGGATCAAGTGAGATAGCATATTTAAAGTTCTTTGCAAACCTAAAATGCCACATCTATGCATGCCAACTCTGGTCATGTTAAACCTTAATCAGAGATGGCAGCAGAAAGTCGTGGAATTTTGAAAGTGGAGTGACTCATAAGTTTGTGTTTAATGATTCGAAAATCATAGAATGACTGAAACTCAGAACAGATTCATGAGACCTCAGAGGTCACCCAATCTAACCTATACTTGTTAAAAAAATAATAAGAATGTAGTAATAACAATAACATTTCTATGGACTGAGAGATGTTAAGGGACTCCTCTGCAACACCTCCAACAATTATTTTTCTAAATTCTATTGAAATATTTCCAGTGACAGAACTCACTACCTTCCAATGTGTCCCATACATTTGGGGACAGCCTTAATGGGAAGTGATACAACTTAGAACTTTGATGCACAAGAGAGGCATCAAAGACCACGCTTGAGGAGTTTCTTCTGTATTTTCTTAAAGCAAGAAGACTTCCCTTGCTTTAAATACACGTCTCCCTTTCTATAACTCCCTCCTAATGGCACCTGGCAGAACCAATCAAATCCTGCATTCATCCTCAGGACAGAACTTTGTGTGGGAATAGCTTGCAGGTTTTGGTGGATACCATGTTCAGTATGTGGTAATGGTGGAACCACTGCCAAAAGAGTTAATACTATCTTGGGCCACGTTGAGAAACAAAGAAATAAGAAGGGAATTGTACTACCATACCTTGGCCTCATTACCCCTTAGCTGAAATATTATGTTCAGTTCTGGGCACCACAATTTGAGGAAGGTATGGACAAGTTGGAGACTATCCAGGGGATGGCAACTAAGATGGTGGTGGGTCTTCAAACTGTAACATATGAAGTTTAGCTGGAAAGACTCAGAATGTTTAGCCTAGGGAAGGGTTGGGGTTTGTGGGTAGAGAAAAGATAGGACAACTCTGCAGGTATTTGAAGAATTGTCACATGGAAAAGGGCTGAACCAGCACCAATGGATCAGTGCTGCAAACAGATTTAGGGTTCTTGTCTAGGAAAAAAGACCTGAACAAATCAAGTGGTCCAGTATTTCAATGCACGGCTTCCACAATTTTTGTGTGTTTCTCCATACCATAAGCAATAACTCAACCCTTGTAAGGGGCTGTAAGTAGGAATGGCACCTGCCTCATCTCATTCAGGCCTCCCAACAACCCTCCAGGTGAAGTGACAGGCAGGTGTAATTGTTATTCCCTTTACAGAAGAAGATATTGAGACCAGAGAGGGAACATGGTTTTCACCATGACATGTGATGAAGCTGAGGCAGACCGTAGTTCTCCCAAATCCTCATATGTGACTGGTTTGTGTGACCCTAGTGCAGACCTGAGGGACCCTATCTCTTCACTGGGAGGGATCACAAACCCCATTGCCTCTCTAAGTCTCAGTTGCTTTCTGTGTAAAATGAGGAGTTGGGACTGGATGACCTCTGAGGTCACTGCCAGATAGAAATCTGTTCTCTCAGGTCTTTCTTCTTAGTCTCTATCCCCCACATTTACTCCAGATCTCTCCGTATTTGAAACTGGATTAAATGTGGAGAATCGTCCCTTTTGGCAGGGTCCCCTCTGCTTTTCTCTGCCTTGCCAGGGAAATAGCATCATTACAGAGAGATTTAGTTAACATATTTATGGGCTTTCGACTAGCTTAAACTGAATCCCATTCCCTGCCTTCCTTGAAACAAGTCCTGAAATGGAGAGGAAGGGCAAAGACCTCGTGGCTGGAAGCTGATCCCTTGAGTTCTCTTTCTCACTACCTGGTTGCCTGGAATAGTGAATTATCCTCTTCCTATGGTTGCTGGTTCCTGGTAAACTGGACACAAGTCATTTTGCTGTCCAGTATTTCTCTGCTCACATCTGTGAGCCAGCAGGATGTCATTGAGGCTGTGGGAAGGGGGTGATGAATAAGGCTGTGAACATCTGACCAGTGGTTTTATCTTTCTTCACTTCATATTTTCACAGAATACCGAGCTGACATGGTGGCATCCATCTTCATAAGGAAGTAGTCAATATTCCTATATGTCTTTACAGTTTTTTTTAAATTTGTTGTATAGCTATTAGCTTATGGGAGCCTCTCTACCATCCTGTGAAGTGAAGGCACCCCATTTTAGAGAAGAAAAAAACTGAGGCTCAAGAAAAAAGTTTGTCCAGAGTCTACAGCATTTTCGATGGGAATGAAACTCAGGTGTTAGTGATGGCCAGTACCATACTGTCTCATTACCTTCTTCTCTGACCATTGCAAAGTTGGGAGCCAGTATTGCCAAAGTTCTAACTAGGGGAAAGTGACTGCGACTTCCCGCCCAGGGCACCAAAGTTTAGAGGATGCCAGAAGCGTGTTCACTCATTCGGAAGTGCAGAAACAACTGAAGTTAGCACCTTGTTAGCAAGAATAATTAGTTAAATTAAGATGCTGCATGACAGCATTGAAGTCTTGCTTCCCCAACCTGGATCTATCCTCCTTCCTCCTCCTCCACAACTGAGTTTGTTTGAAAAAGTTGATGTGATCCCCCTCCCACTTTTTTTTTTGCTTTTTATCTTAGACATCATCATCTTCCTCCTCATTTTCATCACGAGGACTGATTCAACGCCCAAAACTTTTGCAAAGTGCTTGGAATATGTTTTCTTAGTGCCAGCCTTTCTGCTGATGGATCTAGCTCTAACCAAGACTGGAGGGCACCAAAGGGACTGCCTGTCCATTTATAGGCCTGGCTCTTCACAAGACTCCAGAAACTTGGATGTGAATGGTCCCTCAGTGGCCCTCCACCCCTGCCCACACTGGTATGGTTTTTCCATCGGGAAGCCCCAGTGCAAACTGTCAGAGCACTCAGGGAAGACATGTCGTCTCCCTTTCTCGAAGCAGCTAGATGGCACAGTGGATTGAGCTCTGGGCCCCAAGTCAGAAAGACCTGTGTTAAAATCCAGCCCCATGCATTTACCAGCTGCATAACTCTGGGTAACTTATGTAACCTCTGCCTGCCTCAGTTTCCTCAGCTGTAAAATGAAGATGCTGATGGCACCTACCACTCGGGGTTGTTGAGAGAATAAAATGATACATCTGCCAAAGTGCTTTGCACATGGTAGGTGCTTAATAAATGCTTGTCTCCTTCCTTTGCCTCCCTCCATTCTCTCATTCTTCCCTCTTTCCTCTTAGGATTGCGGTGGCCTCCTGTCTGAAGGAGACAATCAAGGCTGCTATCCCTTGGATGGGCACATCCTCTGCAAGACCTGCAACTCAGCTCGCATCCGTGTCCTGACTGCCAAGGCCAGCACTGATCTCTGAGAATCACTGATGCCTGCTGTATCTGATGAGGGGAGGGTGTAGGGAAGGAAGGAAGGGTGGGGAGAGGGCAGAGATTGGGGGCGTGTTTAGAGATTTCACTTTGAATTTGGGCATGGAACCATTCTAAGGGTAGAAAGGGCAGGAAATGAAAGTAGCCCCCTTTTGCCTGTGGGTTTCTTTGTTGACCTTTTTCTTTCCTATCCCCCTCTCCTGGGAAGCACACTGACTCCGCTGGCTTGTTGGTAGATCTCATCAGAAGCACAACACTACCCAGTTCACAAGGCCGGCCAGATCCTGGCTGACCTTTCTGTGCAAGGCCTTCACTCAAGCACGTGGATGGTTCTTATCCATCCCTTTCACTTTTGCATTCCTGTAACTTTTCATACTTGCATTTGCCTGACTCGCCTTCTGGTTGAACAGCTTTTTATAGATTAGTATTTTACTGTTGCAGAGTATTTATTCAGTGGGGATGCCAGCTTCTAGGATCTTGAGTACGAATGCACCAGACCTTCAATAAAGGGTGTTGGCTTCTTATAGCTGGTGCTCACCAAGGCTAGACACTCTGTTTATGTATATAGGAAATTATGTCTTTGTATTTTACTAGAACTCTAAAATCAATTATGTGCCTTGAAAAAAATCACAAATAATTTTTCACTAGAGTACAAAGAATGTGACTAATATATTACATAGTCAAAGCCTGGTTTGGATGTGACCTCTGGCATTCATCAGGCTCAAGCTGTAGTGGTCGTTGACTAGGCCATTTTAAATGGCCAAATAGCCAGTCCAGCTGGTCCAACACTACCTGCTTTTTCTCACAGATTTTCAATTGTTGATAGATGTTTCAAGGGAATTGACTTGGGTTTCCTAATTTCATGAACCAAACTGAGCATCTCATTGCAAAGTGGAGGTAGGACACAGAAGGAGCTTTCAGATAGTTTGAGCTAGGCTCCTGTTATACCTTAGCATTCTGATTTTTTTTCCCAATTAGGACAGTCTGTTTTATCCACAATGTCCTGTGTAAGACAGCCTAGGTGGATTTGATTCTACCTGCATTGAACCCAGCTAGAACAGCTCCGTTTATCTGGAAAAATACCACCATTCTTTCCCCCTCTCCCCCCACCATTTGCAATGAAGAGCACTGGTCACCTCTCAAGGCTTCGAGTCAGCTTCCGTCATCCTAACTTTGCACTGCTGGTTGCAAAGCAGAGCTCCAAATGGTTGTCAAATTTTAGTTGATCAGTTCCAAAAAGAAAAGAAGAAACAAGAGAGAACATTTAACTTTCTATGGGAGTAATCTTAGCTTTCATTAAAAACTCGTTTTTATCTAGTGGGTGAAGCATTTTTTCCTCATATGCCAAGGAAGTTACTGAAAAAAAAATGCATAAAATACGTAAGATTAAAAAAATACATATATAGACACATACATATTTGTATGTGTGTACATGCACATGGATGTATGCATACGTATGTATACTTTTTTCCTAGATAAGTACCAAAGGACTTAAACTCATAGCACTTGCCCCATGGGCTAATACAAATCCCCATGGACTAAAGACAATTTGGTTTTACTTGGAAAAAAAGACCTCGGGACTCAAAATGTTTCAGTCAACGGTAGAGCCCTGGCTGTTCAATGACATGGACAAAGGGGAGATTTTGTCTCTGGATCTTCAGCCAGTGCCACAGGGGTACCTTATCATGGTCTTTTTATGGGATGCTTTCTGATGCATATCAACCCCCGTTCTCTCACTTTTGATCTTAGAGTTGGATGTGATAGTGAGATGTTTGGGTCAGAGATTGGGAATTTCCCAGGATCTCACCAAGGAGTGTCAAAAGTAGACCTTTCTGAACCCAGGTCATTTGCCTTCCAAAGCTACCCTCTACAGCCCCCTGGCTCTTTTCATAACCATTACTTCTTTACAAATAAGGTCCTTTTTCATATATTTTTTCCCTGTCATATTTTAAGAAATTAGAACCAAAAGTTCTAAATTCTATCCATAAGGTCTTAATTTTTTTTTTTTAAACAAAATTCAGTGGCCCATCCTACCATGCTGAGACATGAGTCCTTCTACTTTTTCTGATTTTCATAGTTGGAATTCTCAGCCTTGACTCAAGAATGCTCAGTATTTTCTGCAAATGAATTTTATTCTAATGTGAGCCTTCTGAAATCTGTGAGATTGGTCCATTTTCCAGCCTGTTCTTCAGAGACCTTGCTTGGCAGTGAGTCACTGCAGCTTGTCTGAGTTAATTTTGAGTTTGCTTACTCTCTGGCATCATAATACAGGGTTCAAGAAGACCCATAAGACATAGAGATATCATACATTTCAATGACCACTGTCTTTAATACTTAGTGCCACCCCCTATACCTCAGTGTTCCATCATCTGCCCCTTCCAGCACGGACCTCACAGTTTGGGCAATAGAAACTCTTGTGGACTTCAGGCCAGCAGCAGGAGTTTTGAATATGGTGGCAATGAGCAAACTCTCAGGATTGAGCCTAATGGAAAGCCAGACTGCCTTCAGCACTGATTACCAGGAGATGGTTGGGGTGGGAGGGTGATTAAGGATTATATACTGATATATATTTCATACCTTATTTTCCAATGGATATCTCTGTGACAAGATGTTCTCCCTAGATTAAAAAACAAAGAGCCTGCCTCAATGAGGAATGAGTTTTCTCTTTTACAAGTGACAAAGCTATCACTTTGACCCCCAGAGTCATGATTATCCAAAGACAAAGATTACGTGCATCTGTTGATACTAATTGGAAAGGGAGCAAGTGGATGCTGGCCATCTTCATCAGGTCCCACTTGAATTGGAAGTTCCCACACTCATATGCAGGCCTTGGGAAAACAAGCTTGTCAGAGCCCCCAGCCCCACAGCATGACTCTTGGGTACCAGCATAGGACTGCTTTCTCACAATCTTTACAGTGTATTTATCACATAACCTCATATATCTTTGCCAAAGATTTTAAAAGTAAATCTGTTTTTAATATAGACTTTCTTAGACTTTTGTAATGATAAATGTGCACACTTTTCATGACACGGAAATATTTAGAGTTTGTGTGTATGTGTGTATGTGTGTGTGTTTCACAAGAAATATTTCACAAGAAATACACAGGATTTTCAATGAGCTTATTCCAGGTTTTTATTCACTTTAGTCTCTGATTTTATTTTCCTTCTTTGCCTTTGACAGCAATTATTTTTGATTATGAATGACAACTGGGTCTTTCTGATTGAGTTGCATGAAATTTTGTCTGTATCCTGATTTATAAAGATAATATAGCCTTAAGGACAGGATTATATTCTGTCTTAAAAAACAAACAAACAGAAAAAGAACACTGTCTTTATTTACCTATAAATGAATAAGCAAGGGAAGAGATAGATCATCCCAGATATTCTATGGACTAGAATGTTGAAGAAATATATTTAATTTTAATCAGTTGATGTTGTCAATGTTGGGTAATATTTTGAAGTCCGGGAGATATGGAAAAATGGGGTGGGGGGGAAGTCCAATGGGTTGTGTGCTATGCAGATGATAATATTTTTATGAGAATTCTTAATTGTCTGGAGGCCCAGTACGTGCCCAGTGGGTATGAGGACTCGTCCGGCAGTGGGCCTCTCCTTTAACAGATAAAAGGCATTTGTACATTCCAACCTAAGACAAATACTGAGAAACTGTTTTTCTGAAGCACCAAGCTCCTTTTTTTCTTTCCTTTCCTATGTCATTAATGTGTTGGCATGGTACGTGTGTGTGTGTGTGTGTGTGTGTGTGAGAGAGGAGGAGGAAGGAGAGGAGCTGGATTTACCCAAAGCAGTTCCTTAAAGTAACTGTTACAAAGTTTTTAACACCAGAAATATCTTCTAGCCAAGAAAGACGCTGCATACGATTGGTGGTTGACATTCACAGTTTCTAGCTGAATTTTTTGTAATTCTCTAAGGATGAGGTATGAGGTGAAAGCGTTTCCTTCAGGTGCCTGTGGGCTGACAGCATAGAAAGGAAGAAAGAATGGAGACTTGGAGCATGGAGCTTCCTGACGGGCTGCTTAGTTAGTCAAAATCCCGTTGACCTGAACCTGTAAGTTGAAGGAGTGTCCTTTCTTGGGGAGGCAGTGTCGTGATCTTGACGATGCCAGCTTCTGTGCCAATGGCTCCATCGTTCCTCCATTAGCAAGTTGTGAAGGGGGTTAGGGACATGTTGGCAGCCGCTATGGAGGTCAGGGAAGCACCAAGGCAACCTCCCAGCCCCGTGTCTTTCCTCCTGGCTTGCTAAGGCGTGTTTTCTTTTTCTTTCTTTTTTTTAAAGACATTTCTAGAAATATTTCTCTTCTACCTTAGTATTTCACATTTGTCATCTAAACAATTGCTCTCCCATCTGTTGCCTGGAGCTATGGTACATGTGTGTTGCCAATGAAATGTGACAGAGCGTTCCATGTGCACCCGTTTTAGACATTTGGACTTTGGGGGTGGGGGAGAAGCATGCTGGAAAGGATATGACCCTGTAGAATGTACCAGTAGCAAATCAGGAGGCCAGAGGCCTTGGTGAACTTTTAATGGAAAAGATCAAAGAGACAAGGTTAATTTTCACCTTATTTTCAGTTAAGGATCTGACTTGACAACCCAGTGATGAATTTGTGAGAGCAGGAAAATGTTGCAAGACCAAAAATAAATTCATTAGAAAGACAAGAACAAAATTCCAAAACGTAAAGGGCTCTTTCTCTTTGGCAGAATCTCATTGTGTTTCTTTCCTCTTAAGTCTATCCCTCTTGCATGGTTTTTGGCCGAGCCTCATGAATCAGGAAGTGTCTTGTTAATCCCTAAATCATGAGGAATATTTCAGAACACAAAGGATGATTTATGGCCTGGGGTGAGCATTTGTGGTTTGACCTCATTCTGGGATTAGTCAACCATGATGATCATAAAGACGAACACTTCACACTTGTGGCCTCTGACTTCCATTAAGCATCTCCATTTTGAACAGTGTTTCTGGACATGCTATCAAAATTAATGCAGAAATGAAATTAATGTTGTGGCTAAGTTGGGAATGGTAAGCATGAGTCAGGGATAAGGTATGGCTGTGAACATTTCAGTTTAAATTATTCACTCAATGAATCATTAGAATAAGATTCTCCACCACCCCCACCACCCCTTGCTTGGAACTTTATTTCTAGACTTTTTAAACCTTCAGCTAGAAACTGCTATAAATAAGCAGAAATCATTTATTTTCTGTAATTGAGAGTTTCATTGAGTCTTTCACTTTGCATGAAACTATGGGTTCATTGCCATAGGTGCTCTGTTTACCTCTGTCAAAGCCCTATCCCATCCTATAGTCATTCTTAGATTTCCAAAACTTGCCCATAGATGAGTCACCCAACTTCTTGGAGGCCTTTCTCTTCTTATTTGAATATTGAGGCTTCCCATAATTCATATCAGCTAGCCATCTCTTTTCTTTTATCCATTCTTGATACCTCCATGGTTCATCTTCTTTTCCAAGTACACATAGTCCTTCCCTCTTTTGTTGTACCACTTGAAGTGTCCAACTCACCATTGGGCAAATGCTACAGCTTTCCTGGATCTACTGAGGGTCTTGACATTTCCCTTTCAGCGAGCTGCCATTTAGATTTTCATGTAATTTGCAACACTGGGAGACTGTTGGTATTCAAGTGATGGGCTTTGGTGGCCAGGGGCAGCCTGGGATGACTTAGAACTGGACACATTTGATCAAATGTAATACAGTACTCATCACCTTCTCCTTCTCAAGGCTGGCACCTACTTCTTTTCCATTACAAGGCCTGTCAAATATAGATATTTTGGTGAACTGATTAGACAGGCCATCAGTCTAGTCAATGGTCAGTAAATCACTCCACAAGTTTTTATTAAATGCTTACTATATGCCATCTAGTGTGCTAAGCCCTGGGGATGCAAACATACAAACACACACACACACACACAGAAACATAAAGTTGTCCTTTCTCTTAAGGAGCTCACAGTCTGAGAAGACTTATCACCATCTGGATCTTTAAGAAAAATAATTGAATAAATGAATGAATAAGCAAATGACACGTATTTGTCATACTTTTATAGTTGAGATACACCCACCCACCCATAATGGGGAGGTGACATACACCAAAAGGACATATAGCTTCCAAATATTCTACAAGGTTGAAGAAACTCTTTTTGGAAGATAGGTCATGAAATGTCACCCACAAAAGGAAGATAATAGAGACAATGCTGCCACTCATTTATTTACTGAATCATCATCCCTAGAATCTCAGGTCATAAGTACATGGCCCTCCCCATAGCATGCTTCATATTATAATTTCCCAATGGAGGCTCCAATCTGAGCAATGGTGTGCAAGGTGATTTTTAAAAAATTGACAAGTTTGAAAAGAGCGAATTTTATTTTTGAAACATCAACTAAAATCAACTAAAATGTGGGGGTGAGAAAACGTTTTGTTCTTTTGGGATATGATAATTCTAACTTTCATCGAGAGGGAAAATGATTGTCCTCCCAGATTTTTGTTGCAGATCAGCCTTTTACATATGACACTAATATTAAACAGGAGTAGTCAAAACACTCGATGTGTGGCCTCCTTCCAACTAGGAGCTAGGAAATGGTGTCAGCTCCCAAGTTTTACTTAGATGACAGATTTTAGGCCTGCAGTTTACCAAAGCAGCTCAAGAGGAAAAGAAAAATCAGATTTTATCATCAAAAGATTCGGGGCTGTGTTTTCATTCGGATATAGGTTAGTGCCAGCCTGACTGCCCCTCCACAATGGCTTGTCCAAGAACTTGGTCAGCATCCTTGCTTGGGAAAGGCAGTGAGATATACCTCCTTTACTGTTCTTTTGGACTTCTTCTTTTCCTTTGCTCCTGTTTGCCATATGATCACAGAATGCTGATTGAGCTTTTCCATCTTTGGGAGGTCGGATTGGAGTCACATCAAACAACCATGAGTATTGTGGTACTCTTGGATAAGACCTTCGGTTTCAGTAATTCAGTTCATTTCTATCCGTTCTTGTTAAGTGCATACTGGTGCCAAGGGCTAGAGATAAAAAAAAAAAATAAAATTGAGAAAACAACAACAACCCACCTAGCCCCTGCCTTCAAGGATCTTATATTTTTTTTCATGCACTGGGCTTGGGGGAGAGAGAAGGTGGGGATGATGAGTAACACAATTGCTCCCATGTAAAACAGACTCAGGGCCTTTCTCAGGTTTGACCCATAATAGATGATGATTAACAAGTGCATACTTAAGAACTCTGTCTTTGATTTTCACCTGGAGAATGGAGTCCTCTCAGTAGAAGGAGGTGCTTGTCCAAGAGGCATGACCACGATTGGATGGCAGTCTACCAGTCACTTTCTTTTTGCCAAGACTCAACTTCTCTCCCTTATGGTCTGATTGAATAGAATGAAACTCTTTCCTCCTTGACAAGCATGGATGTTGCGTTATGATGAAGTTGCATTTCCAAGGCCTCGGGTGCTTTATAATTTAGTCAGTCTTTTAAGGTAACGCACTAGATACTTGTAAAAGGCACAAGAGTAGAAGAGGGTTTCATAACGTAATATTCTCTGAGAGTCAAACCATAAAATTGTGTCATCCCTTAAAGGTAACCTTCCTGGATTCCCTTTATCCAATTTGATAAAGGTAACTTCTGGTGGGCTCTTAGCCCCCTTTTAACCCCATCCTCCTGAGCTAGCCTTTGGAATGTGATTATTGGAGCTCACAATTCTGCTTCCTTGGACAGGCATTTATTAAGTACTTACTATATGTTGAATGCAGGGAATACAAAGAAAGGCAAAAAACAACTCATGCCCTCCAGGACCTTCCATTCTAATGCCATGGTAAGGAGCACAATTTGTTCATAAAGACACTAGGCCTGGAAACAATAACCTTAATCTACAGCTTTTTTTTTTTTTTTTAATCAGAGTCTCAGGCAAATAACTCCAAGGACAGATATCCAAGTATGGCTCATGCCTCTCCCGGAGACAAAGAGAAATGCCTGCATCTGATTCTGTGCCTTCCTTAAGAAATTTCCACGTACAGCACTTTTTTTTTTTTTGTAAATCTGATGGCATTTTCCCATGTAGCTATGATCGAATTTTAGAGATAAAGTTGGATGAGACAACCTCTAAGGTCCATCCCTGCCGATGATGGGATTTGAGGATTCTAGCTTTTCTTTTCTTTTCTGATTCATCTCCAATTGGCACTGCCTTCAAACACTCTGAGGGTCTTTGCCCCCAACAGGCATTTAATTATCTGAAAACATTTAAATATGCCAGGGAGACTCTTATTTAAAGGAAGCCTACAGCTAATCCTTTTGTAATATGCATAATCCTTCTTTTGTGAATCTCTTTCATATATGCAACTCAACTCAATAACTATGAAGTAAGCATTCTATGATGTGCAACAGGCTAAACTCTAGAACCCTGAAGCAATAGCATCCATTTCTTCTACCATGGTCTTGAACAGACACCTCATTGTTCTAACCATTTTAGGAGAATCGACTTGGGCAAGATTCCTCTAATTTTTCTTTCCTTTGTCATTCGTTCTTTCCTTCCTTCCTTCCTTCCTTCCTTCCTTCCTTCCTTCCTTCCTTCCTTCCTTCCTTCCTTCCTTCCTTCCTTCCTTCCTTCCTTCCTTCCTTCCTTCCTTCCTTCCTTCCTTCCTTCTCCCCTTCCTTCCTTCTCCCATCTAATGTCACCAAATGAAAACCACAGAGGCAGATTTAAGCTGAGGGTCAAGAAAAACATTCTAATTACATCTAACCAAAACAATTGATTGCCTCAGGGGGTAGGTGGGTTCACTTCCCAGTAGGTCTTTACACAGATGCCAGTCACTGTTTATCAGGTTTGGCTAGGTATGGCTTAGAATAGATTGCCCCTGGGAATCTCTTCCAGCTCCGAAGTGCTACAATTGTGACAAGTGCCTGCTCTGTACCTAGCACTGTGTTAGGTCTGTGTTCATCTGCCTCTAATCTGTAAAAATGGATTGCCTCTTAGCTAAGAATCAAAACTTTTAACTAGAAAACTACCTGACTTTTGGATTGTAGGACACCTCAGGCACCAGCACTGACCATGCAAGGATGAGGTTTGCTAAGATGACCTCAAAGGTCCCTTCTACCTCTATATTGATGAGCTATGATCCTATGTTTCCTTCCTAGGCTTCCCTACTACCAGGCCATAACCAGTTCCTTTCCCAACACCTAGAAAACAGCCTTAAGGGTAAAAATGAAGAAAACAGTGAATGCCACTGAAAAGTGGAGAACCAAACACCCTGAGTCAGAGACAGCATAGATATGACATTAGAGCAGGAGGCCATTGGCTGATCTCCTATATATATAAAATTGGCCTGAATTGTTTTGCTCTGTCCAATTTACTGTTTGATTTTATTCTGGAGCTACATCAAGGAGTGTGTGGAGGTATCCACCTGTCCCTAGTCCAGGGAAGTCAGTGTTAGCCGAGATGGTGTCCAGCTTTCCCATTTCCTACTATGCAAAAGAGAGGGTAAGTTGCCAGATGCATATGTAAGTGAACACCCCAATGGAGAGTAACAATGGGACCTCTAGCTGAGATCTGTCAATTTCTAGACTTCTCAGATCTGTGATTCTGTTGTTGTGGGTGGTCCTTCTGCTGCGTAGGTTGCATCCTTTCCTTGGCTTGGTAGAGGAACTTGAGAGTTTCTGTGGTTGAAGAAGTTCATACTTCAGCCTTCCCATTGAGAACCCACTGTGAGCACTTAGCCTCCATATTAAATAAGAGACATTCAGTCTAACTGGATCTGCACGCCGAGTCTTTCCTGCTTGGCAAGACCTCTCAAAGCATGTATTCCACTGGCTTGAAGAATTCCACGACCCTTTTACAATGCTTTAAGGGCCAGCAAGAGTACTTCAGTAGAGGAGAAAAGTTCAGAGCTAGCCTGAAAACACTACCCTATTATGATTCATCCTAAGTGGCTGCCTCAATGGATCCAGCAGACATAACCAGTCCATTGGGTCACTACAGGTATTGGGACCATTTTTTCCCAGACCAAATATCTGGACAAATGCTCTGATAAAAGATATTCTTTCTGAAAAAACCTGGAACTTTTTTAGTTAGAAGGATTCTTTCTTTCCTGGAAATCTGAATTCTCATAGAAAATTCAAGACACCCTAAAATATAGCTATCTCTCAATCAGTGTGCCTCTGTTTCCCCATTACTATCAGGATTGTTAGGTCTGTACAGCAGAGGTTATCACTATGTCACACCTCCAGCTCTATTTTTGGGCCAATGTATTTTGCTCGTTCCTGCCTGACGAATCTTTACATTTTTCAGCATTATGACTTTTAGCTGATGTTAAAAAAGCAAACAAACAAACTACTCCAGTCATTTTTTTTACAAAAATAGACCTAGAGAGTTTGTGGGATTTAGGGATTTTTTGTTACTTCTTTTTTTTTAAAAAAGACAAACTATTCTGACAATTGTTGTGGGGTTTAACATGCCCCTCCCCCACGCCACCACTCCTCCAGGAACTAATCCAAGCATACCCCACTCCAACTCTCTGACCTGCTAACGATAACCTGGAACAATGGTGGATAAGATAACTGTCAGGGAGTATAATCTCCTGTGATAGGGAAGGAAAAACTTATAGCAAAAGGCACCATTGTGGAAAAGTAATCTCCTTGCTTCAGATTGTGCTAAGACAGACCACATTCCTTCCTTTCCCACATTTGTAGGACTCTAAAGATGAGATCTCGAAAGAAGCTTTGCCAAATATAATGCAGCTTCTTCATGAGACAGAGGAATAACCTACCCTGGCCCCCACTCTATCCTAGTGTGCATACAAGTCTTGCTTACAAAAAGATGGAGACCACACTTCTTCAGAGATTCTCACTTGGCCATTTCTTCTTGTATTCCTGGAAGCTACTACACATGGTATTGACTAGAAAGGAATGATTCCACACTGAGGTGCTTTCTAGGCTTGGGCTCCATTTGTTGGGGGTGTGCAATATAGTATCCCCACCCCTGTTTTTTGAGCTCTCATCATCTGTTGGGAAAGAGTTGTTTTCTTTGAGTTAGAACCTTACAGATTTGTTGAAAGGCTCTCTCCGCTAATGTTCAGTCTAGAACCAGAAGCCCATTAATGAGGACTGTTGTGAGGATAAGGGGCTTGGGTGCTGACCATATCTGCCTGGCTTTTGGAGGATGTTTACTTCTTGGGCTTTTCCCTTGTGTCATTCATCAAACTAGGTTCATCCTGATTGGGGGCAGCTAGGTGGTACAGTGGAGTCAAGAGGACCTTAGTTCAAATCTCACCTCAGACACTTGATACTCACTAGTTGCGTGACCTTGGGCAAGTCACTTAACCTCATTTGCCTCATCCTGGGTCATCTCTAGTCATCCTGATGAGTATCTGGTCACTGGATTCAGATGGCTCTGGAGGAGAAGTAAGGCTGGTGACCTACACAGTCCTCCCTCACTCAAAACAAAGTCAAGTGCAAGTCATGTCATCATTTCTCTTATGGCATGGTCTTCTTTAGCAATGAAGGACGAACACACACACACACACACACACACACACACACACATATTTCATCCTGATTACTTAGGAAAGTCTGGTTGTGAGAGGAGCTCAGTGATGGAAGTTCCACATTCCCTCCCTCTCTTCTCCATTGAATGATAGGACATCCAAGATCCTGACAGGAAGATCGATGATTTGACTTTGGCACTGACATCATCCCTAGAGATCTGGACCTTCCTTCTCCTTTCATTTAATGACTTCTGTGGTCATCAAAATAGAATAAGACAATACAGAAGTACATTAGATTGAATGCTTAATCCCTATCCTCAGACCCACAGTCAGAGAGAGGAAAGAGAAAAATAGGTCTTCAAGGACTTTGATTGAATAGTGATCTGCTATACAGGTGCAAGGACTAAACTTTGAGGGCAGATGGTTTATAGTTGGTTGGAATAAATGGGTCATGATTTTTTTTTTCCTCTGTAAGTGGTGGGGAAAACAGAAATGAAAGGCTAAAGCAAATACCAGTTTATTTTTTTTATGTCAAATCCAAAGGGTGTCATGCATATATCACCCTTTCTTCATTCTGCCCAAATAATCTGCCCCCCACCCTACCTCTCTCTTTTTCTCCGTTTACTTCTTTGTCTCTCTCTTTCTGTTTTTCTGTCTCTCTCTCTCTCTCTCTCTCTCTCTCTCTCTCTCTCTCTCTCTCTCTCTATTTATCTATCTATCTCTGTCTCTCTCTGAACACTACTTCTAAGAAAGTCAATCCTTCAAGAAAGAAATTTTACTTTGAAACAGTTTGGTTTTTCAGGCTAGGAAATTAATAATTTCTAGACCTGACCCATTTCTTGTGGCTGCCAAAAAGGAAAAGAAAAGCTATTTAAATTTTGTGTGGAGCCATTTATCTCTTAAAATATGCCAAAGCAATTTGAGGTGGGGGAGGAGATGAAGGCATTTATCTCTGCTTCTTGCTTCTCTCTTTTTATTTCTATCTGTCAGGAAAAGGGTAGGAAACTATTCTTGGGCTATTATTATTGATGCATTGTGCCGTTGTTAGGCCTGACGTCTGCTTTGCCATACGCAGCAGCATGGGTATAATAGCTGCCCTGCATCCCCTCCCCGTCTCCTACACTGGAGATAACTCTTAAGGCTGAACAGCTTCTCTTGCCACAGTGTTTTAATTTCATTTAAGAAACAGTTTGGAGACTGTGGAAGGGCCTGTTTTGTTTCAGCGAGCCCAGGAGGTTGTAAATGTCAGAACACATAGTCTACTTGCCTTTCATTTTTTGGTGGCCAGCAGTGCCTGCCACCTGGAAAATGTAAACTAGAAGTGGGAGAAGAACTTAGCTCTCCATGCTCTTGTGAATCTTGCCAGATACCTCTAGTTCAGGTGTCAAGGGGCAAAAGAAGGTGATAGATAATTTGACTATTAACAATGGAGATATCCCATTTTAACTTGAAAATGAAAATAAAATATTAATTTTCCTTATTTTTTTTCCTCTATTCAACACATACCTAGTATATCAAGCTGATCTAAACTCAATGGAAAATATTACCAAAAAGAAAATGTGCCTTAGAACCAGACTTTGTACCAAAGTAAGCCATACTCCCAGCTCAGGTAAAATGCCCAGACTAAAGAAATCAGGACAAAAACTCACAGTTATGGTGTCATAGCATCATGGATTTGAAGCTGCAAGGAATCTCTGAGGTTCCTCATTTTCCAGATGGGATAAGTCCTGGGGGTGCTCCCAAGGTTGTGGAGAATTTTCTTATTTTTTCTTGATATTGGGAATTTCCAGTGAAGCATGTTGTCTATCTACCCACTTCTTATCTCTTCCTTTGTTTTTGCCGCAGGCCAACCATGCCATTTTCCTATCATCCCTCCCATGGCATCCCATGGATGGCATCTTTGACTCGTGTTTTCTTGGAGATCCCTCATTGGTTAGATGTAACAGCCTTCTCCCTCTGGCCATATGCTTCTCCATTACCCTCCATTTTTAATTCTATGGAAGCAATTTTGTTTTATATTTGGCCACCATTCAAGAGAGAGGCATTTACTTCCAAAAAGCAGATACATGGAGGATGAGATGTAGTCAGAGACAAAGATGGCATCCTTGTTCTTTTGTGTGGTTGCTGTTTGAGGACAAGAACAGAGTGCTGCTTGATAGAGTCTTAAGCTTAACTTTGTGACTTCTGTGCCAAACAGTTGGCCACCAATTAAAGCTGGAAGCAGGGCTGTAGTATCAGAGACTCAGGAGGAGGAGAGATCAGTCATTATGTCTCTGTTCTGGTTAGGGAGGTATTTGGGTTGTTTTCTTTTTCATCTTGTTTTGATTCCATCCTAAGCTACGGTATTACTTTGATCAACATGGGGCTTCTTTCTACTGTTCACAATGGGAATGCGTGCAATTATGGGAGGAAGAGGAAGCCACGTTAAAGAGGCTTGAAACTAACTGAGTCTTTGTCGTGGCACAGAAATTGTGTCGAGTTCCAGGAAATTACTCTTACACTCTGCGCAGCAGGACAGCTCTCCGCCTGGGGCTCATTCCTGGCCTCCACCAGAGGGTTCTTCTTCCTCTCTTGTCACCTTCCACAGAACTGTCACCTCTCCAGCAGCTTTGCGACTGCCTTTCCCACAATAGCTCTGGTGTAGCTGCTGAGCTGGGATACAGCCATTGGATGACTGGGTCCTATTTGCAAGAATGACTTGAATCCGTGATCTTCCGCTGAAGCTTACACATTAGCAAAGTGAGAAGATGATTCCTAAATATATCCTTTATTAGCCTTTCTTTTCAATTGATTGACTGCCTATTCTGAGAACTTCAGTTCCTCATGCATTTCCGCATAGCCAAAGTCCCACCGTTAGTCATTCCAAATATATGGCTGGAAACAGGAGGTGGCTGAGATTTTTTTTTTTCATTATGCCAAATGGAATGAAGACATTTGTCTCAAACATTACCTCTTCAGTGGAGTCAGGGCTTACTAACAGACAGAGTTCCTTATCTGTTTTCCTCCTGAATGGGGAGAAATGCCAGTGTTTTCCAGTTCTGTACTTAAAGGGAATGTATGCTTTCAGCGATCAGTCATGACTAGGTTTCAAAGGAGTAAGAGGAACAGGAGTCAATCGAAGTGTGTTTAAAACGCATCAACAACACTAAATTGTTGCATGTTTGGATCGTCAATATTTCCCTTCCTCTCTTATCTCTCAGGGTAATGTTTGAGAAAAACTGCTGAACAGGCTTGGCTCCTGTTTTTGCAGGTTCAGGGTGCCAAACGTCTATGCCAGATCCTCAGTGGGCTCTCATCTTGTTTCCTGAAAACAGTCGAAGCAGCCCACTCAGCTCGGCTCCCTCGATCATTGGAATTGTTTCCCCAGCCCTGTGGCCAACGAGACAGCAGCAGACAGGCTGCTCCATGCCCTCCCTTGTCGCCCCCAGCAGCAGCTTGGGATTAAAGGCTACAGGGGGCTGTCCTAGTTCTTGGAAAATTATGGGACCGTCCTAAGGTAACTCCTACAACTTTGGACAAATGTTGCAGGGAGAGTATGAAACTAAGTAAAACTAAGTAAGAAATCTTATTTGCCAAAACTTTAGAGCTTCATTTTATCTTTCTTTTCTTCTACCTTAGTAGGATTCTAATATCAGTCAGTTAATGATCACTTATTAATGATGCACCAGGCAGTGAAACTAAGCAGTTTCAGAGGTGGAGGAGGAGTGATTTCCAGACTGCTTTGCTTTCTCTTCCCTCACAAAGATTTTAATAGGCTTGCAACCAGAATTTCCTGCCCCCCTCCTTGCTCTTTCCCCACAAAAGCACCCAGTGAAAGAAGTCTTCTGTGTCACAGGGGTAACCCCACATTCTCTTTCTTTTTAATGTGCCAAGAGCTCCAGCTGCTCAAATCTAGCAAACTCAGGGCTTATTTTGTGCAAGGGAACCATACAGAATCACTAAGTCTTTCACCCAAGAGAATGAGGATTTTTTTGAATTTTCCTCACTTGGGTAACCTAACAAGCCTTCTTGAATTTGGTACTTAGGACAAGGAAGAGGTGCTCTTGGTTTAAAAGACATCCCCCTCCCCAGTGCATATCCATACCATCTTCCTTAGCTTGACCACATTTGATGCGTGACCAGTCAAAGGCTGTCTCTGCAATGTTGGCGAAATGATTGCTTGTGAATTCTTTGGGGGTGAATGTTTCTCCTGCAGCCTTGACTGGGAAGTTAAGGATGGGTCATGCACACAATGGGCCTCTAACATCCTGAACTATGTCCAAAAGTCATCTTGGTTGCTACTAACAAAAAGACTCTTTCCTTCTAACGTAGATAGGTGACTTATGATAGGGTGACCCAAGGGATGGGGAAGAAAAGAGAAAGATGCATTTGTCTAGGCCAATTTAGTAACTGAGTTGAGTGCTATCAAAGGCCCAGCATGGGCAACTTACTGCTGATTGGAGGCAAGCCATCTGTTCTTTTTTATACACAAATCTATCCTTTTATCATTGATTCAGTTGTATCATGTTGATAGAATCACAGAATACCTAGAACAAGAGTTCTTAACCTGGGATCCTTGAATAGATTTCGGAAGGTCTGTGAACTTGGATGGGGAAAAATCACGTTTATTTTCACTAACTTTTAAAATTGAGCATTTCGTTGATTGATGAATTATCAAAGTAAGACATTTCCAGAAGAGGTCTATAGGCTTCAGCAGATTGCAAAGGGAATCTGATTCATTAAAAAAAAAGGTTAAGAACCCCTGTCCTAGAGCAGAGATTTCCATTTTCTTTTCGCTTTCAGCTAATGACGTGTGTATTTCATCAAAGTTTCTGACATATCCACAATAGTGCACATGGTTACCTCTGACAACAGGAGAATAAAACTGTTCTAAGCATGTGTTTTCAGTATTCTTTAATTTTGCATTATTCAGTTGTGTCAAAATGTATTTCCTGTCTACCCTCTTTTTTCAGTTATCTGTATCAGTTATGTTTTTTCTCAAATGTTCTGTAAGAAGAGACTATGCAAATATCAGATGCCTTTTTTTCTGCAGGAGAATAGAAATTGCTTGATTACATTTAGAAATCCAATAAACTCATTAGTAAATCTTAATTCTTGTTGTGAACATTTCTTCTCAAGTTGAGTGGTCTCCATTTCCAGCTCTCATCCTATCTTCATTAGGAAGAATTCTTTGGGTCCTCTGTTATTCTGAGGTACATCTAAGGAAGGGGGCATTGCTAAGTGCCCCCAGGCCCCAGCCTCTCCCAAGGTAAGAACACAGGGCTATCTTATGGGGAATGGAACCAATGCTGTATGACCCTCTCTATGCCTATAAATAAGAATATACTTTCATGTTTCCCTTTCCCCTTTCTAGCATATGTTCCCATGCAAAAATATATTTCCAAACCTAGAGACTAGCAACTGCCTTTTTCACGGACCTCCCTAATGAGAGAACATAGATCAAGGGAGCTGGAGGCAAGGAGGCTTGAGTTTGAATCCTGTCGCTGACACTGGCTGTATGACTCTGGGCATGTCATTTTACTTTTCTGTGCCTTAGTTTCCTCATCTTTAAAAATGAGGGCATTGCATTTGATGGTCTCTAACATCCCTTTACCTTCTAAATCTCTGATCCTATGATCCCTCTACTTTTGTCCATACTTGCTACCTCCATCTACATCCTGTGGAATCCCCTGTATTTTGGTAATGCTCTAGGACCTAGGTTCTGCATGGTCAACCTTTTTACTGGTAAAGTTAAAAAACCTGGAATGGTCAATATCAGGTTCCCATTTTTAGTCTCTGTTTGGTTGGTGCTATTTCAGTGGCCACTGGGATGGGCTGCCCTTGTGAAAGAAAACAAAACCTCCACTCAAATACTACTTCTTCCATTTATTTAATACCTGTGTGACCTTGAACAAGTATTACGTAGGTGGATGTCACATTCTTCATGCATAAAATGTTAATCTTGGACTACTTGACCTTTAGTACCCTCAGTTCAAGATCTATGATTCTGTGAAAAATTTTGGGAGGCCATGAAGGAGCAGGGGAGAAATCTAGACCCAGAACAGTGGTGCCAAAAGGCTTGTCTTCTCAGACTATTTGAAAATGGGTGGTAGAAGGCAAAATATAACCATGGAGCACCCATACAATCTGCCTACTGCTTTTTGCTGCTGGGGAAGGAAGCAAGAATGAATTCCAGAGGCTCTGACTCTCCTTAGCTGTGTGATTTTAAACAAGTCCCTTCACCTCTTCGCATTTTATAAAATGAGAGAGTTGGACTAGGGTGCTCTCCAAAGTCACTCCTAGCTCTGATGTTCAATGACTGTACAATGAATGAGAAGGTGCTGCTTTTGTTGCGAAGCCATTGGGAAATATCGTCAATATTTTCAATAGAAAATAACTTTTAGACATTGTTGTATTGTATTCATTGGCACCAACTTCTGGGTCATATGACCAATAAGATGGAGGACTAGACATCTGCTTTCATCTTCACAACCTCTCAAACCTCTTCACCACAGAAATTATGTGCGAAAAATAAAGCAACTCCAGTTGTTTCTATGTTCTAGGATACCTATAACCCAAAAGAAGGTTAAATAAGCCTAGCTGTACTGATGCCTACCTTGAATTCAGGCACCCTCTTCCCCAGCACCCACTATGCTACTGATGGTGAGGTTGTACTAACCAACCTGATTCATGGGCTTTCAATAATACCTGATCCCACATCCTGGTCCCCTCCCCCACCTTCTTTCCAGTGTCATGGAAATCTTGGCTCTGGAACATTGAAGTTTGCTGTGGCCTTGGTGGCCCACCCTGAGGAAATGCTCAGCAGTTTAAAAGGTCTGTGTAGGAAAAGAACAAAGAGAATGGGTCAGAGAACATGCCTGGAGTTGAAATAGAGCTCAAACCACACACCAAACCCCACCATCCTCCTCCTAGAGCCTTTGAGATTCAAATTTCCAAAGACAAAATGGTATCAATGTGGCAGAACTCTGAACTACCAAACCAGAGTTCTCACGGACAGAGGGGATGGAACAGGACACTGGGTCTGGGGGAAGGAGGCACTCTACTAAGGTTGGGAGAAAGAGCCCAGCATTCAGATAGGCTCTTCCAAACAGCCACTTGGCATAGCTGCCTGGGCTGGTGAACCATGAATTGCTTAGTGGATTCTGAGACACTTTGTGATTCAGCCTCAAGGGAAACACTGAAAAAGGTGGGAGTCAGAAAGGAAGCAATAGAAGGAAATGGAGGCATGGGGGTGGGGATTGTAATTACCAAAGATCTCAGGAAGGAGAAAACTCAAAACTTCAACATAGGAAGCTAAATCAACAAAGAAAATATTACCAAGATATTAACACAAATCAGACAAAACAGAATAACACATTCAAAGCATATTCTTCATTCACCACAAAACACAAAAGGGAATGCAATGATGTGTTCCAAAGAGTGATGGATCTGAGGATGCAACCCAGGATAATCTACCCTGCAAATATGAGTTTAACTGTAAAAGGGGAAAAAAGATGGATATTCAGTAATAAAGAGTCATTTGAAACAACATTAGAAAGAAAGCTTGAATATTTACTTGTCAAACACCAGAGACAGTAGAAATAAAGGTAAGCTAGACTCATGCAGCACCCGGGACAGCAACATCAACAGAATGACAGTGGAGAGACCAGGATAAGCCTTCTTTGTAAAGAAACACTAGGAGATGGAGTGAGGGTGAAAGTCAGGCCAAGGTAAGGGTGGAGAGGTGCCCCTAGGACTTCATGGACAAAACCTTGAGACACCTTGGTACAAGTGAATTAATGTGTTTATTGAGTTTTTGTTCATTTGTCTATGAGACTAGATTATAAAATTAGAGCATGTATAAAAATAGGGAGGGAAGGAAAGGGAATAGAGGGGAGTATGTGATGTGCCCAGGCTAAACCAGGACTAATAGTTAGCCCTCACCCTCATGGGTGAGCTTTGTGGTCTCAGTAAGAGAAAAGCCTATAGGGATGTGGATGAGGAGCAATGGTTTAAAGTGGGTAGAGAAGACTCTTGTTTGGGTGATGGCACAGGGTTCTGGCATATTTGATGTCTGACCAAGCTCTAAGTGCTCCACAGTGACAGCTTTGGTTACCTTCATGACCATTGAAACAAATTGTGCTTATTTGCCCATTCCACTAGGGGAAGTCTTCACATGCTTGGTGTAGACAGCCTCTAACACACTGACAGGTTTGAGATCTATCTGTTACCCACAGGCATCTCTCAAATGATCTTCCCAGGATGTGGCCTCTTGGAACCACACATGAGAGTTGGGTGACAGACCCGAATAGTGGATGAGATGAGTTAAAGAGGCCAGTCAGTGTCTGCCCTTTATAAAGGAAAGTGATGTGAGAAATTTGGCATTCCACCCTCCAACCCACTAATCAAAGGAGAAAAGAAGTTAAGAAAGGTGGCGTTAGTCAAGGCTTGAGTTACTAGTAGTCTGATGAAATGAGTTGATGAGCTCAACCTCAGAGAATCCAATTCTATGGGATTGAAACCAGGCAGAGCAGCAGTTGCAGAGTGAAGTGATCCAGGACTAAATAAAACAGAGGAAAGAAAAAGGGAATCTACTTGACTGAGAGCAACAAAAAAAGACTGGAAAAAGCACCCAAGGAGACTAACAGATGTAAATTTCCTGGTGAATTCCGATTGTCTTGAGGCCTTCTTTCTTAGGATAAACATATGGGGTGACTTGAGTTCCTGGTCAGTAGAGAATGGAAAGAGAGGATTAGGTTACAAATGGAGTATAGGAAGTGCCATAGGGAGACTGCCAATCATCCAAAAGACTGAGACCTAGCTCTCCCCACATCATAGCCTACACACTTCTTTTAATAAAAATTCTTTCTAGACCCTTCAGGATCATAGAGGAGGACATCTGTTAACATAACTACCAACGTTAAAACAGCTTCAGGAAGGCAACTTGTCAGCCTCTCTGGGGTAAGCAACCCTGTGTGTTGCCTACATGAATGGGAAAACAAACAAACAAACATGACTGATTTTAGTTTCAAAAATCTTGATTGTCTGGAATGATGGGCTGAATCTAACGAGATGATATTCATCGAAGATAAATGTAAAAACCTAACATCGGGTTTAAGTAATCAACCACATAAGAACGTGACTGGGGCGATGTGGTTGCTACAGTTACCCTGCTCAGAACATACCTGGTGTCTTACATTTGGTTCAGAGAGCCATTTGTTAGGGAAAGCTTTAACAAGCCAGTTCAAGTCCAGAGGAGGGTGAGTGGAAAAGTGAGGGGAGAGACCATAAAAGGACTGAATGAAGAAGCAGGGGCCTTTCACCCAAAGAAAAGAAAGTCTGAGTTCAGGGGACACAAAACCCATTTCAAGTACTTGAAAGGCTATTTGCAAGAGGAAGCTAGCAGGCACGATGGATGAAGCACTAGGCCTGGACTCAGGAAGACATGAGTTCAAATTTAGCCTCAGACACTTGCCACATCTGTAGCCCTGGGGGTGTCATTTAAACTGTCTGCCTCAGTTTTCTTGACTCTAAAATGGAAGGTAATAATAGTACCTCCATCCCATAGTTGTGAGGACCAAATGAGATCATATTTCTAAAGTGCTTAATACAATGCTTGGTGTATGGTTGTTGTTTGTCCTTCATTTTCAAAGAGAAACAATGACATCACGGGGTGGTTTGACTCATGTCTAAATTAGATTTAAGAGAACCTGAGGAGGCAGAATTGCACAAAGTCATCAGCCTCATTCTCTCTTCCAGGGTCATCAAAGTCTAGTAGCAAGACAAGTCAAGATAATTGGCAATGGCCCAGGGTGCGGGTCTAAGCTCTCCACAGTGCCTGCTTCAGCCATCTTCTTCATGACCATTAGAACAAATTGTTCTCATCCCTCCATTCCACCACAGGAAATCTTCACATATTTGGGATACTCCCTCCCTCTCCCCGCTCAACTCACCAGATGTTATCCTGAATCTGGTTTGGCCTGCCTGCAAAGATGGTTCACTAAAATGTGGCCAGGACACAGCTTCTTGGAGCCACAGGAGAGAGTTGAGGGCCAGTTGCATACTAAACATGGTAAGCAGCCTTCTCAACAGGGGTGCAGGTCCTCCTTGCATACATATAGACCCCTTGACATATGATAGGTATTTAATAAATATGTGGTCCTCTTTTTCTATGTAGAAGAAGGTTTGGACCTTTTTTTTTACTTGGCCCCAGAGGGTAGAATTGGGAACAATAGATAGAAGGCACAGAGAGTCAGATTTAGACTTGACTGAAGGAAAATTTTCTCACTGTTAGAGCTGGCCCAAGTACAATGGACTATCTTGGAAGGTGGTGAGCTCCCCATTCCTGAAGGATGAAGATCATCCAGTGGCTGGATGACCCAAGTTGGAGATGATAGAATCTAAGAGTAGTGTGGAATCTTGGAGACCATCAAGTTCAGTGCACACCTATCTAAACTTTCCTCTCCACAAGTTCCAACAAATCAATGCTTCCTAAATTATTCCTGTTCAGATATGACTTGTATTAAGTCATCTCTTAAGGTCTCTTTTTGACTCCCTGTTTCTGAGGATCCAATCAGGGAAATAATAGGATTCCATTTTAAAAATCTCCCATCTGCCCCATCATTATTTCATCTTGATCCCTTGCCTTTCATTCTCTTTGATGAATATTCACACAGACTCTATTACAGCCCTTTTCCACCCCCAGGAGGGACCCCTTATTTATGAACCCATTTATGCTTCTTTTATCTACACATTAGAAACAAGAGAAATTGTTTTGAGCACTAGCTCCAATCTATCCCCTATGTTTTACAGATGAGGACAATGAGGCCGAGAGATATCCAATGGTTTGTCAAAGGTTACACAGTAAATAGGGAAAGAGCGAAGATTCAAAACCCAAGCTCCCTGAACCCAAGCCAATGTTCCTTCCATCTTAAAACAATATTTTTCATATTCTTTCATTATTTTTTTTCCCATCCATATCAATTATTTCTCCCTTAAGACCTGGTCTAGTGTTTCCACATCAAGGATGCCTAGCTCAGGACATCAAGACCCTGTTCCTATCACATGACATGCTGACTGCTCTCCCATTTTCAACCTCTCCTTGCTCCATTCCTTCTTATCCATGATGGATTGATTAATCTTCCCTTGACATAGGCCTGGTCATGTCATCTCCTCATTCAAAGACTAGGTGAGACTCACTACCAAAGACTCACTACCACCAGAGTAATTTGCACAGCTGGGCACTCAAAGCAGTCTACAATCTCTCCCCAACTTCACTTCTAAATTTACTCTCCTATAACTCATTAGAATCAAAGGATATTAACAAATAGTTCTCAAGGGAAGAATTGCAAATTAGTTACAACCACATGAAAACATTCTCCAAATCACTAATAATAAGGGAAATGTAAATCAAAACAATCCTGAGGTTTTACCTCACACCCTGCAAATTGGTAAAAGGGACAAAAATGGTGACAGTTGATGTTGAAGGGAGTGTGGGAAGAAAGACACACTAATATATTTTTGGTGGAGCTGTGAAGTAGAGCAACCATTTTGGGAAGCAATTTGAAATTATGCAAATGAACTGACTAAAATACCCATACTGTTTGAACTAGAGACTCCATTACTAGGCTTATAACACAGGAAGCCATCAGGAAGAAAAAAGTCCCCATTTACTCCAAAATATTTATAGCAACACTTTTTGTGATATCTAAGAACTAGAAACAAAAAATATGCCCAATTATTGGGGAATGGCAGAGCATAGTTTGATGCATCAATCTAATAGCATGTTACAGTGATGTAAGAAGTGCGTGCAATGACTGCAGTGAAGCATGGAAAGATATCTGTGAACTGATGTGGCGTGAAGGAAGGAGAGCCAAGAAAGAAAGAGAAAAAGAATGAACAATGATGTAAGTACAACAAAACTGTTGTACAATTTTGATGTACAAGAAAAAATCGAAAGTAAATGTCTCTAACCAAGTAGGATGAGAATGAAGAGATATAAGAAGACACCTTCCACCTTCCCCTTTGTGGAGGCAAGAAGTCCATAAGTGTTCCACATTACACATGTTTCTAACTTCTTAAATTTATCAATTTGTTGTACTGACATTTTTCCTCTCTAAAAACTAATATTTGTTCCGTAGGATGGCTTATGGGGAGCAAGAAGGGTACATGTTATAGTGATAAGAGGTACAGAAAACATCGATAAAACTTATTTAAAATAATTTTTCAGCAGAACTTCTATATTCCTGAAAAATTAGAAAGTGGTTATAGCATTTTACAAATCATTTAGGTAAGCACACATTTATTTAAAAATCCACTACGGTCCAGGTGTGATCCTAAGATTTAAAAATAAAAGTGAAAAAGTCCATTCCTTTAAGGACCATAAGTTCCTTTGAGGGAAAATAACATCTACATCTATGAGCACATGCAAATAAGCTAATAATGTGATGAAAAGGAAGGTACTAGTAACTGTCAAAGTCATGAAATCTCATGAAGAAGACAGCAGGATAGCTGAGCTGTGAAGGAAGCGATATGTTTTGAGAGATGCAATTGAGGAGAGACGGCATACTAGGCGTAGGGAAGGGTCAGTCCAAAGGAATATAGGCAGGAGATGAAGTAGAACATATAAGGAACAGTAGGATGACCCGTTTGACTGGGTACACACTGTATATTTCTGTCCTACCTATGTACCTATTTTCCCAAAGAGTGAGGGCTGGAGATAAATAAATAAATGAATGGGTAGATAAATAAATATATACGTATGTACATAAACTAATTAATTGATGAGTGTGTGTATACATGTGTATATGTAGACACTTTTATATATGCTTGGTATGTATCCATAACATATACGTGTGTGTTTATACATGTCATATTCAATTATAGTATGTGGATATTAAATACCTTTGGATCGGGTGATGTTGGAGGAGCATAGCACTACAAAATATCCCTTAATGCCAGACCAAGCAAACCACCCAAAACTTTCTCACAGGAGAAACAATGAGGAAGCGTAACTGTGAATCGGAAGCAAGGGAAGCTGAAGACCATGTTCTTAGTTGAATGTCCATTTGGATGAACACTAAGAACCAACAAGAAGCACAATCAGGACGTATTCTTACTGACCTAGTTTTAAAGAACACTGTAGATAAAAACAAAAATAAACACCAATCCTTGGCATGTCAGGATTTCATTAAGCACCTTCCTTCTTTGTAGATCTATGCTTAGGGAAATGGAGACAAAAAGGTTGGATGGCCATATCACATAACTGGTGGACAATTGTCTCATCATGAATAAAGACAGATGTGCTAGTGTAGAGTGTGGCTTTTTCTGCCCCTAGGATTCAGATCAATCAGTCATCTTTTTCCAAACTAACACAGTGCGAACAGGGCCTCTTTCCTATTCTCAGGCTCTTAAGAGTTCTCTCAAACATCTCCCATTCACAGAGATCACAGCCCTCTACGCCTTTCATTTCAAAACCTGTGCATGGGATACGTCCTGACTGGGTTTTCCTTTGGTTCCCAGTGTTCATCCAATTGGCAATCGGCAGGTTTGAACGTGTGATGTGAAGCCAATCCAAGCTATTTTCCACACTGTTTTCCAAGGTGACTAAGTCTCGCTAATATTACTTCCTGTGTTGCACTTTTCTTTTAACCTTAGCAGAATGGAAGCATTCCAGTTCGTTGTTGTACTTTGCTGTCTAGGCAGAAAAACTTCCTGCAAATCATGACCTCATGAAGGAGAGGGGAAGAAAGGC
The DNA here is from genome assembly GCF_028372415.1 of Notamacropus eugenii. Taxonomy (NCBI): domain Eukaryota; kingdom Metazoa; phylum Chordata; class Mammalia; order Diprotodontia; family Macropodidae; genus Notamacropus; species Notamacropus eugenii. The sequence goes on from NC_092877.1 coordinate 380,768,794, forward strand.
TTTTGGGAGTTCTGTTGGTTCAGTTGTGTCTTTTTCTTCTTGGGATTTTGTTGCTCAACATTGTTTTTCAAGAAAAAAGGTGACCATGAGATGGACGAATAAGAAGCTCAGCTTCGAGTTCAATAATCTGAGCATAACCTGGACCTGATTCCTTCCCACAGCACTGAGTGGACTTTTAGTCACAAAGCCTTGTATTCCTCTCAAAGTTAAGAAAGGAGTTGCTGAGCCTCTGTGTCACTGTAGTACCATTCATGTTATACACAAGGATTCCTGACTTGAAAGGGAGACAAATGTTTGTGGAAGACAAAAGGATCATAGAGCTAGCTGCCCACAGTTAGGAAGGACTTCCACATATACATCTCAGGCCATAAAGGGACATCAAGATGTTCCCCTGATACTGATAACTGGGGAAGTCAGAGATGACAAGAAGTCAGTCCCTGGTGTTTGAGATCAATGTGGGGAGATACAAGAGAGTAATGGCCTCAGAGAGGGTGATGAGTGAACAAGAGTACATGATTCTGAATCATGGCATTTATTATCAGGGTAGGTGTTGTGAGTAGGAGTAGAAGTCAGTTGTGGATTCCTGGGTAATTTGTGGGTATGTGTTGGGCCCTGGGCATAGATCTCTAGAAATCCCATGCTTCCCTGCCACTATGGGTTGATTTTCTCTTAGAGAGAGGGAGTGTGCTTAAGAAACTGCCCATTCTAACTCATTCTCAGAGTTTGGAGGTCACAACGTGTTTGGGAAATCCACATTGCTATGGCTTTGGTAACTAACTACTATCTTTCGTTGGGCAGCATTCCAATGGGAAAGCTGCCACTTGAGTACTGAGGCATGCTTTTCTAATGGAGAGGACTTAGTTCCTAGGAAGCCAACTCTCTCTTGTCACTAGTTCTTAACCAGTTTCTAGGATGGACAACCTCCCCTTACATTCCAACCAGGGTACTCTTTGTTGTGTGGGATGCGTTGAGTTGGGTCGAGAGCCATTTGTGGAATCATAGGGTTTCTGGGGAGGTTCCAATCAGAAGATCCAATCAGAAGATCAAGTGACCTATCTGATCATTCAGATCCCTGGGAAATACAGAGAGAGAAACAACCCACAGGAGGCATGATTGCCTTTTCTTTCAAACTAAGGATAGTGGCCACCCTCACTATGCCATTAAGTATAAAGGCTCTGCTAAATCATCACATCCAGCTACTAATTAAGGGCTAATGTTCATGGCAGAGGAGTCTACTAGGCAATGAACGGCTTTTGCAAGTGATTAAACACTCAAGCTGAAGCATTTTGATTACCACCAGGGTCATTCCCTTGCCAGTGTTCCCCAACAAAATGAGCAGGCCTCCTATTATAAAGCTTGACAAAAGGAAATTCAGTCACCTAGAGCTTGGAAGATGAGAGGTGGCAAAATAGCTCCCACCAGCCAGCATGGCTCATTTCCTCATCATCCAAATGCACTTTCTCAATCTGCCCTGGATTGTGTCCTTGTCTAGTCTCCTCTTATAGACTGCCACCTCCTTCCAAATCTCTTTTTCTGAATTCTTCTAGATGTTATTAGTCCTTCCCCTCAGATTCACTTCTATCTGTGTACATGTTGTATCCTCCCAGTAACATAGAAGCTTCCTGAGGGCAGAGCCAGTTTCTTGTGGTTGTCTCATTGGCTAGGAAACTAGTAGGATGCAGGAGCAATGGCTTATGGCAAAATCTCAGAGAAAGTTCAGGCAAATAATGCTGGTCCTTTGGAATCACGGTTCATAAACATATTGACCTCTTCTGTTCTGTCACTTCCGGGTGGAGAATGAGACAGACATTTCTGGACATGGTTAGTGTGGGGATTTGTTTTCCTGACTGTATGTATTTATTACAGGGCATCTTTTTTTTCTTTCAATTTTTCACCTTTTGAGTAGAGAAAAATGGGAGGGTGTCGGTGAGAAGGAATAAATAAGTACTTCTTAATTTTAAAAAAAAATCAACTTTTTTTTAGACACTGAAAGTTTCACACTCTTCCATTTTTTAACAGTTCTGTCATATCAGTATAAAAATTTACTTTGATGAACTCAAGCAGATTTTCCTTATTCTTCTGTCCAGCTTATCCTTATCTATCCTAATGCATTTTTTAAAATTTTATTGCGACTGCTCAATTTTTACCCAAACAAAGGCTATAATTGGTCTTTATGAAAGCTCCTGACTTATTTTTGTTATTGTTGTGCACTGGGGCATTAGGATGGAGTGAGGGAAGATTACATCATCATATTGAGACATCCCAAACTAGCTTCTCTGCTGTCTCTGTGTTTTGGAATCCGTGAGTTTACTCACAGTTTCACCTAGTTTCTCATACCACTCTGACTTTGGAGGCCACGGAACCCAACAAAGCAGGAGAGTGACATTTGCAATGTTCCTTCCAAGTAATCATCCAGTGCTGCTTGAAGACCCGTATTAGAGGGAGCCCACCATATCTGTGGCTGTGGGATGGTGCTGATTTGGGGAAGTTCAAAAAAGGCTAAATTGATCTCTTTACAGCTCCCACTAGCCCAGCGTTCACATGAAGCTAGTTCCTCTTTTAAGGCCAGACCTATAAACACAGCTGGGATGCCTCTTCACAAACATGGCCTTCTATAAATGCCTATTGTTCCCCCGAATGCATCTCTTTTATTTTTGTCTCTATCTCCAGCACCTAACATGATAGTCTACATTTACTGGGCACTTAATGAATATATATTGATTTACTTATTCTGATGCTTGGTACCCATATAAGCTTGGGAAAGGCAATTAAATTCTCTTGGTTCTCATTTTTCTCCTCTGTAACTGAAAGGGTTAGGTTTAATGGCCTGTGAGCAACGGGCCATGTAATGCTCCAGGTGATACATCCACAATACTTTCAAGTGATCCTCCTAGGTGATAAACCTCAGGTTTCTTCAACACTGCTTTCCCGATTCTTTCAATGTAGTCTAATGATTTTGTCCACTATCCCTATTTGGGACAAACAATCTCATTCTTTTGGTTATATGATATACAAAAAAGTGTTTATAGTAGCTGTTTTTGTGGTGGAAACTAATGGTGTGTCCATTAACTGAGGAATGGTTGAACAAAGTATGGTAGATGAATGTCATGGAATAATTTTGTGCTATGAGAAATGACTCCATGGATGGTTTCAGGGAAATCTGAAAAGACTTGTGTGAACTGATGCAGAGCGCGGGCAGAGACAAGAGAACATTTTATGCCATGACGGAAACAATGTCAAAACAAACTGCTTTGAAAGACTTCAGAATTCTGATTAAAGATACGACCAAGCCCAATTGCAGAGGGCTTGTTGTGAAGCAAAATCTTATTGACAGAAGGGAAAGGAATCAAGGTGCAGAATGAGGTGTGTATCTGGAGCCTATGGAAATCACTTTGCTTAGTTCTGCATGTCAGTCACCCAGTCTTCATATTTCTTTTTCTAATGGGGAATGGGAAGGTGGGAGGGAAAGAAACTAAGTGCTTGGTATTTGGAAATTAAATTAAATTTTAAAATAAAGAGAAGAAAATGATCTAGTAGAGGAAATAGGTTTAATCTGCTTAGTAACTATGTTCGACAAGACAAGGCCCAGACGGTTCAAAAAAAGTAGTCAGAGCAGGGCACAGAGATTACTGTCAACCTACTCAATTGACAATTATTTTTGTGCTCTTGTGAAAAACAGAAAAAGTTGGCTTTGGATCTGAATGAGAAATAAATGTTGCTTGAATGTGTATATACATACATACACACACACACACACACACACACACACATATATATATGTATATAAAACAAATGTCTTTGCTAGAACCTGAATAATTTGGGGATAAAATGTATAACAAGATGGTCAGGTGACAGTAAGTTCCACTAGTTTGCATGTAAATATATTAGTGCCTAAACACGTGTCTATGCCATCAGTAATGATACCTTTGGTAGAGTACCACCTCTGGGAGTGAGAGCCGGTGTTTCTGTGTGGGAATTCTGCTCCACCTGGAGCAAGCCCCTTCTAAGAGACCTCCATTGTAACTTACAGCAGAAACGTGGCCTTCTCATGGATTTCCTTCTCAAACTTTCCAGATGTTTTAAGTAGGAAGACAAAGATGTTACATGTGATTTACAAAGACTGGGATGTGGGATCACTATCCATCACAACTTCAATTATTAGAACTCATCATCCCCAAGCAAGGTTTGAATAATTTATGTGCCTACTTCCTGTAGAAATCATTCATTCATTCATGACTTCATTTTCTCATTCATTTGTTCACCTTTGTTTATTCACTGATTGATTCCCTCAACACACACATATATAGTAATATATAATGCAAATCTAGCATTTTGTATGTTTATATTATATTTGCGTGTGTGCATGTTACATGTATGATGTGCATTTTGTAAATTTGTATGCAAATTATGTATGTATATGCATATTATATACATATTTGTCTAATGCTTACCATATTCAAGGTATTGTGCTTGGTGCTGGGTTAGACCTGGTAAGATAAAGCACAATCCTTACCCATGTGGTGCTTATAGTCCACCATGGATATGAGATAAAAAAGTACATTTACCTGTAACAGGAAAGAGAACGTGACAGAGTGGAGAGAGGAAATTTGCAATCAGGAGGTTCAGAATTGAAATTCTGTCTCTGACGGGTGTTGCTTGTTTTAACTACAGCCAAGTCACATGGTATCTTGGTGCTCTAGGCAATGATCTCAAATCCTAAGCTGCCAATTCTCATCAGAAGATGGAGTATGAATCCTGCTCACCCCCCAAAGGCACACAAAAGCAAAACAAAACAAAGCAAAACCAGAACTATAGTAAATATGATATATGATGTATTTGAGAGGAATGAGTGGTTTCATGTGATATGTCAGAAGAGGAATAGTGAATGAGTGATAGTAGCAGGGAAAGAGCATAGGAAACTTTGTGGTAGCACTGAAGTTGGGCCTTAAAGGATGAGTAACAACTCAATAGGCAGACATGGGAGAAGGGCATTCTAGTCATAGACAACAGTATGATAAATACACAGGTGTAGCAAAGAGCAGGGAGCTTCTGGAGAATGGGGAGCAGTTGGGTTTGATCAGGTAGGAAGGTTATGTCCAGGCAAGAGGATTAAACAAGCCTAGAGAGGAAGAATAGTCTTAAGTACCAGAAAAAGGAGGGCAGACTTTAGTTGGCAAGCATGAGGGAGCTATTCAAGTGTTTGAGGTATCAGAGGATCATCTACTTAGAGCTATAATGAAATTTATCCAGCCTAATAAGTTAATTTTACAGACAAGGAAACTGAGGCACAGAGAGGTGAAATGAGCATCATAGAATGATAATTTAGTTCTGAATGTCAAATCCTGGCATTTTGTGGACAAAGAAACTGAGGTCTAAGGCATTGCCCAAAATCATGCAAGTAGAAAGTGACAGAGTTGGGATTTGAACCTAGGACCATTGACTCTAAAGAGATTGTCACCTTTTCACTGCCATGTACTGTCACTACAAAGTCATGGCCTCATCTATGCCTAAGGAAGATGAACGTGGGCAACTATATGGAAAGTGATTTGGAGTAGGGGAACAGAAAAGGCAGGAAGAACTGCTAGAAGACTATTGCAATAACTGAGGAATCTGGACACGAATTTCTTTAGTAGGACCTCATCAGTGGCAACAAAGAGAAGAAAAATACATTGACAATGTAAATCCGTAAGACATAAGTAGTCACTTCTAGAGGAAGAAGAGACAGAGAGGGAGAGGGAGAGGAAAAGGAAGAGGGAGAGTGCACATAGTTCACTCCAAGGTTTTAAGCTTGAAATATTTGGTGAATAGCATTGCTACTCACAGAAATAGGTAGCAAAATGAGAGAATTGTAAGCTACCTCTTGGGCATTGTAGTGACTCTACTTAATCAGGAATCTGATTCCCAGCCTAGCTGATAAGTGGGCAGCATTTGTTTAAGACCTAAAGTAAGCAGGGGAATCCTGCCGTCCCTGAAAACTACCCATTCCACACTGGACAGCTCCCATTGTTTTCCTGGTGTCCAGCCTGAATGGATCCCTCTGCCCTCTGGAACCAAATAGAACAAAACTAATCTTTCTTCCACATGGTAACACTTCAACTACTTGAAACTGTCATGCCCACCCCACCCCAATCTTTTCTCTAGGCTAAACATGTTCAGTTCCTTCAACTGATTCTCATTTGGAGTGAACTCAAGACCCTTCACTTTCCTTCATGTGGTCTAGATCATCATTGGCCTAATCCTAAAAGGATTATGTGCAGTGCTGCAGATGTGTTCTTCCCATGGAAACCGATGTTTGGGGAAGCATTAACTTTAATTGTGAGCTTGTTGACTATTTGTTACCCTCCCCCCTCCCCTCCCATCCTCCCTTCCCCTTTCAAGATCATGCAAAGGAAAGGGGACACTGCAGGCTACTCCATCCTTGGAAGCAGTCTCTTGCCCCTTAACTTACTCAGCACTCAGATCCCGCCATCTTGTGTCCAGGCCAGAGTAGAGCTTTTTAGGGATGAGGTGACTGTCAGAGTTGGGGAGTGCTCTCTGGGAGAAGGAAAGCTTCTCTTTGGAGGGGGTTTCCTAGAGAAATACTCTTAGAAACTCCTTGGCAGGAAACCTGAGCCAAGCTTGGCACTGGCATCATCTCCATGCTGGCATTAACAAGGCTCTTATTTAAATGTAAATGAGCTCCCAGTGCCAGTTTGTGAGCGGAACATGTTGCGGGAGCTAAACCAGAGCTGGGAATGCTTCAACTTACCAAATGTCGGCCTCATTTCCTGATGTTCCCACTCCATCTTTGGCTGTGTATCTCACTTCCTTCACTTACACTCATCCTGCAGAGCTGGGATACCCTGTCTCCCCTATCTTGATGCAGGGGTGATGACAGAAGGTGAAGAGAATAAGCCTAGGGTTCCATTTCCCACTCTGACACTAGCTTACTGAGTAAGGCCCCTCACTTCTCTCTGCTTGCTAATGAAAGAAGTCTTACTACCATCCAGCCAAATGGCTCCATCTTCCATTACTGTGCCTTTGTATGGCTTGGTTTCCAAGCCTACAATACTTTCCCTCCTCACCCCAATCTCTGAGATTTCTGAGCTTCCTTCAAAGTCTGTGGAATGTCATACTGAGGAATTTGTTTTGATCCTGTAGGCAGCAGGGAGCCATTGGAGGACTTTGAGCTGTGGAGAGGATGTTAACTTAGCTAACAAAAGCAAAAAAAAAAAAATAATAATTCAAGGGCAGGGACGGAGGCCAATTATGAGGCCATGGTCCATTTGTTGGGTGCAAAGGCCCTGAACAATTTAGGGTGCACTTTGTCAAAGTGTAGGGAGAGCTTTGAGAGCTATTTTCAAAAAAAAGGAAGAATTTGAAGGATTTGGAGAATGACAACATATCGAGGACAAGAGGAGGATAGTACCATAGATTTAAAGCTAAAAAGATCTCAGGGGCGTAGTCTAAGTTTCTCATTTTACAGCTGAGGCAACAGAGATCCATGGAAGTCCTATAGTACATAGCAAAAGTGGGGTTTAGCCCAAAGAGGAAAGGGTAACTCAGTTTCTGACTGTCAGAAACTATCCACTAGCCTTGTGGAATGCAGGTAGGCTCTGTGCTGTCATTGATCAAAGGAAGTTCCCAGTGAGGAAATTCTCGCCACCAACGCAGATTGATACCTTGGCTGTAGCTTACAGCCTTGAAGAATTTCCTGGAAAACCAAGAGTTTAAGTGGCTTTTGCAGAGCAAGGCAGGCAGCATGTGCAAGAGACCAGTTGGAACTCATATCTTCCTAGATTAAAGAACATCAGTCTTTCTATATACTGTACTGCTATATGGATTTAGGGAAATTCATTATTTTTTCTGAGCCTCAACTTACTTAAATACGAAGGTTTTTATTGTTTTTCAAGAGTTTCATAGACTCTTACCTGAAAATGATTGTAGTGTTTAGTGCCCATTGACTGTAATATCCTAATTACATAATACTTCTAAATTAAATCCTATTTTGGTAAGCATAACAAGATCTATGTACATTTGCAAAAATGCTGGTGCAGACATATGGAGGGCATAAATATTGATCGTATTTCTATTTATCTAGCTAGGTAGCTATCATCTGTCTACCTATCGCCTCCCTATCTACCTATCTGTCTATCATCTGCCTACCTTTTATCTCCTTCCCTAGCAGTAAAGAGCTGAAAGCAAGGTAGATGCCGACCAATTGGGAAAAGGCTAAACAAATAATGGTACATGGATGTTGTGGGCTATCACTGTGCTGTAAGAAAAGATGAAGGCAAAGAAGCAAGAGAGGGCTTACACGAATGGATGCAAAGTGAAGTCAGTGAAACCAAAAAAAATAATAGTTGAGATGACTAAAATAATGTAAATGGAAAGAATAAACAGAAAAGTCAGAGCTGAATATTGTGAAATTATAATTAGATTTTGGCCCCAAAGAAGTGATCTGGGAAAATACCCCACTTCATCCAATAACTTCTTTGCAGAGGTGGGGACAGTGAGTGTGGGATAAGAAACATGTCAAACTTTCTCAATACATGAGTTAATATTGCTGATTTTTCCCCTTCTTTGTCACAATCTCTTATAAAAAAAGAGCTCTCTTGGAGGAAGAAGAAAGGGTAGGGAAATGTAGTTGATGTAAAAATGAAAGATCCTGATACAATTTTATTCAAATGAATCACAGTGTTTCCACCAGCTTGGGTTGTTTTTCCTGTATGTATCGAGCAGATCCAGGCACTCTTGTTGATGACATTTAAAAATACAAAAGGGTGTTGCCACTTCCTTTGTACATTGGGCACTGAATTGGTGAAGCACAAGTGTGATAGTTCCATACTTATTTCCATTGACAAGAGATGCTGAGAAAAAATAATAGCAGATCCATTTCATTTAACATCTGCTCACCGTTATCTTTTTGTTTTCATCTGCGAATACCAGGGTTGTGTCTTGGCTGAATATCCTAATGAGAATTAGAATGCTTTGTTGCTCAGACATATGAAACCTCTTAATGTTTATGAAGTCTAAAGAGCAATTGACTGAAAAATGTTATTTTGATCTGGGAGGCAAGTGACGCCAAACATAACCCCTTCATTATATAGATGAGGAAATGAGGTCAAACAGGTACAAAGTGTCAGAGGGGAGAGACACACTAAGGTCTTCTTACTCCAGAGTGTGCAATCTTTCTTCTGTACCATATAATAAAGATAAAATGAAGAAAGTTAGAGCAGAAAGAAGAGTTAGGAGAATGCATGGGGATCTGAGCTAGGGGACTGGGATGGATGCCTGACATATCACCCATAGGGAATCCACAGGATATTATGACTAATTGAATGTGGTATGTTGAGCCCAAGAGGAAGAGAGAAAAGAGAGGAGTTGGTATTGCAAAGATACCAAGATGGGAGCTAGAACTTTGTGTGTGTGAGCTCCAGAGGAGGCCAGTCTGGCTAGATCACAAAGTGTAGTAAAGAAAGTTCCCATTCAGAGTAGGGAATAGTTTATTTGTCAGATTTATGGAGAATGGAGGAACTGATGACCAAACAAGAGGTAGAGAACATTATAAAATGCAAAATGAATAAGAATACATTAAATTGAAAAGGTTTTGCACAAACAAAGCCCATGCAATCAAGATTGGGAGGGAAGCAGAAAACTGGGAAAGAATTTTTACAACTAATGTCTATGATAGAGGCTTCATTTCTAAAAGATATAGAAACCTAATTCAAATTTCCGAGAATACAAGCCATTCCCCAATTGATAAATGGTCAAAGGATAAGAACAGGCAGTTTTCAGAGGAAGAAATGAAAGTTATTTATGGTCACATAAAAAAATGCTCTAAATCACTATTGATCAGAGAGATGCAAATCAAAACAACTCTGAGGTACAGCATCACACCTATCAGATTGGCTAACGTGACAGAACAGGAAAATAATAAATGTTAGAGAAGATGTGGGTGAGTTTGAACAGCAATTCATCAGCTGTGAGCTGATCCAAACATTCTGGAGAACAATTTGGAACTATGCTCAAAGGGCTATAAAAATTTGCATACCCTTTGACACAGCAATGCCTCTTCTAGGGCTGTATCACAAAGAGATTATAAAAATGGGAAAAAGACTCACACGTATAAAAAATTTATACCAGCTTTTCGTGGTGGCCAAGAAGTGGAAATCGAGGAGATGTCCATAAGTTGGGGAATGGCTGAACAAGTTGTGGTATATGAATGTAATGGAATACTATTATGCTATAAGAAATGATGAACAGGAAGACTTCAGAAAGATCTGTGCGGACTTATATGAACTGATGCTGAGTGAAAGGAGCAGAACCAAGAGAACGTTGTACACAGTATCAGCCACAGTGTGTGAGGCATTTTTCTGGTTGACTTAGCCCTTCACAGCAATGCAAGGACCTAAAACATTCCCAAAGGATTCTTGAGGCACAATGCCATCCACATCCAGAGAAAGAACTATGGAATTGGAAAGCAGAATGAAGCAGAATACTTTTTCTTGTGTTAAGCTTTGTTTTGTTTGGATTTTTCTTATGGTTTCTCCCATTCATTTGAATTCTTAAATGCAACATGACTAACGTGAAAATGTATTTAATAAGAATGCATGTGTAGAACCTGTATAAGATTTCATGCCATCTCGGGGAGGGATGGGAGAGGGAAGGTGAGAAAATCTAAGACTTATGGAAGTGATTATAGAAAACTGAAAACAAATAAGTTAATAAATTTTGGGTTGGGGGGGGAAAAAGTTCCCTTCAATGAGGCTTGAAAGAGATGGGGACTCCCATGAGAATGAGAATGCTCCCTCCTCTGGGACAGAGACTGTCTTTGCCTTCATATACCCAGTGCTTAACACATCACATGGCACATAGTAAGAGCTGAAGAGATGTCGGTTGACTTGAATTGTGTAGGAGTTAAAACCAAAACAGGAATTCATATTTTAGTTTATAGGCAAAAGGGAGCCACTGGAGCTTTTTGATCAGAAGAATGACATGGTCTGATCTGCACTTGAAGAAAACACTTTGGAATAGACCAGGAAGGGGAAAGACTAGAGACCAGGAGACCAATTAAGACACCATTACCATGTTCTAGAAGGGCCCTAATAAGGGCTTAAGAAAAGTTCAAAGCTGTGCAATTAGAGGTAAAAGACCAGACAGGAGAGATATTGTGGAGATGGAAAAGATGATCTGGAAATTAAGAGGATATATGAGATGAAAAAGACGGAAGAATGGAAGAGAATATTGATATGAGCCTTGGAGGTTGGAAGAATAGTGGGACTCTGAGAGGCCAAAAGTTCTTCTGAAACTTAAGTTCAGTATACCTAAAATGCACTAAATTTGTGGAATTAAATTGAACTGAAAATCAGCTGATGCACTGGGCAGAGACTAGTATTTACAGAATGTAGGTTTACTAAATAACTCTAAATTCCCGGTTAACTGTCCACCTTTTGTTTTTGCAAACTGCTCCATGAACTCTATTGTTATATCAGAGTATCCTCGTGCCTATTGAAGCTGGCTTAACCAAAACCGCCCAAAACACCACTTAAAAATAGCTAACATCGATAAAGCATGCTATAGTTTTCAAAGTACTTTACATTTGGCTCTGGAGCAGAAGTGAGGCTGGTGACCTGCACAGCCCTCCCTCACTCAAAACAAAGTCAAGTGCAAGTCTCGTCATCATTTCTCTGATGGCATGGTCTTCTTCGGCCACGAAGGACAAACACAGAGTATGTTAGCTCGTTTGATCCTCACAATAATGCCATGAATCAATTGCTATTATTATTTACTTTTTACAAAAGAGGAAACTGAGGCAGAAAGTGGCTAAGTAACTTGACTAGGGCTACACAGTTAAGTAAATGCCTGAGGCAGGTTTTGAATCTTTAAGTCTTCCTGACTCCACAAAGGCCTGCTTGTAAATGTTGTAAAAAATATTGACCACAGATGACCATGAATGATGGAATCTCTATCCTCTGATTGGAAATGTCTTACAGACTTTCAGCCTTTTCTTGGTTAATTCACGGTCCTCTTTTCCCCATGCATGAATATCTCCCAGGCTGCCCTTGGCTTTCTTCTCTTCTTCATTCACGACCTTTTCCAGTGCTGTGCTTTTTCCTTGTTGCTCCCTCAGGTTTTATAGTTACACACATGGTTCTCAGATGTATATCTCCAACTTCAATCTTAACCCTGTACCCCTGGCCCCAAATTTTCAAATGCCAGATAGCCATTTCCAGCTAATTTTCCTGCCACTACTTTCAACATCGTCAATTGTACTAAATTCCTCATCTTCCTTCCTCAATTCACTTTTCCTTACAGCTGCCTCATCTCTGTTGCTATCCATCCCCATGATCCATTCTCACTACCCAGGACTGATGCTCTCTCATCCTCCAGTCCTGGTTTCCTAGTGACAACCAATGGGACACAAAGGAAGTAGATGTGCTGCAAACCTGACATTGTTTTGATCCCCATCTTCAACTTGTCTGGGATGGAAAACAAAACAAGACAAAACAAAGCAAACTCCCAACCTCCTCTATCGGAGACAATAGTGCCCTTGGCGTCTTTTGTACTGACTTTGTTTTTGCCTTGGTATTTTCACTAAGTGGGTTTAGGATTTGGATTGTCCTCAGTTCATTGAAAGAAAGACATCTTGTCTTCCATCAGCCATCACTTGAGATGTTTCAAATTAGGTCAGATGAACTCAAGCCCATTATAAATGCCTGTCCATGCCAGGAATTTCAAACTACTTAAAGATGAAGGTCCAATTTTGAAAAATACCAGAAGGATAGTATGATTTATGGTTTAAAGTGATGACAGTTGTAACCTCAGCCCCCATTCCAGAGCCTCATTCTTGAGTAAGATATACTTCTATAACCATACAGAATGTGCATTATCTTGCCTTGGGTTCTTCTGTTCCAGGAGTGTGAAAGACTGAATAGCATGACAGTGAAACCCACTTCCTGAATCCATCTGACTTAGATTTTACCTGGTGGTGTTATTTTGACTTTGCTCCAGCTACCTGTTTGCCTTCAAGCAACATTCTAGGCAAAGACCTTGTTCACCACTGGGGACACTTGTTATCCTGCTCCTACTTCACATCCAATAAGAGTGTTGCTAGAGGGGAGACTAGCTGAAGAAACTTTGAAAATATTCTGATTCGGTCTCAGAATTTAAATGGACACCCTTAAACTTCAATGAGTGAATGTGTGTGTGTTGGTGTCTGCATTTTAAGGCTCCATTCAGTGAAACATTTTATGAAAGGAGACTTAAGGACTTGGGCAGGATCCCAGAATCACATATTTGATGATATAAGGGTCCTTAGAAGCCAACAAGAGCAATCCCCTTTGCTATAATTGAAGAAACAAAAGCCATATTGTTATTAAGTGTCTGAGATGGGGTCTGAGCCCCAGTTTTCTTGACTCCACATCCATGTCTCCATTCATGACACCAGGCAACCTCTCATATGAAATTTGATACCTCTTTTGGTCTTTACTATGTCAGCCAGAAGGTGATTGAAATCTGAGTGGTGAATGGCATGGTTTAGTTGGATTTTGACTCGTACTATAGAATCTGGGTGTCACATTTGAAGAAGAACATTGATAAACCAGAGAACTTCCAGAATGTGACAACCAGCACATAAAGTATCTCAAATTCAAAAGCTAGCAGGAGTCGGTACAGCTTATGTTTATATATCACATTAAGGTTTCTGAAGGTTGTTATATGCATTCTCTTATTTGATCCTCATAAGGTAAGTGTTACTGTCATCTTCATTTTACAGATGAATAAACTGAGACACAATCAGCTTAACATAAGTGACTTGTCTAGTGTCTTGTAGCTAGGAAGCGCCTGAGGCAGGATTAGAACTCAGGTCTTTTGGACTCCAAATTCAACACGCTAACCTCTGTGCCATCTAGATGTCTCTTTAAAGTTCTTGCCAAATGAAACTTGTTTGACAGAAATGGAAATGTTTAGCTTGTAGAAGAGAAGGTTCAGGGCAGATCAGCTAGAGATTTTTAAGTATTTGAAAGACTGGCAAATGGAGGAGGAATGAATCTTTTCCTGTTTGGCCACAGAGAGCAAGGGGTGTTAGTTGTGAAGCTGTGGATGTCAGCTCAAATTTGGGAGTGGGTATGCTAACAGTTGGAGCTATCCCAAAGTGTGATGTTCTTCCTCAGGAGGTACTGGCTTCTCCCTCCCTGAAGGTGTTCTCAAGAGGAGGCTTATCTATAGTGTTGGGAAAGATTGGACTTGGTGATCACCAAGGAGGCTTCCAATCCTGCCGTTCTGTGCTTATGTCAAATCTGGAGTGGGTGCTGGTCTACCACCGGGGTGGCTGAGCTGGTCCCACAAATGACTTTACTTGACAGATTTACCATTGTTACTGAGATGGTTAGGTCTAATTTGGACATGCACATCAGGAGCCTTGGTGGTAAGCAGGCAGTTGAATGCTGTCACTCAGAATCGCTACAGCTGGTGCTGGGGGGTGGTGTTGCTACTTGACATTTGGTTCCCACTCTCTATTTGCCAAATGTTTTCCTCCCTGTCGCTCTCCAAAGAAGCTCATGTGATTAGCCTCATATTTCAAAAAGATTTTTTTAAGGGGAGATGAGATTATTAGCTCAACGATTTATGACAAGCCAAAAGAATTAGAACCTGTGGCCCCCGCATCATCTGCCTGGTATCATTCCCGCCAATCCTTATGCTTTGTTTATCCTCAGTGTCCCTTACCTATATGCACTGAGCCTGGGAACAGCACTGCCTCAGAAGAACAAAAGATGAGCATCACCCAGAGGACCATGGTGTTTTGGCGAATAGTGTGAGCAGGAAGCCACACAGAAGCATGAGAAATTCTGAGCAAGAACAGAAATAAAGGATGTTAAGAAGGAATTGATGATGGGAAGAGAAGAGGATCCAGTCAAGTGAAGAGGCCAGTGTACTCCAATATCAGGCCAAAGAGAGGAAGGTGTCTAGAACGTTGGGCAGTTCCCCTGTAGTAAGCTTATGGGAGGATATAGGTGAGATGGGTGTGCCCTCCTGTGGTGTACAGATGATCTCTCTTGAAGAAAGAATGTTCAAAGTTGCAAGATCACTGAAGCTGCTCCTAGCTCTGAGATCCCGTGGTCTTGGGGATTGTCATGTTCAGATTGGCCACAGGGCACATCCAAGAGGACCAAACTTAAATTTGGTAGGAGTCCATTAGAGTCACAACTCGGGGAGGATTTTTATGGGTCCAAATCCAAGTGCAACTCAAATGCTACCCCATGCACAAGGTTGTTCCTGATCCTTCTCCTCCTATTCGCTCCTTGAAATGCCCTTAGATTTATTTTGTATATGTAATAAAAGTGTCCACACCCTCTACACAAAATATTATAAATAACTAAATGTTCTAGGTGTTGACATCTCTATGAGGATATATCATCCAACCAACCAATCCACCAAAAATGCCAGCTAGGTGGGAATAATTTCCTAGATAACCCTGTTAAATTTAGACTCAAAATACCTAGAACAAATTAGACATTAACAAGGCAGTCATCAAGTTAGGAGAAGTGAAATAATTAGATCATTGTATGAGAGCATGTGAGGCTGATCAGGAAATGACTTGTATTCCATTGGAGGGAATTAGTCATGCCTCATGAGACTTACGTAAACCTGCAAGTCAGTTTAAAATCCAGGGTTCTCATTTCAAGCCTGTCATATCTTGAAGCAGCACCAGCCAAGACCCAGAGAAGGGATTATTTTTGGAAACATTGGGGTGAGGCTGGGGAGAGAATTCCTGTCTCCTGTCTTCCCAGACCAGAGGACAACTGTATGAAGTTTTAAAAGGCTGAAGACTTGGACTTCTTCTAGATCAAGGTAGCAGTGTTCCTGCAGCATCCATAGCTGAAGAAAGCTCCTACATCAGGAGCTAAGAGACTTCCTGCTGAGGACAATCTAGAGGCCTTGAAGACTGCCATATTTAGACTGCCAGAAAGACACCAACCTGCAGAGTCCGGCAGAGTGTCACCAACATGGGCACTTCATGGGGATTATGTGAAAAGAGAAAAGAGCTTCCAAGAATCAGGAGCCAGGAGTTATTCTTTAACGACACAATCTTTCTAAGTCAGAGTATACTTTCCCCAGATTATGTATGTACTTGTAGACGAATGTATCCCATATATTTTGCACCCAGTTTTCTTACAATACCACATAAATACTCCTCTCTACAAAGTAATTAATTCTGGTTGTCTAATTGGTAACGACTATATGGGAGCACATCAATATGAACTCATGATTGATAGCATTAGAAACCACAGTTCCCTTGGGGTTACATCTAGAACCCTGTGGGGAGAAGATCAGCCACATCATGGTCTCTGAACCTTTTAGCTCATGTGAGGAGTTGGCAAATTATGTGGTGTTTGAACCAGCCCAGAGAAAGAAAATAGGGGTGCAGATGCCTTGGTGGCTGAGCCTGGATCAGTGCTCATGTTTCTTGGTTTTGCCTGGTCCTTAAATAATTGTTTTATATTCAAGTACGTGTGATTTCATACTGACTGATTACATAAAAATTAGAAGCACTGGTGTGAGGGGGCTGGGCTAGTGCTGGAGTCAGGAAGACTCATCTTTCTGAGTTCAAATCTGGCTCTAGACACTTAGTAGCTGTGTGACCCTGGAAAGTCAATCCTGTTTGCCTCAGTTTCCTCATCTGTAAAGTGAGCTTGAAAAGGAAATGGCATATTGCTCCAGTATCTTTGCCAAGAAAATCCCTAGTCGGGTCAGTCAGACATGACTGAAAAATGACTGAACAACAACAGGATTCACGTCATACGTGTTCCAATTGGACAAGGCTTTAAATAACGAAGGCAGATATCGTCTTAGAGGGAACGGAGAGTTCTCCAAGATTTGGTTTTGTTTGTTTGCTTAGCATTTTATTTTTTCCCCAGTTGCACATAAAAACAATTTTAACATTTGTTTCCAAAACTTTGAATTGCAAATCTTTCCCAACCTCTATCACCCGCTCCCCTTACTGAGAATGCAAGCAATTTGGTATAGGTTATACAGGTGTAGTCATGCAAAAAAACTCAAACAAACAAACAAACAAACTCAAGAAAAATCAAGTTCAAAATGTATTCTTCAATCATCAGTTCTTTCTCGGGGGATGGACAGCATTTTTCATTCTAAGTCCTTTAGAGTTGTCTTGAATCATTGTATTGCTGAGAATAGCTAAGTCCCTCACAGTGGATCATCCAAAAATATTGCTGTTATTTTGTACACAGTACATTTCACTTTGCATCAGCCCATGCAAGTCTTTCCAGGTTTTTCTGAGAACATTCTACTCATTCCACTTTCTATAAGAAATGCTTATAGTACAAAAGTATTCTATCATAATCACATACTGCAACTTTCAGCCATTTTCCAACTGATGAGCATTCCCTCAATTTCTAATTCTTTACCTCCAGAAAAGGGGTGATATAAATATTTTTATACATATAGGTTCTTTCTTTTTCTTTTCCTTTCCTTTCCTTTCCTTTTTCCTTTCCTTTCCTTTCCTTTCCTTTCCTTTCCTTTCCTTTCCTTTCCTTTCCTTTCCTTTCCTTTCCTTTCCTTTCCTTCCCTTCCCTTCCCTTCCCTTCCCTTCCCTTCCCTTCCCTTCCCTTCCCTTCCCTTCCCTTCCCTTTCCTTTCCTTTCCTTTCCTTTCCTTTCCTTTCCTTCCCTTCCCTTCCCTTCCCTTCCCTTCCCTTTCCTTTCCTTTCCTTTCCTTTCCTTTCCTTTCCTTTCCTTTCCTTTCCTTTCCTTTCCTTTCCTTCCCTTCCCTTCCCTTCCCTTCCCTTCCCTTCCCTTCCCTTCCCTTCCCTTCCCTTCCCTTCCCTTCCCTTCCCTTCCCTTCCCTTTCCTTTCCTTTCCTTTCCTTTCCTTTCCTTTCCTTTCCTTTCCTTTCCTTCCCTTCCCTTCCCTTCCCTTCCCTTCCCTTCCCTTCCCTTCCCTTCCCTTCCCTTCCCTTCCCTTCCCTTTCCTTTCCTTTCCTTTCCTTTCCTTTCCCTTCCTTTCCTTTCCTGACTTTTCTATTTATCTCTTTTGCAATACAGACCTAGCGCTGTTAGGTCAAGGGGTATACATCATTTTATAGACCTTTGGGCATAGTTTCAAGTTACTCTACAGAATTGTACAATCAGTTCATAACTCCACCCATAGTGAATTAATGTCTCATTTACCCCACATCCCCTCCAACATTTGTCATTTACCTTTTCTGCCCTATTAGACATAAGGACAATAAGTATGAGGTAGTACCTCAGAATTGTTTTAATTTACAGTTCCCCCATGAATGGTGAGTTAGAATATTTTTTTAGATTACTATGGATATCTTTGATTACTTCATCTGAAAACTGATTATATCTTCTGATCATTTTTCAATTGGGAAATGGCTCTTATTTGTATAAATTTGACTCAGTTCTCTATATGTTTGAGAAATAAGGACTTTATCAGAGAAACGTGCTTCCTTTTTTCCCCACAGTTACTATTGCTAACTGTATTTCACTCCATCCTATTCTCCCCACCCCCATTTATTCTACTCCCTCTCTCTCTCATTTCACCCTATCCCTCCTCATAAGAGTTTTGCTTCTGATTACCCCCTTCCTCAATCTGGTCTCACTCTATCACCCCCTCTTCTTTTATCCCCTTTGCGACTTTCCTGTATGATAAGATAGATTTCTATACCCAGTTGTGTGTGTATGCTATTTCCTGTTTGAGCCAATTCTGATGAGAGTAAGACTCACTCACTCCTCCTAAGCTTCCCCCTCTTTCCCTCCTTTACTTGCCCCTTTTATGTTAGATTAAAGATCAATAGAGCCAGACTGAGTTCTCCTCTTCTCTGTACAGAAGCCTTGTTTCAAAAAAACTCAACAAGGCAGTGCCACTCTTCCAATCATTAGGCTTCCAGCAAGACAATTGAGGTGTTAGTTGTTAATAGTTTCTCGCTTTTCCTTTTCTGTTATCTGTCCCCAACTTCCTCTGACTCTTACTATGCTCATCTTAATCCCCCACCTCTTTTGTCTGTCTCTTTCAATCACTTCCTCTCTAGCTTCGTTATCTTCTAATGTTTCACATCAGAACCTTTTGGCAGTCAGTGATTCATCTTTACTCAATGAAGTAATACTCAAGAAATCCACTCAGGTATAAATCACAGTCCTTATATAATTTTGATTTTGTGCTAAAATTTATGTAATTTTATAAAATATTTTTAAAAAACACTCAAAAGTCTCAAGCAAATTAACTGATTAACCACAATGCCCTGAAGTCATCATGACCCCACCCAGTACTACCTTCCAATATAGCCTCTTGGTAATTTCATCTAAGGGGCAAATTGGCCATCTGAGCAGTTTGTGTTTCTTCTCAAGTGTTTTATCTCAGAAGCTTTTGTCTTATCAAGCTATTCTTTAACAGTTTTCCTCACAGAAATTGATTATGTCCTTTTCAGCAACTAAACTTCACATGTGTGTATATGTGTGTGTGAGTGGTATATGTTTGTGCATGCGTGGGTGTGGTATATGTTTTATTTGTGTGTGTATGTGTGCATGAATGAGAGGGATTGTACCTTATTTCTTCGCCTGTGAATATTTGCAGCCCTCTTCAAATTAAAAAAATCAGGAGAGGAGAGGAGTGTTCAAACAGCAAATATTCAAAAACAAAAATCAAATATTGTACACAATCAACATACTTTATATTAGCTTGCTACAAACTAAATGTTTCTCATTTGAGATAATTCACATCACACAGGACAAAGCAGACATTCTCTTTTATAACAATCACTATATTATATATAATATATGTATATATGCATATATACACACAGAGTTATATAAATAAGGCTAATATCATCAATACAGAGGAACAATTACATAGGAAACAGGAAACTAAAGGCACAATTTAAATGTAAAATCCTATGTATGCAAATGTAGCAGGAATGCGTTTTATATATATATATATATATATATATATATATATATATATATATGCATATCTGCACACACATACCTACACGCATACATACACATATGCATGCCATGTACCAAGAGCATAACATCCAATCATCCATGCCAAGATTTCATCAACAACAAAAATCCACATACTTCAATAATAACAGTAAATCTGATAAACGCAGAGCCAGACCTGGTCACACGCCACACAACTGCCATAACAGAATACCTGGGGCATTATATAGGGATTCGATCATCAACTCAATACTTCTACACTCTTATCCAGAGTTTCTAAATATCCACTTCAGGCTCATCAGTATCATAATATTAGGCCTCTGCTCATAAGTGGTTCATGTACAGGATCACAGTCCCCTGGAAGTGCACCCTGTTCTGTCCACCTGAGGAATTGGGATAGAACAGATTCCCTCTGAGCTCAATCCTCATGATCATCCTAGCCTTCATTCCTCTGTGACTGAGATGCATGGGGTTGAGTTCTTTGCCTCTTTGTGGGGTGGTTAATGATAACCTCTTCTTCAGCAGTATCATAATTTTCCAAGTTACTATCTAGCTCTCTCGTGCTTTCTGTAATAGGCAGGTGAGCTGTTTCCATCTGAATGTGCTCACTAGACTGTCCAGCATCACCGACTGACCATTCATCAGGATGTTAGAGCTCAATGAATAGGTAATAAGTGCATCAGGTACATTGCTATTAGAGGGTCTTGATCATTTTCTGGAGTTATTTTGTAAAAGGAAAATGTTGCATTTTCTCTATAAACTGTAGGGTCTACACCTTTGTCACAGCTGGATAATTCCTATGTTTCATGCACACCAAGGTATCTTATGAGACCTCTGTCAACTATAGGACTATCTTGATGCCAAATTCAGGTTTTGCGCTTTGGTTCATTTCTATTGGGATTTCTCTAAATGCCACTGTTAAATGAGAAGCCTTTTTCAGCCTCTCCCCAAGTGAGAAACACACTGATTATGAACCCACCGCTTTTTTTATTATCTTCAACTCTAAAGCACAAATTAATGGGTAGACATGATTTATGCATGTTTTATGATTCATGAATATGTGTATGCATATATGTATATGCATATATATGAAGTGTATGCATATATGTATACCTACTTATGTAGAGAACTATCTACAGTTATAGATAGATTGACAGATTTATTGATAGATTAGTAGATGATGGGTAGAGGATAGATATATTAATGAAGGAGAGATAGATGACAGACAGAGAATAGATAGATAAATGTAATATTGATTAATACAGTGTAGATAGATAGATACATAGATACATAGATAGTAAAGATAAGCATTCTGTTGAGTAGGCTCTTCTAGACATAATACATGCTGACCATGGTGGGATTCGAACTCTTGTCTCTTGCCATCCCAGTTCTATTTCTACTATGCCACCTCCTCTCTCTGAACACTGAATCCCCTGGGGATGAGAATGTCACTCATTCTTCAGGAGGGACCAGAGAAGTCCTTTAAAGAAACCTCCCAACTCATGGTCAGATGGGAAAAGAGGAGCGGAAAGGAATAAAAGTGTTCCATCTTGAGTCCTGTTTTGGAGGAAAAGAAGGACCAGGCTTGGTGGAGAAGAACCTATCTAATTTATTTTTAAGGAACCTGGACTCATCACAAAGGGCTTGGTCAGGACAGGTCCATAATGGATGTTGCTAAATGAAGTCTTCTCAAGGTGCATTCCATTGAAGTCTTGGAGAAGTAGATACCTATGGATGGGAGCTATCCCAGCGTCAGAGCTGTTCTCAAGGGGAACATATTGGCATAAGAGGGTTTGAGTTCCCCTTCCTTGGACATTTTTAAGTAAAGCCCAGACGACCTCTGGTTAGGCATGTCAAACAAGGGATTTTACTTCAAGTACAGAGTGAGTAAGGGGATCTCTGAGTTTCCTTCATGAACCAAAATTCTAGAGTGAAGGGTAGAGTGGGGGCCAGGGTGTTGGGGCAGGAAAACTAGAGGACTGAGGAAAGGGGAAAACAAACCTCCTTTGGCAACCTGGAATGACTCTTCCCTGACTGCTTTGAAAGTCTGGCCCACTTACTTTCAGGCCCTTGGCAGATAGGATCAGGGCCAGGCTTGTGGGTGTATTTATATACGTTTCTTGATTCAACAGAAACGACTGCGCCTATGCAGCCCCCCTCCCCCCAATCTCATTTAGCCGGCTGGCCATTTTGGATGTCTTCTCAGGCTGTGCTGGCTGCTGCAGCCAAATCGATGGTGGAGACGGCTGGAAAAGTTATTCAGATGGTTGGAATGATTGGCCAGCTGTCCTCTCTCCCTCCCCCAGCTGAAGTCAGAGCAGCAGAGGAAACACAAAAGAGGGAAAAAGGATGAGAGTTGGCAGCTGAGAGATGGTGGGGATAGGGAGCATGTGTGCAGGGGTGTTCATGCTTGGGAGCAGAGGAAATAGGGATTTGGTCTTTAGACTCTGGTCATAACCTGAGGTCTTGAACTTAGGACTTTGTGGTGTATGTGTGTCTGTGGAGGAGTGTTTGGCAGGGGTGGGAGGGAACATGCCTTTGGCTATCATCTATCCTGCAAAACCAATTACTTAGACAATATTTTGACACCCCCTCCTCACAGGCCAGCCCCAAAGCAGATAATTGTGGTTGCAGGGCAAGGAAGGGGCAAGATGTCAATCAAAATACATCAGTAAGCCCACAGACTTTGCCTAGGTTGAAGGTGTTCATTGCAAAAATAAATAGCAATTATTAACGAAACTGTTTCAGGTCAGTATGTTGTCTACGGCACTCACTGGGCAAGACCAAGGGGAAATACTCCATCCTCTAAACATGTCTAAAATTGACCACTCCTGCTATTCTAGGGCAGGAAGTCTTGGCTCTGGGAAATCAGTAATTTTTGGAGAATCAAAACAAGGAGGCTGAGGAACTGAGCCCAGGAACCAATCAATACCCCCCTCTTTGTGCCTCTTTCTCAAAGGCCTGAAGGTGAAGTGTTCAAGCTTCTAGTGAAGGAGAAGCTGCATGATGGTCAAACAGCAGGATTTCTACAACTGGTAATACTTTCAGTCATGGTCTGCAGGGCATCTGCTTGGGCCATAACCCTCTAACTTCCACCTTCATTGCCCTTAGGCAATGGTTCCTCTGACAAAGAAGAGAAGCCAACCTTCCCCTTACCTGGGAAATAAGGCCCAAGTAAAAGCTTTTCAAGGCTTGTGTCTGGGATGTTTTTCTCTGGGGAGATGTTGGCACAGACCCATTTGGGAGCCATGATATTAATGCATCATAGAACTGAAGAGGATTTTAGAAATCATCTAATTCACTCCCCTCATTCTACACAGTGAAAAATTGAAGTCCTAGAAGCCATAGAATTGCAGAATTTCAAAGGAAGGAATCTTAAAGTCCATCAGCTCCAACCTCTACACCATAATATACTAGCAATCATCCATCTACCCATACAACTCTAGACAGAGAGCTTACTACCTACCAAAGCAACTCATCGCACCTTTGGCACAATTTTGTTTCAAAGCAAGTCACCCCCCCCCCACCCTGTATTGAACAAAAGTGTGCCCCTCTTCAGTCATTGCTCCTCATTCAGTCAACTCAAACTGAGAGATCATTTGCAATTTAAGAACCATGCCTCAAATAGCCTATAAATCTGCAGCTGTCTCTTTTTTTTTAATGTGTCCAATTTAACACTTATTCCCAATGGCCTGCTGAGTATCAGCATCAATTAAAATGTTCTATAGGGAGACGTATACTCATTGAAGGGGGTTGGAGTTTATCTTGCATACAGCCCGCCTGGAAGAACTTCTGCTTCTGATAAACATTTGTATTGTTTTTGCATACTTAGCACCTAACACAGAGCCTAGTATACAACAGGTATTCAATAAGTATTTGTTACATCAAACTGATTATATTTGCAGGTCACATTAGACTACTTGCACTGAGATGCAGCTTCTGGAAGTGTGATATGGGAAATCTCTAGTCTCTAGACAAAGGTCATCCTGGATATCCATCTTAGAAAAGCTGAATTCATTACAGTGTATGTTGGCCATATTATGGCATAGACTTGGTTGGGCAGAATCAGTGTCTCCAAGCCAGAAGGGACCTTAGAGACCATCCACATCAGTCCATATCTGCACAACTCCCCTGCACAACATCTGTGCTAAGGGGTCATCTAGCCTCTACTGCAAAATCACCAGTAAGGGGGAGAATGTCTTGATTTCCTTCTCTTCCAACACAAATTGTTATAGGGACTGTTTGCTTCATCCCAAGATTCTCATCCTTCCCTCCCCACTCCCAACAAATGGTGGCTTCTTCCTCATGAGAATCATCTTTTGATTTGATAAAAAATGATAAAATAAATAAAATTATCATTAAGATAAAAAAAAACCCATTTCTCTTTCTTTCTTGTTCATTGTTAGAGTTAGCTCTCTGGGTTTGGTAAAGAAAGGCACAGACATTTATACAGAAATGAAGGTAATGGACAAAAAAAAATAGCCTACTTGGGTATTTGTAAACATAAGTAAAATGCTATTCTACTTTCTCTGTAACAGCATGCTAGCAAATGAACAGATCATTGAAGTCCCTCGTCACTATCAACAGGAAAATATTATGAATGGAAGAGAGAGGGAATGACTTGCGGTTAAAGGTGATAGCTCACAATGGCAGGACAGCCCAAGAAAGGCATTCATCGTTGGGGGGGATCCCCTTTGGAGAATCTGTGGGACAAGAGTTGTCCAGCATGGGCAGGCACAGATGGGATGGTAGCTGCAGCCTAGAAGGGGACTTTCCAGTCACTGAGCTCCCAGACCCATCAGAGTAGGGAGTGTTATTATCACGTGACTGTGCTAAGCTTTGGGTCTAGTTTCCGAGCTCCCCATCTTCTTCTTCTTTCTATCCCAAAATAATGGCTTTTGATTCATCTTTCTTTGATCTTCATTCAAATACCACCCCATCATCCCTGGATTTCCACATGCAAATACATCTTCTCATTATGTAATGATGGTTTCCCCCCAACTTCACATCCTTTTTCTTTGAATAAAGTATACCTTTCCGTAGCCATATCCAACTCTTAGTGATACTTTTAAGTCAAGTTTGACTCCTTCCATTAGGATCTCGAGTTCATCTTGTTTGTTATTCAGATTTTGAGTTTAGATGTATGAGGCTGTTTTCTTGGAATATATCTCTAATAAATTTGGGGATTTCTCAACTTCTCTTCCTCTTTATCCATTATAGATATTCTCTCTGGTTATTGACTTGGTAAACATACACAGTCCATTTTCTCTCTTCCACTTCCTTTCCAATTTAAAGTTGTTTTGATTAGATTTTCAGGCAGCCAGAAGGATTGGTCCTTTGGCTGCCATGCCTTTCTTGCTCAGGTACTGTAAGTGGGCAGTGATCTGGTCCCAGTATTAAACAGACAGGAAATATCAAGGCAGATTGCATTAGGCAGCCATGGGAGACTCGCAGTGACCCCATGGTACTTGTTGCTAAATCTTTTTATTTTAATTTTAAGAAAAAAGCATTCTTTTTGGTGTTCTTTGTCTGTGAATTAGGGAACACCATCATTTGCAAAGAAGTGAAATTGCAAATGACCCAAAGGCAGTGACAAGATGCATGGTGGGTGGAAGCCAGCTGCAGTGGGTCGCCGTCAATGACTCGAACATGAAAAGTGGCACAAGAGACATCAAGGACACACAGGACTGGAAAAGGAAGTGGATTAATCATGTAGAGAGAGGGAGGGAAAACAGATGGACCACTCCAGTCCTGCCCTGGTACTTATGGGAGATTCAATAGAAAAAAGAAATATACGTTTGTTGGTGAATTTAGGGAAAGACACGGACATTTAAATTCAATTGAACAAGCATTCAGTGAGCATTTATTTTGTGCCAGATGCTGGGCTAGCCACTGGAGATATAAAGAGCAAAAAGAAAATGATCTCTGTCCTCAAGACGCTTGTATTCTATTGGGGAAAACACCATGTATATGAGTATTTCAGCAAATACAAATTATTTATAAAATGAACCCTCGACACCCTTCAGGTTTAGTGCAGTACCTGGGACATATCCAACACTTGATAAATGTTTGATTAGCAATTGATTGATTGATTGATGGATTGGCTGATTGATTGATCAGAGGAAGTTAAGAGTTCTAAGAGGAGCATTTGAAGAGGGAAACAAATCCAGACATGGATGGCCCTTGCAAAGGCATGAAAGCCAGAGAAGAAATGTCATGTATGAGGAGTGATGAGGGGAAGTAATATACAATCAGTTTGGAAATAAAGAGATTGTGAAGGGCTTTAAATATCAGAGGAGATTGTGCTTTATCTTTGGGGCACTAGGAGCTGCTGAGGATTCCTAAGTATGGGCATGAAAGGGTTAGAGTCTTATTTATTCTTTAAGAGTATTCATCTTACATATCCACGGAGAGGGCATGGCCAAAGGTCCAGTGATTCACTGGGAGGCTATAACAATAGTCCAGGTGAGAGAACAAAAGTCTCACAGTATAAATTACAGGAAAGGTTTTTGATCTCTACTCATTAAAGGGACCCTCTTGTCTTTGGGGTCATGAATCCATCAATGCATTGAAAACTTTATCTCCTTTGACAGTGCCCACTTTCACAGCCCATGGAGAACTCTTGGGACCATCATGTTCCTGTCTTTGTAGCTCTCCGTGCCATTTTTGAGTCTCTCATAAGCTTGACAAGGGGTTTATCCAAGTTTGCAGGGCCAGTTCTCCAACCTGACTATCCTCATTAGGCAGGTGCTTCTGTGGTTCCCAGGCCTTCCATCAGTAGCCAAGCTTCATCAGGGAAGTCGAGGGAGCTGATTCCACAGCAGGGGGCCAACTGAACAGATCATGCAGATATCCCAAAGTTCTACTGGATATTTGCAGTCATGCAGTCTAGAGATGGCATTTCTGCCTTGACTTTGCCCATGAGAGATTGAGTAAGTAATTGTGTAACTCAATGTTCTAGTGTGGGAAAGGCACAATTTGCCACCCCCTTCCTAATTCAGGGGAAGGCTAGAAAGAGAAAAGAGATCAAGGCAGTGCCAACATTAGAGCTAAAGACACTTCAGAGCTAGCCATAGAAGGCCGGTGAAAAGGGAAGGCCCCAGAGTGGTGTTGGGCCCCAAAGGCAGGCAGTGAATGGATGAGTAAAAAAATAAGAAAAGGCAACCAGAAAAGAGAACCAGGAAAAGGAATGGAAGTATCTTTTTACTAAAGAAGGAGGGCAAAAAGAAAGACTATAGAATTTCTGAATGGGACTAAATACGTCTATACGGCATAATGGATAGAGCACTGGATCTGGAGTCAGGAAGATTTGAGTTCAAATCTCACCTCTAACACAGAGTCTCTATATGACTGGGAAAATCACTTATCCTCTGTCTACCTCAGTTTCATCTGTAAAATGGGCACAGTAATACATCCTGCCTCCCAGAGCAGATAATAAGGAAGTTTGAGGGCAGGTAAGATAGACAATAAGCATTAATAAAGACAAATACAAGAAAAAAGAAAAATGGTGCATGTCCTCAAGGGGCTTACACTGTAGAGGAGGAAAGACACTCCAAAATGGGAGGTGAAGGTGGTCATATACACCCAGCATGGCTCTGTGATCTCAAGATAGGGGGATGGTGAGATTTGGCTGGCTTGGCGCTCTCCCCAGAATGGAGGCCCAAGAAGTGCATCCCTTTGTGGAAGTCTACTTCAGGGTGAGGAGGCCCCAGGGACTGCTGAAAAGATTCAGGGCAAATTGGGATGGGAGACAACAAGGTGCAAACATTAAGAAGTCAAGGGAGGAATAGAATGAATGCTGAAAGACCAGGGCTCCTCCCCCAAAAGGGAGCCTGGGCTGCTGTGAGGATAAAATGAGATAAGATGTGTGAAGTGCTTCACAAACCTTAAAGTGATATGGAGATGCTGGGAGTAGAAGGGTGGTAGTAGTAGTAGTAGTAGTAGTAGTAGTAGTAGTAGTAGTAGTAGTAGCAGTAGCAGTAGCAGTAGCACTAGTACTAGTACTAGTAATAGTAGTAGTAAGAGGAGGGGGAGTTATAAATAAGCATTTATTAAGCACCTTCTCTATGTCAGCCTTGTGCTAAGTAAAAGATCTTATTTTATTATGGTTATTCTTATTATTTCATTGTATTTAAGAAGCACTGGCCACAGGCCTGGAGAGAGGAGAATCTTAGTTATAAAAATGAAAATCAGGTCTTTGAAACCGTGGTGGTGGAGGTCTGGCACATGTACAGCGCACTCCTAATGGTGTCTCCATAGGTGGAGGACCCTGCTTTGTGGCGAGTTATGACAACATGTAATGAAGTGCATTTGAGAGACTGTAGTTCATGTGTAAACATGCTCTAATTGCTTCTAGGTTACTGGTTGTGTTTTTAGGAGAAGCCTTTTTTTCAGTTGGGGACAAAGCTGGAAATAAGGATGTCTTTAAAGAGCCTGAGTCAGCTCCAACTAGTCTCTTCGCATCATTGCCTTTGACTGCTTTCTGGTGACTTAGCTTCTGTTCTGAAGGTCTTCCATGGAGATGACTCTGCAAGGGCAGGGCTTGAGCTTCCTTCTCCTTCTCAAGGCCCTGAGAAAGTTGCCGACACTCTTGGTCTCAGGGTTTTGGTTTGGTTTTCTTCCATTAGAAGAGTTTTGAAAGGTCAGATGCCTGAGATTCCTAGTCTGGGATTTGCAATCAGCTCAGCACTGAAACCTGAAGGAACAAAGGCTAGCAAAGTGACCTTTCGAATCCAGGCCAGAGGAAGTTGAGAGGAAGACATGTCTGATAGCCATGTCATATCTGGCCATACCTTTGGGGGGACCAATGTAATGTAGAAACTCAGCCACTTTCCTCAGAAACTGAAGTGAGATATAGAAGAAGAGCTTGGGGGTGATGGTGGTGGTTGGACATTGCCATATCTTTGAAGTAATATCCTTTTGTTAAAAATAAATTAAAGTTAAGTGGTTCAGTGCAACTAAGATTCTAGTTACTGCACCTAATGGTGGGGGGAACACAACTGATGAGAAGACTTAAGACAATGAAAACAGAGAAAAGAGAACCTTGAACCCCTGAGGGTCCTGATACAACCCCCAGAAGTAGCCTTCCTGGCATACTCACTGCACTAGGATACCAAAGAGGCTCCACAGAAAAGAGAATGAGAGAACCACTGAGTGAGGCAATGAGCCACATTCCCCAAGGTATCTGAAGAGAAGTCTGATATTTACTAACCATGTGACCTTGGGAAATGAATTTCATCTCTCTGGCTCTTAGTACCCTCATTTGTGAGAGGAGAGTTTGGGAAAAGCTACTTTTCTGATTTCTTTGAGTTCTCATTGTATGAAACAGCCACATAGAGGGTAGGACGACATCCATACATCTGGAGACAAGGGCCATTAACCCTGTCTTGTAGCTGTCACACTGGAGGAAACAGACTCACCGGATCCTCTCAATCCCTCCCTGAGGATTTCAGCAAGAATGACTAGAGCTAGGGGGATGACTTCAGCCTGCAGAGAAGGGAGTCCAGCATGCGTCTCACAAATAAATACTCTTCACATCCAGAGAAAGAACTATGGAATTCAATCGTAGAATGTAGCAGATCTTGTGTGTGTGTGTGTGTGTGTGTGTGTGTGTGTGTATTACATTTTGCTTTGTTATATGATTTCTCCCATTCATTTTAATTCTTCTGCACAGCATGACTATAGTGAAATGTATTCAATAAGAATGTATGTGTAAAACCTTTATAAAATTGTACGCTGTTTCGGGAAGGGAGGGGGGAGATGGGGGGAGGGAGGGGGAAAAAATCTAAGTTATATGGCAGTGATTGTAGAACGCTGAAAATAAATAAAATTGATACACAAAAACAAATAAATACTCTTCAAATATGAGATCTTATAAAATTGTTAAGTTTTTCTCCCAAAATCAACACCTTTCCTGGGTAATTTACATTACAGTGGCTGTTGTTCTCATTCTTGCTAACTAAAGAAATAAGTTTGCTTTGCCATCCTGTTATTGGCCCAATGATTTCCAAGCATTCATAAACTTTTCTCTTCCTTGTAAGTGATTCTAGATTATGAGAATGTGTAGTTGCTCACAGTCTTTTGACAACTTCCTTAGCCTATGCTTTTAAGCTTAGCCTCTCATTTTTTCTACACATTGTCTCCTCTCCTTTCTCCCTGTCTTTTTCTCTCTATTTCTTTGTGTCTGTCTTTTCTCATCTCTCTCTGTCTCTAACTCTTTGTCTCTCTTAGCCTTTCTCTCTATCTCTGACTGTCTCTCTCTCTGCTTTTCTTTCTCTCTGTTTCTCTCTTCTTTTCTCTGTTTCTCTGTCTCTGTCTTTCCTTGTCTCTATCTCTTTGCCCTTCTCTCTACCTCTGTCTCTCTGCTTTTCTCTCTGTCTCTGTTTCTCTCTGACTCTGTCTCTCTGGGTTTTTTCTCTGTTTCTCTCTGTGTGTCTCTGTCTGTATGTCTCTCCCTACCTACAGGTCAGCCAATAAGTATTTGATAAGTGCTAACAAATGTGTTTGGCATGGGGGGACACAAGAAAGCGAAACAGCTGTTGCTTTCAAGGACATAACATTCGAATGGGGATGATGACATTCAGATAAAGTAATAATGGGAAATACACAGGTAAAATTGGAAGTCATCTCTGTAAACGGGGGGAAGAGCCCAGGAAAAACCCTCTGTCAAAGAGGGAATTTGAGCTGCATCTTGAAGAAGCTGGGGAAGAGAATAGAGAAGGAGAAGTAGGTTGAATTCTCATGACTCATTCAAGTACTCTCCTTCCTTAAAAAGATCTGAACTAGACTCCACTGTTACGCTCTTAGAAAGAAGCTGTTTACACTTGCCATTTCCTCTTCTTCTCAGCCCTTTGCACTCAGGTGTCCTAGCCCGTCATTCAAATGAAACTGCTCTTATGCTCTTGTACGTGACCTTCCTTTAATTTTTAGGATTTGAGGGCTTTTTTGTTGTTGGTTTTTTTTTTTTGCTGGACCTACAGATGTCTCACATCAGTTCATTCCAACTATAATAGGCATGGGAGCTTTGGTCTGCTTTGTTCCTGACCTACTTCTCTTCATTCCTTCTTAGACAACCTGGTGGCCTCCCCCCTTCAGGGTAGTTAGATTGACCTTAAGTTTAGGACCAATGCCAGACTTAATAAACTCACCTGATTGGCCTAGTCCCTGACAGTTAAGAATTCCTGAACATAAGAGAACAGACAAATAGGAAGAAAACCAGGAGAGAGCAGTGTCCTGAAAAACTGTAGAGAAGAGGATATCATGAAGGAAAGAGTGATCACCGGGGTTGAAGTTTGCAGAGAGGTAGAGGAAAATGCCATTGAATTTGGCAATTAAGAGAACTCCATTGATGGAGAGGATGATTAAGGGATTGGGCCATGCCAACCATTTTCATCAGTGGTCCTGAGGAAAAAGATTGAGTATGGGTGCAAAGTAACACAATCTGGCTTGCTCTTTCCAGAAGCAGCTGTTCCCCGATTACCTCTTCATTTCCATAATTACCTAATCAGTGAAATCAAATCAATCAGTGTTAATTTCAACTTTAATAAACATTCTTCAGTTTACATATATGATCCTATCTCTCAGATCATAAATAACAAGGTGATGTGTTTGAACTTTGGAAAGGGGGAAAAATAACATTTAATTAATGAGCCTGTCAACGTCTGAATCGTTACCAATGACAGTCAACAACTTTCCAGCTACATTTTTAAAAAAGCTAATTGAAAATATACATTTTTAAGCAAAAGTTCTATCATCTATATAATCAATGAATAAGGAAAATCTAAGTATACAGTCTAGTGACATTTTGGTACTGTGGAGAGAAAGCCAGCTAGGTCCAGAAGAGCTGTTTCCAAGCCCTTTCTCTGCTACATCCTGGCAGTTGAACCAGAGAATGGCACTTCAAAGGCCTATAGACTGGGAGACTCCAAGTTATGGAAGAGTTGTAGCTCTGTATCAGATGATGAGATTGAGTCCTGGAGAGTTTCGGGATTTGCCCAAGGCACAGTTGAACCCTAGACCTCCTCGTTCTCCATCCAGTGCTCTTTCCATTATCACATGTTGCTTCTGGTCACAAAGCACACACACACACACACACACACACACACACACACACACGCACACACACACACACAAATCTCTGAGCACTAAGTCTAGAAGGGAAAGTCCTTAATGGCTCCATGTTTCTTTTGCTTGACCCTCAAGTGTGTCAGAAAATGGGGATTAACTTGGGCATATCCTGGGTGTGAATTACTAAGAATGGGTCAAGTGCCCCCCCTTGATTCTGTTATCTTGAATGTAGGCAGTCAATCAGCAAGATGGTACCAAGAACTGAACAAAAACAAAGCTTTCAGAAATCCAACATCAAGATAGCCTTAAGAATGGAGCTTAATGTGTGGAAAAGAGCCGTAAGAAGATTGATGCTCCTTCAAGGCTCTGGGAGAAGAAGAAAACACTGACATAGCAATGTTCAGAAAGCCACAGGGCTTCCGTGTGAGTTGGGAGAAAAGAGCTATGGAGGTAATGCTAAAGTTGGACCTCAACAATATGTCGAAAATGTGGAGATATCTTACAAATACAAGAGACATTTATTAAACACCTATTGTGTGCAGAGCACTGAGCTAAGTGCTGAGTGAGAGAAAAATGTCTGGAGGACTTATAATTTCATATCTCATGGAGCTGGTAGGGAGTTCAGACAGTAACAAAGATAACTCAATTATTCAGTAGAACCTCGGTTTAGGAATTTAATCCTTCCCGAGATTCTGTTCGTCATGCTATTTGTTCGTATTGCAAAGCGAGTTTTCCTATAGGAAATAGTGTAAAGTCGGATGATCAGCACCACATCCCCAAAAACATCTGTATAAAAATAATGATTTATAATTTTAAGTAAGTTTTTTTTGTCCCTAATGTACCTGAAATACAATAGCAATGACTAGTACACAATATAAACTGAAAATAAAATAAATTAACTTGCCCTTTACCTTTGAGAAGAGTCGTGGCTGGCGCGAGGGAGATGAGAGGGAGGAGAAGGAGGAGGAGGAGGAGGAAGGGTTATTGCTTGGAAGGAGAATCTCCTATGAGAACATCGGGGATTTCAATGTCGGGAGTGTTCTCTCTTTTGCTACTTTCACTAAAAGTAAGAGTAGCACTACTGCTTTCACTTATTTTTTTTTTATTTTTAGAATCACTTTCATGTTTTGACTCACTGGTTTTTTTTCTTTACATTCACTTCTGACTAGAAATCTATCTAACAACACCTGTTTTTGCCTTTTTTTCAGAATGTCACAGAAATGTAACATTGCATTATCGTTAAAAAATATTTGTGGCTCTCATTGCTACAGCCTTATTTGGGTGATGTTTTTCAAGAAAATTTTGCACTTTCACACACAAAAAAATATTGTCCTAGTTGAGCGTCATCCTTTCATGAGCCATTCAAGTCCAAACATGATGTTTGTACTGTGAATTTTTGTTGGTCCTGCAAGACAAATTTTGCGAAATTATTTTTTCCTCATCCAGTGAAGCATACATAAACCAGGTTTGTCATAAACCGAGGTTCTACTGTATTACATTACATAGAAGTGTACATTTCTTGTGTGCATATGAATGTGTGTGTATTTTGAAGGAATGATTTTTCTAAAGATCTCGAGTTCCTCAGGGAGTGCAAAGTCCTTAGGAATTAATAGTAATACAAGGCAGCCGAAGAAGCTGATGAGACCTCAGGCTGTGTGAGGTCTAGGACTGATGACTTGGCCATCCCCTTTCAATTTGGTCTAGTCAGATAATACTCAAAACATTGAAATCAGACACAGGTACTCCATTCTAGCAGTTACATTGACAATTTGGAGAGTGTCCAGTGGAGACCCTTGTCTTCATGTTGGGTAATGATTAACTGAATAATTAGGAGAGGTGAAGCCTGCATCCTCAGGGGGAGCATGGGGTCTGCCTTCAAATATTTGAAAGGTTGTGGTAGGAAAGGATGACTCTTGTTTTGCTTGGCCCCAGAGGGCAGAACAAGATGCAATGGGGAGCATGGAGGGATGGGGGGCACACACAGAGACACATTTAACTTGATCTAAGGAACCATCTCCTAATAATTAAAGGTGCCCCAATGTGGAAAGGTCTACCTTGGAAGTTAGTGGAGTTTTGGAAGGAGAGACTGGTCAGTCACTTGTCAGAAATAACCTTTGGGTCCAGCATGCAGCCTCATCTGTCCTTTTTCCAATCCAACCTCCACACAGAGACCAAAGATATTTTTCTAATCCTTGTCCCCACCTCAGTATTAAACAAGCTCCAGTGGCTCCCTCTTATCCATAGAAACAATTACAAACTTCTCTGTTTGTATTTGCAACTTTACTAACTCTCTCATATTCTTACACATCAGTCCCTTCACATATGGACTCCACAGTCCATATTAGCTAGCATACTGCTGCTTATTAGGGATGATTTGCCTTCCAAATCTTGTTTTGGGGTGTAGGGTTGTTCAGGGGAGACTGGTATCTCTGGTGTGAGGGCTGTGGAACCCTTTTCAAGACTGCTTTCCACATTTTATGTTCACATGGTTCACCCAACTCTCATTTGTGGCTCCAAGAAGCTGTTGCATGCACAGCAGTCCCACTTCAGTAAAATTAGGCTAAATCATGTTAAGGGTAACTGAGAGGTCTCATGCCCACTGGTGATTTTGGGGGGGGATGTCTACCCTAAGCATGTGAAGCCTTCTCCTAGCAGAATGTTCACATGAGAACAATTTGTTCCATCAGCCAGGTGTTTGGAGTGTTTAGAGTTTGGATAGATATCAGAGACCACAAGGTCATCCACTGCATCCGAAGCCATCACTAGCCATCTTGACTTGGTCTTGCCATTGGACTCCAAAGACTGCAGAAGAGAGAGTGATGCTAATGAGTTTATCCACTCTGCCTCACTTAAACACAATTTGTGCACAAGGCAAAAGACATCACCTATGCCATTTTACCATTTTCACCTACCTCAAGGTCCTGTGGGGACAGGCAAGTCACAAAGCAGCAGGTGTAGATGCACTGGGAGCTATAGTCACAGTTCTGTCCACAGGTAGCCCAGGTCATAACGTTGTCTTCTCACAGGATGCAGCAGTGGGATTCAGCAGACTCAGGGGTCTGAGCAGCCCTTAGCACGAGAAAGGGGCTTGAAAAGGTGCCCTAACAGTTGTCTGCTTCCCCCACCCTTGCCTTTAATAAATGAATGAAAAAGCATTCTAAATCATCTGCTATATTCCAAATACTACCCTGAGACCTGGCAGTACAGAACTTACAGTCTATTAAAAGAAACAGCCTCCACAGAGGAGTGTCAGTCAGGGAGAGACACTGAATGGGGCCATCAGGGAGTAAGAGGCAATAATATGATTTATGTATTTCTTACTGTGTATCAGGTGCTATGCTAAGTGGTTCACAATTATCATCTCATGTGAGCCTTACAACAACCTGAGAGGTATACACCCACTTTCACGAGGCGCATGCCCACCTGAGAGGTACTGTATTCCCACTTTCATTATTGTGGAAACTAAAGTAAAACTGAGATTAAGTCATTTGCCCAGGGTCACACAACTAATAAGTGTCTGATATCAGGCATTGTTGATTGTATACCTGGTGTCTAGATGCAGTATGTAGATCTATATGTAGTGCGTAGTGTGCAAATTGGCACCTTCCATCCAGGTACCACGGCAGAGTGAATTTTGATCATGGATAATGATCCAGGAGGATCAGGGAAGGGTGGGGGGAAGACAGCTAGGTGGCATAATGGTTAGAACACTGATCTTGAAATCAGGAGAATTCAGCTTCATGAGTTTAAATCCAGCCATACTACTTGTATGACCCTTACAAGCAGGTCACTTAATCTGGTTTGCCTCAGTTTCCTCATTTGTAAAATGAACTGAAGAAGGAAATGACAAATCACTTCAGTGTCTTTATTAAGGAAATTTCAAGTGGGGTCATGGAGAGTTAGACTTGAGTGAAAAACTCAAGCACAACAACAATGATCCAGAGTTGGTGGGTCCAATGGAAGGATATTTGTATTAGCAGGTCAGTGGGCACTGCTGTGGAAAAGTTGTATTGATAGTAGAGAGAAAAGTAAAACACTGTAACTGGGGCTCATTTGGGCTGGAAGAAGTAGTCACAATCAAGACATTGAAGGATTTAGGTAAGATGCAAAATAAGGAGCCTGAATATTCAGTTCCAATCATCTATACGAAACCATCCTGCGAAACAGTGCCCAGATCAGGCAGAGGTCTGGCTCCAGCCTTAGCTCTGCTTTGTAGACACTGTGTGACTTTGGTCAAGTCATGCCAACCTCTCTGAGCCTCAGTTTCTTCATCTGTAAAATGAAGGGAATGGGCTAGGAGATATTTGAGGTCCTTTCCAGCTATAAGTTGTCATGTTGTTAGTGTTTAGAATCAGAAGGAGTCTTGGTGACTATCTAGGCCAACTCCCACCTGAGCAATGTGCCTGCATTTGCCACCTTATATCCGGGCTGCAGGACCCTGAGCAGGACACTGACTCTCTTGGAGACTGATGTTCCTCAGCTGTAAATGTAGATAGGAATACCTAGACTATACTTCACATGCCTCTGGTGAGAGCCTGATGGGATGATGGATAGGAAATGCTTCGCCAACCTCAAAGACCTCTGAGCTTTCTGATGAGAAAATGAGGTACTTGGATCTGACTCCCAGGGGAGATAGCAACATCTGCTTTGGGGTCCCAGGCATTGTGGGGGTATCTTTGGAAAGAGAATATTTCATGTCCCCAGGAAAGGGCTTGCAAGCATGTGAAGCTCTGTCTCAATGGGGTAATGTTGTGGGAACCGCTGCCTCCCCAACCCCCGTCCCTGTGACTTGGGCGAGCATTTTGTCATACCATTCCTGTGGAGGGCCAAGATGGCCTCTGCCCTGCCAGATGTGCGAGAGGCCATTTCCAGAACCCTGAGAGGAATTCCTCCAACAGCTTTGTTTTGGTACTTAAAGGAAAAACTTCTGTGAGACAAGGGTGAGCCTCCCCACCCCAACCTCAATAGCCCCTCAACTGGCCTCTCCCACCATGCTCTGCCTATCACCTCCTCCTCTTCCTTGATCCAAGAGCAGATCCCAGCCTGTCTCCCAGGGCACTGTCTCTGTTTTACTTTATACTCTCCCCTTGGGATCAACTAACTTTTGGAAACTCCTTCCCCAACAACTGGCACTTGATTGTGTTTCCTCATTTATGTTAGGAAACTCTCAGGGGGTTCATCTTTCTGTCAGCAGAGGCTAAGGTTTCCACTTTCAGGAGCATCTCTTTTATTTCACCCTCTTGCCCTCTGACACTCTGTGGGTTGTTTTCCTTCTTCTAGGACGGGTGTCTCCTCATTTCTCGGCCGTCAGAAGGAAGAGAGGGAGGAACAGAGAAGCAAAACGGGAAGTGGGGACATAGGACAAACAGAGAGAGGCAATTTTATACTACAAAGGTGACTTTGGTAGTGATTTGTCCTCTCTAGGTCTCAGTCTCCTCATCTGAAAAAAAGAGGACCAAGAATAGATGATCTCTCAGGCGCTGTGGTACAGAGGAAAGATACCAGATCCTGGGTTCAAATCCTGTCTCTGTCCCTCACTGACTGTGTCACCTCGAGAAAGTTATATCACTTCTCTGTGCCTCAGTTTTCTCAACTGAAGTACACACACACATACACACATACACACACTATACATATACATATACACATGCATATGCATGTATACATATTACATAAAATACATTGTGGCTATTACATATATATATATATATATATATATATATAATATGTAACATATTGTGTGTGTGCATGTGTGTGTGTGTGTGTGTGTGTGTGTGTTAGTGTGTAATGTACACAATTTTTCATTTTTCTCCCATTTCAGTGGAAGCTCCCTGGGGGCAGACGTTGTTTTTGCTTAGCAGGCAGTAAGTGCCTAATAAGTGCTTCTTAACTGACTTGTTAAGTGATTGATTGCTCCTGGTTCCGCCTTCTGGGGCCACTCAGAAAGAAGTCGAATTCCTCTTTCAAGGGACAACCCTTTAAGTGCTTGAAAATCACTTCTTTGTGCCTCCTCTCGAGGTTCAGAACTTCCAGTTCCTTTGCTGCTCTTTCTCTGGTGGGGCGTAAGTCCCACTGGGAGAGTGAGGGCAAGTGGATTCCATGTGTGGCGATGACTCTGTGTCCTCCCCGGCATTAGCCAGAGGTTCTTTTTCAGCATATCCAGGGCAGAAGTCTTAGAGGAGCTCCTCTGCTGCATTGCAGGTCAGGTTGTCCTGAGCCTGTTCCACACCCTTGCAGGGGCTAAAGCTCAGAACCTCCTACCCTAGATTGCTTCTGTTCCCTCTCCACTGATTCAGCCAGTTTTAAGTCATTTGACTGTGCTCTAGTCTGAGCTAATTTTGTAAGGCAAATTGCTTAAGAGAAGCATATGAAATCCTTGACTGAAGCCCAAATATAAAAATCCTCACCACATTTCCTTCCTCCATTCATTTTGCAATTCTATTTTTTTAGAGCACTGGCCTCCATGATGTCCAGAATAATTAGTGTTTGATCTCTCCTGCCCCCATCTCCCCTACTCCTCATTGTTCACAACTATGTCCCCCCTCTTACATTCTGAATGTTTCTTGACAGACTGGTTCAATTATTTAACAAAGCTTTGGGGAATCATGTTTAAAATGATGTCCTTGTGTGAGACTGGGGGCGTCACCAGGGTGTGTTCTACAGAAGCATGGGGTCGCCGACAGAACTGGAAGAGGCTCACTTTTCAGTGACAATTCCTCTAGGGCCAAATCATACCTGCATTCATATTCACCTCTGGTTATCTCATTTTAGGTAAGGCATTGATAAGTTAGAGAGCTGACTGGATGCTCAAGAACCATGGGTACATGCTCCATGGAGATCACTGAAAGGTATCGGAAATGCTCAGGTTAAGAAGGAAGACACTGTGGAGGGGAAACA
This sequence comes from Notamacropus eugenii, assembly GCF_028372415.1. Taxonomy (NCBI): domain Eukaryota; kingdom Metazoa; phylum Chordata; class Mammalia; order Diprotodontia; family Macropodidae; genus Notamacropus; species Notamacropus eugenii. Next base: position 380,807,701 of record NC_092877.1, read on the forward strand.
GGAATGACAGCTATGTTCCAGCATATAATGGGCTTGCCCATTGAAAATGGTCCAAATATTGAGGTGGGAGCATAGGATCCCACAGAATTATTGAATTTGGAGGATAAGGGACCTTTAAGGTCACCTTGTCCAACCTTTAATTTTACAGGCTAGGCGACGAGTATTCTTTTTATTAACATGAAATACTGTCATGGGAAAAAAGGAATTCACTTGTTACATTTCACCGTAGAAGGCAGAAAAAGGTGCAATAGGTGGAAGGTAGCATATAAAGGGGCAAACTTCAGCTTGATTTTAAAGGGTTGTGTGTGTGTGTGTGTAAGGGTGGGGGGTATGCTAGAAGGACTTCCTGACCATACCAGCTGTCCAAACAGGGCATGGCATGCCTTTGAGCTAATTCTCCTCCCGAGAAGTTTTCAAGGAAGGATGGATAACCTATTGTTGAACATACTGCCAAAGAAATCGTTTCTGTTCCAGTTCTGAAGTTCAGTGATTTCTTTGGCATCCTCTGAAAAGCTGGTCTTCTGCATGAGACATTTTCCAAATAATTGAAGTTTTCCCCTTCAGTCACAAAACTTTTCCTACTTCTGCCATCTTTGATGTGAGCCTTCTGATGTTGCACACTTCTCTGCCTTTTAAGTACATTATAAAAACTTAATCATTTTTGATGACTGAAGATCATGAAGACTTAGGGAACTGTTTTGTAATACAGATGCCTTTAGGATGGCAGCTATTGAGGTTATCTGGTCTATTGCTTCAGACTATTGAGTTTTGATCGCGTCAGCTTTTTTTCCCCTACTTTCTGCTTCTGTCTCCTCTCTCTATTAGGCTGCCCAATGCCCTTTGCCACCACCAGTGTTTCCACATCCACGCCTTCACTTCTTCCCTTCCCAGTTTGCTGTTTATGAAAAGCTGTAGGCTGAGAAACCAGAAAGCCGAGCCTCTTGTAATTAGGTTTAAATTAAGGGTATCTGGGTACTGAGGGAGGGCCTGAGGGACTCTCCTATGGGAAAGAGGAAAAGCTTCACTGAACAGAGGAACATTTGCTTTGGCTTGAGAGAGCTCTTAATTCTTGTTTGTGTTCTGGATAGCCCAGCTCAACAGATAATAACTTCTGCTGTTTATCCAGACATTTATGCTAGGTACTTACAGAGGTATTCAGAGAGATCCATGTTTCATGTAATTGTGAAAACAATCTTTTGAAGTCAGAAGTCTATCCAAGTACTTAAGAACTTACTACCCTTATCAAGAACCTTCAATGAAAAAAAAAAGAACTTTCAATGGTTTGCTGTTGACCTCACTCCTGTTCATTAAGTTATATTCATATAACAAAGTAGACATCTCTTTCCCCATAAGTTTGCTCAATTCTGTCTCTGTCTCAAACCCTCCACTTTCCTAGGTTTAAATAAGCATCAAGGTCACAGACTATAAGGGTTATTGAGTAACAAATGCAATAAATTTTCTTTAGAATATATTAATCATAGTCATCTTTGACCATCATTACAATGATCTTTCTTAAAATTCACTCTCCTCACTCAGTTCTCTTACTGTTACTTACTTCAGTTACTTACTTCTCTCTGATCGCCTTTATCTTTCCTCACCTTCACTAACCTTTTTGCTGATTTCCAATCTTGCACCACCAATGGCCTTTCACACGTATTGTAGATGTCCAGGAGACATCTTAAACTCAGTATGTCCAAAATCCAAAGACATTATTTTCACCCCCAACGCTCCCCCCTCCTACCTTCCCTATCACTGATGAGGTCAATGCCACTCCTCCTAGTCTCTCATGCTTACAACCAAGGGGTCATCTTCAACTCCTCACTATCTCTCTCCACCCATTTCTTATTTATTACTAAGGTCTGTCCATTGTCACCTTTGTACCAACTCTCAATACTCCTGATACGGCCCCCCTTATTTTCCTCTAACTCTGCCACCACTCTGGCACAAGCACTCATTTCTTCATGCCTAGATTATTACAATAGCCTTCTGGTAGGTTTACCTGCCTCAGTTTTCTCTTTCCTACAATTCATCCTCCAATCAGCCACTAAAATGGTTTTTCTAAAGCATAGGTTTGATCATGCAGACGCTTCCCCTCACTCAATAAAATACAATGGTTTCCTATCACCTTCAGGATCAAATACAAAACTCTCTAGTGTCAGAGCCCATCACAACCTCAGACACACACACACACACACACACACACACACACACACACACACACACACACACACACACACACACACACACACACACCCTCCAGTCTTCTTAGGCATTATTCCCCACCCACTTTGATCCAGTGAGCCAGCCTTTGGTCTGTTCCAGGAACAAGACCCTCCATCTCTCCCTCCAAGCATTTTCTCTACCTATCTGCAATGCCTAGATCACTCTGGCCTCCCTGGCTTCCTTTAAGTCCTAACTGAAACCCCACCCTCGAGAGGAAGCCTTTCCCAACTTTCCCCAATTTCTCCTTAATTCTGGAGCCTTCTTTCATTATTTTCTTTTAAGCCTATAAATAGCTTGTTTATACATTTACGTTTGCTTGTTGTCACTCCATTATATTGTGGGCTCCTTGGAGGCAGAGACTGTCTTTTGCCTCTTTTTGTAACCCCAGCGCTTAGCATGATGCTTGATACACAGTAGGCATTCGATAAATGCTTATTGACTGAGATGAGGGTGAAACTCAGTTCTCTCAGGACTTTTCCAAAATCAGTTTCCTTGAAGATAGTTAACTCCTCCACAAAGTTACAATGTCGTTTGCAAGATTCCATTGCCTAAAGGATACAGTAACAACAGTGAAATACACAACGTGCCCTTATCTGTTTGTGCGTCGTTTCCACAAGTGGCATATAAGCTCTTGGAAGATCTTTTCATTCTGTCTTTATGTCTTCAGCTCCTGCTGCATGACCTTGCATGTAGTAGGTACCTGATACATGCTTGTTGGACTGGGTTAATGTACTGGCGTATAAAATGACCAGGTGCACAGGCTTTCAAAGCAGGGATTCTGGGCCATCCACATGTAATTTCAGCATCAGGGCACTGGGAAAATAGACAACTACATGGTGTGCTTGGGAAGATACTGAAAACCATTCCCTCCTGATCATGTGTTTTTTTAAGAGCCTTTAAGAGTATCACAGAATCTTGGAGGGAAGGGAAAAGGAAGGGGAAAGGGACATGGAAAAGGAAAGATGAAGGGGAAAGAGAAATGGAAAGGGCAAAGGAAAGGAAAAGGTAAAGAGGAAAGGGAAAGGGGAAAGGAAAAGAAAAGAAGAAAGGGAAAGAGAAATGGAAAAGGGAAAGAGGAAGGGGAAAAAGAAATGGAAAGGGAAAAAGGAAGGAAAAAGGAAAGGGAAAGAGAAAGGGAAAAGGAAGAAGGAAAGCACTTATATTACTATTATATGCCAGGTGCTATGTTGAGTCACAAAAACCCTGTGAAGTAAATGTTGCTATTGCCCCCCTTTCATGATTGAGGAAACTGAGGCAAACAGAGGATAACTGATTTGCCCAGGGTCATGCAACTAGTGTTTCAGATTAGATTTGAATTTAGGATTTTTGGACTCCAGACTCAAAACTCTATCCACCTAGCTGCTGTGAAGGGCACTGAATTTATCAGTGTCTGAACAGAAATCTTTTCTACAATACTTCTGAAAAGTAGTCATTAAAATTCTACATGAAAACATCCAGTGAGATGAAATTCATCACTTCCTAATGCCGCTCATTCTATTTGTGGATGACGCAAATTGCTCTATCTTTATGATGGGCTGACATATGGCCCACTGCATTTTCTACCTTCTGAGGCTGAGTGGTCCAAGTCTATTGTGTTCTTTCCTTCTCCAAGATGACCTGGAGTCCTGAGTGCATGGAGTCCTCTCTTCTTGACTGCTCTTAACTAGATCAGTTAATGGAACAGGTCAACTGTAACAGGTCAGTGACTAAGACATTATTGCCTAGAGGTCCTAGACAGCCAGGAAGCAACTGTGTCACTCTAAATCACCTGGAGGACAGATGTTTCTACTTGACAGTTATGTCCATGGCCATCTCTGCTCAGCAGAGCTAGAGTAACAATGGGTTCATATCATTAGGCTTCTTGGAAATCCAATTTCCTGAGAAGACAAATTTTAATCCCCTGTCTGACATTAGCAGCCTAGTTAAAAGAGCTCAGATTTAGCTCAAATAGAACCTTCAAAGTGTCTGGTCTCAATTTATTGTTGGCACAAGTCTGGAAAGAGATATAGAAAATCAAGCAACCAAAGAACATGCTAACGAAGAATGCATAAGAGTGAGTTTGGAGAGCATTCCAAAGGGAAGCTCCGCATAGATAGGCATTTCTCCAAATCAATGCTTCCTGGAGTGTAGACAGCTTTAGATGTAATTAGTGATATAGCCCTGGTGTTTCACTTGGACGCTGTTTTTACCTCTGAAAAATGGGAATAATAATAGCACCTACCGGGCACAATTGTGAAAATAAGATGAGAAAATATTTGTAAAGTGCTTTGAAAACTTTTAAGTGACATATAAGTGCTAATTATTACTATTTTCTCTCCCCATGAGACTAAGTTTTCAGAGGGCTGAACTGTCATTATCCCCCACCCCTCCCCCCCAAATCCTGGGATGGTGCTTAGAACATACAGCTTAGTTCTGTTGTCTCTTTGGGTGGCCACACTGCAGTGTTTTTAATTATCCAGTACTCGAGTCTGGCTGGATTAGAAGAACCTTCCTGCAGGAAGATTCCACAACTGCCTCCATCTTTTATCCGATGCCCATCACACTGTTCTTTCCTTCTCCTCCTTTTCCTTTTTTTACTTCATCCCAGTTCAGTTTCTTGGTGGTGATTTTTAACCTAGGGAAATCAACTAACCACTCTGTGCCTCCGATTCTTGTCTATTAAATGAAGCGATTTAGTGGCCTGTAAGGTCCCTTCTAGCTTGAAATCTGTCATCCCAGTCCCATGACCCAGACTTTGCTCACATATTTGGTTCCAGAGTTACTTCACTTCAATTCAGTTTAACAAGTTTGGATTCTACTTTTACTAATTTTGTTCTGCCTCAGTTCACACAGGCCTTCTGTTGGGTGGCCTTTCTCATTTTCAGTGTTTCTAATGATGGAATGATGTTTTATTCCATTAATATATTATGGCACCATCCCTCAATCAGGGAGCACCCACTTTGAATCCATTGCCCTTTTACTTTTGGGTAAATTACTTTGTGTTCATTATTTTATATGTTTCATATTCATTTCTTTGTGCACATGCTATATCCTCTTGATAGAATGGAGGCTCATTATACACAGAAATTGCTAGATTGTTCTCTGTGTATCTTTAGGACTTGTTACAGTGCCCTGAGTGTAGCCCATACTTAATAAAGGCATGCTGAATAAAATAAATTGAATTGAACTTGCTACCATTGAAAAATACAGCTGCAAAGATGTTGGTATACATGGGGCCATTATTTTCATCTTTTGTTTCTTGAGGTAGAGCAGAGGTGTCAAACTCACTGTCCAAAACTCCTCTGTGGAGTGAGTCAGATCCAAATGTAACCGGGAAAAGTTTAGCAAAAGAAATGAAAAGACAGTATAAGACATAATGCTAATTTGTGGTTTTCTAAGGCAATATGCCACCATTTGATTTTGTCATCACTTCAGTAGAGGGATTGCTAGGTCAAAAGGTATCAACAAGTCAATAGCTTCTTACAGAAATCCAAATAGTTTTCCGGATTGGCTGTACAAATACGCAGTTCCACTAACTGTATAAGTGATCTCTGATTTTATTTTCCAAAAAGGAAAAAGAGACCAGTAAGTCCAATCTCTACCTCCCTACCAATAGGTCAACAGAATCTGAAATACCAGCTTTCTCAATGGAGGAAAGAGGATCTAAGTTAACTATTAAAATTATTCTGTAAAAGAGGCACAGAGAAGCCTTAAGGACAACGTTCAAATTCCTAATGGGATACCATGTACAAGAGGGGAGCCTATAGGAAGCAGAGATAGAAGACCAAGAAATGGGAGAAAGAGAGGCAGGTTCTAGTTCAGCATTTCGGGGAAAAAATATCTTGAAAAATTAAATCTGATCAAGAATTGAATGGGCTGCCTGAATAAGGAGTGAGGTCCCTGTCCTCCAAAGTGTCCAAGTGGAGGCTGGATCTGTTGAGGATTCAAGAATAGAATTCTCACTTTAGAGAGGAGGCTGAGCCAGACAACACCTGCAATCCCTTTTAAGTCTCATTTTCCATAACTTTATGGATCTACCACTCTTATTCATCGCATGTAGCAGAAATCAATCGAATTCCTGTCATTTTTCCAAGCTTGTGACTGGAAAGGATCCAGGGCACGTAAGACTTTATAAGAGAAAAAAATAGGTTTCATCTCACCACAACTCTCCTGAATGTTTTCCTTTCCCAGAGAGGAAGGACTGAAACCAGGTGGTCGTTAATTAAGACATCTAAACATAGAGATGGAGGTCAGAGTTCCAGGAGGATTGTTTTTTTCCCCACATGGTTCCTTGTCTTTTCTGCTAATAGAAGTCTTCATTATCCTCAGTCTCCTGCTGGTGCCAAGAAGGCAGCATTTGGAGTAAGATAACCTGGGGCAGATCCTTGGGAAGGTTCTTCATTTCTCTAAGCCTCAGTTTCCCCATCTATAAAATGAGCTCAGAGTGGATAACCTTTCAGCTCTGGATCTATGATGGCCTCAGTTCCTTCTGATTTTATCCTTTGTAAACAAATGTAGCTGGGGAAGCACTAGTTGTTCGCTGGTTCCCTGCCTTCTCAGTGAAGACATATCTACTTCCACCACACTGCTGTGTGACCCACCTTGTTCTGACATACCTCCATGAAAGACTAGAGATGGAAAGAAGCTACCCTGGGAGGTAGCTCTGCTGACTCTCTGAGGTCCCTGGGACCTGAGAGTAGAACATCAGGACGATGTTGGCAAAGACATGGACCTATAAATACAATGATTCTTGTCCTCAAGGAGTTTATAATCCATTAAAAGGGATGACTGGGTGAGACCATGACTGGAAAGATAGCTAAGCAAGAAGACTCTGCTAGATACTACGATTTTCTGCAGTCAGAGGGTAAAATCTAGGCAAGAAGGCAGCATACAGCAAGGAGGATAGGTCGGGCACTAGATCTAGGCAGAACTCCTGAATTCAGCATTGAGAGGGAGCTCAGCAGCCATCCAGCCCACCCCAGCCCTTCAAAGGCACATGAAGCTTCTGCTTCACACCTTCCAAGGATGGGGGGCCGGAGCTCCGGTGTCCCATTCCATTTCTAGGCAGCTCTAATTATGAGGAAGGCCTTCCTGGAATCAACCCTGAACCTGTCTCTTTGCAAGCTCCTCCCATGTCTCTTTCTTCTGTCTCAGGCAGGGACTTGAGTCCAGGAGGTTGGAGAGTCCAGAGAAGCAGCCCCAGGAAGCAGGGCTGCTGAAGAGTGATCCCAGGATAGAAAGTGGTGGCTTTTTGCATGCCTGGTTGTGTGAGAGTCAGGGCTGGAGATGCTCTGATTATCTCTTAAGTATTAATATACTATGATTATTCTCAGGCATGAAGGCTTTTCCCACACAACACAAACTTAGAATGATTCTGGAATCTGGAAAAGCCTTGAGTATGGACCTGGTCATAGGGTCCCATTTGTTCTCCTGGGCCCCCTTTGCTCTCCTGGGCCCAGCCTCATTTAGTCTGGAAATGATCATTGTCATGGTGGTGACTGCTGGAAAAAGTGTTTGACCAAGGTGTCCCTGGAAGATCATTTGCTGAGGCATTGTAGATGTCAGGAGGGATGGCAAGAGAAGAGGACTGGTACTCACAAATAGCTGCATTCAAATTCCACCTTGAATACTCATCGACTGTTTGGTGACATGTGCATCCCTCAGCTTTTCCGAAATTCAGTTTCTTTTTCTGCCAAATGGGAAGATAATATATGAAATAGCTGCATTGTAGTATGGAAGCAAGACACAGACAAGCTAAAGAGGGTGAAGAGCTTTGAAAACCCTAGAGCTATGAAGAAACCTTAGTTATCATGAGTGGTCCCCAACAGTCCATGGACCAACGATCTCCAGCTTTGTATTTCCCCTAGTGATACAGATGCCCTCCCACCCCCTATCTGTGCCTGCCCATCCTAGGCTGTCCGTGGTCATAGTCTCCCTCCACCCAGGGGCTCTACCCAGTGTTCTCTTATTATTAAACAAAGTGGGGACAGGCACGGTTCCGGGAAGACTGCAGTGACCTCACAGCTGCTCCAGATAATTTTGAACACAATGTCTGGCTCTTTCAGAGTCTGAGCTCTTCCAGAATTGCATAGAAAGCTCTGACTTCAGAGCCAAGAGGCTAATCTTCCTGGCCTACCTAGGTGCCTTTGTGTCCCTGGAGTCCTGGGCACATCCTTTAACTTCTCTATGCCTCATTTTCCTCATACGTCCTGTGAGGAAAAGAAGGGTAGTTAGAGCTACGTGGAGAGCAGGGTTCTCTGGGTAGTGATGGAGTCAGACTGAGTGATCCCCAAGGTCTTTCAATCTCTCTCATTCCATACCTACTAGAATCAGTTATGTGGAAATTCTTGGAAAACTGTGACTTCCTTTATGAAAGCTGGATAGAGTTTGCACTATCAACATTCTTGGCAAGAAGCTATAAGGACAATCCTGCGCACAGTGGGGCGCTTACTACAGAAGTCATTAATCCAGACATTCTTCCAACATTTCATTTCATTTTATTATGATCAATAATTATCTATCATAGGGATAATAAAGAGATTTTAGAGATCATTTGGTACAACTCTTTCATTTTACGAATGAGGAAACTGAGGCCCAGAAAGGTCATGGGACTTCTCGAAGGTCATAGAGGTAACAAGTGACAGAGAAACAATTTGAATTCAGGTCTCATGAATCCAGGATCTGTGCTCAAGGACAGCATGGGAACATCTGTCTATGTGTAGGGCCCAGAATAGAAAAGAAGGGGGTTCATCCAGGGGCAGAAATCCTGCCTTGTCTAAGGGTCATGTCTACGACCAATTTCTGACCAATGCTTCTTCACTGGACAGAGGGGGTGCTCAAGGGCAGGGCATCTGGGGAGCTCCAGGCACGGCCTTGCTCTCTCATCTCCAAGTTTCACCTTCTTCATTTGTACAAGAGCTGTGGTAGATGAAGCACAATCCAAGTGTGTCTTCCCATTGTGTCTTGGAGGCCCTTTTGTTTGGATGCTTTTTAAAGCGTCCAGACTCGCGGTGGAAGCAATGGAGGGAAACTTTGCTGGTCTTCACAGGTGGCCTGGGAGGCAGAACGAGCTGGAGGTAAGACCTAACCCCATCTGCTGGTCAGAATCCCCCCAAAGCTGCCTTGTATATCGTGCATATGGTTGTAACTCCTTTAATTGAGTGTAAGCATCTCAAAGGCCGGAACAAATGCACCTGAGCCAACACAGTGCCTGGCTTGTGGCCTCGTTGTTTCAGTCAGGCTGACTTTCCCTAACCCTGTTCAGGGTTTTCTTGGTAGAGACACTGGAGCGATTTGCCATTTCTCTTTCCAGCTCATTTTGCAGATGCAGAAACTGAGGCAAACAGAGTGAAGTGACTTGCCCAGGGTCACCCAACTAGGAAATGTCTGAGGCCAGATTTGAACTGAGGAAGATGTGTCTTCCTGACTCCAAGCGCTCTGTGCACTATGGCGCCACCTGGTGTCCCTGATTCATATTAGGTGCCTAACAAATGCTTGTTGATACTGATCGATCCCCTGCAGCAGGTCACTGAATGTCTCCATGCCTTAGTTTACTCCTAAGTAAAAGGAAGGACTTGGATTCAGTGGCCACTAAGATCTCTTAAAATTCTGGAGCCATGACCCTGGCTAGGAATCAGATTTTGTTCAGAGAATTTCCCAGGAAAGTGCTGTGGCTCCAACGTGAGCAGTCAGGCATGGAGAGGCCACCAAGTTTCACACATGTGTATGGGTGTGCATGTGTGTATACACACATGTATGTGCATGTTTGTAAGAGAGAGAGACAGAGCCAAGCAGAGAGACAGAGCGAGAGAGACAGGAAGGCACGGAAAGCTGAGCAGGACCATCAATGGGCTCCCTTGAGCGAGCCAGCTCTGGCTCCAGCCTCAGCCTCTTCCTGGAGTGTCCAGGCTGGGCATTCATTGAAAAGCAAATTTCATTGACTTCTGTAATTGGGAGGCAGTTTGGGAAGGACGGGGAGTCTCCCTGGGGTGTGTGCAGGAGCGTGTGAGTGTGTGCACACAGGCTTGCACGGCTCTCTCCAGATGGACGATAGAGTGAGCCTCTCTCTCTGCATGTGCTGTGTTTGTGTGTGTCACATGTGCTGGCAGTTCTAGGCACTTCACAGACTTCTAGCTACATCTGTATCTATGTGCTCCTGTGTGTGTCTTGGTATGTTTATAAGCACCCCCTGTGTATAATTATGTGTCCTCACGTCTGGGTTAACTACACATGTGCATCTCTCTGTCTAGACATGTGCCTGCACGTATGTTGGGGTATGGGATGAATTTCATTCAGGGCACTCAATGAATTGACTCCCCTGAGTCATTCCCTCTGGGCTGTGCCCAGACTGAGCTCACAAGCACCCTTATCCCCTCAAACCTCTGCTTCCCACATGGTCTAGGTGGGAATGTATGTGTATACATCTGTGTATACATGTATGTTTGTGTGTGTGTTGTTGGGGTAGATCAAAGCTTGACTCTCTTACTTCAGGGACCCCCAGCTCCCGAGTCTCCCCACAAACCTCTAGCTCCACCATGTGATCCACACTGGTTCTGAGGGAGAACGAGTGAATGCATACTTGGGGGAGCAATGGGAGGGTGTAGCCTCTCACCCCCTCCCACTATGCCCCCCCCATGCCTCTGCCCCTAGGAAGGAGCCCTCCCCTAGCTGGGTATGACTTGAGCATTCTACATCCCCTCAGAGGGGAGGCAAAGCCGCAGTTAAATTTGGAGTCCCCCCCCCAACCCGGCTGCCACGATCTCCCCTTCTCTCTTCCTCCTCCCGGCCCCCGCCCCCTCCGCCCTCCTCCTGCTCCCCTCCTCCCTTCATCCACCTCTCCTTCTTTGTCGCATTACATAGTAATCTGAGATGCTTTGGCCAAGCTCCAGGGAACAGAATGTACTTGGCAGAGGGATGGGGCTGGATGTCTGCAAAATGTCGGGAAACGCAGCCAGAAGCTGCTAACTGGGTCATTAACCTCCCAAAGAAGAGCAGGGCCTGGAGCCGCCTCTGGCTCCCTTCATCACCCACTGAAAGGGCCCGGGGACGAGGAGGGGAAGGGGGAGGCCCCTGCCCGCCTCCCTCTCCTTTGATTTCCAGGCACCAGAGACAGCGGCCTCGCCTCCCCTCCCCTCCCCTGGGCCTGCCCTGCACCCCACTCCTCCTGCCTGAGCAAGTGCAGAGCCAGAGCATGCCAGGGCCCTTTGGGATCTCCCAACACACACACAGGCACACACACACATACACACACAGGTATACATGCACATACACAGGCATACACACACACAGGCACACACACACAGGCACACACACATACACACAGGTAGAAATACACACACACAGGCACACACACATACAGGCACATACACACACAGAGGCACACACACACACCAGTCCCTCCCTTCTGCAGATCCAAAGGGGCAGTCCTTACCTCTTCTTCAGACCTTCAGATCTAAACCCTTACTTTACAGACAGGGAAACTGAGGCCCAAAGACCTTGAAGGGACCTAAGAGGACCAGATAACAGACTGGTAGCTGGAGGGAATGTCAGGGCCATCTAGTCCCACGTATAAAGGAAGACATTGAAAGTCAGAGAGATTAAGTAATTTCACCAAGGTCCCAGGGGGAGTAAATAGCAGAAGAGGCATTTCAACCTGGTTTCTCGGAGCTTCCTTAGGTCAAGAAGAGGAGGGGAACCTCAGTTCTGTGTCAGCATTGCCACTGAGTCCTCCTGATCCCACAGCCAAATTCCCTTCTCCCGCCGCTGCCAAATCTCTCCTCGTGGACCTCCCTGATGGCCTTAGCCCTTTCATTTGAGAAGACCCAGGACTTCAAAGGCCACCTTCAAAGACCAGACTGTGAATGAAGACCCTGGGACATGGTCCTCAGTACCAACCAAGCCCAACTCCCGTCTGTGTGTGTCTTTCTGTCTCTCTCTAATCCTTGCCATCTTGGGTGACGGACCATCACAGCTCGAAAGCTGATCACCACAATCACCACAATCACCACAATAACTGGCTAGCATTCTGGTGGCATTTGAAGTTTTGTGAAGTTCCTTGCCATTATCATCTCATTTTCTTCTCATAACAGCCCTAGGGGGAAGAAGCTATTATTATCCTCATTTTACAGATGAGGAAACTGAGGTACACAGGGATTGAGTGACTTGACTAGCATCTCCCAACTGGCAAAGATCTCCCCGATCTCCTTGTGACACGAGTCTCTGAGTGTGGTCGCTGTCTGTGTCTGAGTCAGCTTCAGCAGGTCCTCAGGAAGACAGAATGGGCGTCTCTTTCCCAGGCAGGGTTCCTGTCTGAGTGGAGAGGCCTGGCAAAGGCTGGCACTTACCTTTCCTCCTCCCAGTGGCTTCAGATCCCAAGGTCTGGGCTTGAGTCTCAACTCTCACGCTGACTTGTTTAGGTGACCTTGGCCCAGTCACTGTCGCTATTGTTCTGACTCTTTGTGATCTCATTTGGGATTTTCTTGGCAGAGATACTGGAGGGATTGACTAATTTACAGATGAGGAAACTGAGGCAATCAGAGTGAAGTGGCTTGCCCAGGGTCACACAGCTATCAAGTGTCTGAGGTCAAATTTAAACTCTGGTCTTCCTGATGTCCAGTGCTCCCAGGCTTGGCACTCTACCCCCTAGCTGCCCAAGTCACTGTATAGGCCAAAGTTTCACTGAATATGAAAGGATGGAGTGGGCCTATATCAGGGGTCATTCACCTTTTTTTGCTGTATCCTGGACGCCTTTGGCATCAGTCAGATGAAGCCTATGTTCCCTTTCTCAGAAGAATGTTTGTGAATGTATAAAATGAATTCATATGGGATTACCAAGGAAACAAGCTATCATGAAATTCAGTGATCACAATATAGTTCTAGAAAACACCCAATTTGCAGACCTGCCTAAGAATCCCTGGAGTGGGTCATCCTGAGGTCATTTATGGCTTTGGATCTGTGATTTGAACTCTTAGCTTCATAGATTCAGGCCAGGAGTGGACCTTAGACCAAAGAACTCATCCAGTCCAAACCGCTCTTTCAGACAAGGAGACTGAGTCAAGATGTGCACCCAAGGACCCACAAGAAGGAAATGAGGTATCATAGATCAGCACAGGAACAGAACGAAGACCTCATGCAGTCCAATGCTCTCATTTTTTTTTGAGAAGGGGATACTGAGTTCATAGAGAACAAGTGACTCATTTCCAAGTAGAAGAGGTGAGAACTGAAACCTGGTCCTCCAGCCTCTAGACACTGAATTTTGCACTCTGCATCTCAGATGGCAAGGTTTGGATTTGAACCCAAACCTTGTAACTCCAAACCTTGCCCTTTCATACGCAACAGAGACCAGACCCCATCCCCAAATACATATACATTCATGTGTGTGCATACGCATGCACACACAAAACCAAGTTAATGCTGTGTTATAAGTGGGGCATTTAAAAAATCCTTCAGATTTATCTGGACTTTTCTCACTAGCCCTGCCCATCCATACTGTCCAGTACAAATGGTGCCTTGCTATTCAGAGTATGGAGCAGGAAGTCAAATCAATAAGCCTTTATTAAGCACCTACTATGTTCCTGGCAATGTGCTAAGCGTTGGAGACCCTAAGAAAGGCAAAAGACAGTCCATGTCTTCAAGGAGCTCACAGCTCAATGGGGGAGCAACCTGTAAACAACTCTATACAAGGAAGATGGAGACAGGATCAAATGGAGATAAACAAGAGAAGAAAACATGAAGGGAGACTGAGAAAGTCTCCTGGTAGAAAGTGCTATTTTAGATGAGACTTGAGCAAAACCAGGAAGCCAATGGACAGACATGCTGACGGAGAGAATTGTCAGTGATGGGGGACAACCAGTGAAAATACAGAATCCGTGGGGATGGTGGTGCTGGCCTGTGATCCCTGCTTCTGGGAAGCCTTAGATTACTGGACTGCTTGGGTTGCAGTAGGGCTAAGCCTATGGGGTAGCCAAATTAAGTCTAGCATGAATATGATGAACGCCCAGGTAAGGGTTCTAAAGCTGCTTAAGGTGGAGGTGAACTGACCTATGTTTGAAGTAGAGCAGGTCAAAGTGCCATCAGTCATGGAACTGAGATAGTGATACCTGGAGGAGAGGGAGAGAGAGAGAGATGGGGAGAGGGGGAAAGAGAGACAGAGACAGACAGAGACAGACAGAGACAGAAGGAAGGTAGGAAGGAAGGAAGGAAGGAAAGAAGGAAAGAAGGAAGGAAAGTGGAAATGTATGGAGACTTTAGAAGAAGTTTGGGGAACTCTAGGACCCAGACAATGTGCCAGATGCTTGACTTGCCCCCCAATGGCCCTTGTCACTACTGGCTGCAATCTTATCTGGAGCAACATTCAACTAACAAAAAGGAAGAGAGGACATTCCAAGCAAGGGAAACAGCATTAGCAAAGGAGCAGAGGTGGGACCATCACACGGCACATTTTGATTGGAGCCAGGGAAAGGAATTCCGACAGCCCATGTTGGGATGAGCGTTTGGAAAGAGTGGAAGATCTCTCTTTCTCTTTGACTGGAGCCACCAAGGAGGAGAGAGAACGGAAAGGAGGAGTGAGTGTGTGTGTGCGCTTGTGTTGTGTGAAGATTCGGTTTGCATATCTCATACATTATCTTACATTATTTTGTGTAATATTTAGTAATTTGCAAAATAATCATATTCTTCTGTGAAACTCCTATCAACTCCCTGGTGACAGGTGCCTGGTCTTACCTGGCAGAGGGTTCTGCACACAGAATGGTAATTACGAGCTTTTATAGACAACTTTAACATTTGCAAATCATGTTACATATGTTTTATTTTGATCCTCACAAAAACTCTATGAGGTATTATTTTCCCCATTTTACAGATGAGGGAACTGAGGCAAACAGGGGTTAAGTGACTCACTTAAAGTCAGAATGAGTGATGAGGCAGGATTTGAACTCACACTTTCCTAATTTCAAGGCCAGCACTCTATGCACTAGGCCACCTCGCATCTGACAGGGGTTTGCTGAGTGGAATTTGGTTTTAGAAATAGCCTATCCTCCTCCCTCATCCCAGGCCCCACTGTCTCTGGAGTTTGAGGACATGGATATATGCCACCTGTGTGACTTTAGGCGAGCCACTTCATTTCCTGGGACTCAGTTTCCTCCTCTGAAAAATGTGGGTGGTAGTACAGAAGGCCTGGGAAGTGACCTCCAGCTGTGGATCAGGCTTCTTATTGATTTCACCAACTGGAGGCTGGCTTTCTGAGGAGGAGCTAGCATTTTACAACAAGCCGGGACACCTTGATTATATAATATTGTTTAATGTCCCAGGTGTAGGGTGTAAGTTGGGAAAGACCAAAGCCCTGCCCTTCTGCAGTTCTGCCTGGGGGAACATTTGTCTGTTTTCTAGTATTTGAAAAAAGCCAAACTTGCTGTCCTTTCAGTGTGGGTAGTGCTTAGTCTCACAGCTAACACAGTTTTCTAGAGTGTCTTGGGGCTAGCTCCTCTTTTTCCTTTTCTGCTGACTCATTTCTTGCTGGAGGATGAATCAAGCCTCTTCCCTTAACCCTGGGGCTCACATCTGGGGCTTCCTAAGAAAGCAGACCCATGGAACTTCTCTACCTCCTAAGAGAACCCCAGGACCTGGGCAGGGGGTGAGGGAGTGAGCTCAGCCAAAGTGTTGCCCAAAGGAAACCTACCTTGGGTTGAGTCTATTTTCCCTCAGGAGGCACTAGGTCTGAAGCTGTTCCCATGTTAATTTTCTTCATCAAAACAGTTGGATGGATTGATAGAGGACCAATGGTGAGAAGCGAAAGTGGTCAAGAAGGGCTGAAATAAACTTCACCTTGGATATGGAGTGAGATTAGAGGGTCTGGGGAGTTCTCAAATGGAGGGCCCTGAAAGAAGCTGATAGTTGAGAAAGAAAAGAAGAGTTTGGAGTTAAAAGTCTGGGTTCAAATCCCTGTTTGTCACTTAGCATCTCTGGCCTCTATTTCCTCATGTGTAAAATGTGAGCAGTGGGACTATATAGGGAGTTCAGAGAGGTCTAGTGCCTCTAGTGTAAGGGCCTGCCGAGCCCTTTCCAGGGCTCCTCTTCTGCCTTTGGTGTCCACCTGGTGTCCAACTTTCTACTGTGGCTCTGATAAGCTGTAGCATGCACAGTGGCCACACCCAGGTAAAACCATCTCAGATAGCAAAACCAGATGAGGGAAACCTACAAGCCTCAGATCCGTCTGTGAGGTAGGGGATGTATACCCCCAAGCATCAAAGTTTCCCCTGGAGGAACAGGGAGATGAGAACAATTTATTCCAGTGTCCGTGAAGGCATTTGAAGCAGGAACTGTGGAGATCTTTGAACTTGGTAAGACATTGAAGACACCAAGGTCATCCACTGTATTCTGGATCACCGTCGGTCATCCTGGTTTCTGTCTTGCCACCAACTCTGAAAGAGAGTGAGGTTGACAGTTTTGTGACACTGTGTCATTTAAATCTAGTTCACATACAAATCAAGATCATCTTGTGATGTCATTGGTCCTCTTAAAAATAAAGGATGAATAGAGATGGCCTTTGGGATTCCTTTAATTCTAAACCTATGAACCTATATAAAAGCAGACCAGAGGGAGCTAGTATCCCCTACCTGGTAAGTGTTGTCATCTCATCCAAGTGAAGGTATCTGGACCAACCCAATGCCACCATTACAGATCACAGTGTAGTAGGCAGGGAGTCAGAACTCTGTGGGTTCTAGGGTTTACTCTATGGTCTTCAAAAATTACTACTGTCTCTTGTTTGTGCATTATCTTCATTTCCTAGTATTGGCCTTACCCTTCATTAATCTTATATTGAAGAATTTCATTAAACATCAAGGGCGAAGGTCTGTAGTTCAGCAAACCTAAGCAGTTGAAGCAAAACTGCAACAAGTAGTCAGGTCAACATGAATCTATTAATTGCTTGCTAGATGCCCACCATTAAGTCATAAACTGAGATGAACAACATATGAAATGTTCCGAACCCATAATCCCCTAGAAGCTGAGTAGAATTTGGTTTTAGAAATAGCCTATCCCCCTCCTCACTCCAGGTCCCACTGTCTCTGGAGTCTGAGGACATGGATTGAAATCCATTCTCTGTCATATGCCACTTGTGTGACTTTAGGTGAGCCACTTCGTGTCCTGGGACTCAGAGTTTTCTCCTCTGAAAAGTGTGAGTGGTAGTACATTATGCTCACTTTGTGACTTTAAGCAGGTCACACTTCATTATTCTGGGCCTCATTCTCTCCATCTGTCAAATGGGGTGGAGAGGCTGAATAATCTCTCAGGGTCCTTCTGGCCCATTCTATCATTCAGGGGGTCTACCTGGAACTAGTCCACAGGACAGGATTCAAAGTTTGACATGACAAACAGAAAGTAGAAATATTTTTCTTGCCCAGCCCTACCTGTTCTGACCTTCCCTGGAATGGAGCCCAAACTGAGGGTATTCCAGAATGGCTGCCCCTCTTCTAGGAAGAGTGGATTGCTTGAAGCTCACCAAAGGATTTATAAAGTCCAAAGGAATGGATTTTACCTTTGAAAGTAAACAAAGCTACCTGGGTTGACCAAAAATCTATCACCTTGGACATCTTTGATGACAGGGGATGGAGGTTACATGCATTTCTCAGGGCAACAAAGGGAAAGTCAGAGACATTACTGAAAACTGGAGAAGAATCCAGAAAGAGAAAGTGAACAGCATGAAGGGCATGGTAACGCTGTCCAAAAGATATAATGTCCATCAAACCTACAGAGTTTGCCTTATAGACGGTTAAGGGTTTGGGACTTGTAGATGTCTCAAGGTTTGGGGAAGGAGGGAAGTCAGGAGCACACTCTTCCTCTAAAGCTTAGTCCAAAGCAGGGACTTCATCTTGTCAGGCACCTGTTCAATCAGCCAAGGTCAGGTACCTTCCATGTGGGTCCAGGGCATTTGAGGAGAGGAGAGAACCATAGCCTGGTGTTAGGATGAGGTTCTTCCCTATAGCTTCCTGTCTTCAATCATTACTTCTGCCATGTGTACCTTCTACTCATGGAAAGGAAAGTCTCATGTGGGAAAGAGAGGAAGAAGGGATGGGTGAAACATTCAGAAAGATGCCTTGCGCTCAAGGGACTAGCAACAGGAAATTGGTGTCTGTTGGCCCAGAAATGGGAGATTTGGGCATTTATTTCTCACCATTATGTTATGAGCTCCTTGATGGCAGAGAGTATTTTGTCTTTCTTTATATCTCCAGCACTTAGCACAACGACCAACACATCATAGGTGCTTTATTGACTTGACTTGAATCTAACTTACCAGCACTTCAGTTTACTTATGAGAGGTGCCATCCCTCATGCTCAGATCTTATGGGAAGAGGGTATTCAATTACCCTCAGGTGAGGGCAGCAAAGGGAGTGGGGAGAAAGGTCCTATGTCCAGCCTCACTCAAGCTCAAGGGACATGAATTGTCTCTCATCTAATGTTTCATGGAGTGTCATGATAGTAAGATGGTCCAGTAGAAGGAGTCCAACTCTCTGGAAGAAAGGATCTGGGTTCAAGTTCATTTAATCTTCCTGGGCCTCAGTTTACTCTGGAAGAGAGAGAGAGTGAGGTTGATGACTGTGCAACTCTGCCTCACTATTACATCCAATTCTTACATGAGTCAAGACATCACCCTGTGATGTCATTGGTCCTCTTGGAAAATGAAAGATGGACAATAGCACCATAATCTTACAATGGAGGAGATTTAAGAACACACTTCAGTGAATCACTGTTTTAAGGACTACCTCTTAGCTGCTAAGTCATGGAATCTCCCCTTGTCCTCAGAGAATGTCAAGACAGTGTGGTATAGTGTGTAGAGTGCTGGACCTGGAGTCAAGGGAACCTGGATCTGGAATACTTACTGCCTCTGACTCTTACTGGGTGACACAGGGAAAATCACCCTATCTCTCAGCCTCAGTTTTCTCAAATGTAAAATGGGGATAATTTTAGCAAATGACTCACAGGTTTGTTCTGAGAATCACATGAAAGCATAGAACATGGTTAGAAGGTTACAGTACCGTATTAAGGTGAGTTATTATTATTGAAAATCCGTGACACTCACAATCAATCAAGCAGAGACTAGCTGTGCCCTCCTGGGTCCTTTCCACTCCCTTTCTTTACTTTTACCCTGCTGAATGAAGAATCCTAGAACACTTCATCAGTCCAGGTCCCTGGGAAGGATTGGACATACTAACAGATAGAGGAATAGTGCCTTCAAAGTTTGCAGAAGAGCTTTCCTCTTGGAATCTCTTTTGATCCTCAGAACAATGCCATGAGATTGATGCCATTGTCATTCCCATTGTTGAGATCAGATGAGGAAACTGAGTCCAAAACAGAACCCAAGCCTTCTGATTCCAAGTCCAGTTCTCCAGTTTGGACCCCACAACATACAGATACTCTAGAGTGCTTTGCTATGATAAATTCTTAGACCATGGAATGGCTTTAGTGATCATTTAGCCCAACACTATTTTAGAGAGAGATGGAACCAAGGCAGCTCAGAATGATGCATTGATTTGGTCCAAGTCACAAAGGCAGAGCTGAGACCAGCTTGGCATCTCCTGACTCCCAGGCCCATCAAGGCTCTCTTGTATCAATTTATCCTGGATTAAATACCTATGAGGTGGTTTTGTGGATTGTATGGAGTTCCTGGTGGGGAAAGCTCTTCTGATCAATGAATTTTGCCACTTTCTCTTCAAGATCTAGCCTTAGAGCCCTGAGTAGGGAAGTTCTCCTCTGAGGGTAACACAGCCAGGATGGGTCAAAGGTAGAACCTGATCTAGATCTTCGTGACTCGGAGGTCAGCCTCCTTATAGAATGTCACCTTCATTCTCACTTAACAAATATGACAGAAGTAAAGCAGACCCACCTGAGGGTGACCCAGCTTCAAAGAGAAGGCAATAACAACTTCTCTTTGACCAGTCTCATCCTTACTGACCCTTTGCTCATTTTGGGATGGCCCCTGCTGAGGCACCTCGAGCAGACATCCTGTTTGGGGGAAAGCTCTTTTAGATGGCTTTGCAGGTCGCCTCCAGCCCTCAGATTCTGCCTCTCTCACTCTGTGCTCTTAGGAACCTAGAAGTAGAACTCCTAAGGATCCCAGAGTCATCTAGTTCAGTCTCATTCTGCCAATGAGGAAAGTGAGGCCCAAGGGAGACAAAGTGGTCTGCCCTAAATCTCATGCTGAGTCAAAACAAAGTCAAAGTCTGAACCTAGGTCTTTAAATGAACAAGCCAGATCTTCCATTGCCCAAATGAGATCATATGTGTAAAGAACTCAGGACAGTGCCAGGCACAGGAGAGGCACTAAAATGCTTCTCTTCCCCTTTCTACCATGCCACCCTGATGTCTGGCCGCACAGAAGCTTGCCCTGGCACAGAGTTGCTGCCTTTCCAGTATATTTAGGGAACATCACTGCCTTTCCCCCATCTCGTCTCCACTGTTAACAGCCGTTCTAGGAGGCACCCAGGTAGCTGAGGACCCCTGTGAACCATGAGACCTCTCCCAAACTTGACTCTAGGCCAGGCCTGGAGATGAAGCTGGCATAGGCTTGCAAGGAGTGAGTTTAGCAGATAACTGAGCTCTGCCTCTGGACGCTAGTTCAGTGAGTGGGCGTGTGCCTGCCTTTGTCCACCAATTCTGCACCAAGAGCACCCTCTGCTGGCTGGCGCAGGAGCCAGCAGGAACAGCCACCCTGGGGAGGATGTTAGAGAGATAGATTCTGAGGCTGGAGATATGGACCCAGTATGGTAGAAATGACTGGGAGCCATAAGTGTTTCAACTACTTCCTCCCCAATAAGTAAATCGCCCACATGGTTTTCCATTCTCTTTCCCCTTTCCTACTGTTGGTTTCTTTTTTTTTTTTTCAACAACAATGACCTTGTTGACTTTGGTTGCATGCCTGGGGAAATATCTTCTGATAAGACTTAGGTCATGAGGAGGGGGCAATGGACCTGAGACCAACAACTAGAATGGACAAATGAGTCATGGTAGCCAACCACTGATCTTCAGAAGAACATTGAGCTGATGTGATGAAATATTTTGTATAGGCAAAGCTTGTTAGAAGAATAAATACCTATTGATGGGAGTCTTACTTATGTTTGATGTTTTCTTAAATCAGGAGTGCCCAGTGAGTGATTATGTTTTACTAGAGGATTGGAAAACCCCACCGGGTCAGTCAGAGGCCTGTGTGCACGGCTATCCGTTTCCATGGCTATATAACCATGACATGTTGGTATTTCAGGCATCACAGGATTCTGCCTTTAGTAGCTAGCTTCCAGTCATAATCCTCTCTGAACAGAATAAGACCAAATTCAGAAGCCTAGGCTAACCACCATTCCTAGCATAGGGAACCTGAGGTGGAGAGGGCTTCAGAAACTTGACAGAGGTCAAATGGACTGTTGCCTCCTCCTCACTCACTCTGAAGTGTTACTTCTGACACATGAAGGGAAATAAGTCTCTCTCATCCCTGGATCACTAGTAGGCCTTATGTGAAAAAACTGAATGTTTCTGCCTTACAGTGTTGAAGGGGAGAGGTAGCACGAAGATAGGGAAAGCCTTGCATAGAATCGGCACTAAATGAATGTTTTTGAATTTCCTTGAATAGTGGAGAAGATCCTACACTTAGAGATGGAAGGGACAGGAGAGGTCATTTCGTTCAATCTTCTCATTTTCCAGATGAGGAAACTTAAAGTCCTGAGATATCAAAGGACTTCTCCAGAGTCCCCCAACAGGAAGAAGCAGAGTTGGGCTGTAATCCCAGATGGACTCCAGATGGAATATTCCATCACCAAGCTACCTCCAAGCACCCCTCTGGCAGGTAAGCTGGCAGGTTTGGTGATAAGTCTGGGAAATGCTCGTTTTTTTCTTTCCTGCTGTAAACACTCTAATCCACGCCCAGTGAAAGGAGGGGGGCATGTTTACAGCAGGAAAGGAAAATGAACAAATACACTGAGCATTCTTCTACTTGCATGTCTGTTCTCATGGCAAACTGAGTGTGGGAGGAGCTTGCATTTCATGTGAGAGAAGGAGTGTCTGCAAATACTTTGATGGAGTCATGAGCAGATCTAGAAGACCTCGAGGAGAGGGTCAATGCTTTGGACCATACTTCTATGCTACAGTGTACACTACAATGGATGGGGGGATAGAGAGCTCACCTTTTTTAGGCTTTGGAGCCATGCCATGGAGGATTGTGTTAGGTAAAATAGAGGGGCCATTGATTTCTGAGGGATAGGGGAACATGTGTGTGCATTTGGAGACTAGATGGTGTAGACACTGCACTCTCTATACTGTGTATGGGGGGAGGAAAAGGAAATAAGCATTTATTAAATGCCTACTATTTGCCAGAAACCATGCTAAGGGCTTTACAAATATGATCTCGTTTGACAGAGATCATGTTTGGGATCCTAGAGCTGATTGCTACAGTGTAGTCACCTGAAGAATCAGGAGTCTCTATACACAACTGGTCTTTATTTACATGTTACCTACGTCATTAAAAGGTGAGATCTTTGAGGCAGGGACTGTTTGGTTTTTTTTTTTTTAACTTCCTTTGTATATTCAGTTCTTAGCAAAATGCCTAGAACACAGAAAGTGTCTCATAAATGTTTGCTCATTGATTGGTTGGATGATCCAGGCTACATGACTCTAGTTTCCTTATCTTTAAAGTGGGTGTGGGTTAAAAGAGCACCTACTTCACAGAACTGTGGGGTACAAATGAGCCATGTAGGATGTATTTTACTGACCTAAAAGCATAATATAAATGCTGCATAGTCATTTACAAAATGCTTGTTCGTGGAGCGATTGATTGAAGCAAAGGCTGGGGGTCACTCTCCCAGGATGTTGTAGTGAGTTACCTTGGTCAGGAATGGATTGGAGCAGATGGACGCTGAGGTGTCTTCCAACTCTCTGCTTCCTTGAGAACCTGGGCTGTCTTTCTCAAAGGCTGCACAAAATCCCAGGGATGTTTCTTCACCTTATGTGCTGCCCTGTTTTAGTCGATGTAGAAGGTGCTGCAGCCGGGGTCCTCAGACACCCTTCCTCACAGAGCTCTTTCATTTCCCATTCTCATGGACTGGCCAGATGTTGGGGAAGGATGCCTGCAGACACATGAGGCTGTTGTCAGGGGAGAGGGTGGGGCACTCCTGAGTTTTCTGGGTTTGGGCCCAGCCCAGCTGACCAAACAGGACTTTTACTTATGCTTGGTTCCTCTCGACCTTAGCTTGCTGCTGGGAAAGATAAAGGGGCAGGAGAGAGGGTCAGGAGTCCTTGGCAAAGAGTGCCCTAAGAGATGTCAAGGATTACATGCAGTCTTCAGAAGGTCACCACAAGCTGCCAAGGAAATCTCTCCCCTTCTGGCTTTTCCTTCTGTCTAGATGGCAGATCACTTTTCTCCCAGCGAGGAATGACAAAGTCGAGGATCTACAGGGGCATCAGGTGGTCACTGGGCCAAGTTCCCCAAGGGCTACCTGTGGATAACATCCACAAGAACTTGGG
Organism: Notamacropus eugenii; assembly: GCF_028372415.1. NCBI lineage: Eukaryota > Metazoa > Chordata > Mammalia > Diprotodontia > Macropodidae > Notamacropus > Notamacropus eugenii. The sequence goes on from NC_092877.1 coordinate 380,831,400, forward strand.
GTGGGGGGAAGAGCCCGCTGATGGGAAGACAGTGATCCTGAACAGACAGGAGGAGGTGGCAGATGCAGGGTCTTAGAGAAAAGAGGCTAGGATCAAATGACCCATGAGAGTTGCTGTTACCTGCTGTCACTAGGTGAAAGGTCAGGAGAACTCAGTGATTCTAGCTATAATCAGGACAGCATTGACCTCTTCCCATATCAGAAAGCAGTAGAGATCTGAAAACAGACCCAGATTTCGATTCAGATGGTCTAGTGTCCAATGTCAGCTTACATGGGGGCCTTTAGCTTGGGCCTTCTTAGCATCAGAAATACCTGAGTTCAAATCTTGCCTCTCAGACACTTACCCAGCAGGGAGATCCTGGACAAGACACTTCGACTCAGTGTCAATTTACTCACCTGTAAAAGGAGAATAGTAAGAGTATGGAACTCACAGGGTTGTTTCGAAAGAGATAGCATGGATAGCATACTTTGGCCTAGAAATTGAAGCTCTTATGATCATTCTGACCTGTGGGACTTTGAAGCAGGCTTTTCTGACTTTCTCTGTACCCGGCTGAGTTTACCTCTCTGGTCCTCAGTATCCCCGTTATTAAATGAGAGAGATGGGCCAAATGACTTCTAAATTCCCTTTGATCTTCAAGCCTGATGGTTTAACTCTCTCTCTCTCTCTCTCTCTCTCTCTCTCTCTCTCTCTCTCTCTCCCTTCTTCCCTTCCTCCCTCCCTCCTCTTTCTTTGTCTCACTCCCTCTGTCTCCATTTCTCTGTCTTTGTCTGTGTCTGTCTGTCACACACATACACACACTCTCACTCCCACTTACCCCAAAACTGCAATTCATCAGAGATTCCCCACTCCAGGACCAGTAGCATCTCCTGGTTGCTACAAGGAGAGAGTAGGGGCTGAAAAAGACTCAGCTGGGAAGGACCAAGGTAGGTCACTGATAGCCAGCCCCTCTACATTATGGGGAATCCAACCAATTAGAGACTGAAGAAGCCCAAGGTCTTCTGCTCTGCCTCCCACTCACCCCCATCAGAATTTCTACAATATCCCATTTATCCATGTGGGTGAAACCGAGAGAATCCTCCCCTAGCCTTTGCCCATGGTGGGCTCTGAACAGGAAGTCAAAAGAGATGGATATCAGTCACCACATGGCCCTGGCCCTTCCAGCTGGGGGAAGGGGCCTCCAGAGGAATGGGCTGAGACTATAGATTAACATCTGGCTTCTTGGGCCTCATGGCCAAGAATGCTTTAACTTCTTTAACTTTAACTTCTGCAAAAAAAACAAAAACAAAAAACCCAAACTTGAGCAGGCAGAGGGCTTGTTGAAAAGAGGTCAGGGTTCATGTTGCCCTGTGGCTAGTATGGAGCCTTGCCCTGTTCAGGGGTGGTCAGACCGCAGCTAGACATTTCCCCATCCTAATTTCTGACTGCCCAAGATTACAAGTATCCTGTCAAGGCCCCTAGTGAGCCCCGGGGGAGGAGAGGCCTTTGGAAAGAGCCCAGTTCACTTGATAAGGAAGGCTTTAAGCCAAACAGAAGCTTATATTGGTAAAAACAATACCAAGAAAGTGACAAGAAAGAGATTGGGAAGGACTAACAAGAGCATGGCCATCCCATTCAGACATGTCCAAAGAATGACCTCTGAGAGGAGGAGCTCTGGAACTAGCTTCCTGGCTGGCTTGGATTAGTCTCATGTGACCAGAAGGTTCTAGATGTTGTGTAGCAGAGACAATCCTCATAATCACGATTGCAGTTTACGTGGGAGAGTGGTTCTGACTTTTCATGCCACTTTGGATACATGACCTCATTGGAGCCTCATGAACACCTGAGAGGATGGTAATAGTAATATAAATGTCATTAAACCTATTTGGCAGATGGGGAAGTGCAACCTCAGAGCAATGGCTTGACTTGTCCATGGTCACTCAGGCCATAATTGTCAGGAGGAGGAGTTGAACCTAGGTCTTCATGACTCCCGTTCCATTGTTCTAGCCATCATGCCTTGCTAGCAGTTAAAAATAAGGGGGAGGGCTGCAGATGGACTGCCTGGAGGGACAAACACATGGTACCCTTCACTTTGGCTTCTGAACGAAAATGATGCCCCATGAACGTCAGTCTCTTTTGTTGGTCTTCATACACATTTCAATGTTATCTTGGAGATATTTACAGGAGTAGACGAGGCCTTTCAGTATGTACTATAGGTACTCTACAGAGGATTTGTGGAAAGGTATGAATAAGAATGGGATATGGATTGGAAAAAATGAGTAAGAAATGGATGATGAAGAAATAAAAATTCTCACATAATAAGACAGGAAGGGGCGCTTGCTATAAATCTCAACACAAAGACAACCTCCACTGATAAAATCAGGCTCCACCAGAGTAATGGAAAATATGGTAAAAAATTCAAAGGAGAATCACAGAGTCTATAGAAACATATGAAAACATGAATGAACAAGGGATCAAGGGTTTTTTAGCTCGCATAAAAATTTTTTTTCCAGATTTTCCAAAATTTTAATATTTTTTTCCAAAATAACATGTTAACACAATTTTTAAAACATTTTTAAACACAATTTTTAACCTTCACTTTTTAAAATTATGAGCTCCAAATTCTCTCTTTCCCTACCTCACTCCCCCCTCCCATTGAGAAGGTAAGCAATTTGACAAAGGTTATACATGAGCAGTCATGCAAAACGTATTTGCACATTATGTTGTGAAAGAAAATAGATACAAAGAAAACCCAAGAAAATAAAGTTGTTGCTGTTGTTTTTAAAGACAACAGTGTGCTTTGATCTGCATTCAGATCCCATCAGGTCCTTCTCTAGATGTGAATATCTTTCATCCCAAGTGTCTCAGAATTGTCTTAGACTATAGTGTTGTTGAAAACAGCCAAGTCATTCAGTCGATCATTGTATGACTGTATACAATCTTCACTTGGTGTTGCTCACTTCATTTTGCATTATTTCATATAAATCTTCCCAGATTTTCCCATAACCGTCCTGCTCATCATTTCTTATAGCACAACCACAATAGTATTCCACAATGATCATATACCACAACTTGTTCAGCCATTCTCCAATTGATGAACATCCCTGCAATTTCCAGTTCTTTGCCATCAAAAAAAGAGCTACTAAAATATTTTTTCTACATTTTTTTTTCTTTTTCTTTTTAAAAAAAATCTTTCATTGTGATGGAGAACTGGTAGTGTTATTGCTGGGTCAAAGGGTATGCAAAGTTTTATAGTCCTTTGGGCATATAGTTTCAAATTGTTCTCCAGAATGGTTGGATCAGCTCACAGCTCCTCCAACAATGAGTTAGTGTCCCTATTTTCTTACATCCCTTCCAACATTTATCATTTTCCTTTGCTGTCATATTAACCAATCTGATAGGTGTGAGGTGGTACCTCAGAGTTATTTTAATTTGTAAAGGATGATTTTTTAAATAAAAGAACAAATATGTAAGTCTCTATCTCCACTGAAAAGACCAAGAGGGAATGAATAGACATATGTTACAACATAAGGATTGAAGGTTAAATATAAGGATTTATGGACTAAAAAGACTAAACAATCTCCATTCCCTGGAAATTTTTGAAGGTACACTCGATTTTCCCTTTCATAGAATTTTTTGATTATGACCCTGCTAGGACAGCTGGGTGGCACAGTGGATAGAGTGCTGAACCTGGAGTCAGGAAGGCCTGAGTTCAAATCTGACCTCAGATACTTAGTAGCAGTGTGACCCTGGGCAAATCACTTTATCCTTTCTGCCTCAGTCTGCTCATCTGTAAAATGAGTTGGTGATGGATATGGCAAACTACTCCAATATCTCTTTTAAGAAAACCCCAACGAGGTCATGAAGAATCAGACATGACTGAAATGACTTAAAAACTGAGAGAAATCTTAGAGGAACAAAGACTTTGAAGATTGGAAGGGTAGATATTCTTTTGGACATAAATACTTATAAATTTTACCTTTCTGGAATTTGACATACAAAAACAATGTATGGTTACAAATTTGAGCTTTAGTTCCTTTTCCTCTAGAAATCAAGGGAGAAATGTTGTATTCAACGGACTTCATCCTTTCATTTTCCTATGGCAATGCTAAATTGCGATATGCTATAACATAAGATATAATATATGCCAGACAGGGGAAATCATGGGATTCTGGCTGTCGGACATAGCTTTTAGTGGTGTGCTCATCATTCTGGACGGTGCAAGGAACTAGCGATATTCTTCCTCGTGTTGTGGAGCCTTTTCGGTTGATCCAACCTTCCTAAATTCTGCTCGAAGTCACTCTCATGAGCCTAGTGGGTGTTCTGCCCCTTTGGTTCAGAATTCGTTTTTCTAAGACGCAATATTCATTCTCTTCACCTGTTCGTTCTAGAAGAGAGTTCACTGGTGAAGTTTAGTTGGTACTTGGTACTGGGCTGCCAACTGAAGACAAATCGTTTCAGTTGACTTCCTCTCCATCACCCGACAAAAACTAAAAAATTAAAATAAAATAAAATGAGAGGTGGGCTGAGATGATTGCTATATCCTTTAGAATCCCAAATCCTTCATTTGGGGCTCAGTACCTTGCCAATTTTGCCTACTAAGCCAATCGGGACCTGCAGGATAGCCTTACAGTGGTTGGAAGGAGTGTGTCACACACCATTCCTTGGATCACCTTTGACTAACACATCTACTTTTGATGGGAATGTCCTTGGGTCATCGTGACTGGAAAGATGGGGGTTGGTGGGAGGCACAGGCATAATTCCACCCTCAGGCAAACCCATAATGCACATCACCAGGAGCACACTTTAAATGCTACTGTCTGAAGGAAGGAGGCTGGTTTAGCTTTCCAGAATGTGGACTTCTCTGGTGTCTCTCTTTCCTTAAGAAGCCAAGGAAGGGTCTGGGTTTTGTCACTTTGAATGCTATCTGCCTGTGAGAGCACAGGGATGCCAGGGCCGGGAAGAAACTGGAGCCTCTTCTGCCCAGACCAGCTGTGCCAGTTACACCCACCTCTCTTTATACTTCTACATTTTTTAAATTTAAATTTAAATTTTCAGTTGACACTCTTTTCTTTTCTCTCCCTCTCACCTCCCCCCATGGGGGAAAAAGAAAAAAAAAAAACAACACCTTTGTAACAAAGCATATGCCTCTCATTTAAACAAATTATGGGTATCTGTTGTTTTTACGTCACCTACATTTCCCCAGTACATCTTTTCCCTTCCCCCTGCCAAGGAGCATTTTCTGATAAGAAAGAAAGAAGAACGTGAATTCTAAAAATCAACATAAATAAACAAAGGACTGCAAAACTAAGGGAGACACCAACCAAGCCTTATACTTGTGCATGGTTCTCTACCTCTCATTCCTCCTTCAAGTAAAGAAGCAAGGGAAATGACTTCTCAGATCTCTTTTTAAATCACTTCACACCTTAGTCCAAAGCTTCCTTTTGTCTTTCAGACCAGAGCCTGGTTGATTTGAATCCTTTCATCTTGAAGACTTTTTGCCCTGGAGCCCTGTTTCACTGACTGGTAACTGGATCACTTGGCCCACTAATTGAGGCAGGCCCCAGGAGCAACTTCACTTTTCTCTCTGTTTCCTGGGTATCTTTTGACCTTGATGCATGGACCTATTGCTAGCTCCACTCCTTCCCCAACCCAATACTGAAATAAGAATTAATTCAAATGTGTTGTGATCCTGAAAGGCTTATGTTATCTACTCCCTTAAGGCATGTAAAGTAGCCTTCCCAGGCTTCCACTGCCCTTTATGTAGGTGTTGTCTCCCTCTGGTCCAAAAATATGCTCCTTGAGGGCATCAATTGCTTATTGTTACTACCCAGACTTACTATCACATACTTAATAAATGCTCATTCATTCATTTATTCATCCATTCATTTTTCTTTGGGGCCAGATGTGGTCATCATAATTTCATAGTATTCAATTTCAGCTATTTTTTGTTGCTCCCCGCCCATTTACATGGTTGTCATTATCTATATATTTTTTTTCAGATTTGACTTTAGTATGCATCATTTGATATCTCTTCCCATGACTCTTTGAATTCTTCATATGTATTACATCTTTTACATTTCACTAATGACCCATTAAGTTCATGTATCAAAATTTATTTATACAGTCCCCAGTTTATAAGTATCTACTTAGCTCTCGGACTTTGCTAATACAAAAAAAAAAGTGCTACTTTAAATATTTTGGTGAGTATCAGTTCTTTCATGTAATTATTGACCTCTTCTAGATATGTGATTAGCAGTGTGATGTCTTGGTCAACCAGTATGGCCATTTAATTACTTTCTTAGCATAATTCCGTATTGATTTGTAGACTGGTTGGAGCAATTCACACCTTCACTAGCAGCATGCTTGTATTTCTACAATATTCTCTTCCTCCACCCTGCAAACATAGAAGATTTCCCGTCTTTTCTTCTCCTTGCCAACTTTCTGAGTGTGACGGGAAACCATGTTGTGATTTATATTTCTCTTATTTTTAGTGATTTAGGGGATTTTTTTTCATAGAGTTGGTACTAGTTTACAATTCTATTGATAATTATTTTTCCGTAATCTTGATTCATAAGGAAAAGTTTTTAGTCATATATTTTGCTAATTTACTTTGTTAATTAATATGATGCAAAGGTTCTCCCTGCCCCTAGTCATGGATTTCCTTCTTAGACTATTTGCAGTAATTTTATTTGTGTAAAAGTTTCCATATTTCACATAATCTACTATTTTCCCTTTTGTCCTTAGCCTCATCTATTGTTTGATGAAGAAGTCTGCCCCTAGACAGGGCTCTGAATGGATCTGAGCTGTTGCTCTTCTTTTCTTTTTTAACTTAATATTCAGGTCCCATATAAATTGTCAGCTTCTTGTAGTATGTGGTGTAAGATATTGGTCTAAATGTAATTTCTGCTTTTGCTTTCCAGTTTTCTTGGAAGCTCTTTATAAATAGGTTGTCTTTTCTCAAATAATTTATATTCTTGGATTTACTGAATACTGGGTTACTTACAGTCAGACATGACAATCCTATGCCCTATTAACCTGATTTTATTGTTTATAAATCATTTGAAAATATGAAGGATGAAGGAGACCGGGACAGCAAGGGAGGTTAAAAACAGAAAGGATCTCGCCGTTCAGGGTCACAGTGACTTATTCAATACTATCACTAATAGTAACTTCAAAAACAACAGTTGGTACTTGTGTAATGCTTAACGTTCAGAAAGTTCTTTGTCATTATCTCATTTTTCTTCTTTCTCCCTCACAACAACCCTGTGAAAACAGTACATTAGTGTCGTTATCCCCATTTTATAGGTAGGCAGTTTCTGAGCTGAAGGTGTGGTTTCCTTAGGGTCAGATAGCAAGTAGGTACCTGAGAAAATAATTGAACCGTCGTGTCCCTGACTTGAAGCCTAAAACTATATCCATCATGTCCTTCTATGTGTTTCTATTGGACCATGGGGGAGCCATAGAGCAAAGAGTTGGCAAGTCATACATGATGTCAGTGATGCTATGGTTCATGCACAGAGTGTTGGGGAAATTGGTATAGGTGATAAAATATGTGACAAAACAGAACAAAAGGAAATCATAAAGGACTATAGTGAATCACAGCAGCCTTGCTCCTCATACAAACATTGTATAAAAGTTCTGGGTATACTTAATCTGGCAAAGAAACCTAGAAGTCACCGGAAAGTTGTCCCTAAGTATCTGAATACTTGTCATGTTCAAGAAGACCATAGAATGCTTCAAGGGTACTTAGGGATTGCTCAATCCAAGGAATTCATTTTTACAGATGTGGAAACCAAGTCTCAGGGAAGTTAACTGACTTGGCCAAGATCGCATAAATAGTATATGAAGCAGAATTCAAGTTCAAATTCAAGTCTTCTTGACAGCTGCCTAGAAAGATTAAAATCATTCTGATTATCCCAAGAAGGCAAAATTCAGAGCAGTGGATGGGAGGTACAGAGATGCTGATTTAGTTTAGACTTAAGGAAGATTTCCATAACAGCACAAGCCCATGGATCTAGAGAGAAAATGTCCTCATATTGGAGATATTCAAACAGAGGCTGGCTCATAAGCATTGTCACAAATATGGTAAAGGGGACTGAAGTACAAAGTCTTTCACCAAAGCCTGAGATTCTATGATTGGGTGAACTGAAACGTGGGTGTTTGAGTCAGAATCTCTTTTCCCCTTGTACTTAAGGCTCCATTTCTGTTCTCCATAAAGCCCCAAACTATGCAATTTATATCTTGAGTTTGGAGAGAAGTGTTGTTGTAAGGGCATCTCATGTTGTTGGCTTTCAGGAACTACTATGTTTTGGATGAGATGAAAAGCATAGTGTTTTTAGCAATAGAAGAGAATCATGAGATCAGAGATTTACAGCCAGAAAAGTCTTTAGAGGTTTTCTAGCTCAACCCCCTTATCTTACAGATGGATACCTGAGTCTAGGAATAAACTGCTTGATTCATCCCAGATGAAATACTGATTATGGGGCAGCCAGATATTCAGCTCCCTAACCTCACATTCCAAAGTCAATATTCTTTCCACTGATCACTGACCAATAATTCTGTCTCCTTACATAGATATCGTGTCAGTAGGTGGCTCAGTGGATAGGGTACTGGCATCAGAAAGGCCTGAGTTCAAATTCAGTCACAGATATTTGGTAGAAGTGTGACCCTGTTCAAGTCACTTAACCTCTGTCTGCTTTAGTTTCCTCAACTATAAAATGATGAATATAATAGCACCCACCTCCCAGCGTTGTTGTAAAGATCAAATGAGAGAATAAATGTAAAATGCTTATTATAGTGTCTGGAACATAACAACCTCTATAAAATGCTTTACCCTTCCTCCTTTTGTGATTCTGAGAAAGGAGAGGCCAGACTGAGTACTTTCTTTGACTGATGGGATATTTCCTTTACCTCTTTCATGATAGTGTCTATGACATTTCTGGCTTTCTCCATTATCATGTCTGTGGTGGTCTGGACCACTTTTCTATCTCTTCTGAGAAATCCAACAGGTAAAGACAGACTAGCTCTTGGAATCCCTGAACTCTAGAATGATGGAGCCCTCTTGAAGACTGGAACAGATAAAATTAACTAAAGTAAAACCTCAGTTCATGAATTGTTAGGCAAGATAAAAATAGTAGTGATAATAATAGTAGCTATCATTTCTACAGCATTTTCCAGTTTAAAAGCACTTTCTAGACATCTCATTTTGAGCCTCACAATATCCTTGTGAGTTGCAAATTTATCCTTATGTTGAAGATGAGGAAATTAACACCCAGAAAGGATAAGCAGTTCTAGGATTTCATAGCTGTTTTTGTTTGAGGAAGGATTTGAATCCAGCTTTTGTCACTGAGGCCAGTGGTCTAGCCATGACAATCCTTCAGTATGATAAACGTAAGTCAGAAAATGATGAACCACAGAACTGGAAGAAATTCATTGATCCATAATGGGTGAGAAAGGGAACCATGTGGACAAGGACACATTCCCTTTCATCGCAGAGTTGTTAGTGTGTGACAGAGAAAAATACTCCAAATAAAAATGAGGCTGAATGAACACTGGGTCTGACCCATTGAGTTCATTCTTTAGTTCTCTTTGGGATTAAGCTCTTCTTGTCCTAAGAAAAGAGAAAATGGTCCTAGGGAAGAGGTCAAAAGATAAGTTTCTTCTTCTCCAGTGTGTTCGTACCATAGGATACCACATGACTGAGCTGTCACCTTGCCCAGTGTTTCATTTACTGCCCACTTAATGCACAGTAAAGAGATTGCATCTTCAAATAGTCAAGAATGTGTAAGTACTTCATAATTAACTGCTGCCTATTTAGCCAGACAGCTAGAGCAAGTTAATTTGACGTCTGTTACAAGACTTAATAACTGTCAGGGATTTTCCCCCCAACAATTTACTGGTATAATCATTAACTACCCCTAGATTATCTTGTCAAATGCATAATTAAATACCTCAAAATTCATTACAGATTCTGTTTATTAATAGGAATGTAATTAAGTAATGTTTACTTATATAATCTGGAGTTTATTGCCTGGTGCTAATTCATCTTTTCTTCCTCATTGAATGATCTAAACAGTTCTTTAGACCCAATGGAAGTCCAAATAGCAAAAAGCAATACCTTCTAAGAAGTGAATGAAAGCATGGTAGAGGAGCTCCAAGGCTTCTTGGACAAGGTGGAAGACAAGAGCCCTGTTCAAAGGCCCTGGCTTTGGAGTCTGCAGTTGCCAGTCTCAGTTCTCATGTATTAGCTAAGTGAATTTTGTCAAGTCGTTTTTCTTCCTTGGACTCCAGTTTCCTCATTTGTACTGTGATAGCATTGAAATAAATATTGAACTAGATTCCCCTTTTGATTCTAAATCTATGAGCCTAAAATTTTCCCCAGGTAAGAGTTTTCTTATCAGTAAAATGAGAAAATTAGACTGGAACTAGACCTGGTAAAGATTTCTTCCAACTCTAAATCTCTTCATCCCATGATGTAAGATAAAATGGGGAAATTCAAGGTAGAATTCTTTTTTTTTTTTTTTTTACTATTGCTCAATAATTTTATTCTTTTGAAAATTTAATTAATTTATTTGTTTTCAGTTTTCAGCAATCACTTCCATAAGATTTAAATTTAAATCTTCTCCCTCTCCTTCCCCTCTCTCTCCCTGAGAAGACATGTAATCTTATATGGGCTATACACATACATTCTTATTAAACATATTTTCACATTAATGATGTTATTTAGAAGAATTAAAATGAATGAGAGAAACCATGAGAAAAACCAAACCAAACCAAAGGAAGACATGAGAAAATAGTCTGTGTCATTCTGCATTACAATTACATACTTCCTTGTCTGGATGTTGATGGCATTTTGCATCAAGAATCTTTTGAGAATGTTTTAAGTCCTTGCATTGCTGTGAATATTGAATTCTATCAGAAACAGTTCTCTCACACTGTGACTATTACTTTCAATAGTGTTCTCTTGTGTCTACTCATTTCACTCAGCCTCAGTTCTTATAAGTCTTTCCCGGTTTTTGTGAAATCCATCTGTTTGTCATTTCTTACAGCATGATAGTATTCCATTATATTTATGTACCACAACTTGTTCAGCCATTCCCCAGTTGATGGGCGTTCCCTCGATTTACAGTTCTTGGCCACCACAAAAAGAGCTGCTATAAATATTTTTGTATGTATGGGACCTTTTCCCATTTTTATGATATCTTTGGGATACAGTCCTAGAAGCAATATTGTTGGGTCAAAAGGTATGCACTTTTTTTTATAAGTCTCTGGGCATAGTTCCAAATTGCTCTCCAGTATGGTTGGATCAGCTCACATCAGTTGTTCCAACTCTCCCACATCTTCTCCAACATTTATCATCTTCCTGTTTTGTCATGTTAGCCAATGTGATAGGTGTGAGGTGGTACCTCAGTGTTGCTTTGATTTGCATCTCTCCAATCAATAGTGATTTAGAGTATTTTTTCATATAACTATACATAACTTTAATTTCTTCCTCTGCAAACTGCCTGTTCATATTCTTTCACTATTTATCAATTGGGGAATGACTTCTATTCCTGTAAATTTGATTCAGTTCTCTACATATTTTTAGAAATGAGTCATTTATCACTTACACTGGTTGTAAAAATTCTTTCTCAGTTTTCTGCTTCCATCCTAATCTTGGTTGCATTGGCTTTGTTTATGTAAAAACTTTTCAATTTAATGTAATCAAAATTATCTAATTTTGCATTTCCTAATTTCTCTGTCTTTTGTTTGGTTTTACATTTCTCTATTCCCCATAAATCTGATAAATAAACTATCTCTTGTTCCCCTAATTTGCTTATAGTATCAGAATTTATACCTAGATTGTATACCCATTTGAACTTTATTCTTGTATACAGTGTCAGACATTGGTCTATGCCCAGCTTCAGGCACACTATTATCCAGTCGCCCCAGTATTTTTTAGTGAAACAGTGAATTCTTCTCCCAGAAGATGGAGTTCTTGGGTTGATCAAACAGTAGAGTACTATAACCATTGACTTCTGTTGCCTGTATACCCAACCTATTCCAGTGATCTACCCCTTTTTTTCTTAGTCAGTTCCAAGTGGTTTGATGATTGCTGCTTTATAATACACTTTGAGATCTAGAATGACTAGACCACCTTCCCTGAAATTTCTTTTCATTAATTCTATTGACATTGTGGACCTTTTTTTCTTCCAGATGAATTGTGATATTATCTTTTCTAGCTCTAGAAAATAATTTTCTGGTAGTTTGATTGGTATGGCACTGAATAAGTAAATTAATTTAGGTATAATTATCATTTCTATTTTATTGGCTTGGCCTACCCATGAGCAATTGATGTTTTTCAAGTTACTTAGATCTGATTTTATTTGTGCAAAAAGATTTTCATAATTGTGTTCATATGGTCCCTGGTTTGTTTTGGCAGGTAGAGTATCAGATATTCTATAGTGTCTACAGTAACTTTAAATGAGATTTCTCTTTCCAAATATTGTTGTTGGGCTTGGTTAGCAATATATAGAAATGAAAATGATTTATATGGGTTTATTTTATATCCTGTAACTTTGCCTAACTTGTTTATTCATGTAGTTTTTTACTTGATTCTCTAGATTTCTCTAAGTATATTATTTTATCATCTGCAAAGAGTGGTAATTTATTTTCTTCTTTACTTATTCTAATTCTTTCAATTTATTTTTCTTCTCTTATTACTAAAGCTAGCATTTCTATTACCATTTTGAGTAACAGTGGCAGTAATGGATATCCTTGTTTCACCCCTGATCTTATTGGAAATTCATCTAGCTTGTCCCCATTACATCTAATGCTTGCTAATGGTTTTAGGTAGATACTACTTATTATTTCAAGGAAGGCTCCATTTATTCCTATGCTCTCTAGTATTTTCAATAGGAATGGGTACTGTATTATGTCAAGAGCTTTTTCTGCATATATTGAGATTTCTGTTAGTTTTGTTGCTGATATGATTAATAATGCTGATAGTTTTCCTACTATTGAACCAGCCTTGCATTCCTGGTATAACTCTTGATCATAATGTGCTATTCTTTGATAAGTTGCTGAAATCTTTTTGTTAATGTGTTATTTCAAAATTTTGCACTTATATTCATTAGGGAAATTGGTCTACAGTTTTCTTTCTCTCTTTTTGGCCCTTCCAGCTTTAGGTACAAGACCCATATTTGTATCATAAAAAGAATTTGGTAGGACTCCTTCTTTGCCAATTTCCCCAAATAATCTAGAGAATATAGGAATTAACTCTTTTTAAAATGTTTGATAGAATTCATTTGTAAATGTATCTAGCCCTGGAGATTTTTTCCTAGGGATTTCATTGATGGCTTGTTCAATGGCTTGTTCAATTTCTTTTTCTGAGGTGGGGTTATTTAAGTATTTTACTTCTTCTTCTGTTAATCAGGGTAATTTATATTTTTAAAAAAATATTAATCTGTTTCACTTAGACTGTCAAATTTATGGGAATAAAGTTGGGCAAAGTAATTTCTAACTTTTTTTGTAATTTCCTCCCCATTGGAGGTGAGTTCATCTTTTTCATTTTTGATATTGGTAATTTGATTTTCTTCTTTTTTAATGAAATTGGCAAATGTTTTATCAATTTTATTGTTTTTTTCATAAAACCAACTCTTAGTTTTATTTATTAGTTCAATAGTTTCTTTAATTTCCATTTTGCTAATCTCTCCTTTGGTTTTCAAACAATTTTATTCTTGTTACTTTATGATTTTGACATTTTTGTGCATAAATATTTTTCTGAGTAAAAATAGGAAAGGATAATTTTAGTTAAAATTACTAATTACTGTATTTATATACAGAAATACATAATTGTTATTATGACAAGATGGAATTCCAAAAGAAGGAAAAATCATCAAGATGTAGACTCTGATGTTTGTATGGACTTTAAGATCAATGAATGAAAAGTGTTCTCTGAGTATACAGTGCCTTTAGTTTTCATGAAGTATCTAAAGAATGTAATTTCAAACACCATCTTTGAATAGGACTTATGAGAAGGTGACATTTTGCGTTGACAAAATAAACAAACAAACAAAAAAAGCCTTATTCTTAGCCTCTAACTTTCAGCTACAATAAGGCACAGTCAATGTTCTGAATGGATTGTCTCATGATCGTGTCATTATTTCCTGTAGAACTGTTATCAGTGACATAGCCAGATCTGTAATCTCCACAATCAATGTGGCAGCACCTGGATTCCTGGACTGAAGACTTGGATGCAAATCCTGGCTTTGACATTTATCACTTTCCCTTCCCTAGCCCTAAGGGTGGATTTCTTACTTACCTCCAAGGACCCCTCAAGCTCAGAATAGATGAATGCCTAAAATATACGTTTTCTCATACTAAAGAGTGTCATTCTTTATGATATATTGGGGAAGTAGAGAGCATGTAAGCTCCAGGAGGTAGCAGAAAATCAAATGAGCCTAACATTACCTGTTGTATTGTAATAGCATCATCTGAAGCTCAGTGTGACTTAGGAGTTGTAAGCCAGGCTTGGAGTCAGAGAGACTGGAGGTCAAATTCTGCCTTGCTGAAACTGCCTCAGTTTCCTCACCTATAAACTTGAGATAGTAATCACATCTGGTTTTCATGACCTTTGTAAGCCTTCACTATAATAAATGTCTGCAAAGTGTTTTCAGAATCTTACTATTATTCATCCTTAATTTTCAAAGATGACCACTGACATCATGGGGTGATATCTTGACTTGTATGTGAATGGGATTTAAGTGAGGCAGAGCTACACAGAGTTGTCAATTTCACTCTCTCTTCCAGATACTTTAAAGTCTCATGACAAGACAGAAGTCAAGATGACTAGCGATGGCCTGGGATGCAGGGGATGATTTTGGGGTCTTCCACCCCTGAATGAGAACGTGTTACAAATAATAGCTTCCCCGCTTCCCTGTCTCGTATATATACAACATGGAGCTCAGAGATAAGTGGTCATGGGATTAGCTGGTATTCCATAATTTTTTTTCTTATGTTTAATGTCCAGTGAATTCTTGAGCAGATGGATAAAATTATTGTGAGCCATTTATTTGTTTTTGTTTGGTAGGGGGGAATTAGATAAAGGCTTTGAGTTCTGGATTTATCTCCCAGAGACTCAGTAAAAGCATCATCAGAACAACTCCCAGAGCAAACAAGATGATGGGGATGGTGGGATGTGCTTTTCTTTCTTGCCAAATGTTTGATTTCTCCCACTGGATCTCTATGTTTGAGAGCTTGTCACACTATGTGGTCTTAGACAATAGTAAGAGACTTCCCTCCAAAGGCATCTATTGAAAATATTGCTCCTATTATTTTTTGTGCTTGTGTGTGTGTGTGTGTGTGTGTGTGTGTGTGTGTGCAATGTGTGTTTTTGAATGCTAGGTTTGTCCGAGATGATGCTCATGGTTTAGTATTTTGATTTGTTCCAGTCTCAAGGTTATTTTTGGGTATGTATTTGTAGTATGGTCATTTCTCAACTATATGTTTATGAAGAATACCAACCAAGCATCTGGTGGAAAATTTTGGCTACTTACTTGTGAATTTGGGGATATTCATTAGGTTTCAAATTGGTCTCACCTGCAATGATGTATTCCATTTTTAAAATACCATTTCCTTGCAAAATCTGCACTCATCAGTAAGTGAGCCTCCTTTAGGACAAATTCCCCATTACTTCTGGTATTTGTATTGCTGTCATGAAAGCCACCATTTTGATAAACACACAGTCTTCACTCAGCCATTTATTCAATAGTTCTTTGTTGGATCTACGTGGATATCACCTACTGAGGGCCTTTTGGTTCCACTCTGGGACCTTAGCCATTTCATAGGCTCCATCCAGAGGTAAATCAAGAGTAGTCCCATTTGATCTAGCAGCATTCTGTTCTTGTTGTTGTTACTTTTTGAATGACCTCAATTCATTTTTTCATCTTTACCCTTCTTCTGTGATGCCAAGCATAGCTCAACTGTATAATGCAAGAGCATGGTTACACTTTGTCAGTCTCATATGCCACATCTGCATATGCTATGGTTGTATCTCTGGGAGTGACTGTGCACTGCTCTCTGTCCATGACATTCTATTTCCCACCACCAAGCCTTTGTACAAGTGGTCCCTAGGTCAAGCATGCATTCTCTCCTCACCTCTGCCTTAGAGCAGTCCTTCAAATCATAGCTTATGGTCCACCTTCTAAACAAGGCCATTTCTGCCCCCACCAGTTATTAACATTCTTTCCTCTCCTCTGAATTATTTTGCATAGTTCTCTGATTGATTTCATTGTGAACTTCCTCTCTCTTGCAGTAAAATAAATGGTCTTTGGGGCTAGGCACTCTTTTCCCATTTGTCTTGGTACCCCAGGACCTAACATAATACTTCACACAGTGGAGGTATTTCATAAAAAACTTGGTGAATAGATTGATGACTCCATGTGAAGTTTGTTGGAAAGCCAGAGTTGTTAAACTAGGCTGCACCATCAAAGGCTAGAGACTCATAACATCCAATTAACCCTTAATATCCTTCAGCAATATCTCTTTCAAGAATTTGTCTCATCTTTGAGGGAAATTATTTGTCCTTATGGCCTCTATTTCAACATGGAAATACATTTTTACATGTGAAATAAATTTCACAATCATTTTATCTGATTAAAAATATTCTGAATAACCCATAGGGTGAAGTGATGTCCCTATCCTTGTTCTGTAAATGAGAAAATGTAAACTGAGCAGTGCATCAACTAGCCTAGAGTCATAAAGTGAATTTGAGTTGGATATACAATGAGAAGTTGCCTTGGGCTTGGCTCTACAGAATACTGGTCCTTCTCCAGGGATTCCTGCCAAGGAAGAAAGTAGATACGGAAATTCTGCAGTCTCTGAAACCTGCTCTCCAAGAAATGAATACCAAGAGGAGGCCAGAGCGAGCTGGCTTACCAGGTAGCAAACTGGTGGCCTTCAGAGCCTCTCACCCAAGTCAATGCCAGGTTGGCCATTGTTACTCTTCTTCTGGATTTCTTGGTTGCATTTGTTGCTATTGATCAAATGCACCAGTTACTTTCTGCTCTTAGCCATTGTCCTATTCCTCCTGCCATGTCTCCAACTCATCTTTCCATGTTGTCTTCACTAGTTCCTACTCCTCCTGAGTATGTGTACAGTTGTGTCTGACTCTTCATGATCCTGTTTGGAATTTTCTTGGAAGAGATACTGGAATGGTTTGTCCTTGCCTTCTCCAGCTCATTTTAGAGATGAGAAAACTGAGGCAGACAGGATTAAGTGACTTGTTCAGGGTCACACAGGTAGTAAGAGTCTGAAGTCAGATTTGAACTCAGAGAGAGGAACCTTCCTCATTCCAGGCCCAGCACTCTATTGACTGAGCTACCTAGTTGTCCAACATTTATGAATATAACTTAAAAATCTCCTTCTGTCTTTCTCCCTCTCTTCCCTCTCTTTCTCTTTCTCTCCCTCTATTTTCTCTGTCTCTCTTTCTGTCTGTGTGTGTGTATATATATATCTATATATCTATATGTCTGCCTTCGCAACCCTCTCTCTCCTCTCTCTGTCTCTCTCCTTTCTCTCTTTCCCTTTCTTCTCTTTCTCCTCTGGATCCCTCTGTCTATCCCTCTTTGCTCTCTTTCTTCTCTGTCACTCTGTGTCTGTCTGCCTTCCTTCTCTGCCATGTCCTTGTTCTCTTTTCTCTCTTGCTTCTCTATCTCTGTATCTATCTTCCTTCTCCACCTCCCCCATTCCCTCTTCTCTGTCTCTTCTCTCTGTCTCTACATATCTCTCATCTCTCTATGTGTGTTTTTCTCTCTTTGCCTCTCTCCTCTCACCTGTGTTCTCAGATCTGAACCCCTAGATGCTTTCCAGATATCTATTTTGATGTGTCTATGCCACTTTAAAAATGGAGCCCCTCCACCTGCTTTGTTGCATGTCACTTTCCCCACGCCACTCTCTGGTTCCAAATCTTTCACGGATTTTCCATTTCCTGATGAAGCTAGCATAGCCTCCTCTGAAGATGGTTCTGCTATAATCTGACTCCACTTTACACAGCCTCCTTGTCCTCCCTGCTCCGCAAGTGTCCTCCCACTTGCCCTAGTATATCTTTGCTTTCACTCACATCGTCCCTGCTTGAAATGCTCTACCCTTCCCTTCTCTCCCTGAAACCCAAGTCGACCCAATCTATTTTGGTTCCATGAAGCCTTCTCAGACAAAATAGTTTCTGTGTCTATAAAGGACCACAATTTGGCTCACGACCTAAATCAGCTCTCTGTACTGACTTCAATTCAATCCCACATTCAGTAAGCGTGCCAGGCTTTGGAGGAGGCTCTGGGGACAGAATGATACTTCAGAAAACAGTCCCTGCCTTTAAGGATCTCACCTTCACTTCCTCATTTCTTTAATGGGTCCAGCATTTTTCCAGTCACCTGGGGCTGAAAATTTGAAGTCACTTTTGATTCCCTTTTCTCAATCTTCCTCCTTTTTAATCATTCATCAAGAGCAGCTGATTCTTCTTTTTAAATGTCTCTCAACCTGCTCCATTAGTATAATCTGCTTGATTTAAAAAAAATATCTTTTTAATTGACATTGTGCGCTTTTTCATTGCCCAGATCCTCCCCTTGCTTCCTATTCCCACTGCTTCACACCCTGCTCAATCTCTGCTCTCATCACGTCTCCACTAGCCTCGAAATGGGGCTCTTGGCCACTTGTATTTCCTGCTCTGATCTATCCTTTCATTGTACAGTGCAGGCCTGGAGAGAGATGTTATGTACAGCTTAAAATTCCAATTTGATCTTTTCTCTCCCGAGCTCAACAACCTCACTGTGGCTCCCCTTTGCCTTCAAAGGGACAAAATCTACACTACCCATCTAAGCTTTCCACAATCTGAGTTCAAGCACCCTTATCTTCATATTCCAGAAATATAGAACTGTGGAGGGACATTGGATATAATCCAGTGCAATACCTTTTTTTAACAAATGAAGAAACTGAGGATCAGAGAGGTTAATTAACTTGACTGAGATCACATAGCTAGTTAGTGACAAGGCTTTGGTTAGACCCCTGAGTCCACCATTCTTCCCCAAATATTTGCTCATTCTTTACCTGCTGAATTGCAGTCACTTCTCTAGCTGGCCAGGTCCCAGCCATCCTTAAAGACACAAGTCCAAAATGTCCTCCTCTAGGACACCATCTTGGACCATTATGAACCATGGAATCCATAGAATCCTCTGTCACTTACACTGTACCATTCAGTTCCCCTGGGTCATGAAATAGCAGCTGAAATATTGGGCTTAGATTAAATTCCCCTTCTGGCCCTTGGCAGGTGTATGATTCTAGAGAAACCATTTCACTTTCCTGAGACTTGGCTTCCTTATCTGTACAGTGCAGAGAAAACTACCTGTGGTAAATCCCCCCAAGGCCCCATGAGGGTTAGCTGAGGTAATATGGATCAAACACTTGGCAGTCCCTGCTGCGGAATGAATCTTTTTTAGTCCATTTTTATTATTGTCTCTAGCATTATCACATGCAGTTCAGTCCATCCCTCCATCATTCTTCCTTGACTCTGAATCTTGCTTGTGTGCTCTTGCTTTGCCTTTTCTTCCCCACCAGACTGGAAACTCCCAGAGGGCAGGGATTGGGATCTTACACTTTTTTGTATGCCTTGAAAGACTATGGTCTTTCATGTAGTACAAACTCAAAACCGATGATGTGATTTGTCAATAATACCTAATAGATATATAAGATTTGTAGAGCACTGTTACTTAAGGAGATGAAGAACAAATTCTACTAGAGATCATACAATTACACACACACACACACGCACACACACACAGAGTATATGTCATTTCAGTTAATAAATAAATATTTCTTAAGTTCTTACTATGTGCCAGTCATTGGAGCAATACAAAGAACTGAAAGATAGTCCCTGCCCTCAAGGAGCTTATAGTCTAATGCAGAAGACACCATGCAAACAAACTGATGTGAATAGTGTTTCTCCTTTTAGAATCCAAGTTCTTTAAGGGGGGCAGCAACTTGTTTCACAGTTGTCTCTGTCTGCCCAGCGATGAGCTCCTTGTGGGTGTTTAACACACCTTCATGATGGATTGAAGAATTGATTGGTACATTCATCTCACAAGCATTCGGGTCACAGAAGAGGCTCCCACTTAAATCCCATTTATTCTTATTTTGCACATGATTCTGAGAAGCTCATGAACAAATAGAATAAGTACTTTGGAGGTGGAGGGTAGTGAGCTACTTTTGGAAAGGAAGCTGAAAGTTGGGATTAGTGGAAGCCTATAGAGGGTGGGGAAAGAATATCTGAAAGTCAGACCCATGGATTCCTATGTACAGCAATTTAGGCTCCTTGAGCATCTGGGAGAACAGCCTTTTCCAGAATAATTGACCCAAGGGTGGTTCCAAGCTAGTGTCTTTTAAAGGAATGAGGTTCAAAATGGTACCGTCATGACACCAAGGAAAAGCACAATTGAGTCTGTATTCTCCATTGAAGCACAGGAGGTGTGCAAAGAACTTAGGGTAGATTTTCACTTGATATAATTAAAACAAAAGAAATTGGTCCTTCAAGGGTGGGGGGAATGTATCTGTGCCCTCGTTTTGTCCTCACAGTAGAACCTGCCCTCCTGGAGGGCAGAGATAATTTAATTTTTGTCTTCTTATCTCCAATATTTACCCCTTGGCTTTCCTCTGTCATAGGAAGAATTCACAAACGTTGATTGAAATAGAAGTCTGTGAAATTACAATGTCCAATCTTGGTCCAAAGACATAGGAGAAAGAGCTTCTTTCCCTTCTTTTCAAGGGTAGCTAACTCTGTGGTGTATTGTATATCCTGTTGGAGTCATGTGTTTTAACTCTCACTGAATTGTTTTTAAAACATTTCTATTCTTTTTTTAAGAGGAAAGGTTTACCTTAAGGAGGAGATGGGATAGATACATTGGAAAATGTTAACAATGAGAAAACAAATGTGAAAAAAGCCCTAACACTGGACTTAGGTTCAAATCTTGCACCTTCTGTGTAATATTGAACAAGATGCTTCATCTCCCTGGTTCTCAGTTTCCTTACTGTAAAGGAAGGGGGTTAGACTACAAAGCCTCTGAAGTCCCTTCCACTCTTGATCTGTGGTCTTCTAATTCCATAAATATTACAAACAGAGAAATATTATCTGAATTTAATTGGTTCCTCTTTTATCCTCATTCCCTGAATTTTTATGGTCATTCCATTTTGAGAGTGGTTCCAAGTGACATCATGTAGACTGTGAAGAACTTCACATCCTACATGCCCCCAGTCTCTTCCTTGTTCTGTGTGGCCTCATCCTTGCTTTTTATACCTTGTTCTTGCTTTCTGACATGATGACCTCATTGAAGCGATTTCTAGCAATTCCCTTGGGTTTGGAGGAAAGTATAGAGTCAGCTGTTTTGGGGGTTGTTTGGGCATATCAGTTACTGGCACTGAGCAGGCACTTTCATTTTCAAGAAGGTATCTAAGCCATGATGACATGAAGGTGTCCATGAGACAAGGATGCTGAGTTATATAACCAGAGTGTGGAGTGTGGAGATGGGGCTTTGTCCCAGGGTCCCACATTTTAGAGGGTAACTACTACAGCAATTACTCCTGAGATCACTTCCTAGTTAGCACTCTAGACCCACTCTGTTGCCTTCACAACAATATCCAGTTGGTGCCCCAGCATCCACACTACTCTCCCTCAGCTGAAATACTCTAAGAATTGAGATTGCAAAACAGGACATAGTTCCCCAAGATCTCTGTATCCAGAAGCAATACGGTCCCTGTACCCCAAGCTTAGGGATGTTCTCAAATCATTGTTTCACAGGGAGATCAGAATCAATCTCTTGCCTCATGTCTTGTTCTTTTTCAGTCTTTCCATTGGCTGCCTGGTAATGGATTGAGCTCAGATTAGAGCAAAGCAGCAGTGATTTGTGGAGAATGCCCCTCACAGAATTTACAGCTTAGGGGGTGATTTTTATGTTCATCACCATGTAAGTTAATAATCTTAACAGTAATCTCATTTCATGGCTTTCTTTGCAAACACTCCCTTATAATAACCATGAAAATCCCAGGTTTTTGTCAAATTTAATTCTATTCAGTAGATATTTATTAAGCCCCTCTTGGGTGCTAGACCCTGGGCTAAGACATGGAGACAGAGCCAAAAAGGAAACTGTCCATTTTTTACTTCAAAAAGGTTGCATTCAATGTGGTGTGATGGGGATGGACTGTAAACAAGGAAATGAAATGCAAAGAAATGCAAAGAAATTTCAAGAAGTTGGGGTGGATGAGACTAATAACAGTGGGAATTGGGAATGGCCTCTTGATGGAGGTGGCCCTTGAACTGATTCAGGAACCATGCCAAGGGTTCCAAGAGGTAGAGGTAGGTGATCCCAGGGACTAGGGCCTGGTCTGCACAAAGGTTAGGAGGTGGGAGATGGGACGTTATACATGAGAAATGGCAAGTCATACCATTTGACTGGAATGTGGTATGTAAGTGTAATGTGTGCAATGACTTGGAAAGACAGGTTGTGTAAGAGTGAATGTGACTTTAAATGACAAGCAGGAATTAATGTTTTAACCTTAAATCAATTGGGAGCCATTGGAGTTTTTAGAGTAGGGGAGTCATTGGGTCAGAGCTGCACTTTAAGAATATCACTTTGACAGCTTGGTGGAGGATGGATTATAGTGGGGGGGGGGGGGAGACAAGAGGCTGGAAAACTAATTAGGAAGCTATCACAAACATCCAGGCTACTTTGAGATGGAAAATGGTGGAGGGAAGCTGACTGGGGGAGGCTGGAGTGCTCCAAGGATAGCATGAGGACCTGAGGGTAGCTATATAAAGGAATGGATTGATATCTCTATTGCTAAGGTCCTTCAGGAAGATTGCTTGAGTCTTGTGATTGGATTCCTGCCTCTTCTCTCCAGTTCTGTCCATTGTCCATTTAGCTGTCAAAGTGATCCTCCTAAAGTCTGGCCATGTTATTCTCCTCCCTCCAATTCTATTGACTCCAAAGACTCTCTGTTACCACCAGTATCAAATGTAAAATCCTGTTTGGATTTTGAAAATCTTTATAAGCTGTTCTCACCTCCCCTACTTTCTTTGAAACCAAGAGGGTCCCGAAAAGAGCCATTAAGTGGAGTTTGGGCAGGGACCAATTGTTGTGAGATGTATAGGCTTCAGATAGCTTTCCTCCCAACCTGATTTACTTTTTTTAAAATTTTGTTCATTAAAGGGGCCATTCCCTGATTGCTTCTTAAAGAGGCCTATTCACTGAATAGCTGTTAGCTCACTCTAAGTGAGTACCTGAATGGGCCAAGGTTTCTCATTGCATCCTAAACCTTCTCCAGTCATCCTGAAGAGTGCTGGATCTAGATGGTTCAGGAAAGGAAAGTGAGACTGGTGACCTTTCACAGCCCTCTCTCCCTCAGAACAAAGTCAAGTGCAGGTCATGTCATCTTTTCTCTGATGTCATGGTCTTCTTCAAAGCTGAAGGATGAACGCAGACAGACCTACTTTCTAATCTTCTTACACCTTTATTATTGTTCAGTTGTTTGGGACTTTCTTGGCAAAGATACTGGAGTAGTTTGCCATTTTCTCCTCCAGCTCATTTTGCAGATGAGGAAACTGAGGCAGACAGGGTGAAGTGATTTGCCCAGGGTGACGCAGAGAGTAAATATCTGAGGCTGATTTGAACTTAGGTCTTCCTGACTCAAGGTCAAGCGCTCTCTTCATGGTGCCACCACCTGCCTGTGACCAAAAGACCTTTCCCAGTATACCTACATTGCGGTTATCTTCTTGCTTAGATTGTCTTTCCCTTTTTCACTCTCTGTATTTTCTATATGTATGCTTGTCTCCCCCATTACGTTGTGAGCTGCTTGAGAACAGGAGCTGGTCTTTCCTTTGGTCACATGTCCAGTATTTAGCACAGTGCCTGGCACATAGTAGGCATTTAATAAATTCTTGTTGACTTGACCTTTCATAATGCAGCAATAGAAAAAAGAGGGAGAGAAAAAATCAATCTAGAAAAGACATTTGGGGCAGCAGCAGCAGCTCAGACAGATTCCCAAGCACCAGAGCCAAAGGCAAGGAGGAGTGGTGGTTCAGGCTGCATCCTAGAAATGGAGATGGAGGGGGACAGCTCACTCTTATTGACTGACCCACGAGCAGCAGCATGACTTCATTCTTGGAATGGTTTTGGAGGAGACCAGAAGGGCTTCATTCATTGTCCTGGGAACAGGAGCCTTGGCATTTGTTGGAGCAAGACTTAATTGGTGAACATTAATAATACCAAATTGTAGTAAGGTCACTGGGAATTAATAAAGAACAAAGGCCTGGCTCCCAAGCCCAGGGGGTGCCAGCTAGGCTGTTTTTTGCCTCATGTCTTCTCAAGTCTCTTTAGCTTCCACACCCCAAATAATTGTCAGATCTGCTGGTTCAGAGGCCCCTCTCATCAACGGCTAGATGCAAGGATTCAAGTCTATTCCTGTATGATTCCATCTGTCCTTCTCCTCAAACCACTTTTCTTGTTTCCTTCTCCCTATAAATATTGATATTAGAAGGTTCTGGCAATGGCAGCATCTGGTGCTGGGGGTTTAGCCCAAAGTGAGGAGACTTGGTCCACTTTAATCCCTTTTTGCTAACCATTACATTAAGTAGATTCCCTCTCAAATTAAAATGAGGTAAGGTCCCTTCTGACTTCAAATCTGCTCCCTGTGATGTTCTGGGGGAGAATCCATTGGGCTGTCTCTCAGCAGCATGAACATCACTGATGACAAAGGTAAAGGCCAGTTACTCTTCATTGGAACTAAGGGCTGAAGGGCACTTTTCAATTAGAGCTTGAGGAAGACAGCTCTTTAGTACCTTAGGAGAAATCAGGGCTAGTGAGGGCTGGTGTGGAAGATCACAGGTAGTCCTTCTGCTCATGAGTCCTGAGCCCTGCCATATTTGTATAGGATGAATGATCCCCAGCTTCTCTTCTCTGCCCTCCATCATTGTCACTGTGCTTTTCTTTGGCAATCATATCCTCTCTGATAGATGATTGACTCCAAAATCAACCTCCAGACGCTTGCCAGGAGGTCACACTAACCAAGTGAATTCATCAGTTCCCTCAATCATCTTCCCTTCGTTACTTTCCTGTTTCAGTGAATGGTGAATTTCCTCAGTTATTGAAACTCCAAACATCAGTGTTGCCTTTTCTCCTCTCCTGATCCTCTCTACTCAGCCAGTGAATGGTCAAGTCTTGTCAAAGAATTTCAGAGGGAAAAAGGCTTCAAGGGTCATCTGCTCCAACCCACCCTCCAGTGGTACTGGAGCCATTGCTTTGAAAATTCCAGGGAATGGAAGCCAGTACTTTTTAAGGTGACCCATTCTACTTCAACTAGATAATGGTAATTTTATTTTAAAGATTAATTTCATTGATACCATTTAGTATCACCTTTATAACAAAGAATTATAAAAAGAAATGAAAAATAGTTTAGCAAAACTATCCAATCTATCTACTGTCTAATGGTATATGGAATGTTCCAGATCTATAGCCCACCCCCCTTACCTCTAAATAAAGCTAAGTACCTTTTCTCTACTCTTTGATGATAAATTTGTTTATTATAAATGTAACATTAAATTTATTCTCTTATGCTTTTAATTCACATTGTTTACTGTGAATATTGATTTACTGTTTTTTTGTTCCTTCACTCTGAATGATTTGCTACGTTTTCTCCCTTTTTTAAAAATTCTTCATATTCATCATTTCTTAAAGCAAAATAATTCCGCTAACCTGAGATATCACAGTAACATCGTATACAATCTCTTATAGATGGGTGTGAACATTTGTTTCCCACTCCTTTTCTGCCCTGCTTGTATTGAATCCCGGTATACAGTAACTCAATTATATTTTACATGTGTATATTTATAATATGTAGTCACTTAACCAAGCAACAAGGACAACAACCCTCATTCCTAATTGGTTTCTGAAAAGGTTTTGGACAATCCATAGCTCCATCAACTGTTCATTAGAGTGCCTATCTTTCCACAGCCCCTCCAACATTGACTATTCCTATCTTTGGGCCACTCTCACTGTTGGGAAGGATTTTCCCCCCTCTGATCTGATGTGTTTCTAATGTGTGTCTTTGGATTGCTTTATCCCTTTAAAAGTTTACTAATTATTGGCATGGTGAGCCTCTGTTTCCCAGGCTTCAATCTGATGATGATTGCAACACCTGAGCCTCACTGTGCACTCTGGGATGAGCTCAGCCCAAGTTTATCAGGGAATGTCAGATAAGTTAGCCATTGGGGGGAGGGGGAGTATGGACACACTTTTAAATTTAATTTTGTGGTTTACTAACTTGATTATCATCTAGTTAGTAGTACTTTCTTAAGTCTAGACAATCCACATAACAATGAACCAAGCCTTGATTTGTAGACTGAGATTTCCGTGGTGTGAATGGCAGGTTCTCTCCCCTTTATCTCTGCCTCCAGCATGCCCTAGCTGCTTCTAAATCTCTATTAAAATCTTATTCCCTACAAGAAACCCTTCCCAAGCCCCTAGAATTCTAGTGCCTTCCCTCTCTTCCTTATTGCCCTTTTTACTGTGTACAGAGTTTGTTTGTATGTATTGGTTTGCATGTTGTCTCCCGATT
Organism: Notamacropus eugenii; assembly: GCF_028372415.1. Lineage (NCBI taxonomy): Eukaryota > Metazoa > Chordata > Mammalia > Diprotodontia > Macropodidae > Notamacropus > Notamacropus eugenii. The sequence continues at coordinate 380,858,010 of NC_092877.1, forward strand.
AGAGAGTGAGACCCTAGAGGACAGGATATGCCTTTTGACTCTTTTTGAATCCCCAGCACTTAGCAAAGTGACTGGTTCAGAATAGCTATAATAAATCTTTCCTGATGGATTAAATGCTTATATTGAAAATTTAAAAATGCATGGAAAACAGACATGTCAGTCTCAGGAATGTTTTTCACAATATCTATTTTATTATGATAATAAAACACACACATATAAAATATAATTGAAATACCTACTATGTACAATATGATGCTCTAAACAAATGGAGTTACTTGTGTTCTCCACGCTCACCTGATACGTTCCTGCCCCTCGAACTTTTGCTCACCCCCTTCATTCTCCCTAGCCTGATCTTCCCTTCCTCCTTCATCTCCACCTGTCAAAATCTTCCTCCTCCTCCTCCTCCTCCTCCAAGGCCCAGCTAAAAAGCAGCCTCCTTTCACATTTTGAAGCTGTTTTCCCCACAAAAAAAATGTGAGCCCTCCCTAGTCCTAACCTCCACAGCACCTTCTGTGCCCCTATTGTGGCTGAATCTGACTTCTCCCTAAACGAGGAGCTCCTTGAAAAGAGGAATTGGGGGCTGCCTCCTCACTTTAAGTCCCAGGATACCTAGCACAACGTCTCTGGCTCTATAGATGCTCGCTGAATGGGTAAACACCTTCATTTTTTTTGACGAGGGGTAGTATCTTCCACATGATTCAGTTACTTCTCTGCACATGGAGAATTCACTTTATCAAACAATCATTGTGGGTTAAACTTAACACCTCATTGTGTACACAAGTAACTGAGGCTCATAAAGAATGACTCAGTCATGATCACCAAGCTAAGGACGGAAAAAGACAAGTCTAGAACAACCTTGGGCTTCTGCCCACGAGGCTGATGATTTGTCTAGTCTTCAGCCTGCCCCTTGGATGAAAAACATTCTGCCAATTTTCTGCCAAAATTCTCAGAGGAAGCTGGTTGCTATTAGATAGAAAGATAGACAGATAGACAGATAGAGGCATATATATATTAATGCATATATATATATATACACAATGTATATATTATGAGCATAGTACAAACAATGTATAGGTACACAATAATAGCTAACATTTATAGAGTACCTACTATGGTCCAGGCACTCTACTAAGTGCTTTATAAATATCTCATTCGATCATTGCAACAACCCTGGAAGCAGGTGTTATTATTGTCCCCATTTTACAGATGAGGAAATAAAGACAAAGAGGTTGAGTGCCTTGCTCAAAGTCACACTGCTAGTCGGGCTAGATTTGAACTTAGGTCCTCCCGACTCCCGGATCAGCACTCTATCTATTGAGCCTCTTAGCTACCCCATGCCTGTATATAAATGTGTATATGCATATGTATATCTATATATTGGGGGGGCTTGTATATGTTTGGATAATTTGCTCTCCACATGTTCTCCCCTGGGGCTGTATCTCTTTCAAATGCTTAGTTCTCATGCTTTTTCTTCTGGAGTTTCCCCAGAGGACCCTTCCTTGTCCCTTTTATGATGTGAAACGTATCCTTGGAGAAGGCTCTTGATAGCCTAGAGACGGAGTGGGCTAAGAGGCTGAGGTCTGTTCCCTTTTAGCCCCAGACCACCCCAACCCTTCCAGAAAAGCAGCTCCTGAGCTCCTCATTGGCTGCTCGGGTGGTAAGGATATTCTTTTCCCAGACAATTGGCTTTCTTTGGACATTTCTCTCCCTTTAATTGCCTTCTTTCAAAGAAGATCCCACATTCCTCAGAAACCAGTCCCTGGATGGACAAACTGTAGTGGGTATTAGGAGGCCAGAGGGAATGTTGGGTAATTCTTCTCCTCACCCAGGACAGAGGTAGGGGCTGTATTCCCAGAAGAGATTCCTGCTCACCCCATTGCAAATGGAAGCATCATTTCAGAAAATAACCAATAAAAGTCCCTGGGACACAGGCTCCCATTCATGCTGGAAGAGACAGGAGGAAGCATTTTCCCCTCTCCAACTCTGGCTGGGCCTGTGAGGATAGTTTCCAGAACTAATAAATCTTTTGCTTAGGTTTCAAAACCTCCATCCTTTAAACAATTTCCCAGAGTGAATTGGTTGAAATTGTGGCCATTTCAATGTTTCTTTAATTAATTAAGACTTTTTTCTTATTATTTAGAGGAGAGGAGAAGAGAAGCCAGGAAAACAGCCAGAGATAAAGAAACAGAGGGAGAGGAGGAGGGAGAAGGGGGAGAAAAGTGGAGAGGATAGGAGAGGGAGGGGGAGCAGAAGAGAGGGGGGAAGAGAAAAGAGAGAGAGGAGGGTGAGAGAGACAAAAAGATACAGAGGGAGATAAGAGACAGAGATAGTGAGACAAAAACAGTGAGAGACAGAGAGACAAAGATACAGAGAGAGACAAAGAGAAGAGAGAGACAGAGAGACAAAAAGACACAGACACAGAGACAAAAAGACAGACACAGACACAGAGAGAGAGAGACAGAGAGAGAGAGAGAGAGAGACAGAGACAGAGACAGAGACAGAGATAGAGACAGAGTGGAGAGGGGGAGAAAGAGGAAGGGAGAGAGAGAGAGAATCTAAGAATTTTATGAGAGCACCAGTTTGGTGCTCCATGAGTCATCCTGCAGGACAAACACAACCTCACTCATCGCCCATTCTTCCTTTTCTCCAGCCAGGGAGGCAAACAGTGAAGCCCTGGAAAAACATGAATCCTCCTTGTAGCATCTGTATGGGGAAGATTTCCAAGCCACAGAAAGATGGCTGTGTATGCTGCTTAGCTCAACTTGGGGTTTTTCCCAGACAAATAGGAAAAGCCCCAACACTGACCTTGGAAAAACACACTTACTGAAGCATGTGCGCATGCACACATACACACATTTGTATACATACACAATGTGTGTATATATATATATATAATATACACACATATACATATATGCATATTGTATATGCACATTTATACACATACTTGTATGTGTGTATGTATGCACATATATGCATACATACATAGACATATATTCTAAGCTCCTTGGAATTTCTTTGGAGATCTTTATGTTAAAAAAAGTCAAAACTGACTAATATTGCATCCCATTTTTCCATGAAAAGCTATTGCATGCTTTCAAACATACACAGCAAAAAGAACATTGATTCTGGAACACAAGGTCAATTCCATATCATGGCCATATACATATTGAAAAGCACAAGAAGGGGAGGAAGCTTCTCACGTTCCTCTATGCAAAGATGCAATTAGCATTTTTATGAAGAACATAAACCGTGTGTGTATCAAAGATGCACGTTTATTGCCCTGAAACCAGCTCTCCAAAACGTCTCCCAAATGTTTGACTTTCTCCTGGCAGGCAGTGAGGAGGTCAATTAAGACTTAGATTGTTTGCCTGCCAGCAAGGGCTCGGCTATCTTTGGGGGCAAGAGCAACGAAGAGACAGCAGCCCCAGCTCCCATCAACATGTCTTTCTAGACCTCATTCCCTGGATCTCAGTCACTGGAAATCCTAAGCTTTCCCTCCCCCACCTCTCTCTGTGTCTTTCTGTCTGTCTCTATATCTCTCTTCTGATGGTCTCTTTTCTGGATCTTTCATTTTTTTTCTCTGTTCATCTCTGTGTCTCTGTCTCACTGTTCTCTCTCTTTTCTCTGTCTCTTTATGTTTCTCTCTGCGTCTCCTTCCCTCCTCCCAGTGATGAATTGTTTGCCTCTGAAGGACAATTTAATTTGCATTCAATTGTGCATGCCTGCTCTCCTTTCTCCCACCCCCATAACAGTATGGCTCCAGGGAGTGGGATTGCCGAAAAAAAAAATATTATCTCATGTTTCGATGGCGCCAGGGTGTTTTATGAGCTGTTGTTTGCCTCTGGCAATCAGCCAGTGTGGATATGCAGCTACCTCTGGGGGGCAACCTCACAGCCCTACATCAATGCGATGGCTACCTCCTAGCTCAAGTAATTGGCCCTGTCCATGAATTTTTCTCCCCACTGACTCATTTGATTGTAATTGACCTGACCAAGGGTCTTGCTATAGTGTAGGTAAAGTCAATAGCATGGCTTGGGTACAAGATGAGGAAACAAGAGGCTGACTTTGTAGGAAGGACTGGATTCTGGAATCTGTTCGTTGAAGGCTGAAGTAAGGAACTGGAACTCTATTGATAAATACCTCTTAATATAGGCAAACTCCAAATGAGTCAAACAAAAAAAAAAATTAGAAGGAGATGTCAGAATTCATAAAGGGAGGACTGGTATCCCAAACTTAGCAGTCCACATCTGGGAGGGTGCCCTCACTTTGGGACATCACTCTTTAAAGGACACGAACAAAGTTGATTTTATCTAGAGGGTGGAAAAATGTGCTAAACGATGATGAACTGAAAGAATAGTGAATATTTAGACAAGGGGAAAGAAGGCTTAAGAAGAAAGGCATGAACTTGTCATCAATAAAGCAATAAACATTTCTTAAGCCCTAACTATGTGCCAGGCGATGCTATCAAATATGTGAAAGCATCCTTGACGGAGTACCATGGTGCAGCTGCTAGCTGTGTGACCATGGGCAAGTCACTGTCTTCACTCTTAGTTACTATAATAATAGAATGAGGACAGTGCTGTAACATCTACCTCAGATGGTTGCCCTGAGGAGCAAAAAAGAGAGCATAGGAGTGCTTTGTAAATCTTAAAGTGCTATAGAAGTAGCAGCTATTATTATCCGAAGATGGTCTTATGTTTGTCATGAAGAAAAACTTCCAAATTCAATTAAACAGACAAAAGACATTGTTGAGGTTGTCCATTGCATTGTATACTCCTGAGGGCAGGAATGGTCTTTTACCCCTTCTTGTGTTCTATGCCCACCACACAGTAGGTACTTAATGAGTGTTGATTGATTGATTGATATTGATTGATTGATCTGTGCAGAGTTTGGAGGACACAAAAGAAATTGCCTCTTACTAGAATACCGGTATTCAGAGAGGTGGCAGTTCAGGCTATGGATTCCAGGCATGAGGCCTGCAAATGCATGGAGATAGGAGATGCTCTGTTGGTTTCAGGAAAACCTGAATATTCCAGTTTGACTGGAACATCAAGTCCATGAAGGAACATAATATAAAATAAGGTTAAGGAGGTAGGTGAGAACCAGATTATAGGAGACTTTAAACACTAGGTTTAGAAGATTGTGTTTTATCTTTGAGGCAATGAGAAGCCCCTGAAGAATGTTAAAGAGGAGAGTGATGGGTTCAGATCAAAGCTCCAGTAGGATTATTTTGATATTTGTATGGAGGATGGATTAAAGAAAAGAGAGATGAAAATAGGAAACCAATTAGGACAAACTTTCCTGCTCCATCTTTACCATGGTCCTATTCTAAGCATTAACACCTAGGTGGTGCTGTGGTAAAGTGCTGAGCCTGCAGTCAGGAGGACCTGAGTTCAGACACTGCTTAGCTGTGTGACGCTGAGCAAGACACTTTGCCTCTGTCTGCCTCAGGATCTTCAACTGTACAATGGGAAAACCAAAAGGACCTGTTTCATAGAGTTGTTGTGAAGATTAAATGAAGTAATATTTGTAAAAAATGAAAGAAATGCTTCTCACAATGTCTGGTGCTTAATAAATACTGATTCCTCTCCCCCCTCCCTCTTCTCTAGAAAGTTGGATTATAATCCTGGATACTCTGCCTTGAAGAAGACAGCTTCCACCTTACTTTGCAAGGACACAGAAACTTCACAAAAACTCTCAGCTATCTCCTTGCCACATCCCAGGCCCATATCCTCTACATGCACATTTCTAGCACCCTTCTATATATTGTATTCCCCCTGAGGATGTAAAGTCCTTGAATGCAAGGACTGTCTTGTTTGAGTATATTTGTATCCATAGGGATTAACCAAGTGTCAGGTATTCAAGGAGTGTTCATTTAAGGAAGTGCCTGGCATATAGTAAATACTCACTCACCAACTCACTCTATCTGTCTATCTTCTATCAACTATCTATTCATCTCTATCCATTCTCTCTCTCTCTCTCTCTCTCTCTCTCTCTCTCTCTCTCTCTCTCTCTCTCTCTCTCTCTCTCTCTCTCTCTCTCCCCCATTTTTCTACCTATAAATCAACCCCACTACCTACATCCTTCCCTCCCTATGACAGTAGTTTGGTTATGAGGCAGCAGAGGAGCAAAGGTCTATGTAATGGAGAGTGAGTATAGGAGGCCAAAGATTTTGGGAAAGTAGAAGCAGTCGGACTCAGTTACTCACTGGACGCTGTTTCTTACTTTTAACTCCTTCAGAGGAAGGCCTGTATTTCTCCCCCTTTTTCTGTATCCAACGTACTTAGCATTATGCTGGTCATGCAACAGGTACTTTATAAAGTGTTCACAACACATTGAATCTCACCTGCTTTCATGGTATCTAGTAGGATATTTCCAGTAGGAAGTTGCTGGTTTGTAACTGGAGTTCAGAAGAAAGATTTGGCTAGAGGTTTGGATTTGGAAATTATCAGCAGAGAGAATAACTGAATGCTTGAGAGCAAATGAAATTAAAAAGAGAGAAAAAGTATGATTCTCCTGACATTTTAAGAATTACTCCCATGGAGTTTCACAGAAACCTTAATCTTCCTCCTTCCAGTGCTTTCTGAAAATTGGGTCTCCAGAGCTTCCATGAATGCTCTTCTATCTCAATCTCTTCTTTTTCTGTCCCCTGAAAAAGGCTCTAGTTTACATGATAATGTTGAGAGGATGTAAGGATAGGGAAATGTTATGGACAGAACTGACAGTCGCCAGGACCAGAGCGCAGACATGTCCCGAGAATTTTTCTAGTCTCTCAGATGCAGAGGGATGGGTACAAAAAGCCAACTTGGACAACTTCAGCCCACCTGGTTGCTCTTGACGCTTGTTCTGCCTAGTGATAGTCCCTGCATTGGCTTTCCCTGTCCCCAGTTCTTCACCAGGACTGTATTTGACCCAAGGTCATTTCCAGATTTCCTTGTTCTCTATTCTCAGCTCTTGGAATCATCAGAAACATTTCCATTTCTACCTGTCAGACCTTCCGATTTCTGAAAAACAAACTAACAATAGATAACTCTACTCTTAATTATTCACTTCTTGAACATTGAGACTAGTTTTCTTCTTATCAGTTGCTTTTGACTCAGGCCAAGTCCTAGTCTCTCAACTCTACTTCCCAGAACACAGTGTCTTACTTTGTTTATTTTTGCTGTTTGACTCCTCTCTGCTAGCCACCATGCCTGAGTTGTCTGGCAGTTCCCTAAGTAAGATGAAATCTTCTGGTTCCTGAAATCTCTTTTTATATGACAGTTAATTCTGACTATTAACCCTTTTTGAATCTCAGGGATGACCCTATAGCTTCCCCAAAGGTCAAAACCACAAGATGTTTAAAATGGGAAAAGATTTTAAATTTATCTCTATCAAAATGAAACTTAGAGGGTTAATGGATGCAGACCTGGCTCCAGAACCAGAAAAATCTGTGTTCCAAACTTGCCTCTGCAATGCACTGGCTTTGTGATCTTAGGCAGAGTGTTTTCAAAGTTACAGAGAAGCTGCTGACTTTCATTTATAGAGAAGGTTTCCTCCCTTCTGAGTTCATTAAGCCATTGGCATCACTGGTCTTATGGCTATGCTTTACATTTTATTTTAGTAGATTTGTCCCTAACCTGCCAAGATCTTTTTTGGATTATGACTATATCCACCTATGTGTTAGTGATTTTGCCCAGCTTTGTACCGTCTACAAGTTGTATATGAACCAACAAAATCTTGAAGTGGGAAGATGTTTCAGAGGCCAGCAAGGACAGCCCAAACTCAAGGAAGTATCCATTCCACAATATATGAAAGAGTTGTCATCTAGTCTTTCTGTGAAGACCTCATGTAAGGGGGAATAAGTATTTATTAGCTGTCCATTAGGTGCCAAGTACTGTGCAAAATGTCAAACAAACCCATCCCCTCTAGGGGTAACCCATTCCAATTTTGGACAGCTTTAATTGGTAATGAGTGTTTTTCTCAACAAAAAAGAAAGCCTATGTCCCCTCATGCGGTATCCAACTATTCCTCCTAATTCTGTTATGTAGAACTAAGATAGTCATTGTTACAAAAGATAGCTGTCCAAATACTTGAACACAATTATTTCTTGTCCCTCCCCTCAAGTCTTCTCTTTCCTAATATAAACATTCCTAAGGTCTCCAATCCACTCTCATATGGAATGGACTGTGGTTGTCTTCCTCTGGAAGTTCTCCAGGTTACCAATGCTCTTTTTAAACACTTACTAGCCAGGTAAAAATGTCATTTATCACAGAAAAATTCACCATTTTGTACAGGAAACTGCCCCCTCTGAAGGTCTGGTCTGGCTTTATGTAGTGGTAATTTAAGAAATGCTGACAGAATTGAGTTGTATCTCCTCATTTGGGAAGCTGGGCTGCTAAGGTCAAGAGCTCAGCTGTTATTCTGAGACACTCATTTCTAGCCTGAAACCACTTTCTCCTGACTAGCTTCTCTTCACGATGACATTGCTATCAGTACTCCGAGTAGCACACTTTCTCCCTGACTACCTCAAAGTTGATTCCTTATTGCTTCAGTGAGTGGACATCTTGGTCCACTAATCACTTTTTGCCATAAGAACTCCAATGGATTTTTGAGGACTTCTAGAGAAAGGGAATTGCTGACAGATAAATCATGAGGGTCTAGTGGGTGCTAGATTGTATCAACTCCTTCCACCTGATGTGTTATGATATGATCAAGATTAAAGCTGTGCCAGCTGACTAATGTCAGAAATAGGTTTCCTGATTCTATCATGGGTGTTTCCAGTTTGACAGAACTGAATCTATGTTCTGGCAGATCAAATCTTTGTATCAAAGGCTATTTGATTTTCCTTCAAGAATCCTGCTCATGACTCACTTTTGAATGCCCTAGCCCATTACTCAACATTAGGCACTAACCTCCAGTTGCATAGAGAAACCAATAGAAGAAAGTAGACCATTCCTCCTATTTCCTGATCCCAAATTATTTGTCTTGATGGATGGAAACCAATTTTCCAGGTAGTTCTCAGTAATTACTATTTGGGGAAAGAAGATTAATGGGTAGACTAAAGGACTTGGGGTGACTCTTTCACTCCAGCTTCTAATTTCAAAAATATTTCACCCAAGCAATGAAGCTAGCATCCACCAGCTGAACTGATTTAAAGAAACTGAGAACCTTTCATGATGTTTTCAGTGGCATAGAACCTGAAGATCTTCTGCCCAACTTGTCCATCCTAAAGCCAGAGAAAGCATGCTCATAAGAGGTTCAGAGGATGAGGAGTGATAACTAAAATACTGGGTAATAAAATCAAGTTTTAAAAATATCTCCACAAGCCAGAGCTTTGGGATCCCTATAATAGGCTGCAAATCAAGGGGGATAAATATAAAGTCATCTACTCAGGTTCAAAAAATAAATCAACTTTACTGGTACATGATTTGGGGGTGCTTGTTTAGATATTTGGAGAAAAAGAGTCTATGACAGTTTAATAGACTACACTTCTGTGAATTTTGAAGTATTCCACTATTAGCAACTTAGCAGTCACATCAACCACATATTTCAGGACTCAAAAATCTAGGTTTCTGGGCTAGTTGACTTAAATTTGTCACTTTCTTTTTAACTACTTTTGATCTTGGGTATCGATTGGCTATTTTCTATTTTTTGTTCTATTATTTCATATCAGATCCATTCTTCTTTGGAGATAAAACAGAAGAAAAATCAGAATTGATAAATCCTGTCTTTTTGTCGGTTATCATTATCCCATCTATCCTGCACTTGAAACTCTGACTTTTTGTTGTTCTTAGCCTTCCTTTCCAATTTCAGGTCATTCTAAGATTTGGAATTCCCAACACGACCGTTAGAGGGCATGACACATTCCTCTCCATCTTCTGTGATCTGTTCTTGCTACGATCTTCATAAAATACCTTTCTTAAAGCTCAGAGGGCCTAAGAGTTCCCTAATCAATATCATTTTTTTTCTTCTCAGAACACTCCCATTCTCTTCTTTACTGGAATAATTTCCCTTTGTATCCAGAATGAGATGTGCATCTCTACTGGATTGATTTTATATGAAAAATTTTCATTCATGAGATCCTGTACCCAAACAATCATTGGCTTACTGTTATCCTAAAACTGACCCTGAACCATTGAGAAAGCTGGTGGTGATGGTGGTAAGTAACTAGTGCTTTAAAATATTTGAAGTCCTTGACATCCATAGTTTCATTTGATGTTCATAGCTAATGTGTGAGACAGGCCGTGTCATTGTTCTCATTTCCCAGTTGAACCTGAGGTTGAAAGAAGAGACTTGACTAACTCCTTGCAGCTCAGGGAGTACCAGAGGGTGCATTCAAGCCCAGGGTTCTTCTGCCTCCAGATCCTGGGATTTCTCCATGAGAGCTAGATTCCATTATTCTGTACAACGAACCCCCTGAAGTTGTTGTGACTATTTGAATTTGCACTATTCAAAATTATAATTATGTCAAATATAGTCATTGGTTCCAGTCCAATGGAAATATGCAATACAAATTCAAGTAACATGTCCATTTCAGTGAGGATTTCATGATTCACACTTAGTGGGACCCAGTCATAGGTCATGACAAGAGTGGTCATATTGGATAAGATACAAAGGAAGGGAAAACATACATGCCATTCACTGACTCTCAAATTCCATTCCCAATTATCTACCTACCAGGAAAAGTACATTCCAACATCAGAGAAACTTCTCAGGATACTTGGACAATACAACCACACCCTTCCCAAGGCTCTGAGGCTAACTTGGGTCTGATTCTTACTGAATAAACACTGTTTACCCCAAGGCACCCATCTTGTGGCTAGGCTAATGATCCATTGGCACAAGTGCTGAGAATTTCTTCTCCTCAAACACCTTCAGGAAAAGTTTCTGCTTCATGGTCATCATTGTTTGTGGTACAGCTCACCTGTTTTCCATGTCTCCACAGGCGTTTCTCAATTACAGTGCTAAAAAACACCAACATGCTACCAAAGATTAACTTCTACCTGCATAGGATGCCAAACCAGACTGAGTCAGATAGGATTCCCCAATTTATCTCTTCTTTTTGAAGAGGTATTCCTCAAAGAGGAATACCAGTAAAAATATGACTATCCTCTGAGGATTGACTTGGATGAACAGCAAAACCAAGGGATACACTCTCAGGGCCATTCACTCTCCTTTCTCTTCACTGTCAATTTCTGTGACAACAATGGCACCCACTCAAAAGACCACACAAAATTCTAGAAAAGCTATGTATTCTACTCTGATTTCACCTGACTCCTCCCTGCATTCTCACACCCCTACAACAGGCTATCATGGCCAGACTTCAAAACCAATTTTCAGTGAATTCATATAGAATACATGAAAAAATAAGAAAGCTAGTGATATTGATAAACATCCAAACTTTATTTTAGGTTCCTCCATTTCTGTCCAGATTCTGAAGTATAAAAACATGCTTTGGAGTCAGACAACTTGCATCAAAATCCCAACCAATGCTCACTACTCATGTAGCCTTGAACAACTCATTGAATCTCCTTGGGCCTTAGCTTTGTCATCTGTAAGATGAATGGTTTGGAGTAGATGACCTTGAAGGTAACTTCCTGCTGGAGAGTGATGGTGCAATGATCATATATGTAGAGTAGGCATGGAAATAAAGGAAAGAAGCAAGGAAGAAGACAAAAATTCATGAAACTTTCATAATGTTCCAGGCCCTGTGCTCACTTCTGAAGACACATGCAAGCAAAAGAGAGATTCCCAACCTTTAAAAAGTTGAGGTTGGAGTAGGGTGGACAAATCTGTTATGGTCATGATTTTGAAATTCCAGAGTCAGGGGCTGGGCTAGGAAGGGAATGAAGGATTGCTTTGATGCCTCTACAAAATGGAGGCCTCATAAGGAGCTAGCTGAAGTAGTGAGGGAAACCTAGGCCTAGGAGAGCAATAGTATAGAAGGAGAAGGCCATAGCAGCAGCTTAATGTTCCAGGTTGAGGAGGTCCCTAATGCTGAGGGAGGTTCTAGTAGGAGACAGTCATGAGTCTGAAGTTTGAAAGTCAGAGTAGAAATTTTAAAAAGTCACATGTCTTCTACCTAGGGCTAATTTATACAGTTGTTTTTCTATAATGGTTTCTTCTGGAAACCATTGTGTGGCTTTTGCTATACAATTCATGGACTTTGGGAGTTGGAAGGTCTTTAAGAGTCACGTATATTCCAATGGAACAAGAATCTTCCTTTCAGTATTTTCACTCAAAATGTCTCACAAAGAAATTGTAAGAGTAGCTCATCCCCCAACACCCAAGAAAGAACAGTGATCTATCTGCAACTGCTGGAATTACTAAGAATCCATTCCTTTTCTCCAGGATCCTCTCCTCAACTGAGCCAAATTTGATCCCTATTTTCAACTATCACCATCATGTCTATGTTCATAGTACTAGATATAACTAAAAGGAACTTACAGTCCTTTTGGTGGATTGTGATTTATTACCATTATGGCCATCTCTATAACATTGTAGATTGGTAAGGTTATCACTCCAAAGAACAAATGTAGGAAACCATTCCCTATTATCTTTCCAGGCTAGGAAACTCCCTCTCATCTCCCCCTAAACTAACAAACAAAAAACTCTCTGTGAAGTCTCTCACCAATACCCTGCTGAGATTTTGAACACACACACACACACACACACACACACGCACACACACCACATATGAAATGTATAATTATTTTATTTTTGTGGAGATAAGCCTTGGGGGAGAGAAATAATAGTGTTAAAGTTGTTTTTTGTTTGTTTTAGGAATCTGGAATAAATGAGAAATATCATGATTAACTGAAAGATAATTGTACTTGGAGTTAGCTCAAATCTTACCTACAGCGTTTACTAGCAGCAGGTGGCCAAGAGCTGGCCGCCTGACCTGAGTCTGGTTTTTTTTTTCATCTACAAAAGGGATGGAAGGATAATCACACCTGGGGAACGTCCCATACAGTGCATGAGAGAAAGTTCGGTCTCATTGTCATATGCACCTTTGGAGGTAGAATGGAGATTCATTGATATATTCATTTGGAAAGAGCAGGAAAAAGCAACAAAAGAATTACATAACTTCACTTGCAAAAGCAACTTATTCAGCTATCTAGCTATATAATTCTTTCTCTCAAATGCATCTTATGCTTCAACACTTTCCGAATAAGCACACCCAGAATTCTGAGCCCCCCTGTCTCCCCTCCTACATTGTTTTAGTCTATTCCCATGGCTCATGAGAAGCTTAGACTAGATAGTATCTGAGACTTCTCCAGTTTCAAGTGTACAGAGGTCAGAGATGTGCTATAGAGAAAGCAGGGAAATGGAGGTTACAGCAGCTTTCAGAACTCTATAGTTCGAATAGCAGTAAGAAGATTGGAAAAGTAGGAAAAGATTAGATTATGGAGGATTTAAAAAACCAAAGAGAGGATTTTATATTTGATTCTGGAGCACTGGTGTTTTGTGTGTGTGTGTGTGTGTGTGTGTGTGTGTGTGTGTGTGTGTGTGTGTGTGTGTGTGCTGATATGCTTAAACTTGTGTTATAGGAAGATCAATTTGACAGTCAATTAGACAATAGACTGGAATGGGAAGAGGCTTTACACAATTAGGCCAACCAACTGTCTCCTGCTATAGGCCAGTTGTGAAATGGTGAGGACCTGTTTTGAGGTGCTTACAGTATCAGAGGACAGAAGAGGGTATCTGTGAGAGATGCTGTGAATGTAGAAACCACAGAGCTCAGCTATGGATTGAGTATGGAGGATGAGAGAGAGTGAGAAATCTAGGTGACTCCTCTGTTGTGATCCTCAGTGATAGGTGGATAGTGGTACCCTCTGTAATAATAGGGAAGTTAGAAAGAAGGGAGGGTTTGGGGGGAGACAACGAGTTCAGGTTTGCATGTTGATTTTAAAATGTCCAAAGGACATGTCTGGTGGTCAACAATGTCAAAGGCAGTGGAGAAATCAAGAATGTTAAGCATCAAGACAAGAGAGATCATTCGTAACTGGTGAGATTTCAGCTGTGTTAATCTGTTCTTGACTACCTCTCCATGGCCCAGTCTTCCTCATGGACACATGTACTTTCTAAACCTTTTCCGGGATGGTACAGTTGTGGCAAGGAGCTGACCAGAACCTTTGGAGCAATGAGTCTGTTCAGTAAGGATGTAGAAGGTGTGCTGTATGATCAATACTTGCCCCATGTTCCCTAACTTCTTTTTAATAATCAGACTGATGCATGTTAATGACCATGACATAGGGCATGAAGCCATTGAATGAATTAGTCATAGCTTGGTGCTTTTCTGTGCCCTGTCTAATGGCAAATGTTATCCAACTATAGCCCTGCAATAGCACAATCTGGGATCAGGCAGAAGGAATGCAAGGGAATCATGATGATGCCCAAAAGCTGTTTGCAAGCCAGCTTCAATTCACAACATATAATGGTAGGAAGAACCAGACAGATAACAGGGCCAGAAGCCATTGATTGCTAAAAGATTGTCTGGATACGCTGGCTGAGAGAGGTCATTCCAAATTCCTTAATCATATTTCCTGGGAGCGAGGAGCAAAAGGGATGTGCATGTGGGAAGTATCTACCCATGAGTGGTTCAAGGGAGGGTCAAGAGGAGAGGTGAGATGCACAGCAGAAAAGGAACTTGAGGCTGAGTTGCAATAGAGAAAGTGCCCCATTTCCTAGTGAAATACCCAAGATCCTCAAAGTGGGAGAGGAGGAGGGAGAAAGGTGGCTTAGCTTCTGAAGTCTTGCAATCCCAAGTGGGATATTGGGCTGGGCAATGCATTAGGAATTTACCTGAATTTCTTCCTTTCAGCTTATCAAACACAAGTCTTCAGCTGCAGCTCTTGGGACAAGGAGTGCTGGAATCCATGCTGAAGATTCTAGAATAGAATTCTTCTCTGACTTTCTGTTCTAGGAGCTCATTTTCTCAGTTTATAGGTTATGAAATAAGGGAGGATTGAGCTAGATGCCATTGGAAGTCCCTCCTAGTTCTATGTCTATGGTCCTGTGATCCTCCCTTGGGTGTCATTGATTGAGTTAACTTACTTTTCATGGACTTTGGTTTCCTTGCTTCCATCTAAAGTGAAAGAGTTGGATTTATGGACCTATAAGATCCCTTCTCTCAATTTAAGCTTTTTGTGATACTGTCACCCCTTGGACACCAGCACATAAAGATCAGAAAGCAAACAAATAAGTCTTCCCAAAGCAAGAATCATCCAAAGCAGTAATATAGTTGCTTTCTCTTTCAGATGGTGCAATAGTAGGTAGGGGGAAAATTGTTGGACTTGCTTGTAGTCAGGAAAGACCTGAGTTGAAAATCTACCTTGACATTTTCAAAGTGTATAATATTGAGCAAGTCACTACACTTAGAGAAAACATCAGTCATAGGAGGCAGATATTGAGTTCCAAACCTTTGATTCCACAGCTAGTCCTCCTTTCACTATACCATGTTGCCTGTGAAGGGAGGTAGTAGTAGAGTTTGGATTTGAAGTCTACTCCTCTGATTCCAAAGGGGTAGGTGACTTATCCTCATCTATCTCTGCAGAGGTGAGTGGGATGTAGCAGTGTTCTGCCACATTATCCCATGCACAGATGGCTATCTTAGGAGATGTGCTACCACTTCTTCATCGATCTAGTATTGATTGAAGCACTTACTTGGATCCCCAGCCTGGAAGACATCCTTGATTCTTCTGGCAGGTGGACCTCTAAAGTCTTATGAAAATCCTCATCCCATCCCCCAGACAAATGTCTTCCTCTGTCTTAAAATTCTTCATGAATAAGTTTCACTCCCCTTTCTCCTGGGTAGGATAAATTTTAGGGATCTCAGACTGGGCATATGGTACTATGGGTTCCTTAGCCCTTCATCCCCAGCGTTATTAATAAGGTGATGTCAGGTTGAGGATGAACAACCATACACTTTGACCCAAAAGTTTCATGTCTGCTCATATATCTCAGGAAGGTGAAAATCAGAAGGAAAGATCTTATGTTCAACCCAATATTGCTAACAACATTTTTATGGTAGCAAAGAACTGAGAATTAAATCAACATCTAGTGAATATCTGGTTCAACAAATACTGATATTGGAACATAATGGAATATTGATACACCATAAAAAATGACAAACATAAAGCACAGAGGGTTAGGGTTAGAATGGGAAGATGCATGAACAGATACAGAGCAAGGTAAGCAGAACCAGGGAAACAAAGGAAACAAGAATGGCCACAAAGTATATAGAAAGAATGTCAAGACAAAGACCCCAGATCTGAACTGAAGTTTGTGGTTGATTGGGTATTGTACTTGGAGCAGGAAGGTCTATCTTCAAACCCAGCCTCAAGCACTTCCTGTCTGTGAGACCCTAGAATAGAAAGGGAACCTCTCCAGGAATATGTAAAATTAAATCTACAGTCATACCACCCTGAACACACTGAATCTCAACTGATCTGGAAACTTAGCAGGGTCAGGTCTAGTTATTACCTGAATAGGAGACTGCCTGGGATTACTGGATGATATAGGCTTTTTTCCTTTGGGCAACTAGGTGGTACAATGCATAGCACTAAGGTTGGCATCAGGAAGACTCATCTTCAGGAGTTCAAATCCGGTCTTAGACACCGAACAGCTGTGTGACCCTGGGTAAATCACTTAACCCTGTTTGCCTCAGTTTCCTCATCTGTAATATGAGCTGGAGAAAGAAATGGCAACTTACTCCAATATGACTGCCAAGAAAACCCCCAATGGGGTCATGAAGAGTAGGATGCAACTGAAAACAACAGAACAACAAAGAAAATTTAAAAACTTGGACACTGAGGTCTCTGAAGTTTCATCCAGCTTAAAATCTCTAGTCCTGTCCTTTCCTGTTATAAGGCTGTTGGGAAAAGCCAGACTGTTTTCAGAGAAAGGTGAGAGGATGGTGAAGGCCTATGAAAGTAAGCCATATGCAAATTAAGTAGAGCAAAACCTGTGTTTCACCACAGCAGAAAAGATTTAGGGAGGATATGACTCATGTCTACAAATCACGAAGTGGACTTGATATGAACTTGAATTGGGGTGACTTGATTGCTTTATTCAATTAACCTCCTGACCCTCCATTGTAGGCTAATTCAGGGTAAAGACCACTTCTTCCTTTTTTGTATCTCTCCTTGTGCCTAGCAAGATACTGGACCCAGAAATGAAAGCCTCAGGTCACACCTGGGGGTGTTTTGCTCTATTTTTATTTGGCTCAGGACACAGATAGTGACTGTGAAAGTCAAATGCCTCAAGTACAAGAGATGAACTTTTGGCATTTTCTAGGGGTGTCCTGGGACAAGTTGGAAGGAAAACTGAAAAGCAGGAACAATTAATCACTTTTACTGAGGGCTCAGCAAAAGGAGACATCGATTAAATCAGGGGAGGTCCCTCTGACAGCTTTACTTGGGTTACCTTCAAAGTATTAATGAGCATCTAGGAGAGGAAATCAGAATCAGTACTTTGTGTATGTGTGTGTGTGTGTGTGTGTGTGTGTGTGTGTGTGTGTGTGTGTGTGTGTGTGTGTGTGTGACAGAAACAGAGAGACAGAGAGAAGGGAGGAGAGGGAAAGGGAGGGAATGAAGGAGTAAGAGAGGGAGGGAGGGAGGGAGGGAGGGAGGGAGGGAGAGAGAGAGAGAGAGAGAGAGAGAGAGAGAGAGAGAGAGAGAGAGAGAGAGAGAGAGAGAGAGAGAGACAGAGACAGAGAGAGACAGAGACAGAGACAGAGACAGAGACAGAGAACGAGAACATGGGTAGTGGTGTGGTGCTTAGAAAACAAATGTTACCTTCTTCCTGGTGCTCACTTGTTCGACCACTACAATGTGCTTCACATTGGGAAGCAACTTCTCTTCTGTGCCTTTTTTGTTTGTTTTATTTCCTGTATAGTTCAAGTTTTCTCTATGTTTGTGTGTTGAGTCAGAGTTTTTGTTTTTTTGTTTTGGTTTGGTTTTACTAATAAGTGACTGAAGGACTTTGGAAAGGGGCATCCAACAACTGAAGCAATTGTGTGTATGTGTGTGTGTTTGTCCTTCGTTGCCGAAGAAGACAACGACCTCAGAGAAATGATGACTTGACTTACACTTGAGTTTGTTTTGAGTGAGTGAGGGCTGTGCAGGTCACCAGCCTCACTTCTCCTCCAGAGCCATCTGAATCCAGTGACCAGATAGTCATCAGGATGACTGGAGACAGCCCAGGATGAGGCAGTTGGGGTTATGTGCATGAAGGTATGAACACAACCATGTGGTCTGTAGACTGTAGTCAAAAAATCAGTGACAGGGCTTCTCAAGGAGAGGCCCAGACAAGGGCTGGCATTCTAGTTCTACATCTCACTGCTTCAGTCCACTACATTTCTGGGCTTCACTTATCTACCTAATAAAGGAGTTTAGGAAAATGACCTTTAAGGTCAACTTCACAGTTCCCCTGTGACCCTAAGAACCTATGATGTTCAGCACTAGAAAGGACCCTAGGGATCTTCTAGACACTGAATAACAAGGTAAGAGATGTGCTCATTGAAACATCAGTCACAGTTAATGAATTACTGGGAAATGTGATTTTAAAAAATGGTGAAATATACAGAGGAACCCTTTCAGCTGGAAAATAAACCTTGCCCACTCTAGCAAAGGGTGGGAGGCTTGAAGACTTTAATTACATATAAGCAAGGAAATGAATTTTCCTAGTTTCTATAGCCCACATAGCAGATGATGTCCTGCAGCAAGGATGAACTGATTTTATCTAGTTATGTGATTCTTTGCAGCTTGGAATCTTTTAGAAATAGCTATTCTTTGTCTAGCAACCAATCCCACTTGGGCCACTTTCATTTCTTCTTAAGACCAAATAGATTTTTCTGACACTCTACTAGTCCCTGAACACATTCTTCAATCCAGTCACATTTACTTCTTCAAATAGCATTGCTTTGTCCTTAAAAGTCTTCCACCAGAGTTTTAAGTTCAAAAGACATCACTCCCTTTTGCTGAATGGCAGGTAAATGGTACACGCTTCTTCTGGAATGGCACCATTGCCATACAGATCTCATCTCCACAAGCATCCTTGCCATGTGCTTTCAGGTCTTCAAGACTGCAGACTGAACAATTCCAAAAGCAGGGCCCTGAAGATTTCCAGCACTCTAGATCCCTCCCTAGACTGTAGTCCTTCAATTGCACTCATATTCCAGGTGTCTTTTATTTCTTCCTGAAGGGGACAGGGTCCTTTTCCTAATGGTGGAGTTCCACTATGGTACCATCTTGTATGTTGTGAGGAGTGGGAGGCTTGTGATATCTAAAGCTATTCCAGGCATGATGGATAATTTTCCTTTTAAACTCAGTTCAAATTATCTGTCTCCGGATATTCCCTAATTGATTAATTAAGTTTTGACATTATGGATGTAGCTGGTAGCTGGTGGTGCAGTGGACAGAGTGCTGGACCTGGAGTCAGGAACACCTGACTTCACTTCTAACCTCAGATACTAACTGTGTCACCTTGGTCAAGTCACTTCTTTGTTTCAGTTTCCTCAACTGTAAAATGAGGACAATAATAACATCTACCTGCCAGGATTGTTATGAGGATCAAATGAGATAATATGTGTAAAGCACATACTGGTTCTATATAAATGCTTTTTACTTTCCCTTGCTCCCCTTATCCTATATGAAAGATGTGATAATCAATTTCCACATACTTTCTGAAACTACCAGAGAGTTTAGAAAGGTCCATATCATTAAATGACATAGAAAAGTGTCCGTGTGTTACAATCTTCCTTTTTGCACAAGAAGTAACTCCTGAGCTCCCCCAAGTTTCCAGAGTATCTTACAAAGTGCTCTCACTAGCCTCTTTTCCTAATTCCTGGGGCCCTTCTCTTCACTAGGTGACTCCTGCTCCCCACTAGCACTACCCATCAGGGTTCTAAGACTTCATTAGCCGTATCTGTTATAATAGCTTCCATGTAGTGAAAAGCTCACTAACACACAGCTATGAGGATAGATGCCCAAGTTATCTCAGAACTCATTAGGGTCACCAAGAAGGAGAATCCTGCCTGGGGAATCTTGACAGAGGGTCCTAGAAAATGCAGAGGGCACCTAACTAGATTTGGGATGAGCTCCCACATGTAAGATATCCCTCAGATTCACAAGTCATACTGCTCCTGGCAAGCTTGGTCCTTAGAAGGGTGGCTACGGTTACTCTCTAGATTCCAGGGGTATCCCTGAAGGTGACTAGTATCCTAAAAAGGTCCCTGTTGGGTGCTTTCCTGTAACAACCAGGCAGTAGGCTGAGTTAGGGATTTGTTTTGTTTTGTTTAAACAAAGGCTTTTATTTCGATGCTATCGTAAAAAAAAGTGGCCACAGAGCATTTCAATCAATGAGCATTTAATAGGTACCTACTATGTGCCAGACACTGTGTTAAACACTGGAGATACAAAGGAAAGAAGAAAAGAATGAAGGAAGGGAGGAGACTTGTATTTATTATGTACCATGGGCAGCTAGGTGGTGCAGTGGATAGACTGCTGGATCTGGAGTCAGGAAGACTCATCCTCATGAGTTCAGATCTGGCCTCAAACACTCACCAGCTGTGTGACCCTGGGCAAATCACTTCATCCTGTTTGACTCAGTTTCCTCATCTGCAAAATGATCTGGAGAAGGAAATAGTAAACCACTACGATATTTCTGCCAAGAAAACCCCAATTAGGGTCAAGAAGAGTAGGAGTAAATGACAATTGAAGAACAACAAACATGCTGGGTACTAGGGATTCAAACACTAACCAAAAGCAAGTCCCTGCCTTCAAAGAGCTTATATTCTAATGAGGAAAAACAAGGCCCAAAGAGACAGGTGGAAGTGGGGGCCAGGGGAGTTTCCTGATCCGACTTTCAAATTCAGAAGCAATCCAGGAGGTACTCACCCATGGGAGAAGGGGGCAGGTATGACAGAGGAGTGTACCACATCGAGAAGGCAGCAGGAGTGGCTAGATACCCTTCAGGAGTGGGGACAAGTTCCAGGATGGGACAACAGTGTGGGGATCTGGGACCCATCTAGTCTGGGAACAAAACACAAGAGATTGTCTCTGCTCCCAAGGAGGCCACAGACTGCTGGGGGAGACAACATGAATGCAATTATGGGCAAACAAAATATATGCCAGGTAAGTCAAGGGAAATCACCAGAGACAAGGAGCTAGAATTAGGGGGATGAAGCCAGGCTTCTCAAGGAAGATGGAGTTTGAGCTGGGACTTGAATAACGCCAAGAAAACCAGGAAGTAGAGATGAGGAAGTAAAGAATTCGAATCATGTGTGATACCCAGAGAAAATGACCAGTCAGGAGATGCAGGGTCTTATTCTAGAAACGGCAAGGAGGCCTGAGTCATTGAATTGGTGATTATTTAGCACTGAGTGAGTGAAAAGAAGACTGGAAATGGAGGAGGCTTCCAGGTTGTGAAGGGTTTTGAATGTCACAGGATTTTGAGGTGATAGCCACTGGACTTTATTGAACAGGGGAATGGTATCTTCAGGTCTGTACTTTAGGAAGATTAATCTGGTGACTGAATAAAGAACAGAACAGAGTGGGGAGAATTTTGAGACAGGGAGTCTAACTAAGATGTTCTTGAAATAGGCCAGGTAGGAAGTGACAAGGGCTTACAGTATCAAAGGAGGGGAGGGGATGTGTATTGGAGATGTCACAGTGCTAAGAAGCTCTTTAAGCTAGGGCAGCGATACTTTGTTTAGGATTGGCAGAAGCTTCTGTTTGATTCCTTCTGAGAGTCAGCTCTAAGATGACTTGTTTGCTTCAGAAAGGTGATGCAAGGAGTTTTGCCTCCTCTATTTGCCCAAATCTTTGTGACTCAAAAGCCTGTAGCCTTAGCTAGCCCCTCCAACTTGCCTTATGGGGATTAGTTTCATTGTGGTCATTTTCACCTGTCATACTCCTTTTCGGTTCTCATGGACAAAAGTGGTTAGGATCAAAGATATGAATAAAATTTATACTCCAGAGGTAAGTCTGTTGTTTTGCTGGTCTCTTTCTATAAAATTGGGGTATTTCAACCTCCCATTCCTTATAGGGTGGGGAATCATTCAATGTCTTTGCCTTTTAGACCCAGATATCTCACTGAGGTATCCCTCTAATAATAGAATTTCAGAGTTTAAAGACACCTGGGTGATCTTCCAGTCCAACCCATTACCTCCTCATTTCAGTCCACACCAGAGGTTATCCAGACATTGTTCTAGGGAAGGAAAACCCATGACATTCCAAGGCAGCCCTCTTCATATTGCCATAGCTTCAATTATTGCAATAATTTCCCCCTAACATCAAGATGAAATCAGCCTTTTCCAGTTTCTGACTAGTGTTCCTTGTTCTTCTAACAGGGGCTAAGCCAATCAAATTTAGTCAATATTCCACATACCAGTCCTTCAAATACTGGAAGAGTTGCCATGGACACCTTGAGTCTCAAGGCTAAATCTTGCCATTTCCTTCAAGCATATCTCCTGTGTCATGATCTCAAGACCTTTGGCCATCCTCATTACTCTCTTCTTGACACTTACCAGGTCATCAATGACTCTGGAAAATAAAGGGATAAGAACTGAAGAACATACAAGCTTCAAGTGTGACCTGCCCAGAGCTGAGTACAATAGCATTAATATGTCTTTATTCCACAAAGTTAGGCCTCTCTCAAAGCAGCTCAAATCTGCATTAGCCTTATTGGGAGTCAAGTCACATCACTGGATGAGACATAGTAGAAAGAGCACTGTCTGCCACGCCTACCTATGCAAATTTGGGGAACTCCATTAGCCACCCTGGGCTTCAGTTTTCTTGCCTTTAAAATGAGAGATGTAGGAGCAGGAGTTTAGGACCATTTGATTTTGGTCTTTTGCTATGCTTCTAGAAGTTAGCGTGTGTGGAAAGGACTCTGGGAAGTTTAAACACTCTGGCCCTAGAGGACCCAGGGAGAGTCCTTGTATCAAGGGAGAGCAAAGAAAGTCTTGGTTTTTGCTTGTGTAATTTTTGGTTATCCCTTAGCCAGCACTTGTTATAGTGTCACATAGGAAATGCTTAATAAATGTTTACTGATTATTATAGCTATTCACATTTTACCTTTTTTTGCTTTCACAGAGCTTTTTTCTTAGCAGTTCTAATTAGAACAAGCCCACACATGTTGTTAACAATTTGAGTGATATGTCCACATATACTCTCTACTCAATGTATGGTACCCCCATCTTACCATTCATTTTGGATTCTACTCTACATTGCTTCATTCTGTTTACCCACGTTATTTTGTAAAAGTAGCTTCATTGAATTATTTTGAAAGATTCTGGTTGTCCAGACACTCCAGGAGATTTTGTGGTGAGTCTCTTTCATATAAACATATGTATCAAAAAGAAGAAGAAAAGAAGGAGGAGGAGGAGGAGGAGGAGGAGGAGGAGGAGGAGGAGGAGGAGGAGGAGGAGGAAGAGGAAGAGGAGGAGGAGGAGGAGGAGGAGGAGAAGGAGAAGAAGAAGAAGAAGAAGAAGAAGGAGAAGAAGAAGAAGAAATAGGAGAAGGAGAAGAAGAAGAAGAAGAAACAGGAGAAGGAGAAGAAGAAGAAACAGGAGAAGGAGAAGAAGAAGAAATAGGAGAAGGAGAAGAAGAAGGAGGAGGAGAAGAAGGAGGAGGAGGAGGAGGAAAAGAAGAAGAAGAACAAATCAAGAATCATGCTTAGTCTTTACATTAGCAGAGGACTGAAGATCATTTCTTTGACAGGATTTAGACTAGATGACCCCTGAGATCCCTTCCAGGTCCACATCTCTCGTCCTTTGAAACTCTCATATTAAATTTGCAGTTTACTAAAAATCTCAGATTAAAAAACAAATACTAACCCTATCTTTTCCATATTAGAGTTTTTGTTGGTTAGTTGATTTTTTGAACCTATGTATAAGATTTTGTAGTTATTTCTACTGAATTTTATTGTAATAAAATAATTTTTTTCATGGTTTCACTTTAAGTAGCCTAAAAGGTGAGGGAGCCAGTCTAGTCATGGGGTGTTTATCTTGGCAACCCAGATCTGGTGGTACTTGGCCAAATGAGGGAAAAAAAAGCTTTAGAGGTTCCGAGTGAAAGGACATATCCAGGGTTCTGTACACTGCTTCTTACCATAAAGATCTGAACACTCTTTTATTCAATTTCTTTCCAAGTTTTATTCAATGGCATCTGAGGCTGGAAATCTTTCCAATGTCTTTGTTGTTTTTCACTTTTGACTACTAGGAATGGGTTAGCTCTGAACAGATCCTGACACAGCATAGAAAGAGCCTGGGGTATGCCCAGAAAACCACTTCTCCCAGAGGGGCTGAGCTCTTTGGAATCTTGAATAGAAGCCACAGAACCCTAGGCTGGCTGGCATTTGCTGAGCTGATCCAACGTCAGCTTGTCATGAAGACTGAGGCTCCTGGAAGCACCGTTCAGCTCTGGAGAAACTCCTAAGTGCTGAGCCAGCCCATACTGTCCAGGAGCCTGGCTAGTGAGAGGCTGCTTTTCCTGGCATGCACAATGTAGACTTTTCTCCTCACACCAGATGTTAAGAGGCGGCCGGATTTTTCAGTATGGATTCCCACATGACAGAGATGGAGGGAGGGAGGGAGGGAGGGAGAGAGAGAGAGAGAGAGAGAGAGAGAGAGAGAGACAGAGAGAGAGACAGAGAGAGACAGAGAGAGACAGAGACACAGAGAGAGACAGAGACGAGACAGAGACAGAGACAGAGACAGAGACAGAGACAGACAGAGAAGTGTTTGAACTCTACCCTGGTCACATGGGTTTCTGGGATGGCAGAAAAGATAACCCCTCCCCATCTTTTGAGATGATTTTAGAAAAGCATTAGTGACTGCCTTCCTTCCTTCCTTCCTTCCTTCCTTCCTTCCTTCCTTCCTTCCTTCCTTCCTTCCTTCCTTCCTTCCTTCCGAGGCCATACACTGACTGGAGTGATTGCTCACAGGTCAATGAAGACATTGAAATGGCCTGACTCAGCAACAGAAGCAGGATCTTGGGGCTTCCAGGGAGGCATTTTTTTTTTTTAAAGAAAGAGAGCTCATGGAGAATTTATGAGAGAAAGAAGAAAGAGTCTGAAGGCCAGAATCAGAGTATCTGCAGAAATGAAATGTCCCCAATGTCTCTGATGCTTCAGTTCTATCTGAACAAGAGTCCTTACTTCAGTTTTCCCAACAATTACCTCTGGTTTGCAGATCCTCAGAGAGAGTGGGAGGGCCCCTTGGCCCCCTGAAGCAGCACATTCTAGTTATTGACACCTTTGGTTGTTTTTCTTACATCAAGCCTATTTTCCTCCCAATAACTGCCCATGACTCCTTGAGATGTTGCAAACATTGTTTGTACTGGATAAATGAGGACATGGGATGGCATTCTACCAAATCTCTTCCTCTCCCACTCCAAGCACTGCTAATGCATAATACTTAGATTGCTACATATGTAGATGAAATGAGACAGACAGAAGGCAGAAGGTGGCATGTATTTTATGTAATTTTAATAGTTAATAGCTGATAGATATCTTATTAAGTGCCTACTGCGTGCCAGGCGCTATGCAAACTGCTGTGGATACAAAAATGGGCAAAAGACCCTGATCCCAAGCAGCTCACAATCTAGTAAGGGAGACAAGAAGCAAACACATATGTGCCAACAAGTTAGTACAGGAAATAATTAAGAGAGGAAGGACGTAAGAATTAAGCTATAGTAGGTGGTATTTTAATTGGGACATGTGGAGGAGACCAGGAAAGCAGGAGGCAGAGATGAAGAGAGGAAAGGATATTCCAGCAATGAGGGAAGCCAGAGAAATTGCCTTGGAGCGAGAGATGAAGTATCTTGTTTGTGGACAAGGATGCCAATGTCACTGGACCAAAGAGTATCTGGTGGGGGTTAGGGAATAAGAAGACTCAGAAGGTGAGGGGAAGGTTATGAATATCTTTGAACTACAAACAGAATTTTATATTTCATCTCAGAGATGATGGGGAACAATTGGAGTTTACTGAGTATGGGGAATATCATAGTCAGACCCATGCTTTCGGAAAATCACTCTGCTGACTAAATGGAGAATGAATTGGATTGGGGAGAGACTTTAGACATGGCAGAAATATTTGCAGTAGTCCAGAGTGAGGTGATGGGAGCCATCACCAAGGTGGCGGAGTGTCAGAGCAGAAGAATTGGGGATTCCTATAGTTTGAGGGAGTGCTCTGCATGAAGTTCCAGCAAAAGGGACTGAGAGTTAGTGTTAAAGTAGTTGGAAGGGAAATCAGAGGAGACTGTGTCCTAAAAACCTAGAGAGAAGAGAATATCATGGAAGAGAGAGGAATCAACAGCGTCAAAGGCTGCCATTAAGAATGGAGATCAAAAATAGACCACTGGATTTGGCGACGAAGAGATTATTGGTAACTTTGAAGGGAATGATTTGCATGGAACAGTGGAGTGAGAAGCAAGATTGTAAGGTACTAGGGACAAATTGAGAAGAAAGAAAGTGGAAGCCCATATTGTTGACAGCCTTTGCAAAGAGTTTAGTCCTAATAAGCAGAAGAGATATAGGACGATAGTGGGGGTTGATAGATCAAGCGACTGGTCTTTTTCTTTTGTTTGGTTTGATTTTTCTTTGTTTGGCAGAAATACAGACGTATATCTGCTTTATAGGCAGTAGAGAAGGAGCCAGTAGACAAGGAGCTACTAGAGATCAGTGACAGAATGGAGTTGACAAAGGGGGTGATCTAGGAGAGGAGATGGAGTGGAATGGGAATGCTTGTGCAGGTAGAGGGATTAAGATTCTTTAGGAGTATATTTTGCAATCACACTTATGCATATACATGCATATACATATGTGCATGTATATGTATATATATAATTTACAAAAACATACAAAGAAAAACCATACCATGCATTTAATATATGTGTTTATTGTATTTGTAATAATTTCTTCCACTAAAGACCTCCCTTCTATGTATCCTCATGGCAAGATGGACTCCAGGCTCTCACAAGAGCATTGCTGAGAAGCCCAGGGTCTTGGCAGGTCTAACCAGTATGGAAAAGCTTAGAGTCCTGGTCTAGGGATGGGCTGTATGTGTGCTTCCCAAGGTCTAGCCTCGGTAAGTCTTGACACTCACCACCAGGCTGATCTCCAGGTGATGGATTTTGGGGCCACAGCAACTCCTGAAGACCTTTACAATTTGTACCGAGGTTTTGATAAATGGGAGGCGGGCACATTGGTGAGTTAGGGATTCCTGAGGCACTGCAGTAAATATCACCGTAATTTATATGGTAATCTACAAGAGGAGAGTAAACTCTCTGTGGTCTTATTTATAGCAATGCCTTCTGCACACGGAAACATCATAAAATAGACTTGTTATATGAGAAATAGAAGCATACATATGGTATCCTAAAGCGTGAATTCTGGACACGACTATTATGGATCTGAAGGGACTCTGCCTCCTTTTACGTCTTATCCTAGTATGGAGAAGTGCTTGAAAGGATTCAGGAAGACTGTGCCAGTACAGAGGGAGCACTGAGAGGCTCTACCAAACAAGAAAGCCTTTGAATCCAGCCTTGCCAGTGATTTCTCTTTTTATCATATGAGGACAAGTCACATTCATGTGGGAAACATTCATCCTCAGGAGGTTAGCCACAACAATTTGCAAAGCCATTTATTTAGGTGTGGAGAGGGCAGGATTGGTGTAAACAGACAACAACCATACCATCTGCTTTTTTTTTGGTAAGGCAATTGGGGTTAGGTGACTTTAGCTATTAAGTGTCAAGTGTCTGAGTCCAGCTTTGAACTTGGATTCTCCTGATTCCAGGGCTGATGCTCTATCCACTGCAGAACCACCTAGCTGTTCCTATACCATAGACTATTTCAAAGGGTGAACTTAAGGCAGTCAGTAGAAGGAAGGGGAGAAAAGAACATTTATTAAGGAAGTCCTGTGTGCCAGATGCTGTACTAAGTAGTTTACAAATATCTCATTTGAAGAGGCATTAGACTGGGAGTCAGACCTTACAACCCTCCCCATGGATCTGTTCTTAAGTAGTTATATACCTACATTTTGTCCGTCATGTCACTTTTCATTTTATGGAGTTATAAAGTGAGGTAGCTGCACTCATCTTAAAAGTCCCTTCCAGTTCTCATTTTATGAATCTATGATGATCTCTATGGCTATTTCCAGATTTTTTTTCACTTTTCAATTCAATCAACAACAAGGATCAGCAAATAGAGTTATGAGTGTATGTGGTATGAGATGGGAGGAATGGGCATCTCTAACCAAACTGTGGAGTCCTCCTATCAACTGGATGTAATTACAAGGCATTGACCATTGTTACTCATTCATCAAATTGAAGAGTCCTCCAGTCAAATTGATTAGGATGACTGCAATGACTAGTGATTGGTTGACTGAAAACCAGTTAATTGTTCTTCTTCCCGGTCTATAAAGATAAGTGGATTGTTCTCTTTGGAGCTCTTGGATCTGGGACACTCCTTCAGTTTTTTCCCATCTGTGTTCTTCAAAAGTGTGACAAGGGAAGGGGATTCCTTTCCCCCAAAGGAGTGGCAATAGCAAATTATAGCAGGGGCACATGGCAGAGGGAGACACGAGCTGGCAAAATTGCCTGCAAGTGGAATCTCCACGGTATTACTCTTCAAGCCAACCTTCTGTATCAATGGAAGTGTATTTCCAATTCCACAGGCATCATGCTGCTTGATTCGACCACAAATGAGGAATATTCTAAGAAGCACCAATTTTGAGAGTGGCTACTTGGGTGACTCCAATTTGAAGAGTTCTCGAGTTTCAGGTTGTGAAAAAAATTAAATGCCAAGCTATGGGAAATTCATTTGATGGTGGAGCCAAAAGGGAATAACCAAAATTTATTAAATGGGGTGACATGGTTAACTCTTTTCTTTAGGAAATTATTTTGGGCAGAGTGGAGGATGAATTGTACTGGGGAGAAATTGAACCTGATATAACATTTTAGAAGGCTGTTATAACAGTTTGAGATAGACAATGCAAGCCTGAACTTGGATTATGGCTATGTGAGTGGAGAGAAAGAGATATTCAAGAGAGATGACGTGAAGATAAGAATGAAAATATTTGGTGAGAATTGGATCTTTGGGGTGAGTGGTTATGAAGAGTCGGGGATCACATCAGACATGCTAACCTCACTGGGAGAATGATAGCGCCTTCAAGAATCACAGGAAAGTGATTCCTGTTGGAATGGGGGAGCATTCTAGAGAAGTATAACAAATTCTCTTTTGGACGTTTTGAGTTTGAGATGCCTTCAGTATGCCCAGTTTGAAACAGACAGAAAGCAATAAAGTATTAGACATTAGGAGAGATAAATGGATCTGGGAATCTATTTGCATGAAGATGATAAAAGTATATGTCCATATATACATGTATGCATGCCTATATACATACATAAACACCATAAATACATCCATAGCTATACCTATGTCTATATCAATATGACATGTAGTCCCTGGACAGAGCCTTGGGGAGCACTCACGTTTAGCACGCATGTGGCCTAGATGTAGCTCCAACAAAGGAAATTGAGAGGGATTGGTCAGACAAGTAAGAAGCTGCCCAAAAGATAGCAGTGTCATGAAAACCCATGGAGGAGAGAAGATCCAAGAGGGAGTGATCAGATGTGTCAGAGGGCATGGGGAAGTCTAGGAGGCTGAGGACTGAGAAAAGTCAATTGAGAGTTTGTCATCTGAGGCCATCGGTGACTTTGGAAAGGTCAGTTTCCATTGAATTATGACATGGGGAGCCAAAATGTGGTAGGTTTAGAAGAGAATGTGAGTGAGTAGAGAGAAGGGAGGCACCAAATGTGGTTATCTTTTTAAAAGTGAGAAAAAGAGATAGTGGTTTATACATATCAGAGATGGCAGGACTAGATGAAGGTTTTTTGTTTGCTTGTTTCAGGATGAAAGAGGCATCAAAGCCTCTTGGGCACTGAGGAAGGATCACACAGATGGGAAGAAATTTAAGATTAGGGAAAGAGTGGGGATGGTAATGAGGACAATCTTCTAGAAAAGGTCAAAGTTGTGTGAAGAGGGCTTTTCTTTAGCAAAGCAAGGGGCCACCTGCAGCAAAGGTAGAGAGGTGAGCAGTGATGTCAGCAGGATGTGAGATGAGGACAGGAGGGAGCTCAGGACCATTCATTTCTATTACGTGCCTCTGCCATCTGGCTGGACCTTGAGAGTCAGAAGAATTTTAGAGAACTGCCAGTGTAACCTTCTCATTTTTTCAGATGAGGAAAGTGAGGCTCAGTGAATCAAATCAGGCTGCCCAGGGATGTTCAGCTGATAAGTGTCTGAGGCGGGATTTGAGCCTAGCTCTTCCTGATTCAAAATACGAAATGCTATCCATGCTGCTTCTCAATGTGTGAATCAATTTAATTGGATCAAATAAATATTTATTAAATATCTACAATGTGCAGGGCACCACGCTCATTGGAGGATAATCAGATGAACTAACCCTTAATGAATTTAAGGAAAGCTCTGGAATGGAAGATTATATAAGGAAAAACAGAACTAGTGCTGTTTGGTCAGAGAAGAGGATTTAAGGCCAGTAACCCCAGCGGGGATTTTGCACCAAGGGGGAGGTGGGAGGGCCGATAATTTCACCACTCTTTCAATCTAATTCAAAGCAATATATCCGCATTCGTTCAGCACATTTTTGTACAGCACCCAGCACTAGGTGTTGCCTAGTGAGACAAAAATAAAACATTCTCTGCCCTCACTGAGTCATTTTCTACTGGAGAGACAAAAGATGCAGATAAAGGAGAGGATTTGAGATAGTTTGGGTATGGAGTAAGGGAGGTGTAAGAGGTGGCCTGTGAGTTGTGACTCAGGACAGGTGGGAGTGAGGAGGGAGGGCATTCCTTCCAGGCATGAGGACTGGCCTGAACATAAGGAAGGAATCAGGAGAATGAGTAGGAACAGCAAGTCCACCAAGACAATGTGTGAAGGGCAGTAATATAAAATAAGTTCAGAGAGGAAGGCAGGAGATAGCATGCCAAAGGCTTGAAATGCCAGCTTGGGGCACTTCTACTTTATATCAGAAGCAATCCAGGGGCCAGGGAGGTTTCTTGAGAGACATGATCAGATTTGTGTTTCTTGAAGATTAGTCTGGAGGCTGTTTGGAGGAAGGAATAGAGAAGATAAGCTGCCACAGGGAGGCCATTTAGGAGGTTATTGAAATAGTGCAAGAGGAAGGTGAAGGGGACCTGACCTAGGACCTGACCTAGGATGGTAGTGTATGTATAAAGAGAAAGAAATGGATGGAAGTGGGCAACATGATTGGACACATGATGTGAGGCTAAGGGGAAGCGTTAAAAATGACTGAAGTTGGAAACCTCAGGAAATGGAACCAGCATAGTGCCCCCAAAAGAAACAGGGAAGTTAGGAGCAGAGGCGGGCTTAAGAGAAAGAAAATGAGTTCTATTTTGGCACTCTGTGGCTCCCATTAAACTCATCTTTGAGGAGGTCTACCATTACAAGTAACCAGATTTCCTCCACCCTCTGGTCCCCTTTTCCTTTTTCTCTCCCACTATCCCCACCCCTAAAGAAAAACAGCCTCCTCCCTCATTCTCTTTAACAATGCAGGAGGCATACAAGAGATGGCCTAAAGGTTTTGCCACAGCAGGATACAGATGTTTGGAAAGTTTTGATTTGGTCCAAGCCTAGTCTGTAAATAGACAGCAGGAGCTATACCAGCAATTTCCCCTTTCCCCAAGTCTCTTCTCTTGGACTAGAGGGGAATGTGGCAAAACACCATGAAGTCTGTTCAGAAACCCAAGCGCTGCATGCACCACCACCGGGAGGGAGAGGAGTGAGTGCTGGAAATGTTAGCATGATGTAAACACTGCCGAGCTCAAGTTCAATGTGAGGCTGGCCTGGACATATGGAAGCCATCATCTTTATATACCCACTGCAGCGTTATTGCTGCCGACCGATGGACCACTGCTCTGCATGCGTGAGCGCTGCTCTATATTTAGGATGGGTTATGTAAAAGCTCCAATCATGTATTTTGTAAACATGAGGAAGGAAGCCCTCCCAACAGCTGGCAATGCTCAATGCAAAGACTCTGAATTGAAAAAAATGAAAGGAAGACTGAGGGTCAATCAATCAATCTCTTTTTCTTAGAGGTTCATGCTGTCCAAATTCATCACCCTGTGTAGCTCATGGTGGTTGCGGAACGCTGGCTCTCACATCTTCTTGACTTCTTTGTCATACACCTGGATCACAGTGGTCCTCTTCACCCGAGCCCTGCCTTCAAGGTACCTGGGAATAGCAACATACACATTACATCAAACACTCTGCATCCCCACCCTCCCCCGCATTACTTAAACTTCTCTAAACAATAAGATATGCTCCTTCGCTCCTCTTCAGTCACACACAGTCATGTAACAGCCTTGAGTTTCTAACTACCAACAAATGCTCCATTACCATGATGAAGATTTCTGAAATCTCTTAATCATTGTTTTTTATCTTTGTATCTCTCCTTCTACCTCAGTCCTAAAGGAATTCTTCTTCTTCATCATGATCTCCAGTCCATCCATCCCTTGATGCTCTCCTAGGCCATTAGCCCTGTACTGGATTCATTTTCCTTACCTCTTAATCTCAATTCTACAGTAACAGAGTTCAACAAGATGTCCTCATCTATTTTAAACCCCTTTCCCTATTTTTTGTCTGATCCAATGTTGCTAAATCTTAATGTTGAATACCTAACATCATATCCTTTTTACATTCTTGTGCCTTCATGCTGCTAAATGAATCTAGAAAGAACAATAATATATGTTCTCCTGCTCACTGCTTCAACAACAAGTTCATGTTATCCAATTTTACCTTGGTGTTCATTGCAGTGAGGCAATCTCACCCCTCACTAATTGATTCTCTATACCACTCCCCTCGACTACTATTCCAAACCACCCCTTTCCTTATCAAACTCCCTCCCCCATGCAGTTCTTACTCTTCCAGCTGAGGGTTTTGCCTTTTATTTTATTAACAAAATTGAGTCCACCCAAAATCTCCTTTTTCTCTCCCTCCTCTCAAAACCCATTTATATTATCCTCTACCCACTCTTTTCTCCTTGACTCTAATTTCTTATGAAAAGTCAGACCTCCTCCTGGCCAAGGTTAACCTACCTCCCATCCCCATGATTCCACCCCTTGTTATCTTCGCTTTGAAGAGTGTCCTTGGAGTCATCCCCTAGGTCCAGCCTTTCATTTCTGTCTACTGGCTTCTTTCCTTCTGCTTGCACTCCTGTCCGACCCTCCTTAATAAAACATCCTTAATAAAACACATCAACAAACAAACCCCTTTTCTTGACCAAGCCATCCCCTCGAGCCAATGTCATTTATCTATCCTTCCTTTTGAAGCCAAATTCCTCATAAAGCTGTGTACATACAATTTGCCTCCACTTCTTTTCCTCTAACTCCTTATTCATTTGTTTTTTTGTTTGGCTTCTGACTTTATCCCTATACTTAAACCATTATCTCTATATCTGTCAATGATCCCTTATTTGCCCAATGTAATGGCCTTTTCTTAATTCTTGTCCTTTTGGAACTCTCCATAGTACTTGACATTGCTGACCACTTCTCCTCCTAAAGAATTTCTTCTCTCGGGTTTCACATGACTCTACAATCAATAAGCATTTATTAGATACCTACTCCCTCTCAGATATTACATATAAAGACTAGAATGAAAGGGTCCATACCCTTAAGGGGAGGAGGAGAAAGAAGAGGAGGAGATTAGTATACATATAAGAAGATAGAAAATATAAGCAAATTAAACACAAAGCATTTGGGGGTTGAGTCAGATTGAGGTATTGTCTACCATTTGGGGGAGGATCAGAAAAAGTTTAATGGAGGGGCCAAACAGGCTAGATTTGTTAGTGTTTTTGAGTCCAATCTCTCCCTCCTATCTCTGGACAAGCAGACACGCTGCTCCTCCTGACTCTCTCAGGGACAGTCCCCAATATTGTGGTGACTGAGATGCCTGGTACTTTAGGCCTCACCTGCCTTGGCAAACAGAGGAGATTGAGGATGACGGGAATCACAACTTAGGATGATGACACCAGAAAGCCAGGTGACCATAGATGGTGCCATGCAGAAGGCTTATTGTACATCTAAAGGATCCAGGGTAAGTACTCCTTCTATCCTTACACTTATAGGCTAGATTATTGGAGTAAATATGTTTTCAAAACAAGAAAACATATTTTTTTCTGTGTGGGATCTAGGAATGTACTAGATGGATGTGGGGAAGATCTGATCTTTTCTCCTCACTGATCTGGAGAACTTGATTTTATGAATTGTAAAACAGCTGCTATTCCAAGGAAAAGTGAGTTAAAGAAAACTACCATTTCGTTGAAATTTCATTGGAAAAAATTTTTTTTTTTAAGTTGTCTCCTCAAAAGTTAGGAAGAAATTATATATGGTGGCCCTGTGGCTTATTCTAAGCAATGCCTTATGTAGTGATGTCTAATGTGAGGGTGAAGAAACAAGCAATGTCAAGTGTTATAAAACATCTCACTAGAGTGAGCAACAACAGAGGTGAGTCGGTGTGTGTGTGTGTGTGTGTGTGTGTGTGTGTGTGTTTAATATAATTAATGTGAAGCCGCCTGGGGGCTGTGGTTCATTGTAGCAAAGACAAAAGAATGCAAATGGGCTTTTCAGAACCAGCCTACACAGTTTTAATTAATAGTTTAATGATTTCTGTGACAAAAAAAGAAAAAACACAGCATAAAACTTCCCAAGTAATGGAGAGAGTCTCTGAAGTTGAGAAAGATGGGCTCTTACTCAGGGCTGAGAGAAGAGAAGACGTTTTCTTAACTAGACAGGATCTGCCTTAATTGACCTGTTTTTCAATGAAAGATCCTTTCTCAATGAATAAAATGAAACTTCTCCCATGCCAAGGGCCATGACATGTAAAATGGCCCACTGGCATCAGTCCCAGTGTTCAGCCTCCAAGGCTGTTGTAGTGATGGGTGGAGGATGCCTTTCCTTCTACCTTGGCTCAGGCCTGGCCAGGTTCACTTACAGGTCATCATGGCTGGTTTTGGGGGCAAGGCATCCTTCCACAAATGATGTATACGAGCCCATCATGCAAAGAACAGAAACAAAATCACACAGGAAGCTTTTACCACATTCAAAGCTGATCCTAACCCTAGGAATTAAGGAGGGCAATAAGGGTGGATTGAGCTCTCAAGGCCTAAAAAAGAAAGAGCAAATGCAAGGCTCCATGAACTTATGGAGTTGGTGCCCTGGATTCAGTCAGCTTCAGGACTGTCAGGAGGGACGAGGGGTTCTATGGTCCAGGCAAGAAATGTCTGTCTTGTCCCAAAGGCAGGGACAGACCATCAGTCATTCCTCTTTGTCAGTCTGGACACCTAGGCTATTTCACCACATGGTGACTCTGATCCATAAGGGGGCAGATACTTCTTTTTTATTTATTTATTTATTTATTTATTTATTTTATTTTTTAATGTTTAACAATCACTGCCATACAATTGTGATTTTATCCCCCCCACCTACCCCCCACTACCCCCCTCCCTCCCCACGACTGCATACAATTCTGTATAGATTCTACATATACTTTCCTATTGAGTATATTTTCACTATAGTCATGCTATGTAGTCAGACTAAGATAAATGAAAGAAATCGTATAACAAATCAGAACATGATACACAAACACATACACATACACAAACATGATCTGCTACAATATGTGAGTGACTTCCATATTTCTCTCTCTGAGTGTGGCAGGCATTTTGCCTTGAGATCCTCCATTGGGATTTTTTTTTTTATATAAGAAGTTCTTGCGTTATTACGAAATTCCAAGTCTACCAGAAAAAAACTCTCGCACACTGTGGTCGTTGCTGTGCACAAAGTTCTCCTGGTTCTGCTCCTTTCACTCAACATCAGGTCATATAAGTCCTTCCAGGCCTCCCTGAAGTCTTCTTGTTCATCATTTCTTATGGCACAATAGTACTCCATTACATTCATATACCATAATTTATTCAGCCATTCCCCAGTTGATGGACATCCCCTTGACTTCCAGTTTTTGGCAACTACATAGAGTGCTGCTATAAATATTTTTGTACATGTGGGACCCTTTCCCATTTTTATGATCTCTTGGGGATATAGTCCTAGTAGCGATATTGCTGGGTCAAAGGGTATGCACATTTTTGTAGCCCTTTGGGCATAGTTCCAAATTGCTCTCCAGAATGGTTGGATGCGCTCGCAGCTCCACCAACAATGAATTAGTGTTCCAACTCTCCCACATCCTCTCCAGCATTTATCATTTTCTTGTTCTGTCATGTTTGCCAATCTTATAGGTGTGATGTGGTACCTCAGAGTTGTTTTGATTTGCATCTCTCTAATCAATAGTGATTTAGAGCATTTTTTCATATGATTATAGATAGCTTTAATTTCTTCCTCTGAAAATTGCCTGTTCATATCCTTTGACCATTTATCAATTGGGGAATGACTTGTATGATTATACATTTGGGTCAGTTCTCTATATATTCTAGAAATGAGGTCTTTATCCCCGAGCTTAGCTGTAAAAATTCTTTCCCAATTTACTACATCCCTCTGGATTTTGGTTGCATTGGGTTTGGTTGTGCAAAAACTTCTCAGTTTAATGTAATCAAAGTTATCCATTTTGCATTTCATAATGCTTTCTATCTCTCCTTTAGTAAAGAATTCTTCCCTTCTCCATAGATCTGATAAATACACTATTCCTTGCTTCTCCAGTTTAGGGGGCAGATACTTCTAAAGAAGAAGGGTGGGTGGAGGCCTGGTTAAGATGTATTAAAATTTATTTTCCACTTTAAGCAACCATATGGCACAGTGTATAGAGCCCTGGGCCTGGATTTCAGAAGACCTGAATTCAAATTCAGCCTCAGACACTCACTAGCTCTATGATCTTTGGCAAGTCACTTCAAATCTGTCTTCCTCAGTTCCATCAAAATGGGGATAATGAGCACCTACATTCTAGGGTTACTGTGAGGATTGAATGAGGTATTCGTAAATTACTTAACATAGTGCCTGGCTTATAATAGGGTTTAAATAAAACTTTTTTCTTTCCTTGCTCCCTTATCTTTTCCCTCCTTCTTTCTTCCTACTTTCCTTTCTTTCTGATGCCATAGGTCAAGAGTCTGGAAGTTTAGAGAAAGCAAATCAGACGTGGGCAGAGCATAAATTCAAGTAGGGGTGGGGATACGAAGGATCAGGGCCAGGAAAGCGGCTGCCACAGGATCTGGAGTGAGTCTAGGGGCCGGATGGTACACTGGGTATGAACAAAGGTCCTCAAAGTGTGGGCTCTCCCAAGTGGAGATGTAAAGCTGCCGAATAAGAGAATTGTCCCTCAGGAATTCCACATGCCCCCCCTCCTTGGGCACATTGTTTTTCTATTCTCTCCCTCCTCAGGTGCCACATTGCTCATATTTCCTTCCTTTTGGCCTTCATCAAAACCTCTCCATGATAAACTTATTCACACCAAAGCATAAGTCACTGAAAACAGATTCAAGTGTTATCTTGGGTGACATTTCTACTCTGCTTGCATGACATTTACTATTTGCTTAATGCATTTCCCCCCTAATTATGAACCCAAATGCTAGGGAACTAGATCCAGATTGAGATAATGGAAACATGAGGCAAGGGAAAGATGAGCTTAAATCAGCAGTCTAAGAGCAGAGAGGTAAATGGAGCAAGACTAGAGATAGGTGAGAGTTTCTAGGAGGTACAGGGTCAGGGCAGGAAACAAAAAAAGCTAGTTTGGGCAGAAATTGATTCTGAGGGTGACTTGAGAATCTCGAACTGGGGGGAGAGAGCATTCTAGAGACCTAGCATAGTGGTCTTAGGTCTCATGGTCTACAGAGAAGAAGATACCCAAAGTTCAGGGTAAGTAATAGTTAGAGGAGACCACTCTACCAGCTGAGGGCAGAAATAGCCATTCCAACCAACAAAGGCATTGCCTCAGGAACACTAGCCAATACCAAAAGGTCAAGAGTCAAGAGGAGAGGAAGAAATTTCAGGGGTTGGAGCCACTGGGATCTTCAGGAGGATGGGGAGCCAGAATTCAGTTGGGTCAGGAGCAGAACAGCAGCTGCCTTTGGTTTGAACAGGGCCTAAGGAAATGGTACTTTGCCTTCCTTCCCCTTTAGAGTAATGGTCAAAATAGTATCTATAATTAATTTTGAAACTGAAAACTGAGCTGAAGAGAGGGGATCAGGACTGAACAGTAGGAGCGAGGTGTCTGCCACAGTCCTGGGGCTAGCACTTTGGTGATTTGATGCTTTAGGACAAAAATACTAGAAATCCTGAGCTATCTCAGCTAAGCCAAATTAAACCCAATGGTGAGAATCGTAAAGTATTACCAAGCACCCAAATCATAGAGTTTGCAAAGAACTTCACAGAATCTATGTAGACTTCAGGGGTGATCTGGTCAGAGCCTGAGATGAACATGAAAAGCCTTTGATAATATCCCTAATGGTGGAAGAAAGAAACTGAGGACCTGGGTAGGGTCTAGAGGAATGAAAATGGGATGACTTGGGATATTGAGTTCATAGAAGATGAAGATGGGGATAAGGAGATTGTGAAGAAAGTATATTCAGCTGGAGCTGAGAGCTGACTGAAGGGTTGCCCTGGGGCAAAGGGGTTATACTTGTCCTACTTGGTCCCAGAGGGTAGAATCTGGAACAACAGGTCAAAATTGCCTCTGGAAAAGAAAATGAGACTGATACCTTCATGCAATTCTGCCTCACAAATCTAATTTATGTGTGAGTCAAAAAACATCACTCATATCATTTTCCCATCTTTACCTACCTCCAAGTTCTGTGGCAACAGGTAAGTGACAAAGCAGCAGGTATAGATACACTGGGAGCTATAATCAATAATCCTGCACACAGGGACTGAGGCCATAGGGTCATCTTCTCACTGGATTGAAACAGCAGTGACCACATTGCTCACCTCCTGGAATCAGAAGGGGCTAGAAATGGTGCCTTTAAAATTGTCTATTTTTACCTAACCTAACTCTGCTCTTCTTACTGTGGCAGGCAAAAATTCTACCATGTGGTTGAAAAACAAAGAAATGCACAAAAACTTTTGGGAAGATGATCCCATTCACCATGATACATGGAACATGTGCACTTTTTATTGGCAACAAGAAATCCATGAAAGATGAACAGCTCTTACTGAGAGAGAACTCAGGAAGTGTCACATCCCCCCCAAAAAAACCCTGCCTTCAGGGAGACATAAGGCAGGTAAATGAAGGCCAGATTATCTAACTTGAAGATGGATATATATTTTTCTGGAGTGCCCACAATTATGTGGAGTGCTATGAAACTGGTTTACGTTTTGCAACAAAAACTAAACTAGTCAATAACCTTGTATGATGCCCTAAAAGAGTGAATGACAGTCTCATGTCAATGAGCTTACCATGCCACCCTATGCTCCCACTGTGATGTACCCTGATGAGGTCAAAGAAAAAAATATGAAGATGTGGAGAACCTCATCATCAATGTGACCAAAACGGAGAAGCTTAAATTATGAGTGATTTTAACATTGGAGCAGGCACAGAATTAGACATGATAGGGAGTCCTTAGGAGGAATGGAGTTGGGAATAACAACAGCAGCAATGGTCACTTACTACTGAAGACTTGTGAGTCTACTAACCTTCTGACCAACACTGTCTTCTATTTACCTTAACAAAAGAAAACCTCACAAGAGCACCGTCGGAGCAAAGATTGACATATACTACACTATGTTATTGTGAGGAGAAGAGACAGAACATGTGAGCAATGAAGGTAATGTGTGGTGCAGAGTGATGGACTGATCATAGACTTATTCTCCCAAAGCTAAACATTCACATTCAACAAAACTGGTGACCTCAAGGCAAGGCAAGTACCAGAAGACTGTCAACAGATTAGAGTCTTTCTCCTAGCATGAACAGTTCGTTGATCATTTAGAGGGAAAGCCAAGTCAACATGATTGGCAACAGTGGAGCAAAAAAAGAGTGGAAAGCTTTAAGAGATTTGGTGTACAGAATTGTAATTATTAATCTTGACCAGAACATTCACAAACATTGAGATGGGGTTGATGAAAATAATGGAGAAATTCAGAAGATGCAAAATGAAAAACAAGAACTCTATAGGATTTACCAGCAGAATAGTCCGTCTGCTTCTAAAAAGTCATCATTTAACTCCATCAAAAATAGAGTGCAAGTGAAGTTCATAGAGACGTAGGATTCTTGGTTCAATAAGAAAGCAGATGAAGTTCATTTTTTTTTAATCTGGTTGTTGTGTTTATCCTTTGTTGCTGAAAAAGACCATGCCATCAGAGAAATGATGACATGACTTGTACTTGACTTTGTCTTGAGTGAGGAAGGGCTGTGCAAGGTCATTAACCTTACTTCTCCTCTGGATACATCTGGATCCAGTGACCAGATATTCATCAGGATGACTGGAGGTATCCCAGGATGCACTGAGAGACCTTGGCCCTTTTAGCCAAAGGCCTATTCAGTACTCACTTAAGGTGAGATAATGCCTATTCAGTGAACAGGTCTGTTTAAGTCAGGCCATGGCCCCTTTAATGAGGCAAAGAGAAGTAATTAAATCAGGCTGGGAAGGAAATAACAACAGTTACTATTGATAATCACTCTTAAGCCAGGAAGGTCCAGAAAACAGCCCTTAAGTGGAGCTTGGGCAGGGATCTAGTGTGGTACAATCTGGTAGTAACAATACAAAGTGCTTTTGTGATGTCCTAAAAGCTATTTATGGGTCAAAGACCTATGGTGCATTTCACCTACTCAGTGTTGATGGAGCCATATTGATTGGTGATAAGGTTATGATGCTAGAGAGATGGGCTGAACACTTCCATAGTGCTCTTAATAGACTATCATCAACTAATGTTGAAGGCATTGACTGTGTATCTCAGGTTGAAGTCAGTCCCTCTCTAACCAAACTTCTAAGTGAAGAACAGGTTTTGAATGTCATTAGGTTCCTCTCATGTGGCAAAATGTTGCTTAAATAAGACAGGGGATTCATTGTTTATACAAAAGTTGATGGAAATCTGAGTTTTGTGTCAAGAGGAGATAATCCTCTAAGAGTTCAAGGATGCCTCCATAGTCCATCTCTATAAAAGAAAATGAAATATGTTGTCCTCTGATAATCATAACAGGTCTCTCTTTCTATCACTTGCAGAAAGATTTTTGCCAGAGTCCTCCATAACAGGCCAATCTTCCCCTGGAAGATGCTCATCTACCTAAGAGCCAGTATGACTTCAGAAAGGGCCAAGGAAGGATCAAGATGATGTTTGCTTCCCGACAACTCCAGAACAAATGCCAGGAGCAGAAATGAGGTCTGTGTGTTGATCTGACCAAGGCCTTTGATACTGTCAGTTTTGAGGACTTGTGGAGATCACAGAAAAAATGTAGCTGTCCAGAGAAGCTCATCAATATTGTACATCAGTTTCATGATGTATGCTTGCCCAGGTTCTGGATAATGGATGATGCTCTTATACTTTCTCAGTCACCAATAGGGTGAAGCAGGACTCTGTACTTACTCCCCTGCTTTTTAGCATGATGATTTCACAATACTGTGAAACATTTTCAATGAGGATGAAAATGACATCGAGGTTAGCTGCCACACTGATGGTAAATTATTTAACTTGAAATAGTTACAAGCCAAGACCAAAGTGGAGGGAGATATGGCATGTGGCTTTTTATTCGCAGATGATTGTGCACTCAATACAGCCTCTGAGGCTGAGATGTGACAGAGTATGGATCGGTTCTCTTAATTTTGTCCTGACAATTAACACCAAGGAAACAGAAATTTTCCACCAGTCAGCACCATACCATTGGAAGCATTGATTACAGAAAATGGAGAAATATTGTATATAAGTATATAAGTACACTTACCTTGGCAGTGTACTTTCCAGGTATGTCCATGATGATAAACTTGAGACATGCATTGCCAGAGGTAGCTCAGTGTTTGGGAGTCTCCAAAGGAAAAGTATGGGAGAAAAGCATTAGGGTGCCTACCAGACTGAAGGTCTACAGAGACATTGTGTTGACCTCACTGATGTATGCTTGTTAAACATGGCAGCCCCATGACAGAAAACTGAATCGTTTCCATTTCAATGGTTTTAGTTAGTTAGATTCTAAGATCACCTGGCAAGACAGCACACATGACACTGAGGTCCTTCCCTGAACTGATCTGTAAAGCATTCAAACTCTACTGCAGAGAGTCCAACCCTGATGGACTGGCATGTTGTCTGAATGCCAAATGTACATTTGCTAAAAGACTATTTTATAGAGAACTTACACAACACAAGTGCTCACATAGTGGTCAGAAGAAGTGATAACAAAATACTTAAGGTCTCCTTAAAAAACTTTGGAATTGATTGTTTTACATGAGTGACATTGTCAAAGGTCCACCCAGCATGGCA
Source organism: Notamacropus eugenii (assembly GCF_028372415.1). NCBI lineage: Eukaryota > Metazoa > Chordata > Mammalia > Diprotodontia > Macropodidae > Notamacropus > Notamacropus eugenii. Next base: position 380,900,441 of record NC_092877.1, read on the forward strand.
TGTCCACATCAAAAAAGGTGTGGTGCTTGATGAATGAAGCAGAAATTCAGGGACTCAAATGACAGGCACATTGCACAAATTTAGAGACATCTTCACCCCAAATGTTCCAACGAACTCTGTGCTCCGTCTGTGGTTGAGGCTGGAGAAATTACTCTGTTGACAACAGGACTCAGTGGCCTCTAAGGTCCCTTCTAAGTCAGAGTCTATGATTCTTTAGGGTTTTCACTCATCCAGTTACACAGTGGACTAGAAGTCGTGACTCAGCCACATACTATTTGGCCTTGCACAGCTCATTTAACTTCTGTCAGGCTCCATGTAGATAGATAGATAGATAGATAGATAGATAGATAGATAGATAGATAGATAGATAGATGATAGATAGAGTTAGATAAAGATAGATAGATGGATATAGATATAGATAAATAGAGATAGATAGAGATATAGAGTTAGATAGAGAAATGGGTAGATAGATATAGATGTATAAATATTGCTAGAGATATAGAACAATAGATATAGAAACGTAAATACAGATATAGATGTATAAATATAGATGGATAGAGATATGTAACTATAAATATAGATAGTTGTAGATATAGATATAGACAGGTATATATAAATATAGATATATAAATATATGAATACAAATATAAGTAGATATGGAGATATAGTTTTATATATACACACATACATACATATGTATATTTATATGTGTGTGCATATATGCTTATGTGTGTATATATGTATCTATGTAGACATGTATCAGACTAGGTCATGACTCCATCCAGGGAGATGTTCATAGCAGAGAAGAAAGCTCCAGGGGATATTGCCAAGGGAACTTGCCAAGTGGGCAGAGAGAGTATTTGGTAAATAACAACATTGTCCTATTAAAACCAGTCTCTTTATTGGAATTCTGGGAATGTGCATATTGAGCTCTAAAATTGGTTTCCTTTCATATTGAGTAAGGAAGATGGGAAGGCTTTTATTCTATGCATATGTATGGTAAACACTAGTTTTCATATTGAAAAGAGTATATGGAGAGGTTTTCTGAAAGCTAAAGATTATGGAGACCAAATGCGTTTGGGGACCCCTGGCCTAGGTTACCTGTCATGACCTTCCATCTCCCTCAGACAGAGAAGATCCCATCTTTGGGGCTATAGCTATTTCAAGGGGTCTACAAATCTATATGTAAATCCCTAAAAACAGCCACCACACATTTGGTAGCCTGATAAATAGCATGCTCACACATAGACTTCTAAAATATATGGAGATGAACTTTGATTCAGTCTTCAATTTAATTCAATAAGCATTTATTAAATTCCTACTATGTGCCAAGCACTGTTAGATGCTGGGGATTCAGAGGCAAAGATGAAGACAGGCTTTGCCCTGATGACATTCTATTAGAAATAGGGAGCAGGAGGAGAAAATGATAAGTTGGTGAGAGGAGTCCCTAAGTAGATTTTTGTCATCATTCATGTTCTCACCCCATGGTCACTGTTAGCACAACTACTGCTTCCTGTGTGTTATCTGTGACAGCATAAGAAAGTCCTCATGTAAGAGAAGCCATGGTTCAGCTCATTCAAGGCTGAACTCAGATGAAATTTTGTTCACGTGACAGCTGGAATGCATTGTAGGAACTGCTTGGAAAGGGGCTCATTGCAGTTTCTGGTAATACTTAAGTCATGACATTTCCAGATGAAATGAATGCTGGGTAGACTTTTCTCCCTTGGTGGAGTGTTGCTTTCTGGGAACTGGTTGAACTTTATGTCACCCTTCCCTGCAGCCCCTAGAGATGTACTCTTCATTATTTGGTTGTGCCTACTAGCATTGGTTTCTATGGCCACCATGACACTCACCCGAGGAAACAAGTGCCTTACAACTTCCTGTGCCAACAACCTCAAGACATGGCCCTGGTGCCTCCTGGGAGTCATTTACCCTTAATTAGGAAAATATGTAGGAAAAAGCCTTCAGGAGAGCAGCCTTTTGACCTGTCATGCTAGCTCCCTGTGCCTGGTGGCACTCTGCTTTGTCACACCCAGGTGCCCTCCCCACTGAAGAAGGAGATACTTGGGCATCCACAGGGCTGAGCAGGGCTACAGTGAGCCGGGAAGCTTCCCTTCTGTAGCAGGTGTCTGGAGTCCAGAGGGCAAAAGCCCCCATGAGTCCTTGAAATGAATCCTCTGAATCTCTCCATGTCACAGTTCCTTGGGAATTCCTTGCCCTGAAGCTTGTTCAGAGAAGCATTAGGAGAGGTGGGTGCCTGAGCATCCTGGAAAACAAGGCTCCCAGCTAGTTACATGGTTCCTTCCCCCTCCTCAATTCCACAATTCCAGGATGGAACATATCACAATCAGAGAGTATGAAAAAACTCAAAGGTTTCTCTCTTGCCTTCCTTGCCTTTAGATAACGTCATTTGAAGCTCTTCAAAATATACCTCCTGCCTGTTATTCCAGGCCAAAGTGGCTTGTTTGATATTCCTCAAGCACAGTATTCCATCTCTAAGTTCAATGCCTTTGTCCTGACTGGCCCCCATGCCTGGACTGTTCTTCCTCAGTGCTACCTTGTGGAAGCCCGAGATTCCTTCTAGACTTGCACCAAGAAACTCTGCCTATAAGAGAGATTTCTTGATTTCTTCAGTTGCTGGTCTTCCTTCAGCCACTGCCCCTCTAACTTGCCTGGCTGTTATTCTGTACTTATTTGGCAATATAACATATATATATATTATAAAATATATGTGTGTGTTAACATATAAGCATAATATTTATGCAAACATTCTTATGCGTGTGCATCAAGGCAACTAGGTGGTTTATAGTGCTGGGTTTGGAGTCAAGAGGACCTTAGTTTGAATTCTGACTCAGTCACTTGATTGTTGTGAGAAACCTTAGACAAGCTACTTAGTCTCACTTCGCTTTAGTTTCCATTTCTGCAAATCAATTGATCAATCAACAAATACTTACACAGTACCTACTATGTGCCAGGCAATGTGCTAAGTGCTGGAACTTGGGATTACAACTTCCCTTGCCATATGGGGTTGTTCTGAGGTTCAAAATCACTCCACTTCTGGAACTTATACACTGGAAGTACCCTCAACCCCAGCGTCCTCTCCTTCTGATTGGATGGTTAATCCTAAAACCTCAGTGTAAGGAAGATGCCTAACACAGTCACATACCCATTCCTCCCTCGGCTACACTCTGGACTTTCTCCGCTACTACCTTCAGGCCTCCCTTCCTCTGATAACTTCCCAGCTCCCCTGAATGTATATTCTTACTCCATTAGAATATAAACTTCCCCAGAGTAGGGATAATTGAATTTTTTTCTCTGTATCTTCAATGGTCTAGCACTGGCAGACTTGATGAGGAGGAAAAATTCTTTCTGACCATTAGAACCACTCAGATGTGAAATGAGATGCTCTGGGAGGCAGTGGACTTCCTCTCATGAGAGAGCATTAAGGAGAGCCTTAGATGGACCCCACTGTGTACCAAGCTCTGGGCTGAACTGGGAATACAGGAGGAAAATCAAGAACTTCTGCCCTCAAAGAGCTTGAGATTCTCAGGGGAGACAACGACATATAGAGAGATATGAAATAGATTCAAAATCACCACAAGGTAATTGCAGAGAAGCAGTGGAAGGTGGGCATTGAGGTGGGGAGAGGTCAAAGCAGGGCAGGCCTCATGTTGGAGATGAGTTTTAGAGAAAAGAGGTTGAGAGAGTTGTAACCATCTAGGTTCAGATACCTTCTCTGACAAACCCTGGCTCTAAGATCCTGAGCTGATGACCCAGACTGCCGGCTGTCCACCAGGGATCTTTATAAGCATATTAGGAGCACACACTTTTTCCTGAGGAAACAAGTCCTCTACTAGGAGCTGCCTTTAACATCTGTGAGCTAGCAATTTAAGATGTGAAGAATGCCTTGCATACATTCTCTAGCATGGACCATACAGCAACCTTGGGAAAGAAGTGTTATAGCTTGTCATCCCCATTTCCCAGATGAAGAAATTATGACTCATCCCATTATCACACAGCTAGTAACTGTCAGGGATTGTATTTGAACCCAGATCTCCCTGCCTCCCAGTCTAACACTCTTGAGACAAGGTCCATGGCAGCTCTCCAAAGTAGTGAGCTAAGATATCTGGGAAATATGTCTATGCTTTTACCCTGGGATAGTATAATACAGTTCTGTAGACAGGACAGAAGGTTCTGATTTTTTGCACTCTCCTCCTGCTAGGGTTCTCATATTTCTTGTCTCCAAGAGATATTACTTTCATTTTAGTCTGTACTAATTTTCAGAAGGTTCAATTCTTTAGCAAAGGCTACACTGTCTGTTTGTTCCAAGCTATTGATTCTCTTGTCATTCTTTCTGCCCTGGCTGTTATTGGCTTAAATATCCTTTAAAGTACACACACACACACATACACACACATACACACATGCACACACATGCATATATATACATATACATATATATATAAAATTTATTTATTTTCAGTTTACAGAATTCACTTCTACAAGATTTTCAATTCCAAATTTTCTTCCCATCTCTCCCGACAACCCTCCCCAGCACAGTGTGCACCCTTATCCACTCCTTCCCCTAATCTGTCCTCCCTTCTATCAACCACCCCTTTTCCCCTCCCCCTCTCTTCTATTTTTCTGTAGGGCAAGAAAGGTTTCTATACCCCATTGTCTGCACGTCTTATTTTCCCAGTTGCATGCAAAACAATTTTTAATATTCCTTTTTAAAGCTTTGAATTCCACATTCTCTCCCTTACTCCCTTCCTACCAACCCTCGCTGAGAAAGCAAGCAGTTTGATGCAGTCCATGTATGTGTAGCCATACAAAACACTTCCATAACAGTCATGTGGCTAGAGACTATTCAAATTTCCCTGTCCTGTCCTCTCTTTATTCCATTCTCTCCCTTGACCCGTCCCCCCCACAATAGTGTTTGCTTCTGATTACCCCTTCCTCCAATCTGCCATCCATTCTATTATGCTCCCTCTCCTATCCCTTTCCCCCTGCCTTCCTGCAGGATAAGATAGATTTCCATACTCAACTGAGTGTGTGTTATTCCTTCCTTAAGCCAAATCCGATGACAGTAAGGCTCACATATTCCCTGTCACCTTCACTCTCTTCCCCTCCATTGTAAAAGCTCTTTCTTGCCTCTTCTATACGAGATGACTTGCTACATTCCCTTTATCTCTCTTCCAATACATTCCTCTCAACAGTTAATTTTATTTTTAGATATATATATATATGTATATATATGCACACACACACACACACATATATATATATACATATATATGTTATATACATATTCTCTTTAACTGCCCTAATACTGAGAAAGGTCTCATGAGTAACAACTATAATCTTTCCATGTAGGAATGTAAGAATTCAACTTTAATAACTCCCTTTGGCTTCTCTTTCCTTTTTTACCTTTTCACGTTTCTCTTGATTCTTGTATTTGAAAGTTGAATTTTCTATTCAGCTCTGGTCTTTTTAACAAGAATTCTTGGAAGTCCTCTATTTTCTTGCAATTCCATTTTCCCCTGAAGTATTATATTCACTTTTGCTGGGTAGGTGATTTTTGGTTTTAATCCTACATCCTTTGATCTCTGAAATATTATATTCCAAGCCCTCTAATCCCTTAGTGAAGCTGCTGAATCTTGTGTTGTCCTGATTGTATTTCCACATTACTTGAATTGTTTCTTTCTGACTGCTTGTAATATTTTCTCTTTCACCTGGGAACTCTGGAGTTTGGCTACAATATTCCTAGAAGTTTTCCTTTTGAGGTCTCTTTCAGGAGGTGATCAGTGAATTTTTTCTACCTTTTACCCTCTGGTTCTACAATATTAGGGCAATTCTCCTTGGCAATTTATTGGAAGATGATGTCTATGCTATTTTTTTGATCATGGTTTTCAGGTAGACCAATAATTGATCTGCTGGATCAGTTTTCCAAGTCAGTTGTTTTTCTAATGAGATATTTCACATTGTCTTCTATTTTCATTATTTTGGTTTTGTTTTACAATTTCTTGATTTCTCATATAGTCATTAGCTTCCATTTGCTCCATTCTAATTTTGAAGCAGTTCTTTTGGACCTCCTTTTCCATCTGGCCAGTTCTGTTTTATAACCATTCTTCTCCTCATTGGCTTTTTGAACTTCTTTTGTTTTGGGGTTAGTCTGTTTTCTTCAGCAATTTTTTGGGTCTCCTTTAGCAAGCTGTTGACTCTTTTTTCATGATTTTCTTGCATTGCTCTCATTTCTTTTCCCAATTTTTGTTCTGTTTCTCTTACTTGACTTTCAAAATCCTGTTTGAGCTCTTTCATAGTCTGAGACTATTTCATATTTTTTGGAGGCTTTCAATGTAGGAGCCTTGACCTTGCTGTCTTCCTCAAGTTGCATGCTTTGATCTTCCTCCTGTTGTATGCTTTGATCATTCTCATCTGAAAGGGTGTAAGAAAATACCTTTCCACTAAGAAAGTATTTTCTATAGTCTTATTTTCCCCCTTTTTGGACATTTCCCTAGCCAGTGACTTGATTTTTGAGTTCTTTGTTAAGTGGAGGGTGTATTACCCCAAGTTTCACAGGTTTTGTGTAGGTATTTTCAGAGATATCTTTAAGGACCTGTAAGTTCTCAGTTGCTCCAAAATAGTATAATCAAGGGAGAGGTGTTTACTCCTTTCTTGGTTTGTGTTCTGGTTTATGAACAACCAGAAGCACTTTTATTCTGCCCTGGAACTGGGAGTAAGATTTCCTTTCCACAGCCACTGCCAGCTCCACCACACCAGCACTCCTCCTCATCCCAGGACCGCCACTTAGGACTAAGGCCCAGATCAGTCACTCAATTCCCCCACCATCTATAGGCTGAGCTGTAGAAGCAACAGCCACTGCAGTAGTGACTGCCGCTTCCCTGAGGCTGGGGCTGGGCCTGGAGCCAGACCAATCTTCCCTCTCACCCAGTTGAGAGAGCTTTCTCACTGACCTTTGAAGCTGTGTTTGCAATTTGTCGGTTGAGAATTCTGGAAACTATAGAAGCTGCCTGTGATACAGTGCCCTAAAGCCTACTTTTGTCCAGTTTGTGCTGGCATGGCCCCCACTGTTGTGCTCCACTCTGAGCCCAGTGTGATAGACCCTTCCTGTCAGTCTTCCACACTGTTTTGAGCTCTAAATCTATTTCACTCTGTCATTTTGTGACTTCTGCTGTTCTAGAATTTGTTTAGAGTCCTTTTTAACTGGTATTTTGAGGGATTTGGTGGGGCGGGGGGGGGGATGGCATTCAAGTAGGTCGTTGCTTTTACTCTGCTGTCTTGGCTCTGCCTCTGCTTTAATATCCTACTTTGTGTGTCCAGAACCATTGAAGGGTAAACTCTACTTCCTTTCTTCTCACCCTCTTATTAATTCTCCACAGTCTAGTCATTATCACCTGCATGTTTCTGATTCTTTCCATCCAGCAGTAACCTCTCAGCTGGAGTCACTCCAAATTGCATCTTCAATAGGATATTGAACATCCAAAAGTAGATGTCCTACAGCCATCTTGAATTCAAAATGACCTCATTATCTTTGTTCACCTCTCAAAATCCTTCCCTCTTTCTAATATGCCTATTAATGCTGAGGATACACTCTCCTTCTAGTACCTCAACCTCAAAGTTGAAATCTTATCCTTGCCTCCTCAATCTCATCCTCCAAAGCCATTCCATTGATTTTGCCTGCATAACATCACTCATATATGACCCTCCTCTCTTCTACCACTGCCCCACCACTGGAGCAGGCCTACATCACTTTCTGCCCAGACTACAGCCAAAGTAGCCTTTTGACTGGTCTCACTGCCACAAGTCTCTTCCCACTTTAGTCCTTCCTCCACTCAGCTGTCAACGAAATCTTTCTAAAGCACAAATATAACCATGTCATCTCCTTACCCACTGAACTCCATTAGCTCCCTATCACCTGTAGGATCAAATATAAATTCCTCCTTGGGGCATTCAAAGCCCTTCACAACCCCAGTTCTTCCCCCATCTTTTCACTCTTCTTATACCTGATTCATTCCTGTGCCCTCTGCTATCAGGGATGCTGGCCTCCTTGCCATTCTTCTAGCAAAATGCCCCATTTCCCAACTCTAGGCATCTTCCCTGATTATGCCCATACAGGGGAACTCTGTCTTTCCTTGTCTCTACTTCCTGGCGGCTCTCTTCAAATGCCTAGTAAAAGCTTGCCTATTACTAGATGTCTTCCCCCAATCCTCCTGAATCTCAGGGTGTCCTCTCTGGTGACCATCCCCAGTTTAATCTCTCTATATCTTGTTGGAACATAGTTGTTTGAAATTTCCCTTATTAGACTATGACAGCTAAGTGAGCAGGAAATCTATTTTGTCTTTCTTTGTACAGATGGATACCTTGGCAGAGGGCCTGGCATGTAGTAGGCACTTAATAAATGTTTATTGACTGGCTGACTCCTTGTTCTTTGGGTATACAGGTCTCTTTGAGTTTCGGTGAGTCCATAGAATTGTTTCATTTTCTGTTAAGTTTCCATTTTATCCTCTCTTCAGCCTTAGTTTCTATATTGTAGCTCTGTGCTTAGGTCAGGCTCAGCTCCCTCCTATATGTTTGGTTTGGGATGCAGCAGCTAGAAATAAGCTCACCTTGCTGTAAGAATTCCTGGAGTTGCACTCAGTCTCCATGTGTCTCACCATTGACTCCTCTGCCTCTTTCTCCTTCTACAATTCCGGGTGGAGAGTAGCGTTTATTCCTCTTAGGAGCCTGACATGTCTCAACACCATCTGAATAGATTGTGCTGCTCATGGGCTTTTTGAAGACCTAAATGGCTTGGCTTCTCAAGTGTTGCCATGATCCTTTCTGCTGACATGGCTCAGCACATTGGTTTGACCTGGTTCCTGCTATGTCTCAACTAGAACCACATGAATGGTCATCAACCACATCTCTGCTGGCTCTGATTGTCCCCTGACTCTCCAGACTCTTTCTGCTCTGGGGTCCCATGCTTCCAGTTCCATGCATGTTGCACAGATCCACAGGTTTGCTTACAGGATGCCATGTGTATAGGTGTGGGTCTCTATGGCTATTTCTTTGCCTGTTCTTTGTTCCAAAAGCAAAGGTTGCTGGGCATTTCCAGCTTATTACTTCAGTAAGTCAGAGACACACTACCAACATAGCTTAAGACCTCTCAATAATGAAGGCAGCATTGTCTGAGAGTTAACATGGCTGAGATGTTTTTTCCTCTTTTAGCCCAGTTAGACAAAAGCCTCTGTGAACATGGTTACTGTAGGCTAAGTGTAGATAAAATTACATGCAGCCCCTGGTTGGACCCAAACTCTCAGTTTCTATGACATCCAGGAAAGTGAATGTGATCTTGACTTCATTCATGATCTTGACTTCATTCACAGTGGGCTAATGTCTTTCTATTAGAAGGCAGTTGACCTGCTTCCCTGGGCTCTGGGCAGACTAATTAGGGGCTAGAGTAGTGGATTCACTTCTGAGTAGAACATTTTAGGAAAGACTTTGAAAAGATAGAAGGCATTCAAAGCAAGTCTCTGAGGATGCTTAAGGGTCTTAATAAATGTATATTGATTGCTGGATGGATGGAACTAAGGATTCTTAGTAGGGAGAAGGCTCAGGGTGGGGTGAGCATGGTAGTGAACTCCAGGTATTTGATGGGCAATTCTGTGGAGGAGGGATCAGATTTCATTATCATCACTAAGCATGTATTAGACACTCTGTGTCAGGCACAGTGCTGATAGCTGGGGATACAAAGAATAACAAAAACAAGGTCCCTGCTCTCAAGGATTTCCATTTTAATACAGGAAGTTGACATTCAAACACCTATGTTCATGCAAGATACATACAGTACAGATGAGAGGTAATTTCAGAGAGAAAGCACTAATGTTGGGGAGGATGGAGAAAGGGGAGACCTTCCTTCAGAAGGTGGGCTTTGATCTGAGTCTTGAAGGAAGTCAGGGACTCTAAGAGTTGGAAAGTTGGAGGAAGAGAACATTGTTTGTTCTCAGTAGGTAAAACCTGGAGCAAACGGTTGGTATTGCCAAGCGATGGCTCTCGGATGGATGTCAGGAGAAGCATCCTAACAGTGGGAGCTGTCCAAATGCATGTGCCAGGCTTGCATGGAAGAAAGCTCACAAAGGATGGCTGACAACTTGGTGGATGAGCTTTGTTGCTAATTCTTGGTCAGGAGTGGGCTGCACTGAATGGCCAGCTCTGACCTCCTTGGGACCAAGGCTCTTTATGACAGACTCACTCCTGGATGGGAAACTGGAGGAAGAGCTCAGTGAAAGGAAGTTCTTCCTTGTCTCCCATTATTATATTTCCATTGGCTCTTGTTCAACCCTCATTTTGTGGGAAGGGAAATAGAGGCCCTGTGAGAGGAAGTACCCTACTCATTGCTACCTGCTGGATAAGAGGCTGCACCAGATTTAATGACAGAACTTCTTTCTCACAGCGCCAGGGTTTGACCACTAGGTGGCATTACCTCTTCCTACCTTAACATGGTAGTTTTGTACATAGTCAGGGCTCCAGGGAAGAACCATGCTGATGTATCAATGACTCTGAGTTCTTGGAGGTTATACCTGTGGGAGGCAAAGAGGTCTGCTTAGATATCCTATCTGATCCCGACCCAACCCTCTGAGGCAGGTGGTATTATCTCTATGTTACAGATGAGGAAACTGAGACTTAGATTAAGTGATGGGTCCATGGTGACATGGCTAGTAAATCTCTGCAGTTGGATTTGAACCCGGGTCTTCTTGGCTGGATCCAGAGCTGGCTATACTATGTTAGGCTATGTTGTGATTGTAACATGCATGTGTTGTAAGGACAGTCAGCATGGTGAAACACAGAATGTGCTGGACTCAGAGATGGGACAACCTGGCTTCAGATCCCTCTTCTAGAATTGCCAGCTCTGGGACCCTGGGCAAGCCATTGCCCCCTCTGAGTCTGTTTCCTTCCACATCAATGAATGGGTCATAATAAGATCTGCATTGCCAGTCTCACCAGCTGGAGGGCAGTTTCTGTTTTTCCCTTTTTTTGGAGTGACAAGCGTTAAAACAAAGAGATGTCTACAAAGCACTTTGTAATCCTAAAACCCCTACAGAAAGCATGAAGGTGTTTGCTATTGTTGTGTTCATCTTGACATACCTGCTTGCCCAAAGCATCCATACCCAGAACCAACCTCTACCTTCTGGGAGATCAGGCCCCAAGTCTTTGACCTGGAATGGCCTTAACGGTTCCAGCCTATTAGAGCTTAGCTCTCATCGGTCTCTGAAACAACAGCTGGAGCATCCAGATGTGTCTCTTCTTCATCCCAGATGCAGATCAGGGGCTTCCAGTGCTGTTGGCATGAATCCTGCAGGGAAACAACAGATTCTTACCAGAGGCAGGCAATGAGGTAGGTTGGGTTTCCAGACCAACTGTGGCAATGGGGATGGACTGAGGGCAGCATCTTCACCCCCTCCAGAAAGCCTGACCCATATATTGAGACTAGTTTGGAATCAGATCCTGAGAAGCTACCAAATGCCTCAGCCCCTTCTAACTTTCATGCCTGACCTTTATTGGGAGGGAGGGCATCCTGCCCTCTCCCCTCCTCTTGCTTCTTTTCACAGTGGCTTACACTGGCCTCACCCTTCCCAATGGACCTCAGTGTTTTCCAATTCCCCTCTCTTACTTAACCCTGCTCTAAGAGCAGCGGGACGGGCTGGCCTGCAGCAATCAGCCTTAAGTAGGTCATGGTACAGTGTCAGGCGTCTGAGCTGGGTGCAGCCCAAATGGCAGATGTAGAATGATAAATGACGAGCTGTTGGACACAAACAGGGAGGGGGTATAGAGGAGGGAGCAAAGAGAAAAGCAGAGCTGAGAGGGAGTGAGGGGAGTAGTCAGGGTGCCAAAGACCCCTGCCCTCCTCCTCTTGGCTAACTGTCCTTGGCAGCCTCCAATGGGCACTGTCCAACCAGTGGGTGACCTGGTGGCATGGACTGCCCCGAGTGTGACGCTGCGCCCAGGAACACTCCGTGCGGGCACCGCCTAACCCAGGACTTGGCCCCTCTACTGCAAAACTGTTTTGGTCTTCAAGTATGTGGAATTTTTATAAGAAGAAGAAAAAGAAAACGCGATAAAACAACAAATTCCAAACTCAGCCCCCATTTTTTTAATTTAATTTAATTTTTTTTAAAGAAGGCGAATGAAGAAGCAAGTATGTGGAAAACAAGGCTTTTTCTGTGAATGTTTTCCAGGGCTCTTTCCTGAAGCCAATATTAGGAGTAGGATTGGAACCAAACACTTAAAGGGGCAGGAGGCAGGACCTGACCCTCCAGCACATTTCTGGAGATGACTGGAGATGTCATTGACTTCCTAGCATTCCCATAGATTCCTTTCTCCTGCCCCTCACCACCTTCCAAAGTCCTACTGCCTCCTGCATTCATCCCCTCCTCTCCACCATTTTAGCTGCAGTCATTTTACTCTTGTCTGAATTACTGACACACCTTCCATTCCAGTTTATCAGCCTCTAGCCTCTCTTCCCCCTGATCTAGTCTGGGCTTTGCAGCCTGATGAGTACTCAGAGACCTTCAGTAGCTCCCTATTGTCTTATAAAATACAGATGTGGCTACAATATGAACTTTCTGAAGATTATCTCACCCAATAGGCTTTGGTATTCTCTACATTCCAGACAAATGGGATGATTTGCAATCTCTGGATGTAACCCTTACTTTTTATATCACTAAATGTTCTTGTCCCCATATCCCATCCACCCCCCATATGGAAATTCTCTTCATCTTCTAACATTCAGTTCATGTGACACCTACTCTTGGAAGCTTTTCTGATTCCTCCCAGCTAGAAATGATCTTTTTTCTCCACTGAACTGTATTTAATTATACCTTCAGCTGTCTCATGGACTTATAGTCTACTAAACACAAATAAACAATCTACTATTATCTCCATGTTTATTTCTGCCTTACTTAATTTCCCAGTCTCAGAGACCAAGGACGCCTTCTCATTCATCTCTCTTCACCCCTCCCCCCCACCTGCCAGCACAGCACCTTGTCCAGAGTATGTGCTCCAGAAATGTTTGCTGAATGTGGACTCAAACAATCAGGAAACATGTATAAAGTGCCTGATATGGATCTGCCATCACCGTGCTGGGGGCTGGGGATACAAAGAGAATGAATCAGTGCTCATTTGGTAGAAGGCCAGCTCTCTCACCTGGATTAAGCAGTAAAGTTAGATCAAGAGCACCTGGGATCAAATTCTGCCTCAAGACACTTAGCTATGTGACCTTAAGTCATTTAACTTCTTTGACCTTTATATTTCTCACCTTAAAAAAGGGTGAGGGAGGTTAGACTTGATCATCAGCAAAGTCTCTTCAAATTATAGCCTGTGGTCTCACAATGATGATGAAGAAGATGATGATGATGATGACAAGCTTCATAGAAAGCAAACATTTCCCAGAAGAGACATGTCACAATCCTACTTAGTGACTTTTCCTTTCATGCAGCGAGAAAGATCACTGAATCCTGGAGTTTTCAAATGTTTCCCCTAGCACAGGGCTTAAAGATGATTTAAACTAACCTTTCAAGAGCATCTCAATAACTCAGCTAAGGACATGCAGCAGTAGAACCAGGACTAGAATCCAGGCCTCCACCTCCCAGAACCTGATCTAGAGTAACCTCAATGTGGAGGCCATCGATAAATGTTGTCCCTGGCAAACTGTGACATGAAGATGTTCTGTTCATCCCCTGTTGATTCTCCAAACATTCTGGAAAATAGGGGAGAAGAGAAGGTTGGGGCACTTGCCAGTCAGCACATCCTTAAGCCTGACTGGAGAGGTGACAGTGCCTATAAAGAGACGAAATCAAGCAAAGAAAGCAAGGGAGAGGATGAGAAGGAGGCATAGAAGTAAACCTTGGGAATGAAGAATGGATAGGATCCTCAAGAAAGTGCAGGGGCTCTTCCATGCATGCCTCCTACTCCCTTTGGGGGTTAGGAGAGCAAGGGCAAAAATGAAGGAAGCTCCCAGGGCCTAGGCAATTAAAACAAAAACAAAAAATAATGACAACCGCAACATTCTTGCAGATCAGTCAGTGCCTGTTTCACCTTCCTTCCATCCCACAGCCAGTCTTGACTTGGCTCCATCAAAAGGTTTAGGTCCCTGACTGTCTCCAGAAACTGCCTTGTGGATACTGATTGTGTGCCATCCACCTTCTCAGCTTAGAAGACGGGTCTGTGTATCTGGCATTCGATGACTCCACTCTTTCAAGGCAGAAGAGGTCATGGTGACATGCCTGTCTGCCTGAGGCTGGTGGTTAAAGTGTCCTTAAAACCAACCACTGAGCTGATGCCCCATGACAGCTTCTCAGTCAGAGGTGCAACTTTCCAAGGCAGTTAAAAAAGGCTATGACCAAAAAAGACAAAACTACCCTCTCGAATTCTGGGAATATTGGAGCAGCTTCTCCTTCTGTATTTGAGATCAGTCCTGACTCCAGTGGTGCCAGCAATTGATGATGCCTGCCTAGCTTCATCTGCACATTGAGCCAAGAGAGCATCTATATAGGTGAGAATGAATTCAATATGCCTAGGTGTCAAAGGAAGCCCGAAAAATCATAGTGAAGACTCGGACTTTAGAGCTAAAAGGATTCTTAGAGATTGTCAGGTCTCATAATCTCAAATCACAAAAGAGAAAACTGAGACTCAAAGAGGAGCATAGAATGGTGAACTGCAGTGTGATGTAGGGGAACATGTTACATTTGGAGTTAGATCATGGGGATTCGAATCTGGGCTCTGCAAAGTACTAGCTATATGATGTTTGTCAAGTCATTTCCAGTATCTAGACTGTGGCTTTCTCATTTATAAAATGAGGGGGTTTGATTACATAGCTTCTAAGATACCTCCCCATTGTAAATCATGATTATAATTCATTAACAAACATTTATTAATTATCCATTATGTGTCGGGCACTGTGCTAGGCATTGGGGATCCCAAGACAAAACATGAAACAATTCCTAACCTCAAAGAGCTCATGGTCTTCTGGAGAAGAAGGCCTTTGTGTCTCCAGGCTACATTGGAGTCTTCCTCTATTTTATTCTGTGAGGACCACCTTTGTCCTTCCCTCTTGTCTTTTGCAGCTTCCATGTTGTCTTCCCAAATTGTGAGCAGGGACTGCCTTCTTTCTTTCTGTATTTATATTCCTAGCACTTAGCACGGTGTCTGGCATACAGTGAGAGCTTCATAAATGCTCATTGACTTGAAGACAGCATGGACATCTAGGTGGCACAGAGAGTAGAGGGTTGGGAGTCAAGAAGATGCAATAAGCACTTTCTAGGTCCTGGGATTTGTAGCAGGTTGTGGGGATACAAAGACCAGCCCAGTTTCTGCTGGTCTGTGATGGATCCATATTGAAATATCCAATAACACCCAAACCAGCAGTCAGTAAGCAAACCGTTGATTAAGCACCTATTTTGTGTTAGGCTCCATGCTTACCCTGGGGAAAAAAAGAAAGGAAAAAGCACAGCCTTAAAGTCAAAGGGAGGAGACAGCATGCAAACAACTCTTTATAAACAAGATCCATACAGAAGAAAAGCGTGGCAATCACTTTGGGCGATGCATTAGCTTCCAGAGGAAAAGAGAGAGGCCATTTGTAGAAGGCGGGATTTTGGCTGTGACTTGAAGAAAACCAGGAGGTATAAACAATGAATGAGAACATTCTAGGCATGAAGGAGAGCCAGTGGAAAGACACAGAGATGGAAGGCAGAACATATATGGAAGGAAGATCAAGGAGGTCAATGTCTCTGTAGCATATTGTAGGTAGAGGGGAGTCAAAAGTAATAGTGTTGAGAAAGTAGGAAAAAGTTGTACTTAAACAGATTTAAAAGCCAAAAGATCATATTTGATCCTGGAGGTAAGAGGGAGTCACTGTAGTTTATAGCGTCAAGGAGTGACATGGTCAAACCTGTGTTTTTAGAATGGCGGGTGAATGGGCATGAATACTTGTTCCATTGAAACCAAATTTCCCTTCAGCCTAAATCTTTTCATGTCCTACTCCTTGTAGCTACTAGCCCTTACCTAAACCTGACTCATCTCTGATGACACAGCCTCCTTGATCACCCCTTCCAGGACTGGCTGCACTTTCATCACTCTCCTCAGTCCACTCATCAAGGCTGTGGGTTGAAATACTCCTTGCTCCCCATTGCAACTTCCAGTTTCTTCCCCTAGCTCCAACACTCAGTAACCACTCTTCCTTTCAGATTCATGATATTCCTATTTACCAATAAAAATCCTGCTGTTAATAGCTATTGCCTATAGATCCCTTGGTCACTCCCTTCCTTTCTCAATGAGTTCTATACATTGCTCGCACTTGTACTCTCCCGCTCAACACCTGCCTTGTTAAGAGGGGACTTCAATATGCATATTGACTCTTCCTCACACACCACGATTCTCCTCACCCTAGTCTCATAATTTAAATTTCATCCTCAACTCCTCAGTCTCCCTCTTCCTCTGTATCCAATGTTTCTATAGCTTATCGATTTTGCCTTTGCCACATCGTTCGTACATGCCCCTTCTCTCCACTGCTGTGGAGAGTATGAGCAGTATGAGCCACTGCTCATACCCTGGTCCTCTTCACTACAAACATGGACCATTGTAATAGCTTGCTCATGGGTCTTCCTGCTTCCAGTCTCTCTTTACTCCAGTTCATTACATCCATTTGGCCACCAAAGTAGTTTTCTAGAGTAGGTCCAAGCATACTTAGATAACCTAAACCAGGTTGAAGGTAACCATCAAGCTTCCAATCTTTTGGGGAGTTAGTAAGACGTCTACCCAAAGCATTAGAAAACTTTCTGGAGCAGAGTGGGTGCATGAGAACAATTTGTTCCAAAGACCTTGAAGGTGACTAAAGAAGGCAATTTGGACTGTAGTCCAGACCATCACCAGTTATCCGGACATTTGTTTTACCACTAGACTTCAAGAACTCTGAAAGGGAGAGTGAGGCTGATGGATCTCTCTATTTCAAGTCTCTCCCCAAATACATCAATCTTCCAAGTGACTCAATCAATAAATATTTATTAAGTACTGAGTACGTGTCAGACAGGTCAGGTTTGTGAAACTTGTGAAACTGCCTCACTGAAATCCGATTCATGCATGAGTCAAGACGTTACTCCATGATGTCATTGATCCTTTCATTAAAAGGATGAACAACGACAGGTTCAACCGTATCACCCCCTTCTCAATAAGTTAGTGTTGCTCCCTATTACCTCCACGATAAAATGCAAAATGATCTGATTGGCATTCAAAGTCCTTCATTAGTCCCCTCCTGCCTTCCCAGTCTTCTTAAATATTGTGCCCCCGTATGCTCATCTATCCCATGCCACTTACCTCCTGGCTACTTCATGAAGAAGCCCCTTTATCTCTTAACTCTCTTGTTTTCTCTGGCTGTCACCCAGGTTCTCCTAAATGTCATCCCTCCTCAACTCTGTGTGCTTACTTCCCTGGCTCGCTTTGAGTCACAACTAAAATAATATCTTTTAGAAGTATTTACACCTCCCCTTAATTCTTGTGACCAGTCTATTCATCATTTACTACTTCTTCTGTGTGTAGATTTTTTGTACATCATAATTTGTATGTTGTTTTCCCCGTCAGATTTTAAGTTCTTTCAAGACAAGAAATGTCTTTTGCCTATTTGGGGTGTGTGTATGTGTGTGTGTGTATGTGTGTGTATGTATGTGTGTGTATGTGTGTGTATGTGTGTATGTGTGTGTGTATGTGTGTGTGTTCCCACTTAGCACACAGCCTGACCTGCCTGACACATAGTTAGTACTTAATAAATTTTTATTGACTGATTCACTGGAAGATGGATGTATTTGGGGAGAGACTTGAAACAGAGAAGTCCATGAGCATGACTATTACAGTAATAAAGATGTAAGGAGATAAAGGCCTGTCTCAGGATGGTGATCGAGTCAGAGGAGAAAGTGGTAGTGGGATATATGGGTAGTGGGGTATATGGGTATGTGAGTGATATTCAAAGGTTAGAAATCACCAGAATTGAGAACATTTTGGATACGAGAAGTGAGAGAAAGTGGAGAATTAAGGATGATGTCCAAGGTAAAATATGAGTCACTGGCAGGACAGTGGTGCCTCTGGAAGCAATAGGGAAATTAGGAAGAGGGGAATGGTTGGGCAAAAAGACATTGAATTCACTTTATGGCATGTTGAGCTTCAGATGTGTATGGTGCACACAATTTGAGATGTCCAATAGACATCTGGAGGTTAGGAGAGACTTTAGGGCCAAATAAGTAACTCTGAGAGTCATAATCCCAGAGGTTCTAATCAAACCTATGGGATTTATTGAAATCCCCAAAGAAGACAGTATAGAGGAGGAAAAAAAAGGAGGTCAAGGACTGACTTCTGGGGGGAAAGCTATCGTTAAACGGCATGATCTGGATGAAAAGCCATCAAAGGAGATGGAGAAAGAGTTGTCAGAGATAGAAGAGGGGAATTAGGAGAGAGGAATGTTACTAAATCCTAGAGAGAAGTCATTATCAAGGATATAAGGGTGATTTACAGTGTCAAAGTCTACAGAGACTTCAAGAAGTATTAGGACTGAGTAAAGGTCTATATGTGGCAACTGAGAGGTGACTGGCAACAGTGGTGAGAACATTTACCATTGCATGATGAAGTTAGATGTCAGACTACACAAAGTAAAGAAAAGAGGGAGAGGAAGAGGGGTGGAGGTGCCTTTGGATGTGACCTTCTTTAGAAGTTCATCCAAACAAAAGAGGAGTCATATAGGATGAAAACTATAAGAAATGGTTAGGTCAAGTGAAAGGCTTTATTTTTTTTTATATATATATGCTTCATGGGCAGCAGGGAAGCAGCCAGTAGACATTGAAGATTGAGTTAGAGCATATATATGACAGAATGGAGAGAAGGAGGTGTATTCTAAGTATGGGAGAAAACCATGGAGATCAGAGATGGAGAGTCATATGTGAGGAACAGCATATTGCTCAGTATGGCTAGATTGAAGTGATTTAAGGGAAGTAGCATATAAGAAAAGTGGAAAGGTAAGAAGGGACTTTGTGTGAAGCTCTAAGTGTCTGTGAAAAGAGTTTATATTTGATCTTAAAGGTAATAGGAGCCATGGATGTTTATTTATCTCTCTCTCTCTCTCTCTCTCTCTCTCTCTCTCTCTCTCTCTCTCTCTCTCTGTGTGTGTGTGTGTGTGTGCATGTGTGTAGGGGGAAGGCAGTGATATGTGCATTAGGAAAATTACATTGGCAGCTATGTGGAGAACAGATTGGTGAAGACAAAGAATGGAGGCAGGGACACAAGGTAAGAAACTGTGGCAATAGTCCAAGGATTTTACTGAATTCCTCCTTTCTTAGCCTCAGTTTCCTTGTTTGTAGAATGAGAAAGTTGGACTACATGACATCAATGGTCTTTTCTGCCTCTAAATTCATGATCTAATGTAATGGGGGTCACTTAAGCAGATGAGAAAAGAAGGCTCCATCCTTCCCATCCCATGACTACAAAGCCTCCTTTATCTCAGTGGGGCATGATGTGAAGGATGATTCTGAATTGAACTGAGAAGACTGACCCACAGTAGGAGGGTGAAGTCTTCCTTTTATGGGAAGAGAATCAATTCTTGCAAGACACCTGCGTATTATCTAATACACTGCAGTCATTTCCTAGTGTAACTTATCAAGGAGCCCCCCCGCTGCTCTGAGAAAGATGTAATTTACCTGACATCAGCAGAAATGTGGGCAGAACACAGTTTCTTTAACCTTGCTCCTCATCCACTAGGGCTGTTATTAATTAAGTCTTACAAGTTTTTTTTTTCCTTTTAAATTCAGAGAAACACCCTGAGGATCAAAACCTCTATAAAAAAGATGTTGCCACACTAACGTTCCTGAACAATTTCCAAACTGAAAGCTGGCTTGTTTCTCAGAATTAACATAGTTTAATTATCTCTGGCGGGGCATCAGATAGAAGGACTGATAGCAAAGACTTCTGTTTCTGGGTGCACATGCCATAGTTTGAGCGTACAGGCTTCAATATCCAGCCAAAATACTGTTGTGATGGACTGGTAGAGGCTGAAGGTCGTGGGAGTAGGGGAACTCAATTATCCCTCCCTGAAATACTGGAAAGCAAGGTACAGGGCTGCTGGTTGGAATATTTTCAAAGAGTTCATGATTCACTGGCCCAGCCATGACTGGATCTGAGCTTACTCCCAATGAAGAGTCGAAGAAGCCAGAAATCTTTCAGAAGGAGAATTTGAGATACAGTGAACATTGATCAATCATTTCTCATAGGACAGAAACTCTAAATCCTGGGGATACAAATCCCAGAAAACCGGACAAGAGCTATCATTCTAATGGGAGAAGATAAGATGTAAAGGAATATTAGGTATCACTAGGTATCCCAGTTCATAAGGCAGTCAGGGTGGGGATGAAAGAGACTGGGGAGTGATCTGGGAGGTGACTTAGTAGGCACCTGGGATTTCTGATCCTATGGAAGGTAGTTATTGTTAAGGATGCAGAAATTATACTGTCATCTTTCAGGCTGAGTCTTCTTCAGAGGCACAAGGCCACCAGTGTGTGTCAGGTCTCCAGGAGAAGATTTCAATTTAAGGAAAAGGCAAAAAGATGACCAGCAGATCCCAGAGATATGTGAAGAAAAGAAGTTTTTAGGCTTTGAGGATTCGTAGGTTTCTTTCAGGGAAGTCTTGGATCATTTACTTTTCCTTTAATGTTTTGTCAAATGGGAAATTCTCCAGAGAGATGAGCAAAGATCTTAAAGTCCTTAGACATTTGCTGATTTCTTGTCTGTCCCCATTGTCTGCCTTGGTCCACTCCTCACCAATCAAGAAATGTGGAAATATAGGGGTTTTCTCATTAATCTAAAGGGGAGAGACAAAAAGCAGTCAGAACCATAAATGCATTGATTGAGTCAGCAGGGCTGAAACTAGGGTCTAAAGCCCTGCCTCAGGGAACACACCAGTTTAGTGCTTCCTAGGAGCACACTGGCTGCTTTGGGTTATTCTAATAAAGCATCGCGATACAGTGGCACGAGCAATGAATGTGGACTCAAGGGACCTCAGCTGAAATCCCTCTGCTGTCCTGTAATAGTTATGTAACCTTCAGCAAGAAATCCCTTCCATGTCTGGACCTCAGTTTCCTCATCTGCAAATTGAGATGATTGAACTAGAAGACCTTTCCATCACAAACATGATCCTATGAGTGCCATCTTCTGATAACACAAGATGGAGTCATTCCAGATGTGGTTGGAAGGGTACTTGGAAGATCATGACAGAGAATAAGAATGGAAGTAGAAGAACTTAATACTCTCCAACCTAAACTGATAGTAAGAGGGGGCAATTGTTCCAACTAGAAACTTGCAGATAAACTTGAAGACATATCTTATACTCAATAATACCTGTAGCACTGACATCAAGTGGTTACTGTGGGCCAACTATGAAGGTTTCTGCTAATGTAGGTGGACATGGCTACTCTTATGTGTATATATGATCCCAGAAATGAAAATGAAGAGTCAGGTTCCCATCAGTGGAAAGATTAATGGACTACTTGGGATTCTTTTGAAGAGATTCCACTATAAGTTGGGTTGCTGGACCAAATGACCTCCAAGCTTCATTCTTACTCTAAGATTCTGGCTCTAAGGTCTTTATTAATTTTTTTTGAGAAGATAAGGGTTGAAAATAGATTTGGGGGAAATTTGAATGGATGTGGAGTCAGTTTATGATTAAAAAATGCCATGTATCATCATGGGAAATACCAAGAAGTATTATTATTTGAATCACTGACTTGTTGGAGCCAGAACTGGTCTTAGCTAAAATTGAGAAATTCCTTTCTCTCTTTCATCTCCCGTTCAGCATCTTCTCCCCATCTAATCCTAAAGGACTCCCAATATGTTCATGCTACCCTCTAGTTTTCCAGAGTTTCACTCAAGAGCACACCACCTGAACCTGGCCTCTACACAGGTTGTGTTCATCCTTTTTTGAAGAGGACCATGACATCAGAGAAATGATGACATGACTTACACTTGACTTTGTTTTGAGGGAGAGAGGGCTGTGCAGGTCACTAGCCTCACTTTCTCCTCCTGAACCATCTGGATCCAGTGACCAGATATTTATCAGGATGGCTGGAAATAGCCCAGGATGCAATGGGAGACCTTGGCCTACCTTTTCAGGTACTCACTTAAAGTGAGGTAATGCCCATTCAGTGAATAGGCCACCTGGCAATCTAGGGAGCACAAACAGGTTGATTTTTCTTTGCTTCCTCTTACTCATCCTGAGTCTTTTTCCTTCAGGGACCTTCTAAGAAACACAAAATAAGATAGTAAACTAATTTGAAGATAGATGTTAATGGTTGAAAATGACTTCTCTAAGTCATAACCAAAGAAACAACATGGGACTTTTTGACACTGTGTCAATTTAGCACAGTGCCTGGTATATAGAAGGAGCTTAATAAATGCTTATTGATTGATTGGCAGGACTAGTATGGTTAGGGTGAGGGTCTTAGGCACAAGGGTTTGCCATTCCCCCTCCAGGTATATAATTTAGGCACCTGTCTTTTCTATTTATGGACAAAAACTAAAGGTTAATATTCTTTTTTTGAGGTTTGGGCTCATCAGTCATAAGATTCAAAGAGATATAGACAAACCCCCACAAGAAGTCAATCTGACTATGAAGTTTACAAATGGGACAGTAGACATATTCACAAGAGAAGGCTAGGAGACATGTTGGCCTGTCTGCCTTATGTCTCTGGTCCCTAATTTCTTCTGATTCAGGTACATGAAACAGTAGTTGTTAAATATAATTGAGGTCACCTGATCTCCTTGTTCTGGGTGGTCTTCAGGTGCTGGGTACTCCATAAGTTTAGATTGCTATGGACAAGGGAGCTCGATCCCTTTATAAATGCATCATAAGAGGATGAGAGAACTCCCAAATGCCTTCGACAGCCCCACTCTCAAGCAGGTAAAATAAGGCATCTTCCCTAATGGATGTTATGTAATAGATACAGAAGGGAATGGTAGTCAGAAAGACTTGAATTCAAGTCCTATCTTTGTCACTTATTGTGTCATCTATGTTATCATGGCAAAATGCTTATTTCTGAACCTTAGTTTTCTCATCTCTAAAAGGGAAATAATAATACCAGTAGCACCTAGATCAAGGGGTTGTTGTGGGTCACTCATGAGATAATGTATGGAAAGTGATTTGCACATTTCAAAGTGTCAGTCATTATGAACAAATGAATGAATTAATGAATGAGTGGATGAATGAAAAACACTAAGAATTTATCATATGCCAATCACTGTGCTAAGCCTAAGGATATAAGGACAAAACCAAAAATGATCCCTACTCATAGGTAACTAAAATGCTATTACAATAAACCATATATATATATATATATATATATAATGGATGAGTATCCAAGGTAGTTGTGAAATTGAAAAGATGGAGAGTGTGGAGAGGGAAGTCATGCTCAACAGTCAACAAGCTATTCAAGGGGACTCATGATGCCCCAGAGACTGTCCTGAAAGAGAACCCCTGTCATCAATATTTCGTTCTAACGGGAAAAGGCATATCAAATAAAAAGGGAGCTGTAAAGTAGGGGTGGCTAAGTCCAGATGAGGCAGCTGTTCTGGCACTTTCTTCAAATGGAGCTTCCAGTAAAGTTACCAATGGGAGAAGGAGCCCCACAGAGTATAAAGTCATACATAGAATCAGCCAATTCAGGGATGAGGGCAAAGTTGATTTGATTCCAGAACTGGAAGAGTGATGGGGATGGAAACTGTATGAGTCCATCTCAAAATGTTTGGCCAGGCTGTTGAGCAGGAGGCTGGAGAATAAGGAGTAAATTGAATCATGGCTGGAGTTTTTGCTTAATGCTGGCAAAGAGAGATACAACAAACAGTGCAGTGGATCCATAAGGCTGTACTTCTACAAAAAAATATAAAAATCTCCAGGTGCGACCTCTTCTATGAGTGCAGGCATCTAGGAAGCAGGGGTGAAATATAGTTGTTATTATTGTTACCACCATCATCATCATCATCACCATCACCACCACCACCACCATCACCCTCCTCTTCATCATCATCACCACTACCATCCTCCTCCTCCTCCTCCTCTTCCTCATCTTTACTCTCTCCATAGGAGGACATCCATTAATGTGCATTCAAGTCCAATTCTAGTCTCTCTAATCCCAGGATCAGAGACTCAGAGTTCTAATCCAACCTCAAACATAATCACCCTTGGGATCTTAGATCTCAAGTTTTAAGGGATCTTAGCCATCTAGTTCAAAAACTCTCATTTTCCTGCTCTGATCATTTATATTATTACCAAGATCACAGTGGATGCCAGGCAACATTGAAAAGAATGCCTCTGCCTTGGGGCATAGTGGTCCATAGATCATGAACCATAGACCATAGACTGTAGACGATGTAAGGTAGACCTCTAGTGAAGGCTAATTTTGACAAGTTTATTCTAATTCTTTCTCACCCACACCTAGCTTCAGAAGCATAAGATGCGTGGTCAGGGTGTATTCTGTATATGTATCCCCAGTGTTCATCTTAGTGCCTGACTTATTCATTAATGGATTGGTGTTGCTTCTCCTCATCCATCCTTTTGTGACCCTGATAGTGTTTTGTTTATTTTGAGGCATCCTGACATCTGGATAGCTGACTGGTATCAGGATAGTTGTTGGGAAGACCTGGGTTCAAATCCCACCATGTACTCCATCTTGGCTATGGGACCTTCGACAAGCCCTCAGTGATGTAGGCAACAGCACAAAGCTTCTTTACAGTTACTGATCTGCATTGATAAAGTGAATGGCTTGGCTTGACATTTCCCATATTAATTAAATCAAAATCTGGAAAAATAGTATTGTTGTTGTTAAGTTGTCATGTACAATGACTTCTAGGACAGAATTAGCTCATAGAAGTTTATAGCAATAAAAGGACCATCAGGCAAAAGTCTGTTTACCCCTAACAACTTACTGGTGCCTGACTCACCAGCCTGGAATGTTTCCCTGAAATGACCCAACACCTTAGAAAAACAGAAACATCCCATTAAGGCTTAAAGATGAGAAATCCTGCCATGTGTCAAGTTTTTCCTCAACCATCCCATGAGACCTGACTGAAATTTGTTGTGATCCTTTTTCATGGGACTGATTTCTGAAATGTAAGAATTGATTATTTTTGCTCCCTCCCTGAATTATACTTGAATTCACAGTTTGCCACTTCATGAAACAAATTCTTTCTTAAAGATATTTTAGGTCCATTAGTATGAGGGAGTGGCTAGTGATAGATGGAAAGAGAAGAGGAAAACAATTTTCCCTGGGAAGCACTGGAAGAATGCACAAGTGTCCTAGAAAGGATGATACTTGAGTCATTTTTGTGACTGGATGTGCTCACCAGCATGCCATAGATATCCAACCACATGACACTTTCCTCCTGTCTCTCCAAATTTAAATCATTTAAGTAGAAAATATTCTCTCCAGATTGCAATATGAGGAAAGAATATTTTCAGCTTGAAAGTATTTTTATAAAAATCCAGGAGTTTTATTTTGTCTAGACATGAGCCATAAAGGGAGGAAATGATCGGCAATGATCAACCCACAGGCTCTTGGGAGAGGATGAGCTCCTTTCAGAGATACTGGTTGCTGTTGATTTACCTTAGCTGATGCATTGAATCAACTCTTTTCTCTCTCAGTCTTTCTTCCATGTCTGACTTGGACCTCCTAGGAGCATTGGGGAAGTGTGAGATAGTTAGGTCTAGGCTCATGTCCCTACCTGGAAGATGACAACAGCTCTCTCTCTCTCTCTCTCTCTCTCTCTCTCTCTCTCTCTCTCTCTCTCTCTCTCTCTCTCTCTCTCTCCCCAAGGACTGTAGACCTTTCAGATGAGAGGGTAGGTTGAATGTCGGGGATTTGCTCATGGAAACACAGAGTTGTCCTTTACTTCTGGGGAGGAGAAGCCAAAGTCAAGTTGTGCTCATGCTCGGGAACCAGGAGGGAGGAATTCCAAGAAATACATGACTTTGACTGATGGGAAACTTTAAAAATATTGGTATCCCCTAGAGAATAAATGTTGATGATGTCTCTAGGACAACATTACAGTCAGGTAAAAAATGAAAAACTCTGCTGACTGAACTAATTGCATTGGTCAACCCCTTTGTGTTTCTGAGTCTCTGGACTTCCATAGCATGGCCCAGCAGAAGCTTCCTCAGCACCTGGGACCTCCTCAGTCTGGAGTAGGCTTTCATCCTTGCAATCTGATCACCCTGGAATGTCCTTCCATCATTCCTGCAGTTCCACTTCTCCCATTGGTCAGTTCCTTTTGGTGTCCCATTTTGACAGACCCAGACCACCTGACCTTCATTCCTTTTCCAGATGGTCTTCAACACTATGCTCAGACCTAGGCATCTGTATCGTCTTCCTATCCCTCCACCGTTTTAGCCACCTTTGTGTATCTTCTTTCCCCATGAACATATAAGCTCCTTGAAAGCAGGGAATGTCTTTTGTTTTCTCCTTGCATTCATGCTCTTAGCACTTAGCACAGTGCCTGCCATAACAACAACACTTAGGGCCTTCAGTGAATTAAATGAACCCTCTGACTGGTGGAGAGTTTCATAATCATAGCTACTAGGTCCTTCATGCTCCAAATTGGGTGAGATCTGGAATGTTTGCAAAATCATAAAACCTTCAAAAGAGTGGTTCCCTGCCTTGGTTTTGCAAGATCCCAGGGTGTTTCCAATTATGTTAAGGAATGATCAGAACAGCCTCCAACCACAATTCACTTTAAAAGGATTTGAGCCCTGGCTTGGGAGTCAAAAGGCCTAGGTCTCCTTCTTTGTTCTTCCAATGAAAGATGAGGGTGAAGGGAGTGATGATTGCTTGTACTTCTGTTCCCCTTTCAGAGGCAGTGTGGTATAGTGCATGTAGACTCCAAGTTGGGAAGACCAGGCCTAAAATCCAACTCAGGCACTTGTTGGTTATTCAACTCTAGGGAAAGTGGACTACTTTGATTTTCTGTAGCTCAGCTCCTTGATCTGTAGAAACAGGGGTTTGGAATTGGGCACCTCCAAAGGTTCTTCTGCTTTAGGTCCATGATCTTGTGTGTGACCATGGGCAAGTCACTTTACCTAAGTGAACTAAGGACATAATTGTGCCTCACTTTTTCTATTTGTAAAATCAAAGGGTTGGAATTGATGCACTCTAAGGTCCTTTTCATATCTAGATCTAGGAGCTCTGGAAATAATGTTTGCAAAGTGCTTTACAAACATCATCTTGAGAGGCAGAGCCAAGATGGCAGAGTGAGAGCAATGACTCACCTAAGCTCTTAGACAAATTCCTTCACATACCTCTAAAAAAAGAATCTGACCAAATTTTGGAGGTGCAGAAAACAATAGGAGACAGACTGTGGCAGATTCAAAGCCCAGGACAGACTGGAAGGTCCACGGGAAGAATCTGTTCCATGGGGGTGAGTCCATACAGCACAGCACATCCAGTGCAGTGGAATGCGAGGGCCCCGGAAAACCTGTGACAGCAGCAGGCAGAGCCAACAGATAGGCAGCCCAGGATGAGAGACCAGCAGAGTCGAGTGAGTGACAACCACTGAGCACCAGATATCAGCTCCTGAGACTTTCAGCCCAAAGATTAAACATCTATAAATCACCTACTTGAACTTCTGGGAATCAGGATAGCTTAGTGATGAGTAAATGCTCTTTCCTCCTCCCCTTGATGATGTTGAAAGAACCATAAAATATTTCCCCAGAAAAATCCTGGATCAGCAGGAACAGCAGAGGGGGCAAATAGTCTCATAACACCTGAGGCTAGGAAAATAGCTAAGGGAGATTCCTCCCACTGTGGCAGAGGCAAACCGGAAGAAGAAGGGGGCCCATGGCAGTGGAAACTTGCACTAGGACCAAGGCAAGCCTCAGCACCAGGAGAGGAGCCCCAGGAGGGGTGGAAACGGGCACTAGGATCTAGGCATGCCTCAGCACTCCAGGGGCATGGGGAAGACAATAGGGCAGCTGGGATCACCATCCCCTGAGCTTGCCTTTGCCTCAGTTCAGCTGAGGAGATCTCCCATGACCAGACCACCCCTCCCTCACACTTAACAAGCTAACCCCCAGGCTGATCAGGGAAACACAAAACAAAAATCTGCTCCTAGCTTTTTCACACAAGTCAGCTCAACACCAAGTTCTGCAGCTTTTAACTGAAAGAACCAGAAGCCACAACACACAATCACCATCATGACAAGAAAAAGCAAAAGAATGGTGAAAAAACCATAAAATCTTTCTATGAGAACAAGGACCAAAACACAAATACCAAAGAGTTCAGTAGTGAGACTATACTTCCATCTGAAACTTCACAAGGGGCTATGAACTGCTCACATGCACAGCCAGCTCTCTTGGAACAGCTGAAGAAGGAAATAGAAGAAAAACTGGCCAATGATTTTAAAATTATAGAAAAAGAATTCACTGATGAGAATACCTCTTTGAAAAGGAAAACTGAACAAATGGAAAAGGAAGTACAAAAATTAACTGGATGCTATCTACTGAGTAGGGCTGTCTGATATTGGAGAAGGCCTTGAATCACACAAGCAGAGTTTCAGGTGGTCAAGGGAGGCTCCTGGCACAGCGAATGGAGTGTGGACTCTGAAGGATCTGGGTATAATATCACCGTTGACATTGAATACCTGTCTTACCTTACAGAAGTCCCTTAACTTCCCCTGGCTTCAATTTCTTCAGTTGAGATGGCACCAGAGATTCCTTTTGTCTCTGAATCAATGTGCCTCTAGGCTATAAGGATGTCAGAGATTGGCTGGTCCAAACCAAACCTGAACAAATCATTCCCTACCAAAAGCACAGGCCCAACAAGAAGATATGTGGTTTGTGTGAAGACCTTCAGTGAAGGGAAACCCATTTTTGCTTGATATATTTTTATATGATAACTCGAATTGTTAGAGGGTGTCTCCCCTGCCCCCACACCCAAATCCTAAATTTTTCTCCCATTGCTCCTACATTCTGACCATCCATTGCAAACCATGAAGAGTGGGCCCAGTGTCTAAGAGTCCCATGGTCAGGGTTCATGAGAAGGAGTGAGGAGAAAGAAGCATGGGAGGTGATGCTTAAGCCACCAAGGAGGCAGAAATGAACTGGAAATATTCAAACACCTTGGATGGAGCTGTTTTCTGTCCCCCTTCCTCTTCTATAATCTCCCTGAAGCCTGTAAAAAACCCCACATTTGAAGAGTGGCCTTAGCAGAAAGAGAGCTCAAGCCCCTGGAGAAGGTCTGAAGAACAAGCCCCCTCCCGCAGAGCAGGGGCACTCCCCAGGCTCCTTGGCTGCCTAGGAAATTGTACTGGAGAAAATAATTCTGGTCTCTGATGATTTCTTAACTATGAGGCCTCCATAGGGAAGCAGTTGGGTATTATTTGTCCAGTGATGGGGCTTATCTGAGTCTTGACTGACTGGTGGGAGCTGTATAGTGTATGCCAAGCTTGAAGCAATAGAGTCCAAGTTCTAAGCCTGAAGAAGAGAGGAAGGATTGATGACTTGTTTCTAGGAGCCAGATTTAATGGACTCCTGAGTATTCCAGGGCAGCTAGATGGCATAGTGGATAGGGTCCTAGGCTAAGAGTCAGGAAGACTCATCTTTCTGAGTACAAATCCAGCCTCAGACACTGACTAGCTGTGTGACCCTGGGCAAGTCACTGAAACCTGTTTGTCTCAGTTTCCTCATGTCAAATGAGCTGGAGAAGGAAATCTCAAATCACTCCATGTCTTTGCCAAGAAAACCCCAAATGGGGTCACAAAGAGTCTAACTTGACTGCAAAGAGTCCCATAGCAAGTGTCTTAGAGCACACACATGTTCATGTGTGTGCACATGTGTGTACACACACACAGAATCACAGTCTTAGAGATTAGTAATGGATATTAGCAGCCATCAAGTCCAATCCATGAACAAAATGCATCTCCACTATTACATATCCCAACAAGTGGTTACCCAGCCATGATTGGGGATCTCCAGCAAGGGGAAGCCCTTGTTTCTGGGCAGCCCATTCCACTCTGAGACAGCTCTCATTTTCAGGAACCATTTGTAGATAGGAACTTTTTGTTCAGAGAGGCAGCTGGTAGCTCAGTAGTTAGAGCTCTGCATCTAGAGTCAGGAATATCTGAGTTCAAATTCATCCTTAGACGTTTATTAGTTCTATGACCCCGTGCAACTCCCTTAATGCCTGTTTGCCTTAATTTCCTCAGCTGTAAAATGATTTTAACGTTTGTGTAATATAACAACTGTAAAACGAAGATTCTGACATCACTTACCTCCCAGGGTTGTTGTGAGGATGAAACGATCAACTCCTGGCACATAGTGGGAACACTACAAACAATTCTTTTCACCTTCCTTCCTTCCCTTGCATTTATCAAGCATAGTTTCATCGCCCCATTGCTTCTGAATATTCCAGCCTTTTAGACACTTAAACAGGTGCTATATTCAGCCCGAGTCTTTTCTTCTTTAAACCTAAATACCCTTAATTTTATCCTGTTTGTGGGAACTCGTGGTCCTTCACTTCCCTGGTCTTTCTGTTTTGCATGGGTCTTCTACTTTCAATCCATGTTCTTCCTCAATAGCAGTGATCAAAACTGAGTGAAAGGGGCTGGAGGGGCTCTAGCCAGAGCAGGAGCCAACAGGATCATTGACTTCCTGTCCGGGGAAACTTTCCCTCCATGCAGTCAGTCATCCCTTGAGGTTTGGCCACTTACCATATCATACTGACAACTCAAATGAAACTTGCAGTCCAATAGCCCCCCGATTGTTTTCAGACGCACCATGATCTAAGGATGATCTTCCTATTTCATAATTATAAAGTTCATTTAATGTTCTTCTCTGTATTTATTTTTGACATTCATTTTTTTAAATTGAGTTACAAATTTTCTCCCTCGCCATGTACTGAGATGAGAACTAGTATGACATCAATTATACTTGTGAAGTCATATGGAACATCTTTCCATGTTGTCCATGTTGCAAAAAAGCAAGAAAAATAAAATGAAAAAATCTGCTTCAATCTGCTGAAGTTGATTTTTAAAATTTCAACTGAGACTTCGTGTTTGTCCTTTTTGAATTTTGGCTCATTAGAAGCGGGCAAAGGCTTCAAGCCTGGTTTGGGGCACCTGCAAATTTGAAAAGTATACATCCAAGTTATTGACAAAAATGTTGGTCACTCCAGAGGCCCAACACAGACCACAGGAGCATTAGACTGGACTTTTAGACAAGCTGACAATGAGCCAGCGACAGCTATTCTGAATCTAGTCATTCAGACAATCCTGAATTGATGTTTGTATCATCTCCTCCTCCAAACATCTCATCTTTTCTGAAAAGAATCACATGAAATTATTTACCAAATTTTAGCACTCCATCCCTCCACTCTGCAGCTCCCACCTTCATTTGCAAGTTGGCTCTCCAGAGGGTTCATGCCCATTCTAGAGGTAACTAGAGGTAACCTTGAGGAGCTGGATGTTTCTTAAACAACTGCACATGAAGCTTCATCTGGCTTGTTATCAGCTGATTACCAGTTAGCTACCCAGAATTACTTAGCTTTTACAAACAGACATTTACCAAAGCAGTATAACGAAAACAGTACGTCCAAAATATCCTCCATCCCCCCCAAAAAATACAGTCCAGGTCAAGCTCTTGTACACATACACACAGACAGAACTTTTGGCGGTGAGAGAGTTTCAGCAGATATCTGGATACTTGAAGTCCCTCATCACTATGAGAGCACACCTCTAGGTACCATGCTTGTTAACATTTCCCAGACTCCTCATTGATTCCCTGTTTTTGTTCAGATGCTTTATAGTATACATCTGTGACAAAAACAATTCCATTCTCTCTCCATTGGTCTCCACTGAATTGTTCATCCCCAAGTTTTTTCTCTTGTTCCTGGGTTTCCCCATAGGAAGATTGCTTGTCAGCACCCTCATCCTTCACCCTCTCTCTTGTTCTGTTTCATCTGTGGGACAGGCTGTACTCTCCCAGAGATACCCTCCAGCCACGGTTTGTAACTCTCCGGGTTCAGTGATACCTATTAGCCTAGGCTACGAGCCCAGCTTCTCATGGATACTTGGCAAATGTTAGGGCCTTCGTTCTTCTTGATTGTTGTTCATGGTTAGTGTATCTGGTAATTACATTTGAGGCCAGGGATTTTGCTACAGCATCACAGGTACATAGGCAATGCCAAGCGCTCTCTCTCTCTCTCTCTCTCTCTCTCTCTCTCTCTCTCTCTCTCTTTCCCCTTCTCTCTGTGACTGTGTCTCCGTGTCTCTCTCTCTGTCTCCCTCTCTCTGTCTGTCTCTCCCTGTCTCTCTCTCTATCTCTCTCTGTGTCTCTGTGTTTATCTCTGTGTCTATCTATCTCCTCTCCTCTTCTCCTTTTCTCTCTCTCTCCCTCTCCCTCCACATATACACTCAAACCAAAGTCAAGGGAGCTTTCTTGTCTATCATTTCTGCTTCCTAGCACGTAGGTGAGTGACCCCAAGTAAGTAAAGTTATTGCCTTTCAGAATCAGTTTCCCCATGTACAAAATGAAGTTGAATTATATGATTTCAAATGTCCCTTCTAGCACTAAATATATAGTCTGTTGTCCTCCAGAGCTACATACACATACTACGCATACAGATAAAAACATAAACACAGACACACACATTCATGACTTGCAAAAAAACACACAGACATGCACATACAGACACATATACAGTAACCACTCTAGAAAAATATCTAATGATTCTTCTCTTCTTCCTTACTCCCTCTGACAATAACTGTCACTTTCTTTGTGTTCAAAGGCAAGGAAATTTCACTGCATCTAGTTAATGAATGAAGGAAGTTTTTTTGTTAAAGCTCAGAAAGCTGGTACGGGATTATAATATAATGAAAGGTCCCAGAGCTCAAGTTCTATTAATTAGCTCATATGATCTATCTGGTAATGTTACCATTGCTTCACATAGAACAAGGACCCCTGTCACTGTGAAGGTGCATCAAGGGACCCTGGCTTCATGAGACCTGCTCCTTCAGATGGGCTCATGCCAAGGCTGAGTAGGGGAAAAATATACACACATGTGTATAGGTACATACACTAATATGTATTTATATACATGCACACATACTTTTCCCATCTTCTGAAGGAAGGAGAGTAATGCTAGCTGCAATTTCTTAAGCAGTTGAGGGCTTTAGAATTGTTTTCTTTACATGTATCAGCTCATTTGATGCTCACAATACGGTGCGTGGCACATGCTCTGGGTGTTGGCACCCTAGTTTTATATGTAAAGAAACTGAAGCTCTGGGCAGATCACACAGCTCCATGCAAATAGTTACGACTTTGAGGCAGATTTGGAAGCTCAGCTTCCCCAGTCATTTTGCTTTCCACTAGCCCAGGCTGCTTCTTACTGCGTCTTCTTAACTTTCTTCAATCAGTCAGTCAATCAGTCAACAAGAATTTATTCAGTGCTTGCTATGTCTCATATACATCACATAACTAGCCCTTGGAAAACCTTCTTTTTAACTACTTTTGGACTACCAGATAGCAATGGAAATTAGTACAATAATTCAGTCTCTTCATGACATTTACAGCCAAGCTATGTAGTGACTATAACCTCTTGGAGGCGACCCTTCACCCACCTACATGTACATACATATGTACATGTACCACATAGCCATTTCTTTATGGATTTATTTATTGCATTTGTCCCACATAACTATCATACACACATGTACATATATGTATGTATGTGTGTCTATGTACACACACATGTACACATATATACACGCAGCACACATGCATACATACACACATACATATATGTGTGCTTACGTGTGTGTATACAGACGCATATTTCCTCATAGCAACCCTGGGAGTTACAAGTGATCATCATACTAATTTTACAGATAAGGAAACTGGTGCACAAAAGGATAAGATCCTGGCCAGCATCCAAAAGCCAGCAAGCGTCTGAGGCAGGATTTGCACCCAGGTCTTCCTGACGTAGGTCTGGTGCCCTCCCCACAGCGCCACCTAGCTGTCCGTAAGAGAGCTTTCCGGCTCCGTCCTCTTGGTCTCTCTCCCTCTTTGCAAGAATTACTTTAAATATAATTTCCATTTACTGATCCGTAAACACGGTTTTCTCTCAGTAAGAGTTAAAGCCCTGGAGGTCGGGGAGAGGACTGTTGTTTGTCTGTTTGTTCTTTCATCTTTGCATCTCCAGAGTCTGGCACAACGCCTGGCACAGAGTAAATACCCAATAAACAATTGATGGCCTGGCTGGAATCGAATTTGTATTCTTAGTCTCTTGCCCATCAATCAACATTTATTAAGCCCCTGTTATGTCCCTGGCACTCTGCTAATGGAAATGAATTTGTATCCGTAAACTTCTATTAAGCTCCTCACGTGTGCCAGGCGCTAAGCTCTTAAGGATACACAAAGAAGCCAAAGACAGTGCCCTGCCCTCAAGGCGTGCGAGGAAAGTTTGCACCACTAAATTGTATTTGGCTTTTGATTTCTACTTGCTGCTTTCCTTGTCTGCCGCTGAGTTTGGACTTTGCTTATCGATTTGGATCATTAGTCATCCCAGAATCCTTGTGGAGGAGGGACCTCTAGAGTTCAGCAGTTCCCACCCATAGAAGCCTCATGACAATGACAGGAACACTGGACCAGGTGTGGCCCTTAGGTTCAAGTCCCAGCAGATCACCCTCAGTTTTGGGGACTCAGTTTCCATTACTTCACAATAAGGTTAAACTTGACAAGGACCATGTGATGTTGTGGGACTGAATCTTACTCCACCTTGGCATGCTGATGGTGTTTAGTACTTTATTTCCAGTGTACTTTCTTGGGCCATAGACACTGACTTTGACTATATACACTCCAGTAAACAAGAATGGAGCCACTTGGGTGATCTGTCTGCCTGTTGGAGCCCCTGTTAAGCTCCCGGTCCATGGTCCCCTATTTTCTTTTCCCTCTACTGAGATCTATGTTGTTATTGTTTGTCTTTCATTTTCAAAGAAAACCAGTGACATCACAATGACACCTTGATTTTTGTGTGAATTGGATTAAAGTGAGGCAGAGTTGCACAAAATCTTCAGCCTCACTCTCTTTTCCTGAGTCATTGAAGTCCAGTAGTAGAGTAAAAGTCAAGATGATTGGCAATGACCTAGGTCACAGTAGATGACCTTGGCATCTTGGATGCCTGACCAAGTTCTAAGCACTCCACAGTGCCTTCATATTCAGTGGAACAAATTGTCTTTATACATTCATTCTCCCAAGGGAAAATCTTTACATACTTGGGGTAGACATTCCCTTAACTTACCAACAGGTTTGAGGCCTATCAGTTACCCTTAACCTGATTTAGCTAGTCTGCTGAGATAATTTATCAGTATGTGGCTACTACACACACTACTGCTTCTTGGAGGCAAAGATGAGAGTTTGATGAATCAGGTGAACACCAAAGGTGGATGCACAGTCTTGAAAATGGCCCAGAAAAGCCTATGTCAGAGGTGCTAGTTGCCTTGATCACCCCACACACTCCTCAGATTTATGGACAGGAACTCAGGAAGTACAGGAATGCAACCAGCCCAGTCCAGGTCCAGTGCTTTTCATTTTTCTAAGAAGAGACCAATGGCCCATCTTAGTAAATAATCTCCTGTTTACTTAGGTAAAGAGAAACCCAACAACTTTAATCTATTTTAAGGAATTGTCTCTTGGAAGAGCAATGGAGGTTTTTTTTTCTTTAATGATCTCAGTTTCTCAAGTGAGTGTGTGTGTTTCTATTTTCAGGTGGGGTGAGGACTAATGGTCTCCTGTGGATTGACTGGTCAAATAGCTTATTTGGAAACATAACTTCTCTTATAAATGTATAAATCTCATGTGGCACAGTGGCTAGAGAGTTCACCTTGGCTACAGGTTCAATGAGAACAAGATTCACCTCTTTCCTCTGACACATACTAGCTGGGTGACCTAGGTTAGGAGAAAAAGGACAAAATAGGAAAAAAAAAAACAGAAAAAAAACTGTAGACTTATAAAGTAAAACTATTTCCCTGGTGAATACTGATGCAAATAATTAAATCAAATAATATCTAAGAAATTACAATAATAGTATCACAAAGATCATCCACTATGATCAACTTAGATCTATACCAGAAGTGTAGGACTGATTCAATGTTAGGAAAACTATAAGCACAATTGTCTAAATCAATAGCAGAAATGACAAAAATCACATGATTATTTTAAGAGATACAGAAAAAAGGTTCTGGGTGAAATACAGTACACATTTCTATTAAATGCTTTAGAAAGCATAGGAATAAATGGGACTCAAAAATATAAACAATACCTAGCTAAAATCAAGAGCAAGGATTCTACATAATGTGGATGAATTCAAAACTTTGAATCCCTTAAATCTCCTAATCTCTGCTGCTTCATTGGCTAAATTCTCCCTGAAGATTTTCTGGAAAGACATAGCACAGCTGGTCAAGGAAGCAGAAAGCAGAGAGGAACTCTGACCTGTGGTCTTCCAATGAGGGGGCACCAAGGGATCCATTGAACTATCTAAGTGTAGAGAGAGACGTGCTGCTGAATCATTCTCTTAGGACAGTTTGGGCTCAAGGAACTGTAACAGCTCTGCTTTCTCCAGACCTGTTGTGAGGCTGCTTATCAGGAAAAGGGCTTGGTGTTCCTCATATAAGACAGGTGAGAAAGAAGTGAGTCCACAGAAAGTGATGGCATCCTGAGAGGTTACTTTGGATGGGGTGGAGTTGTGTGTGAGGAAGACAACAGTGAAAATCCTTTTTCATCTTGGGATTTCTAAAGGTAACCTATGTAAGGGTCGAGGCCAGAGTCAGAAGCACCACAGGGAGAAAGGGACTTCTGGAGACTTTGACCATATCCTTGACTGGGTGTGATGTGTGTAGTACCTTAGTAGTTAGTTGACTCTGGCTGTCTGAGCAGAACTAGACTGGACAATGGAGGAAAGGTACTTCTGGGGCAACCAAAATAGATGTCTGTGCATGTGTGTTTGTGTGTGTATGTGTGCATGGGTGCATGTGGGGGTGGGAAAAAAAATCTTCCCTGTGCCCTTTACTCTGCTTCAGCAGCATCCCAGAGCCAATCAAGGCAAGTGGCTGTGGGAGGCTAGTCAGGCAATGCATGTGTCTGGTGCCTGCCTCCCTCAATGGTCAAACTTTCTATGTGTGTTTGTATGTGTGCATGTGTGCATGTACTTGTGTGTGTGTGTATGTGTGTGTGTGTGTGTGTGTGTGGTGACTGACAGGACTTCCACACATTGAATGTTTAACAAATGCAGGGGAAAAAATGGTGATAATTTAATTGGCAAGTTGAGGAAACATCCTGCTTCCCTGACAGGATCTGTGGCAGGCAACTTTCCATAGGTGTTGGGACACCTATTGGTTTCCTGGTTTTTCAGGCTCTGAAAACAGCTTGGAGGGCACCCCATACTTTCAAGAGTCTATACTGCTGCAGTAGGGAGAAGCTGTATCTTCTTGGCAGGCTCTTGGGTCTTGTTGGGAAGAGGGTGGCTACCCTGAACCTGAAGAACAAAACATTGGTGATAGTAATGATGACTTCTATGTGCAGCGTTATTGTCAGTTTACAGTGAATCAGGGAGTCATTACAAGTTATTTACCACTTCCATCTCCTATACTCCTTGAACATGGGCAAATTGAGATTCCCAGAGATTATGACAGAGTCATAGTCTCAGAGTGCAGTGTCTGAAGCTAGACCCAAGTCTTTATGCCTTAATTATATATTGTCTGTTTGTTTATTTGTACCCCCATCACAGTTCCTGGCACATAGTAGTTGCCTCCATGACTAAGACTCCTTCACTTATGGCATATAGCCTTGGGTTTAAGGTGATATGAAAATAAAAGTGTATGTAGGTTGTTTCTTGTGAAAAATATCAGAGGACATACTGTCTACTTCTGGGGAACTGCCAAAGACATCTAAGAGGCAATAAGCATCGATGAGCAGCAGGTGCAGATGAGAACACCAAATATAAAAGCAGCATGAAAGTACAGATGGAGGGAAGGAGAAGGGAAAGGTAGCCCCCGATCTGGTTGGCTTGCCTTGAGGAAGTGAATTTCAAGTCAGCTCTTGAAAGCGCTGATACATACATTTCTTCTATCATCAATTGTCTCTAGAAGTTAGCCTGGATAGTTTCAAGAAAGGATTACCAGTTGTGGAGTGATGGAAATACCACTTCACTAGAGGAGTGTGCTGCAGTATAGTGCTGAGAGTCAAGCAGACTCGGGTCCGGCCTATGACACGTTCTGGTGGAATGACTTTGTGCAAGGTATCTTTTTGTCCGAGGCAACTCTCGACCAGATGATTTCTTTCTTTAAGTTTTTTTTCGAGCTCTAAAAAATTTTCTTGAGGAGAGTTTGATTGGAATATCACTGAATATTCACCGAAGTAAATTAATATAGGTAAAATCGTCATTTCTATTATATTGGCTCAGCCTACCCAAGAACAATGAAGATCTTTCCCAGTTGTGTAGATCTGACTATATCTGTGTGAGAAGTGCTTTGTAATTGTGTGTATATAGTTCCATGGTTTGTCTTGGCAGATAGATTTCCAGGTCTTGGCATACTTTGAGGCTTTGATGTAGCTGTTTTGACACTGTTGTCTTCTTCTAAGTTTGTGTTTTGATCTTCCCTATCACCACAGTAACTTTCTATGGTTAGGTGTTTTGTTGTTGCTGTCGCAGCTTGTTCATTTTCCCAGCCTATTTCTTGACGTTCAACTTTATGTTAAAGTTGAACTCTGCACCTGGGGTGGAGGGAACATTGTCCCAAGCTCCAGATTATTTTTTGTATTGCTGTTTTCAGAGCTAGTGCTGGAGGTCTGTAAATATTCGATTCTTCCAAAATGGTATGATTTGACATTTTTTTTTTTTTATTTAGCTTTTAACATTCATTTTCACAAAATTTTGGGTTACAAATTTTCTCCCCTTTTCTCCCCTCCCCCCACAAACGCCAAGCATTCTAATTGCCCCTATGACCAATCTGCTCTCTCTTCTATCCTCCCTCTCTGCCCTTGTCTCTGTCTTCTCTTTTGTCCTGTAGGGCCAGATAGCTTTCTATACCCCTTTACCTGTATTTCTTATTTCCTAGTGGTAAGAACATTACAGTTGATCCTAACACTTTGAGTTCCCACTTCTTTATCTCCCTCCCTCTCCACCCCTTCCCTTTGGAAGGCAAGCAATTCAATATAGGCCAAATCTGTGTAGTTTTGCAAATGACTTCCATAATAGTTGTGTTGTATAGGACTAACTATATTTCCCTCCATCCTATCCTGTCCCCCATTACTTCTATTCTCTTTTGATCCTATCCCTCCCCATGAGTGTTGACCTCAAATTGCACTCTCCTCCCCATGCCCTCCCTTCTATCATCCCCCCCCACTCTGCTTATCCCCTTATCCTCCACTTTCCTGTGTTGTAAGATAGGTTTTCATACCAAAATGAGTGTGCATTTTATTCTTTCCTTTAGTGGAATGTGATGAGAGTAGTCTTCATGTTTTTCTCTCACCTCCCCTCTTTATCCCTCCACTAATGAGTCTTTTGCTTGCCTCTTTTATGAGAGATAATTTGCCCCATTCAATTCTCCCTTTCTCCTCCCAATATCTTTCTCTCTCACTGCTTGATTTCATTTTTTTTTAAAATATGATCCCATCCTCTTCAATTCACTCTGTGCACTCTGTCTCTATGTGTGTGTGCATGTGTGCATGTGTGTGTGTGTAATCCCACCCAGTACCCAGATACTGAAATGTTTCAAGAGTTACAAATATTGTCTTTCCATGTAGGAATGTAAACAGTTCAACTTTAGTAAGTCCCTTATGACTTCTCTTTGCTGTTCACCTTTTCATGGTTCTCTTCATTCTTGTGTTTGGAAGTCAAATTTTCTTTTCAGCTCTGGTCTTTTCATCAAGAATGCTTGAAAATCCTCTATTTCATTGAAAGACCAATTTTTCCCCTGAAGTATTATACTCAGTTTTGCTGGGTAGGTGATTCTTGGTTTTAGTCCTAGTTCCTTTGACTTCTGGAATATCCTATTCCATGCCCTTCGATCCCTTAATGTAGAAGCTGCTAGATCTTGTGTTATCCTGATTGTATTTCCACAATACTTGAATTGTTTCTTTCTAGCTGCTTGCAATATTTTCTCTTTCACCGGGGAGTTCTGGAATTTGGCCACAATGTTCCTAGGAGTTTCTCTTTTTGGATCTCTTTCATGCGGTGTTCTGTGGATTCCTTGAATATTTATTTTGCCCTCTGGTTCTAGAATCTCAGGGCAGTTTTCATTGATAATTTCATGAAAGATGATGTCTAGGCTCTTCTTTTGATCATGGCTTTCAGGTAGTCCCATAATTTTTAAATTGTCTCTCCTGGATCTATTTTCAAGGTCAGTTGTTTTTCCAATGAGATATTTCACATTATCTTCCATTTTTCCATTCCTCTGGCTTTGTTCTGTGATTTCTTGCTTTCTCATAAAGTCCTTAGCCTCCATCTGTGCCATTCTAATTTTGAAAGAACTATTTTCTTCAGTGAGCTTTTGAATCTCCTTTTCCATTTGGCTAATTCTGCTTTTGAAAGCATTCTTCTCCTCATTGGCTTTTTGAACCTCTTTTGCCAATTGAGTTAGGCTAGTTTTCAAGGTGTTATTTTCTTCAACATTTTTTTGGGTCTCCTTTAGCAGGGAGCTGATTTGCTGTTCATGCTTTGACTTCATGTCTCTCATTTCTCTTCCCAGCTTTTCCTCCACCTCTCTAACTTGATTTTCAAAATTCTTTTTGAGCTCTTCCATGGCCTGAGCCCATTGAGTGGGCTGAGACACAGAAGCCTTGATTTCTGTGTCTTTGCCTGATGGTAAGCATTGTTCTTCCTCATCAGAAAGGAAGGGAGGAAATGCCTGTTCACCAAGAAAGTAACCTTCTATAGTCTTATTTCTTTTCCCTTTTCTGGGCATTTTCCCAGCCAGTGACTTGACCTTTGAATATTTTCCTCACACCCACCTCACCTCCTGATCCTCCCAGCCAGTGTTTGGGGTCTGAGATTCAAATGCTGCTTCCAGCCTCAGGGCTTTGGGCGGGGGCAGGGCTGCTATTCAGTGTGAGATTAAATTCAGATGCTCAGGTGAGGGCAGGGCTGCCTCTCAGGCTCAGTTCCCTCAGGGAGTTTATGCACAGACCTTCAACAATGGATCCAGGCTCCTGCCTGCTTGGGGAGCCCTGGTCTGCCGCTGCCCCTCAGCTTCTGTCTCCCGAGGGGGCCCGAGCCATGGGAGCACCCCACTCCCCCCTCGACCCGCCAAAGAGACTCTCTCACAGACCCCCGTCACCTGTGGGTGGAGGTACTTGTGCGGCCGCTGGAGATCCCGTCCCTGAAGCCTGCTCGGATCTGTTCCTCTCGGTGCCGCGGCCACGGCAGGGCTGTACTCAGCTCCCAGTCCCGGCGCCCAGTCCGCAGCACGAAGGACCTTTTACGAGAGGTTTGCAGGTCTCTCCGGAACAGAAATCTCCCTCGCTCCAATGTTCTGTGACCTCTGGGTGCAGAATTCGCCGTGAGTTACTTCTTTGTAGTTGTTCTATGGGTTGTGGGTTCGGAGCTATGTGTCCAAAATGGTATGATTTAAGAAAAGGTGCAGTCACTGCTCTCCTGTCCTCTGGTCTGTGAGTAACCTCAAGTGCTCTTCTCTGCCTTCAAACTGTGCCTAGGGTCCCTATTCCCTACAGCCCATAAGCTACACTGTGTTATCACTCTTCCTTACATTGGGGCTGTGATCTGGGCCTGCCTCTTACATTCCCATATGGCCAATGCAACAGTCTGGCACACAGTACCACCAAAGGGTACTATGTACTCTCCTTCTGACCAGTTGTCTGAACCCTTTACCATGTCTGTGCTGAGAGCTACAGAACTTGCTGCCATTGATTTAGTCATCCTGAAGGACTTCTGCTGACCTGCCAGGCATCACACTGCTGGCTTGTGAAGGCATAGCCTGTGCTGAATCACACTCCAGCCTCACTCCAGCAACCCGGACCTTTCCTGTTGATCTTCTAAGTGATCTTGGGCTAGAAAATTGTTTTGCCACTCCTCTTTGTTGCTGCTGCCATTCTAGAATTCATTTTAAGGCATTATTTTAAAGTTGTTTGGAGAGTAACTTGAGAAATCTCAGACAAGTTCCAGTCTTTACCATCTTGAAGAGTTTTGACTGTATGGTTTATAAATTCTTTCCCAACTTTATATCTCTGATCTTAAAAGCCTCTGTTGCTTAGCAGATTCTAATCTATAGGAGCTGAGGGAGATTCCTAATTAAGAATTTTTGATACCAATAGAATCATAGATCTATTTCTACTACTACTACCACTACCATCACCACCATCTACACCTCCACTGTTAGTACCACCAGTCTTCTTCCACCACCATTACCACTTCTTGTTCTTCTTCTTGTTCTTGTTGTTCTATCATGAGTCATTTTAATCTTTAAACAGAAGTCTAATTGGCTTTGGCATTTGTGGTGGGAATGGGGGACATATAAATCTAAAGGAATTTCAGTGCAAACAACTTGAGTACAGACTTACAGAAGATCAGGAGATCAAGTAGGAGGAAGACAGTTTCCATTCCCTTCTAGATTTACATCCTGGGTCCATCTGTAAGAAGTATGTCGTCTTTGTACGAGCCTTTCCATGTCCCAGTGTTTTGGGCAGAGCAAATAGTACTAATGTCATTTGTTTAAAAGAAGAAAATGAAAAAAATGTAGGTCCAGAGGAGTGAAACAACCTGACCCAGGTCACATTCATCAATGAATGAATGATCAATGAATTGATTACAGAGTTATTTGGTGCCTGTCATGTATCAGGTGATGGGATCCACATACACAAGTGAGATAATCCCTGTACTCAAGGAGCTTACATTCTAATGATGGGGAAATGATAAATAGAAGAAAAGCGTGACTAGAGAAGGGGATTTTGATTTGGGAAGTCCCAGGGTTGCAAATCAGAGCAAAGATAACATCTTGGTGGGAAGGCCCTTCAGAGACCACGTAGTTCATTTCCTTATGTTTGCTCCTAGTTCAGCCCTCTGTGGCCAACCAGAACAAATCTAATCATCCCTCTTGCCGTGATATATGTTCATATACGTGCTCACAGCTGCCAAGTCCCTTCTCAATCTCCTATTTTCTGGTCTGTCGGAGGTTGTTAGGACTTCAAGGCATCTTCAAATCATCTAACACAATACCTCATTTTACAGATGAGAAAACTGTAGCCCATAGAGGGAAGCAACTAGACCAGGATCATTTGTAGAGATAGCAGGTGGTATGGCCGGGGCTAGAGCACAGGCCTTCTGACCCCTGCTTTATCCAATAATTTTTGCTTCACACCATAGAAATATTTTTCCAAAATATCTACTCATGTTCTATATGCAAGAGAGGGTTAATACATACTACAGACAGACACAAACCTACTTTTGAGTCAGAAGAGTCCAGAACAGTTCTTTCTATAGATAACTACAGTAAATGGTCTTATGAGGAGAATAAACCATGTGTAGCCTACTGGGGTCCTCTGTGCACTAAAGTTTTTTCCCACATTTCTCTATACTTAAAGAAGTGACAATCAGGAAGTGACTGTGGGCAGGACACACCTGCCACTTCAGGAAGTCCCTGATCCATGAGAAGAAAGGCCTCATAGACATCAACACACTCTTGTGATAGAACTGTATTGGAAGTGAAGTTGATGTCCATGGACTGAAGGATTGCTGAGCAAGCTATGGGATGTGTATATAAGGGGCTCTTACTACCCTGGAAGCAAGGATAAATTACAAATTCAGAGAGCCATGGAGAGATCTAAAGGAACTGAGGCAGGAGGGAAATAAACAGAACCAGGGCCACAAGGTAGACTATGATAATAGAAACCAAAGGCACAACAACAGACCTACTAAAACTGCGTGCTGCACAGCCATTATGAAGAAATTTGGCCCCAAGGAAAAGATAGCAGATGAAAATTCCTGCTCTTCATTGAGCGACTTCAACTCTCTCCCTCCCATTTTCTAGAAACTGATGAATGAAAATGACAAATCCCTCACTGA
Organism: Notamacropus eugenii; assembly: GCF_028372415.1. Classification (NCBI taxonomy): domain Eukaryota; kingdom Metazoa; phylum Chordata; class Mammalia; order Diprotodontia; family Macropodidae; genus Notamacropus; species Notamacropus eugenii. The sequence goes on from NC_092877.1 coordinate 380,944,576, forward strand.
GAGAATGAGTTTCTAGAGAGGACTCCTATTCAGGGCAGTTTTGGATGAGATAACTACTTTGTTTTTACAGGAATTCCAGTGTTCACACAGCCTCCCAGGGGTATGAGAGCCATCTTCCAAGCTCTTGAGAAGATGCTAATGACCTAAAATAAACTCTAAGGCAGAAAATCATACTATTTGGAGAGCAAACATTCGCCTTTCAGTGCTAACACAGCATAGCCAACCTTGAAGTATACTCCCTGCCAAGGGTCCTGTCCTGGCTCTGTCTGCATCCCTAGGTAATGCTGCTTTATGGGAGTTTACAAAGGACCTCTTACAGTCATTGAGGACTTCAACATGTCCAATGTGACAGATTTATGACATTTAGGCCACACTACTTGAATTATGATGAGAAGAACAAGCATTGTCATTGTTTCTTGGTCTTAGTCAGGTACTCTATGGAGGGTTATATTCCTCTTTGAGAATAGAACTTAGGAGGAACACAGCTGGAGTAGCTCCAGAGGAGTGGCCAGAGGGATAGGACTAATGGACTTCATGATGGGGATGGTTAGTCTGGAGAAGGAAGGTTTAGTGGGTTCTTGAAATCTGCCTTCAAATGTGTTAATGACCATGAAATTGATGAGATACTTGTATGGCTGACCCTAAAGGGAATAAGGAGAAGGTAAGGTTGGAAGTTGAACAGATAAATTTTGATTTAATATTTTAAAGAAAGAAGTCAATCTTCCTGATAATCAGAAACATGGAGAAATGGAATGTCTTCTCTGGTAATATGGTGAGAGCTCCCAAGGTCTTCTAATAAGTAGAGGCCACAGAATTTAAGTTAGAGCATCTAACAGGGAGTGTACCTGCTCAGCTCCTGGTCAGGCTATATTATCTCTTGGGCCTTATACAGTTCTGACATTTTAAGATTTTGTGTTACTCTTTGAGGGAAATCAGATAATTGTTACTTAGATGTCAAAAATAAAGAAAAAAGTCTCTCACCCACAAACTTGCTGAGAATTAAGGAGCTGAGAAATGAGGTTGTTGGTTTTCCTTCTGAATGAACCTAAATGGACTGTGGCCCAGACTCAATGCAGTGTATCTGTGAACAAAGCTAATCTCTCCCCACATCAAAGGTAGTGAGGAGTGCAGATGAGTTCCCTTGAGCCTGAGTTGGAGGCCACTCTCAGCCTCATTAGGTTTGCTCCTGAAAAAGCTTTCACTGTTAATGGTCCTGTGGCTGTGGTTGCTCCACATTTCCTGTCCTGTTGCTGCTGCATGTAGATTGCAGGGGAGATAAAATAAGTCCTGAGCCTAGAACTCTCACAACAGTCTTCAGACCCTAAGGGCCAGTCTACTAGCCTTGCTGGATGTGACCAGCATGATCCTTGATGGACAAACAGGCTGGGTCAGGGTACTTTTCACAGGTAGCCTTCTCATACACTTCAAAATGCTCTCAGTCCAAGAGACCAGCTTCAGTAAGTGCAGAGATGACAGGCCACCAGCCTCTGATCTTATTCTTTGGCTTGTGGCCTCCTTGGCCTCCTTGCTCTTACACAAGTCACTCAACTTCCTGACACTGGGCATTTTCTTTTATTTTAATTTAATTTTTCATTTTTAACACAGTTTATAACAGATAAAGCAATTCAAACTTTTGGTCAGGTGATAACTTCTTTTTAAAGCATTTACAAAATGGACCACAAAAGATTTTTTTTTAAACATTAACCAACTGAGACACAAATAATATGTATGTTGCTAGCTTCACAAGGTCTTGACCTAATTGTCTCCACAGTATTACTAAGAATTAAAGGACCCTAACTTATTGTTGTTGGTCTAAAGTCCTATGCCTGATAGCTTAATTTTAGACTTAACCTCGAATATTCCCCTACCCATAATCTATAATTGAGTAGATCTGGTATTAAGCTTACAAACCTTTTGACTACAGGAAATTGGCACAAAGAGTAGGAACATCGCAGAGATATAATATCTCCCCAACTTCATGTCAATTCCAGGCAGGATTAGATTGTCTACTTCTATTCAGTCAGGCTTAAAGTCTGCCAGGTGTCAGTGGGGAAATTGAGTCAGGAGAATCCTATGTCAGCCCCGGCTGAACAGCCGCTCTCCCACCCTTCCCATGAGATCACCTTTTGCAGTTCATACCAGCATCTCAACTGCTTATTGGCATCATGGATGGGAGGCTTAGACCACCTTTCTTGCTTTCCATACTTGGAGTTAGACTCAGAAGAACAGTCACTTTATAGTCCCGTAGCATCTAAAAATGGCAGGTTCCAATAACCAGGTTTCAAATATGATGATAATTCCACTTTGGCTAAGGAACATCTTTTGAGGCAAGTCTTAAGTGGCTTACATGCCTTTCTATACATGTTCTAGTTCCTGATTAGATAACGATCATAAAATCAAATTTACCATTAAAACCTTAACTTTTCCATCAATGCCAAATTTTACCCGAGGTTAGCTGCCTCTAGGAAATTTAGGCTAAAATTCTTTTCCCCAAACTAAAGATGTCATTGATTTATTCTCAGTAATTAATTCAGTCAGTTTTTTCAATACTAATTGCTTTTACCTCACTTTGTAACATGTCCAATTTTTCTCCCCATCACTCCCTTCCCTCTGCTTCCTAATACCTTGCATTGATTACTCCTTCCCACAATGTACCCTCCCTTCTATCACACCCCACCCTTCCCTTATCCCTATCTTCTCTCTTTTCTTGTAGGGCAAGATAAATTTCTATACCCTATTTCTTGTATTTCTTATTTCCCGATTATATGCAATAAAAATTCTCAACATTTGTTGCTAATACTTTGCATTTCAACTTCTCTCCCTCCCCCCTCTCCCTCCCCAGCCCCACTGAGAAGGCAAGCAATTCAATACAGACTAAACGTGTGTTGTTTTGCAAAAGACTTCCATGATAATCATGTTGTGTAATACTAATTATATTGCCCTCTGTCCTACTCTATCCCCCCTTATTTTTTCCCCCACAATTGACCTTGTCGGTTCTCAAAAGTGTTTATTTCTAGTGACTCCCTTCTCCCATTTGCCGTCCCTTCTAACATTCCCCTCACCCCACTTGTCACCTCCTCCCCTACTTTCCTGTAGTGTAAGATAGATTTTCATACCAAATTAGTGAGCATGTTATTCCCTCCATCAGCCACATGTGTAGAGAGTAGCTTCATTTTTCCCCTCTCCCCTTCTCCCTTTTCTCCTCCATTGAACAAAATTTTTCTTATCTCTTCTATGAGTTATAGCCTGCCCTGTTCCATTTCTCCCTTTCTTTTCCCAGTATTTTCCTCCTTCACCTCTTAATTTTTATTGTATTTCATTTTGTTTTTTGTGTGGATATCATCTCTTCTGATTCAATACACCCTGTACTCTCTATCTATATGTGTGTGTGTGTGTGTGTGTGTGTGTGTGTGTGTGTGTGTATGTATGTACAATCTCTCCATCTACTCAAATACTGAGAAAAGATTCAAGGGTTATAAATATTTTCTTTCCATGTAGTAGTGTAAATAGTTCAGCTTTAGAGAGTCTTTTATGATTTTTCTTTTTCTGTTTACCTTTTCATGCTTCTCTTGATTCTTGTCTTGGGAAGTCAAATTTTCTATACAGATCTGGTCTTTTTCTCAATATGATTGATTGAAAGTCCTCTACATCATAGAATGACCATTTATTCCCTTGAAGTATTATACTCAGATTTGCTGGGTAGGTGATTCTTGATTTCAATCCCAGTTCCTTTGACCTCTGAAATATCCCATTCCAAGTCCTTCCATCCCTTAATGTTGAAGCTGCCAGAATCTGTGTTATCCTAATTGTATTTCCATAATACTCAAATTGTTTCTTTCTAGCTGCTTGCAGTATTTTCTCCTTGACCTGGGAACTCTGAAATTTGGCCACAATATTCCTAGGAGTTTCTTTTTTTATTATTATTAATTTATTTAACTTTTAACATTCATTTTCACAAAATTTTGGGTTCCACATTTTCTCCCCTTTTGTCCCCTCCCCCCACCCCAAAACACCGAGCGTTCTAATTGCCCCTGTCTGCCAATCTGCCCTCCCTCCCTCCCCACCCCTTCCCTTTGGAAGGCAAGCAATTCAATATAGGCCAGATCTGTGTAGTTTTGCAAATGACTTCCACAATAGTAGTGTTATGTAAGAACTAATTATATTTCCCTCCATCCTATCCTGTCCCCCATTGCTTCTGTTCTCTCTTTTGATCCTGTCCCTCCCCATGAGTGTTGACCTCAAATTGCTCCCTCCTTCCCGTGCCCTCCCTTCCATCATCCCCCCCACCCTGCTTATCCCCTTATCCCCCACTTTCCTGTATTGTAAGATAGGTTTTCATACCAAAATGACTGTGCATTTTATTCCTTCCTTTAGTGGAATGTGATGAGAGTAAACTTCATGATTTTCTCTCACCTCCCCTCTTTTTCCCTTCACTAAAAGGTCTTTTGCTTGCCTCTTTTATGAGCGATAATTTGCCCCATTCCATTTCTCCCTTTCTCCTCCCAATATATTTCTCTCTCACTACTTGATTTCATTTTTTTTTAAAGATATGATCCCCTCCTCTTCAGTTCACTCTGTGCACTCTGTCTCTATGTATGTGTGCGTGTGCATGTGCAAGTGTGTGTGTTATCCCACCCTGTACCCAGATGCTGAATAGTTTCAAGAGTTACAAATATTGTCTTTCTATGTAGGAATGTAAACAGTTCAACTTTTGTAAAGTCCCTTATGACTTCTCTTTGCTATTTACTTTTTCATGCTTCTCTTCATTCTTGTGTTTGAAAGTCAAATTTTCTTTTCAGCTCTGGTCTTTTCATCAAGAATGCTTGAAAGTCCTCTATTTTATTGAAAGACCAATTTTTCCCCTGAAGTATTATAATCAGTTTTGCTGGGTAGGTGATTCTTGGTTTTAGTCCTAGTTCCCTTGACTTCTGGAATATCATATTCCATGCCCTTCGATCCCTTAATGTGGAAGCTGCTAGATCTTGTGTTATCCTGATTGTATTTCCACAATACTTGAATTGTTTCTTTCTAGCTGCTTGCAATATTTTCTCCTTGATCTGGGAACTCTGGAATTTGGCCACAACGTTCCTAGGAGTTTCTCTTTTTGGATCTCTTACAGGCGGTGATCTGTGCATTCCTTGAATACTTATTTTGCCCTCTGGTTCTAGAATCTCAGGGCAGTTTTCCTTGATAATTTCGTGAAAGATGATGTCTAAGCTCTTTTTTTGATCCTGGCTTTCAGGTAGGCCCATAATTTTTAAATTGTCTCTCCTGGATCTATTCTCCAGGTCAGTTGTTTTTCCAATGAGATATTTCACATTATCTTCCATTTTTTCATTCTTTTGGTTTTGTTTTGTGATTTCTTGGTTTCTCATAAAGTCATTAGCCTCCATCTGTTCCATTCTAATTTTGAAAGAACTATTTTCTTCAGTGAGCTTTTGAATCTCCTTTTCCATTTGGCTATTTCTGCTTTTGAAAGCATTCTTCTCCTCCTTGGCTTCTTGAACCTCCTTTGCCAATTGAGTTAGCCTATTTTTCAAGGTGTTATTTTCTTCAGCTTTTTTTGGATCTCCTTTAGCCGGGTGCTGATTTGTTGTTCATACTTTGCTTGCAAGTCTTTTATTACTCTTCCCAGTTTTTCCTCCACCTCTCTATCATGATTTTGAAAATTGTTTGGGCTCTTTAAGACCTTTTCCCAGAACAGATCCCATTGAGTGGGTTGGGATTTAGAAGCACTGACTTCCGTGTCTTCCCCTGATGGTGAGCACCGCTCTTCCTCATCAGAAGGGAGGGGAGGAGAAACCTGCTCACCAAAAAAGTAACCCTCTATAGTCTTGGTTTTTTTTCCCTTTTCTGGGCATTTTCCCAGCCAGTGACTTGAGCTCTGAATATTCTCCTCACACCCACCTCACCTCCGGATCCTCCCAGCTCACGCTTGGGGTCTGAGAATCAAATGCTGCTTCCCAGCCTCAGTGCTTTGGGTGGGGGCAGGGCTGCTATTCAGTGTGAGATTAAGTTCAGGTGCTCAGGTCGGGGCAGTGCCGTCTTGCGGGCTCAGTTCCCTCAGGGGGTTTATGCAGAACCTTCAACAATGGATCAGGGCTCCTGCCTGCTTGGGGAGCCCCGGTCTGCTCCCGCCTCCGCTGTTGCCTCCCGAGGGGGCCTGAGTTATGGGGGCACCCCACTCCCCTCTTGACCCACCAAAGAGACCCTCTCACCCACCCCTGTCACCTGTGGGTGGAGGGACCTGCGTGGCCGCTGGAGATCTTGTCCCTGAAGCCCGCTGGGATCTTTTTCTCTTGGTGCCGCGGCCAGGGCAGGGCTGTTCTCAGCTCCCAGTCCCGGCGCCCAGTCCGCGGCGAGAAGGACCTTTTGCGAGAGGTTTGCAGGTCTCTCCGGAACAGAAATCTCCCTCGCTCCAACGTTCTGTGGCTTCTGGGTGCAGAATTCGCCGTGAGTTACTTCTTTGTAGATGTTCTATGGGTTGTGGGTTCGGAGCTATGTGTATGTGCGTCTTTCTACTCCACCATCTTGGCTCCACCTCTCTAGGAGTTTCTTTGTTCAGGTCTCTTTCAGGAGGTGATCAGTGGATTCTTTCAATATTTATTTTGCCCCCTGGTTCTAGAACATCAAGGCAGTTTTCCTTGTTAATTTTCATGGAAGATAATGTCTAGGCTCTTTTTCTTATTATGGCTTTCAGATAGTCCTGTAATTTTTAAATGGTTTCTCCTGGATCTATTTTCCAGGTCAGTTGTTTTTCCAATGAGATGTTTTACATTATCTTCCATTTTTTCAAATTTTTGGTTTTGTTTACTAATTGCTTGGTTTAATTCATAGTCATTCATTTCCCTGAACTCAATTCTCTCTTTCAACGAATTATTTTTTCCAGTGAGCTTTTGAACCTTCTCCTCCATTTGGTTAATTCTGCTTTTTAAAACCTCCTTCTCCTCATTGGCTTTTTGGACATCTTTTTCCAATTGAGTTAGCCTCTTTTTTAAAGCTATGATTTTCATCAGCATTTTTTGGGTTCTCCTTTAGTAAGCTGCTAACTTGTTTTTTAAGGTCTTCTATTGCCTGAGTTAAGTTTAAGTTCCCTTTGGAGGCCCTGGAGGCAGAGGCCTTGACTTCCTGTGACAGTATGCCTTATTCTTCCTCATCTGAAAGGATGGGGGAAGGCACTTGTTCCCCAAGAAAGTAACCTTCTATGGTCTAATTTTTTTTCCCCTTTTTTGAGCATTTTCCCAGACAATTACTTGACTTCTGAGTTTCCTCTCCATAACCACCTCGCCTCTAGTTCCACCAAGCCAGCACTGGTGGCTGAGATTCAGATGAGCTGCTCCAAAGCCTCAGGGGCTTTAAGCAGGGGCAGGGCTGCTATTCAGTGTGAGATTAAGATCACTTGCTCAGATGGGGGCAGGACCACCACACAGGGCTCAGATCCCTCAGGGAGTTTACATGAGACTTTCAACAATGGATGTGGGCCACTGCCTGCTTTGGAAGCCTTGTCTGCTGCTGCCTCTACTGCTGCCACCTGAGAGGCCTGAGTCCCTTCTTGGCCAGCCAAAAAGACCCTCTCACTGACCTTTGGTGTCTATGGGTTGGGGGATCTGCACTGCTGCTGGAGATTCTCTCCCTGAAGCTTGCTCAGATGTGCTCCTTTAGGTGCCATGTGGCCAAGGCAGGGCTGGGCTCTGCTCGGCGTCTGGTGTGCAACAGACCTTTCCTGTCCGTTTTTACAATCTCTCTGGGATAGAAATCTCCTCCACTCCATTGTTCTGTGGCTTCTGCTGCTCTAGAATTTGTTGAGAGTTCTTCTTTAGAGGTATTTTGTGGGCTGTGGGGAAAGAGCTAGCATATGTGCGGCTTTCTACTCCACCATCTTGGCTCTGCCCAACACTGGGCAATTTTGCCAGCGCTCCTTGTGCCAAGAATGCCCTCCTTCCCCATTATTTCTTCCCAGATTCATGGATTTCCTTTAAGTTTTAGCTAAAGGGTCCCTTTGCACTAGTGGCCTTTAATATTCCCCGTTAATGCTAAGACCTTCCCTCTGAAATGATGCCCCGTTTCCCCCCAATATGTCTCTTATGTCCATAAGTATCTGCATTTTTTCTCCCCCACTAGAATGTCATTTTCCTCAGGGAAGTAACTGTTTTGGCTTTTCCTTTGCATCTCAAATGCTTAACATGGAATATAAGAAATACTTAATGCATGCTCATTGGCTCACCAGAAAGCCCAATTTAACAGGGCTGAAGGTTGAAGAAAGCTGTGCTCTTTAGAATTGCATCTATTTACATTTTCTTTCTTCAATAAGCATTTATTAAACACCTAGTAGTCACTGCCAGTACAGAAACCAAACTTCAAACAGTGTCTGCCTTCAAGCAGCTAACATTCTATTGGATAGTGGATTTCATTGTGTTTTTCACTGATACAGGGTTGTTATTGTGTTTATCCTTTGTTCTTGAAGAGGACCATGACATCAATGTGATGACATGACTTGAACTTGACTGATTTGCCTGAGAGCAATGTTCACTAGTTTCACTAGTCACTTATCCAGAGACCCATTGACATAGGGAACTCTCAGATAAGGAAAGTCCCTCTATCAATACAGGTTGCTACCTTCCCTACAAATTACAGCCTTAGAGAACTACCTAGAACAGTGAGAAGTGATATGCCCAATGTCATACAGACACTGGAGCTCAGGCAGGATTTGAATTCATCTAGTTTCTGAATCCAACTATCCTCTAATCTGTGTATTTGATGCTGTCAAAAAACATTGTGACAGGTTAGAAGGAAACACTCTACAAAATGAAGAAATCTCAGGGCTCCTGCTAGAAGAAGACCTGAAATTGTTGAAAGGTCTGGAGGTGCCCCAACTTTTTGAAGGGAAGAGTCTGGTTCAAATCGAGGGGGTCTTACTTTGTTCATCACAGAAAATTATCTCCTTTTGGTTCCAGATGCACACATCCAGGTTGCATATTTCATGACTCAACCATTGTTCTTTCTAGAGTCAGAGTAGGGGAAGGGCTAAGTATTTTGCCCCCATTCCAAAATACTAAAGGTAAGAGTATGTCAAGGTAAAATTGCAAGAATTGCTAAGCAGGTCCTGACACAAACTTTAAGAAGCCATAACACTGAGGAAACTGCAAAGGGCTCGAGTGGGAGACTTTGCTTTTATGTTCCAAGAGAGTTATTTGGCAACTTTCCATCCCTAATTAAAAGCCAGACTAACAAGACTGCCTCAAGCATCTCTTTCTAGCTTTCCCACACCTTGCGCGTAGTAGGTGTGCATTAATTATGTAAGACAGGAGTAAATTAGTAGGTAAACGGTAGCTGGGAGGTGGGCCAGGAATTCCTAGAGCCAGGGCTCTTGGCAAGAGCGGGAGAAAGGCCCCTGGGCACAGGGAGATCAGAGCGAACTAGATTTCTAGAAAGGATGGACACCAGTGCCGTGCCCGTATTGGTTTATAGCCCGTAATTTAACTATTTGTTCATAGACTCCAGATTATTTATGAAATAAGAGTTAATAAATGAATAATAGATGGTAGGATAAGCAAGCAAGTTGGCACATTCCCACACAAACTCAACCTCACGTTTCATCACAAGAGACATGCAATCGAGTGAAAATGACAATAAAACACTTCATTCAATTTTCTCACGCTGGTGTGTGTGTGTGTGTGTGTCTGTGTGTGTGTGTCTGTGTGTGTGTGTGTCTGTGTGTGTGTGTCTGTGTGTGTGTGTGTGTCTGTGTGTGTGTGTGTGTGTCTGTGTGTGTGTGTCTGTGTGTGTGTGTGTGTCTGTGTGTGTGTGTCTGTGTGTGTGTGTGTGTGTCTGTGTGTGTGTGTGTCTGTGTGTGTGTGTGTGTCTGTGTGTGTGTGTGTGTCTGTGTGTGTGTGTGTGTGTGTCTGTGTGTGTGTGTGTCTGTGTGTGTGTGTGTGTGTCTGTGTGTGTGTGTCTGTGTGTGTGTGTCTGTGTGTGTGTGTGTGTGTGTCTGTGTGTGTGTGTCTGTGTGTGTGTGTGTGTGTGTCTGTGTGTGTGTGTCTGTGTGTCTGTGTGTGTGTGTGTCTGTGTGTGTGTGTCTGTGTGTCTGTGTGTGTGTGTGTGTGTCTGTGTGTGTGTGTCTGTGTGTGTGTGTCTGTGTGTGTGTGTGTGTGTGTGTTTAGTTTACATCAGAAATCTTCCTAAGCCAATCACTCCCGTTCTCTCAGGAAACTGTTTTTTGCCACTACCTCTGTTCACACCAGTATTACTTATCACCTGAACTACTATAATAACCTTCTACATCATTTTTCTTTTTTTAAATTGAATTATTTTATTTGTTTTCAGTGTTTGACAGTCACTTCCATATACCTTATATTTTTTTCCCACTCCTTTCCCCTCATTCCCCCCTCTTTCCCCACTCCCTCCCCGAGACGGCGTACAATCTTATAAAGGTTCTACAGGTACATTCCTATTAAATGCATGTTGCATAGAAGAATTAAAATGAATGGGAGAAACCACAAAACAAAACATAATACATAGAAAATGGGCTGCTTCAACCTGCGATCCAATTCCATAGTTCTTTTTCTAGATGTGGAAAGCATTTTGACTCAAGAGTCCATTGGAAATTTTTTAAATCCGTGCATTGCAATGAAGTACTAAGTCTACCAGAAAAATTCCTCTCACATTGTGGTTGCTGCTGTGTGCAAAGTTCTCCTGGTTCTGCTCCTTTCACTCAGCATCAGCGCATGTAAGTCTTTCCAGGCTTTTCTGAAGTCTTTCTGTTCATCTTTTTCTCATAGCACAATAGTATTTCATTGCATTCATCTACCACAACTTTTCAGCCAATTCCTCTATTGATGGGTATCCCCTTGATTTCCAGTTTTTTGCCACCACAAAGAGAGCTGCTGTAAATATTTTTGTACGTGTGGGACTCTTTTCCATTTTTATGATCTTTGGAATAGAGTCCTAGAAGCAATATTGCTGGGTCAAAGGGTATGCGCATTTTTGTAGCGCTTTGGGCATAGTTCTAAATAGTTTTTCCATCTCATTTCAGCCCTCTTTAATTCATATTACACCGGTTTTCATTTCATATTTTCTTTAATTTTGGTCTATAACATTTTTCTAAATATAAATTATCTTTTAAAAATGCATCACCATAGTTGTCCTTCTATTTCTAATTGTTCTTCCCCTAGAGAGCCATTCTATAGAACAAATAGCACATTTTAAAGAAAAAAAAGGAAAAGAGAACAAAAAAACAGCAAAACTGATAAACACATTGACAAATGTCTGATAATATGTGCAAAGTATCCTAGTGTATCTCTCATGTCTGCAAAGAGTTGGAGTGGGATATCTTCTCATTTATTTTTTGTCTTGGTTATTCTTTAGGATTTTGCAACATTCACTTTGCATTTTTGTAGTGACTGCGTACTTTTTGGGGGGCTCCATTTGATGTACTCTGCATCAGCAGATATAGCTCTTTCTATGCTTCTTTATATTCATGGCATTTATCATTTCTTACAACATGGTAATATTTGATTACTTTCATGTTCCATAATTTGTTCAGCTATTCCCCAACTGATGGATACCTACTTTGGAGTTCTTTGCTTTCACATCCACACACACACACACACACACACACACACACACACATTTTTGTTATACATATTTTGATGAACCTGAGGACTTTCTCTATACTGCTTGGAGCATAGAAGACAACTGACAAAGGTTTATTGATTACCACTGTCTTCCCTGGGATATAAGCCTAGAAATGGAATCTCTAGGTTAAATGGCATGGACATTTTAGTCTTTTTGTTTGTATAATTTTAAATTGCTTTCCAAAATGGCAGTGATGATTTACTGGATAACTTTCTACAGGATGCCATTCAATCTTCTGTTCTTGATGGATTTTCCCTCTTCTCTTTAGGGATTATTTTATTGATAGTTATACTCTTTTTTATTCTGAGACTGAGTTAGTTAAGATCTCTATTTGGTCTTCTGTTAATTTGAATATTTTATATTTTGAAGGTATTTTTCAATTTATTTTGTGTTCTCAATTTTGTTAGCACATAATAAATCATAGCCAGCTCTGATAATTCTTTTGATTTCTTCTGGTTTTGTTGTGATTTCACTTTCTTCACTATTTATTTTGTGAATTTAGTTTAGTGTCCTTTTAATCAGATTGAATTAAGAAATACCAATCTTATCAGTCTGTTAAAAACATTTTTAGTCTTTTTTTTTTTTACAGTTTCTATAGAGTAAAAAATTTCTGTTGAAGTTTCCTCTGTTTTAATAAGTCCTGCATTTTTTTTTATTTCAAATTTTAGTGCATATTCATTTTGTTGATCCTCTTGTTTAATGTATATTATTTGGAATATATTTTCTCATGTGTCCTGCTTTAGCTGCATCTCAGAAATTTTGGCATGTTCTTTTATGATTATAATTTTATTTCATATGATCATTAATGGTTTCTGTGATTTGTTCATTAAGGCATTGACTATTTACAATACCATTGTAAAATCTGTATTTGGATTTGTATCTTTTGTTTTTGATTGCTAAAAAGATTATTTTTTTTATTTTCTTACAGTTTTTAAAGGTTTTACTATTTTTCTCTTTTTGTAATAGTTGTGATGTCTTTGTGTCCTGTTACAGGATCAATTTTTGTTCACGTTTCATGCAGTGATGAGAAATGCAGCTATTCTTAACATTGCTTTTTAAAAGATAATATCGATCTTTTAGTTTAGAATTCTCCAACATAGGTTCAATTCTGTTTGTTTGTTTGGGTTTATCTTTCTATTATTAGACTTCTCTAAAACAGAGAAAAAGACAATGAATTATTCTGTCACTAATGTACTACTGTCTATGACTTGTGCTTAATTTTTCTTTTATGAATTTAGATGCTAAGATATTTGAAGACTATAATATTGGTATTGGTTTGTTGTTTATGCTTTCACCATAATGTAATTTCCTTGTTTATCTCTTTTATGATAGAAATGTTTGCTTTCAATATGTCTAAGAGCATGTTCACAACTCCTGCTTTTTTTTATTCCCGTGACTCATAGTAAATTGCGCTTCAGCTCCTCGTTTTTTATTCTCTAATGTTTTTGTTTTTTTCCTGAGTTTTTTGTATGTGACAGACTGAAGTTTTTATTTCTCATCCAACCTTCTTTTTCTCATTTTATTCGATTATTTAATTCATTTATGTTTAAAGTTAAGAAAGTTAGATTTTATTTATGTATATAATTTATTATTGTATTAATATATTACATATAATATATCGATATACTAGAATTATATATTCCTGAATAAGAAAACACAGTACTTTATCACTGCAGTAATTTTTGCTAAATACAGTTAAAGACCACTTCTGCCTATTGGTTTTTTTCCCCTCATCTTCCAACCTTGCCCTATTCTTCCCATTTGTGAAGCTTTTCTCCACTTTTAGAGTTTCGCTTAATTTCATAGTTCTTTCCCCTTCTTTTGATGTGGTTTTCAATTCTTTCCTTCTTTTTATTCTCTCAGCTAAGCAATCAATAGAATTCCACTTCTCTCCCTCCCTTCAATCTACTTTGATATTTTTAAAATTTCATTTTCTACTCCTTTTCTAAAAATGATTTCATTTCCTTCATTTATTTTATTATTTGTTTTCCTTTCTAATTACTCTAGACTTTAAAAATATCATGACACTTTGACTTATTTACACCTTGATTCTCTGCATTCCTCATCAGATTACAGTTTTTTAGGACATCTATTTTGCATTTCCCTCTTTTGGCTGTTGTTCAGTCACACCTCACTCTTCCTTACCCCATTTGGGATTTCTTGGCAAAGATACTGGGATATTTTGCCATTTCCTTCTCCAGCTCATTTTACAGATAAGAAAACCAAGGCAAATAAGGTTAAGTGACTTGACCAGAATCACACAGCTACTAAATGTCAAAGAATAAATTTTAACTCAAGAAGATGAGTCCTCCTGACTTGCTTCAGTCCTGACACTCTATCCACTTCCCTCTTTTAATTGATTTAGTTACTTCAATGTTATTGCCTTGTAAATCTTACCCCCTTGCTTCCCATTTTTGTCGTTGTTGTACTTTAATCTGAAAAATATCAGTTCGATCTGCGTATTCCTTTACATAGCTCTCTTCTCTCATAGCAGTTTTTTTTTTTATCAGTGGCACCACTGAATCAATATTTCCCCCTTTCCATTCTATTTCTATCTATTCCTTTGCCTCCTCACCAATTCTTCTATACAGCTTCTCCATTGGTAGTTGTAACTGTTAACCTTTATTGCATTTCTGTTGGTTTGAGTGCTTTGGAAGCACATTTTGCTCTACTCTGGTTTTCTTTCTAGGAATGCTTAGCCCCCCTTTCAAATGAACAGCCATCATTTTTAATTAATGATCAGGCTTTGCTTCTCAGGTTATATTACCTTGGGTTTCATCTTGAAGTCCTTTGCTTTTTTTTTCTTAACACATTATTCGTTTTTTTCCCCCTGAGAACTCTGTTGGGTGGAGAGTGTTCTTGAATTTTCTTTTCTTTATATTTGAAAGTCTTTCTCAGGTTGCTTTATAGAGTTTATTGTTTCTCATTATAATCATTAAATTTAAACATTATGTGCCTTGGATTTTGCAACAAAAATACATATATTCCTGGAGATGATCTATCTATCTATCTATCTATCTATCTATCTATCTATCTATCTATCTATCTATCTATCTATCTATCTATCTATCTCTGTATCTAACTTATCTGTATCTAAAAAATTCCTGGTGATCTGTGGATTCTTTGATAGGCATTGCTGTGGGCCAGGCACTGTACTGAAAGGTGGGAATACAAAGAAAGGAAAACAAATAACTGTTTATACCCTCAAGGAACTCCCAGTCTAAAGGAGGAGTTAATATGCAAATGAGTATGTACAGATAAGTTATTTACAGGATAAACTGGAAGTAGTATCAGAGGAGAAGCATGATGATTAAGGAGAACTGAGCATTTAAAGAAGCCAGTGGAAACTAAGAAATAGAGATGAGGAGAGAGAACATTCCTGGCATTGGGGACAGAGTGAAAATACCCAGGTTCAGAAATAAGATCTCTTAAGGAAGAAACAAGGAGGTCAGTGTTACCAAATTGAAGAGTATGTGGAAGGGAAAAACGTGTATGAGCCTGGAAAGGTTTTAAGGAGGCAGATGAGAAAAGACTTTTAACAGCTAAACAGAGGATCCACCTAGTTCTATTAATACAACAATTTGCTGCCATTTCTTCTCTCCCCAATGTTGATGTGGCATGGAATGTGGTGGTACTCTAAATATCACTAGTTATTTGATGCTCATTCAGATAGGCTACTAATTTCGGAGGAAAGGACATTGGGAAAAAATGTCAATGAAGAAAAAAGGGTTTTGTACTAAAGGATGAGAGGAAATGGAAAGCCAGTCGTTCTTGGTAAGATCTCTGCACCATAGTTGTAGTCTACTGTTAGCATGGCATTTGAAGGTGGAATGTCACTAAATCTTGCCTTATAAGGACTCATTGAAGGTCCTTGGAATGCTGGGAAAGGGAAGATAAAGTAGAAATGCAATAGGTCAAAGGGCATAGATCTGAGCCGGAAAGGTCCTTGGAAGTCTCAGGATTTCTTCAAGTAGGATTGACTCAGAGACAGGAGAGTAGACTCATTTTTTTGCTAGGTGCCAATGGCTGAAATAGAAATTAAACAAGGAAGTTGCCAAGAGATACATTTAAGTTTAATATAAGGGTAACTTGTTAATAGCTAGAGCTGTTCCAAAGTAGGCTAGGCTAACTCAACTAGTTCAAATTCAGCAGACATTCATTAAGGCCCCACTATGTATGAGGTGAATTCCTTTGTGTCCTAGTGCATTACAGAGCTGATCTCCAGCTCAGAACAATCTTGGGTCAAGGCTTGCCTTTTCTGCTTCTTGGTCATGTAACCTTTTGACATACAAAGTCATCATAGAACAAAAGAAATCCACCTTCTTATCTAATACATTTGCTCTACTCAGAGCCTGAGATATCCCAGGGTGACCAGGTAGGTGTCTCAGTGTAGGCTCCCTCCTGATACCAGCCTCTCAATCTGCTCTCTAGCCCTATCTTGCAATCTCCTAGCCCAAGATTGCCACCTCACCCAATGCCCAGGAGGCTAGTTGTCTACTCTATTAGGATTCCTGACCAACCACTGGGGATGGAAAATTGTACTTACTCTCTGTGTACTCATGCTATTTCTCCCAGCAGAATGTCAGCCCTTTAAAGATATTTTTTTTAATCTTCAAATCATTAGGACCTAGATATGTGCTTAGCAAATATTAAATGCCTAATAAAGACTTACCATTTAATAGATCAATAATCCAATTTAGCTGGATTTGCCCCAGAGTCTAGAGTTCTCGTGAAAACTCAGGCCCTTCCATTCTTATTTCTTGCAGTGGCATTTCAGGATGTGGCACTGGGCTTTCACTTAGGGTGGTTACCTCTTCTCTTCCATCTCCCATCTCATCCATCACAGATGATTCTCAAATCTGCCTCTGCTCTGTCCTTGTGTTTGGTGAGGCCTCATGGTGCAGTGGAAAGAGAAATTATGGTGGGAGTCAGAGTCCCTGGGTCTGGATCCTAGCTCTTCCACCTTGTTCTTTGGGAAAAGCACTCAGTCTCTCCAGGTCTCACTGCCCCTCACCTAGAAAATGATTCATCAGGAATGGATGATCTCTAAGACCCATTCAAGTTGTAACTCTATTATTCTACAATGCCAGCTGCTCCTTTGTACTCTTATTGGCACTTCCTTAGTCCAGACACACATTACCTCTCACTTCAATTCTTTCAATTGCATTTCCACTGATCTCTCTTATTTCTATCCTCTTGAAAAATTGTCACTGTTGCCAATATCTTCGACAAACATAGCTCTGACCATAGACATAGACATAAATACACACATACATACACACTCATATATATGTATATACATGTAACATGTATATTACGTATGTATGTATGTAAATGACTTTCTTATTGCCTGAAGAAAAAAGGCAAAACCTTCTCATCTTGGCATCCAAAGCTACCTTTTCAGCTTATAACTTTCATATTTCCTTAATACAACCCAAACTCCGGTCAAGTTGACCAATTTATCATTTCCTAAGAGCATCCTGTACTTTTCCATCAAAGTACAAAGGTGAGTGTTTACCCCATATAAATTAATCACAGCACCTCCAGACATGACTGAATTACAGAACAAATCAAAATTAAACTATATAAGAATAGCCTTTAATATATTTGAAATAATCAAAGGGGATTTTGGTCTTTGGATAAAAGCCAATGACTCATAATAGCTTGTGACTGTTTAACAAATATTAGCCCTGCTCTGAGAGATATAGAGATACCATCAAAGACAACAACTCCAAGAGGCATCCAGTCAAGTTGTCTTGGAATCTGGTCATGAAGGATTCCTGAGAATTCCCTTTTTGGAGAAGGAAGTGGTGACAAGTTTTCTCTTCCTCTTCCTCGCCCCCTCACGGATAAGGTGATGACCTTGTCAATTTTAAAGCCGCCTTCTCATGTCTTGAGAAGCTCCAGGACAGCTGCAGTTTTGATCATCTTAATGAAAAGCTTTTGGTATTCTGAACCCAACAACGGACTAACGTAAACATCTCCATATAATACACGCAACTACAAAGCTTTATCAGGGATTACTTTTTGTTAAAGTATAAAATAAATTCAGCACATTTGTTTCAAAGGTGCCCCTTGAAACATTTCCTTCTGAACTTCCTTCTGTTCTGTTGTGTGTGTGTTTGTTATGTGTGTGTGTGTTTCACTGATAACCTTATCATTGCATTCTTTTTTCTCACACCATCTAAGTTTCACAGTCTCCTTCCTTTAAAAATCCCTTTCTTGGTAACTGACAAGATCCATATTATCATCCATATTGCAGTCCAAAAATGTGTGCTTGCTCCTCCATCTCCAGGCCCTGAACTCTCTGCTAACAGTTGGAAAGCATCATTAGAGATCATTGGCTGTACATGCTGGCATCCGCTGGTAGTGCATGGCTATGATACCCCTCTCCTTACAGCCTGAGAGGGGCCAATGGCAGTATTCCAGAAGGGTGTGCTAGCAGTCGGGGCTCACCCTCTAAACACATCTGTGTCCAATTAGATCCTAAGTATTAGAGATCATTTGGACAAATCTTTAAGTTTGCCTGTGAGAATACTGAAGCCCAGAGCCAGGAGTTAAACTGTTTGCTAAGTCTCAGAGTGGCCTCTGTGACTCAATTCCTCTGACTCTTCACCAAATGCCCTGGTGTCCAATTATATCCTCTTACCTGTTGAGAAATTCTGCTAGATGGGACAGGTTGAAGCTGCTTAAAGTACTGAAGCTAAGCTGATGTTTGGGGGGAGATGAAGCTAGGATAAAACATGCCACCCAAAGGTAATTACAGAGAAATGAATGAACTGAGCCCATCAATCTGGGTAAAGGGCAAAGGATAGTTTGAGTGGATTCCTCATTGATGCTGCTTTGTAAGCATGTCCTCTCTCATCAGGATATTATTTTGTAATCATGAAAGGATGATAATTGTAATCATTCATTATCTCACTGCAGGGATTTTTAATAAGGATGAGACATGAGTGCTATTGTTAGCATGGGATCTCCAATCACAAGACATGAAGATTATGGAAATCATGTGATGTGAGGTCTGAAAGGGATGGCTGCATCTCTCTTTCCAGACACATCATGACTTGCTTTGCATCAGCAAGATGATTTCACACAACCCAGAATGATGAAGAACAAGATGGGTGAACCATCTACATTCTTCCCATGTATATTTCAACCCTTGACAAACCATTCAAGCCACATTAGGATCTCTAGTTCCTCTTTCTTGTTGCTGAAACATTGGGCATTTATGTATAGACTTTGTTTTTACTACTGCATCTTTTCTTGGATCTTGTCTCCTATGAACATCCTGATTTCTTAACTACTATCTTTTTAAGCTCTTGTTGACTGAATGTTACCATATGGAGTGCTGGGGAAACAAAAATATTAAAAACAACAACATAGTTCTTGTCCTCAAGGAGTTTATAATCTGTAGTGAACATAGGAAAGACTGTATGCACAAATCATTCTGATACAAAATAGGGTGTGATAGGGAGGAAGGGGGGAAGAAACAAAGTTTCTTAGAGGAGGGATAACAGCTAATAGATAGAGAAATAGATAGATAGATAGATAGATAGATAGATAGATAGATAGATAGATAGGTAGATAGATAGATAGGTGCTGTGTAAATTATACATAATAGATAGATAAATACTTGTGAAGCACTTTGCAAATTTAAAGTGATTATATGTATGCAAATATATAAATGTGTATGTATGCATGTATATATACATACATATTTCTGCCATCTGTCCATTTATCATCTATCTGTCTCTCTCTCTCTCTCTCTCTCTCTCTCTCTCTCTCTCTCTCTCTCTCTCTCTCTCTCTCTCTCTATCTCAGGATGACCTGAGATAAAATCCAGCCTTAGACATTTAGTAGCTGTGTGATCCTGGACAAGTCACTTAACCTCAGTTTCTCCATCTGTAAAATGGGGATAATAATACCATCTACCTCCCAAGGTTGTGTTGATGATCATATTAGATAATAGTTATAAATTTTTTTTGCAAAATTTAAAACAATAGATAGATTTCTATCTCTATCATCATCGCTGTCTCTATATGCATCTTCTATGTACCTAGATCTTTACGTTTTGCTTTGTCTATTAGACTGTGAAGTCTTTGAAGACAAGGTGTATGTTTTTTCACCTTTCTTTGTATTCCCAGCACTGAGGACGGTGTATGATACATGGGAAACACTTAACAAATGCTCATGGACTGGCTGACTGTTGTTTGACTTGCCTTAGGAGGAGATCAAGACATTGCTAATTATGTTAAAAGTATTAGATGGCTACTTGAAGGATGTCCCCTATGGTGGTGACTTGAGGGAGGGAAAATGTTAAGGGAATATTACAGTAATCCAGGAAAGTGGTGCTAAACATCAGAATAAGGATGATGGGAATGTGGCCATGAGATGTGGAAGTATCAGGGGGCTTGATCCAAAATTGAATGTTGGAAGTGAGAGAGAATTGGAGACAAAAATGACTTGAATGCATCCATCTTAAGTAGCTTAGCAAATGGTGATATGAGAGGTAGCTGTGAGTTAGTAGAAAGACTGTATTTGGATATAGAGGCAGAAAAGCATGGTGAAATGTGGCTCTATGTAGCTGAGCCTTTGGGAAAGTCACTTTCCCTCTCTAGGCTTATGTCCTTTTGTGAAAAAGAACAGGAGAGACTAGATAATCATTAATGCCTATAGCCTATTGGCCTTCAATGAACTTAAGAAAGTAGGGAAGAAGGGCAAATTCAGTAATAATATTATAATTATAATTAATATTAATATTGTGTCTAATAATATTGATATATTAATATAATTATTATAATATGACATAATATAATATGATATAATACAATACAATATAACAATGTACAACATGATATGACATGATATAACATGATATAACAATATAATATAATACAACACAACGCAACAAAATATAACATAACAAACAGCATAATATAGCATAACATGACATAATATAATATAATAAAACATAACATAAAATGCTATTATACACGTTATTATATAGGACATTCCATTGTAATTTATATCATGTATTAATATATTATAATTTATTATTATTAAGAATTCTCTTTAAGACATGTTGACCTTTAAATGTGAGTGATCCATTCAGCTGGCATTTGGACATATGCTCGGAATTCAAAGAAGGCATTAATGATAATGATAATGATCACCACAGGCATTTATACCATATTTTAAGGCTTGTGAAGCATGTTACACACATTATCTCATTTGTTTCTCAAAATAATTTTGCAAGGCAGTTTTACAGATGCAGAAATTGAAAGTGAGAGATATTACGTGATTTTTCAGTGTCTCATAGTTCGTAAGTGACTGAGAATGAATTTGAACTCAGGTCTTCCTGATTCTAAGTCCAACACCCTGTCCACTATACCACCTGCTTGCCACAAACAACGTTCAACAAGGAAAGAACTGGTCTTATGTTCTGCCTCAGAACTTTCTAGTTGTAAAAGCATATCCAAGTCAGGAAACTTCTCTGGGCTCCGGGTTCTCCTCATCTAAAGCTGTGATTCTGGGATTTCATCATTCTACTGCACGTGAAGGACTCTGCTAAGTGCTCGTTGCTTCGTTGCTCCAGTCTCTATGTGACTGAACCTGGGCTTTTCTTGGCAAAGACACTGGAGTGATTTGCCATTTTCTTCCCTACCTCATTTTGTAGATCAAGTGACTTATGCAGGGTCACATAGCTAGTAAGGGTCTGAGGTCGAATTTGAAATCAGGTGCTCCTGACTTCAGGACCAATGCTTTATCTACCAAACCACCTTGCTTATCCTCTCTATAAAAAGTGCTCTTTGAAGTCATTGGAGAGCATGAGCTTGCAAAGAGATCTAAGGGGAAAAAAAAGACCACCATAGAAACTTGGACAGCAGGATGATAATGAGGAATGAGAAAAAGAGGCTGAAAGGGAATTCTCAGCTGGGAAGAGCATAAGGAAAGACGTGTGTCACCAGAAACTATGGATGCAGGGTTTCATCAGCTGACTCGAGTTCCAAGTCTATAAACAAAGATGATAGACTGTTGTGTCTGTCATTTAAGAGGATCTGGGAGACAGCTGGGCAGATTGGTGGGAGCAGGAGTAAGGGGCTGAGAAAGATTTAGGGGAGGGGTCAGAAATTGTGTTCTGTTCTTTCAAGAATGTAGTAGTGGCTTTGGCCTACATAGATGACTCTCTTTCACTGACTTCAATCTCCTGTCCACCAAAAAAGGTGGTCTTGCTGAAGGTTTAATCTTATTAGAGGATGGGCATTTGTAGCAGCTCTTCAGGATCATGGAACAAACTATACAATCCTCCCAATATTTATGGAGACTTTTTCCTCTGATGAGTAATTTGGATCCTACTTCATCCTTGTTCATAGCTAGCATCTGTCCAAAAGTTAACTACAGATAAATTTATTTGGTGGCTTGCTTGCTGAATCGCATACAAGAGACGCGTATTTTAAAATACACACTCAGCCAACCTTCCCTTGGTTGGAAACCTGGTTTTGTTTAGATTTCTTGGGGCACAATGTCCATAGCACTTAAAAATAACTTAGGAGTACCAATGGTACAAAGAACCATTAGAGAAAATTATGCCTGAAATTTACCAAAAGAGATGCAATAAAGCCAAGACGACAAGCTTTTATCGAACACTTATGATTAGCACGTACTTATGTTAATAAACAGGGATACAAAGAAAGAAAGAAAGATGATCTCTGCCTTCGAGGAGCTTACAGTCCATTAGGGGAGAGGAGACAGCGTGCGGACAGCCATAGGCAGGTTAAATTGGAGGTCATGTCCGAGGGTCATGCGAATTGGGGAAGAGGAGAGGAAGTTATTATGAACAGGAAGAATCAAAGAAACCTAAATGGAGGAGACACACTTTGCGTTAAGCTTGATAGAACATTTAGGAATTCAAAATCTGAGAGAATATGATAGATATTTAATGTCCAGGGAACCATATTGTCAAAGCATCCAGGGAGAAAAGTTTAATGCTTACATATAAGAGATTAAAAGTAGGTCATTTTAACTAGAGTTTGAAATATGTGGAGAAGTGTAGCATGACATGAGGCTGGCAAGAGAGAGGAAAAGGTGCTGAACTATGAAGGCCTTTGAATGCCAGGATAAAGAGTTTGACCCTAGTAGTACATATGGGTAATATAGCTGCAGAACGCTGAGCAGGAGTGATGTGACCAGAGGTATGTTGTTACTCGTTTGTTCAGTTGTGTCAGACCCTTCATGACCTTACTTGGGGTTTTTCTTGGCAAAGATACTAGAGTAGTTTTTCATTTCATTCACCAGCACATTTTACAGATGAAGAAATTGAGGCAAACAGAGTTAAGTGACCTACAGAGAGTCACCCAGCTAGTAAATGTCTAAGGCCAGAATTGAACTTAGAAAGATGAGTCTTCCTGCCTTCAGGCCCAACATTCTATCCACTATGCCACCTCGGTACCCTTGGCTAGATCTATGTCAAAAGATTAATCTGGCAGTCATGGATAGATTTGTAAAGAGAGAGCAGAAGATAGGGTGATACCATCTGATAAAAGATTAATGCATTACTGCAGATAGGGCCTATGAATGACCATGAGGATGTTGTCTGAGTTGACTGCAATCGAGATTGAGGAGTGCAAGTGAAAGTGTGGAGAGAAAATTGGTTGCTTGACTGAAGCTGAAAGGAGAGGTGAGAGTTAATGGTGACATTAACTCTAACGTTAAAGTGAAAATTAAAGGTCACCCTAACCTGAGAGCCTGACTGAGGATGAATTTATAAGGAAAAGCAGGATTCAGGGGAAATATAAGAAGTTTTGTCTTTGGACAGTTGAGCTCCAGGAGGTGGTGGGACATCCCCTTGAAGCCAAGGAAGAAAGTATATAAGCAAGGAAGAAAGAATATTGTACTTGGAGGTCAAAGTCTCTGAGTCTGAATCTCTTCCCTGGTGCTTGTTAACTTTGTAATGTTGGGGAAGACCCTTTATCCCCCAGGGTCTCCATTTTCTTATTTTTAAAATGAGAGGGTTGGGTCAGATGCCTTGGACAATCCCTGTCAACTCTAAATCCTGCAGCTAAATGAATATTCATTTTCCACTAAAAATAAACAAATATAATCCTTAGTTATCTAGTGAAAAAATGAAATTGTCACCACTCATTTTCATATATTTTCAAGGAATGTATTTATGAAGATTTGTGCTCTTTACAATGTAATTTAACCATAGCTAAAAGACTCCCCACTGGGAAAGGCAAGGAAAGAAAAAAAATGATTGGCTTCCAAAGAATGAACCTCATCGACTGCATGATCTCCTGCTATTACCACATTTCATATGAAACCTTGTAGTGATTGCATGAGCGACTGTATTCCTAAAAAGGCCTCAGGATAAAGAATTTTAAAAAAAATGAAAAGGAAAGAAGGAAGGAAGGAGAGGGAGGGAGGTAGAGAAGTGAGGAAGGAAGGAAGGAGGGAGGGAGAAAAGGAAAGAAGGAAGGAAGGAGGGAGAAGATGAGGAAGGGAGGGAAGGAGTGAAGAAGGATCATTTTCGTTCACACTCCTCAATCCCCACTGCTGCCAGCTCAGAACGGGTCCTCATGAACATCCATAGGTTCTGTCTTGTCTGATGAATTAATTTCCTATCAAGTGGTGTCGCCTGAACTTCTCCTCTCTCTTCTTAAATTTATCTGGTTGCCAGATTAACCTTTAGGCATATATCTGGTCATATCACTTCTCCTGTTCAATATCCTGGAACCACACCACATACCTATACCTATATACATACATGCACATAGGTATATATGTGCATGGTGTATACATCTATCTATATACTTATATATGTCTATATATGTATGTATGTATCTACTTATCTATGCATGCTTGCTAGTGATGGAGAAGAAAGACAAAGCTGCCTAGAGTCTTAGTGTGAAGCAGGACCAAGGACAGTATATTTTCAGCTAGGGCGGACCTGGGTATGTTTGTAGACAGGAAAAAGGAGTCAGAACAGGAGAGAGGAAGGCATGTGATCATGGGCACAACGGTGGATTGGACCTTAGCAAGGAGGGTCACTGTATCCTAGGACCAGTGGGAAGATGGAGCATGCAGATGAAAGCCTAACCAGTCACGGAAGGGAGTTCTGGAACTTGGTCCTGACACCTAGACATTTTTTCATCTGAAATAATAAGTGCCATTGCAAACTTTCTCTATTTTTCTCCACTGGTGATAATTAAAAAAAAAAGAAACAAAAAGGACAAACCCAGGTCAGTTAATTGAGCCCTAAACCAGACCCATGTAGGGTACATTATCTGCAGTTCTTAACCTTGGCTCATGTCCCTGTATCTCTATCTTTTGCTTCAATCATGGTCTTAATTTCATCTTACTTTATTTTAAAATCATTGTTAATATGGAATTCAAAGACTCTGAAAGTCAAAATAGTTGACATTTGCTCATTTCTTTTTAGGAGTTTCTGTTGGGTTGAGGAAACAGGACCTGAATTCGTATGTTAAGGGAAGCTTTACGGATTCACAGATTCAAAGAGTTTCAATTCAAAGAATCCCTGAGCCACAGGATTTGAGAGTTGATAGGGACCTCAGTGGTCCCAATTAACACAAATGTAACCCCCAATCACATGCCAAACAAGCAATCATTCCACCTATTCTTGAGGACTTCCAAAGGAGAAAGGACCTCTTAGGGAAAGTCATCCCATTTTGGACAGCTCTGATTATTCAAAAGTTATTGTTTTCCCTGAAGTCCAGCCTAATTGCTCCTACCCTCTGGGACCAAGTAGAACAAAGCAAATCTCTCTTCCATTTGACATGTCTTCAAAACTCAGCCAAGATATGCCCGTTTTTTCAGACTAAATCTGTCAAGTTCTTTCATTAGAGCCTCATAGGTTCTAAATTAATGGTTTCTCATCATCCCTGGTTTTGCTCCTCTGCACCCTCTTCATTTTATCAATGCCTTTCTTGCTCACAAAAGATAACAGTGCCCAGAACTAAATATGACTCTGTGAAGAAGGTCTGGAAAGAGCAGAATACAATATACTTTCCTGACTGCAAGTTTTTGAATGTAAATCAAGATCATGAGCATATTTTTGGCACCCACATCACACTAAAACATACAGATCTACTTTTTTACGGTTGCTACCTATTCCTACCTTCTACCTTATGTTTGTTGAGGTGATTTTTGTTGTTGTATTTTGTATCGAAGAGTTTGCATTTGTTCCTATTTAATTTCACATTAGTCAATTCTGCACGGTGTTCTAGCTTGTTGTCCCGAGGGTGAGCTTTTCCACTCAACTTTTCATGATTCGGAAATAGGATGATTACATCATTTATGACTTTATCCCAGTCATTGATAAAAATGGTAAACTACACTAGGTCAAATACAAATCCATGGAGTCCTTAACTGACACCTCCTAACTCACTGACATTGATCAATAAGAATGACCCTCCGAGTCTAGTCATCTCAACAATTCTGAATCCACCTGACTGTATTATCATCTAATTCAAATCTCTCCATTTTCTTCACAAGATTTTTATGTGATGCTTTATTAGAAGATTTACTAAAATCAAGGTAAATTCTTTTAGTAGTCGTTCCTCCTTGTACTAGTTCATTGATCAGTCAACAAAGGAAATGAGATTCTTCTGCCATTACTTGTTTTCCATGAGGCTGCCACACTGGTTAGTTGTAACCACTGTTTCTCTTTCTAGATGCTTGTCCACCCTCTCACTAATGTTGCATATTTTCCCCCTCCTCTGGGCCGGGAATCTCAGTTAAGCTCCCTGGTCTAGAGTTTTCAGACTCTTCTTTTCCCAGAAAATGATTCAGTTGAATTTGCAGTAACCTATAGCCCTACATGGAAAGGAATCAGGTTTTAGGTGGTCGCAAATACAGTATGAACTAATGTTATGAACATGGTTGCCCCAAAAGCCCCAGGAATATTAAATTGGATGAATAGCATCCTTAGGCCAGTGACTTAGACCCAAAAGAAACTAGAAGTCACCTACGGTATGCCCTTAATTTGACAAATGAACAAACTGAGCTTTAGAGACAAGAAATGACTTGCCTAGGTACTATGTGGGAGAGCTAGAATTCATAATGAGGTTTGCTTACTTCTAAGAGCAGTGTGGTTGTCAAGAAAAAGGTCATAATCAGTCTCACTCTTCTCTGTTTTGCACCACATTCACAAACCATTTGCTGGTCCCTCAAGATTTTAATGGCTCTCCCTTGAAGTTACTTCGTATTTATTTCATAGGTACCTCTCTGTGTCTATGTTGTCTCTCCTAATAGAAAGTAAACTCTTTGGAGGAAGGATCAATTCCATTTTTTCTCTTCTTATACCCAATGTCTCACACCACTATTTAATTAACGGCTGCTGATTAGTTGTTGTACTGGGGATACTATATCTGGGTCATTTTTAAAAAAATTGTATTTAAGGAGATTTTCTTAAAAAAAAACAAAAACATCACCATGGTTTTACTCAGTATCCACCTACACCAGAGAGCTATTAAACATCACAAATAATATTTTTAAAGAAAACAAAGGAAGAGAAAAAAATCATCACAACCAATTAATGCATTGAAAAATCTCTCAAACATGTACAATGTGTATAACTTGTGAATCTCTTACCTCCATGAAGGAGTGGGTTGGGAATGTCATTTCATGTCTCTTCCTTTGAATCCTGCTTTATAATTTTTCATTTTTTATTTTTTTCATGTACAGTTGTTCTTTTCATTTCCATTTTAATTATTGGGTATATATGTATACACACACACACACACACATACACATTTGGCTCTGCTTAGTTTAACTTGCCTCAGTTCATGTAGTTCTTCCCATAATTCTCTATATCCCATATACATCATTTCTTCCAGTACAGAAGTATTTCATTCCTTTCATTTACCACAATTTATTGAACTATTCCTCCATTGATGGGCATCTGCTTGGTTTCTATTTTTTTGCCATAATAAAGGTGCTATTTTTTTTTTTTTGGTGCATATGGGGAATTTCTTCTTAATAAGGGCTTTCTTGGGGTTCAAGTCACAAGTGGAATAGAGTCTCTGGGTCAAAAGGTATGGACATTAAAGTCATTTTGTTCACAAAATTCCAAATTGATTTAAAAAAATGCTTGTACTATTTCACAGTTTCACCAACAACATACCTGTCCAGGTATTCCAAACCACTCTAAACTTGTCTATTGCCATCTTTCATATTTTTTTCTCTTTTCTGAATGTGACATGATGTTTGAGATGTGTTTGGATTTGTATTTCTCTTATTAATGATTTGGAGCATTCTTTCATGAGGGAAATGATAATAAATAAGAAATTATCAAGAAGATATCTGCTCTGACCCTGAAATTTACATCACCTAGACCATCTTATCTAGGTGGGATTGTTGCCCTAGCCAATTAGGAAAACCTTACAAAGAAATTCTAGGATGGTGTGCAATCCAGTCCATTGTGTCTTAGTCAGTTGGGTCTAAGTAGAGATGGACCCCATTTTGTCTAGTTTTCTGTTGGCAAGGGTGGTCTGAATGAGAGGAAATTCTTTTTGTCCCAAACCAAGTATCCACTCTGAGTAAGAGCCCCAAACCCTTATCATTCTTCTCACTAATTGTTGTTAACCAATCAGAGTTGATTGCCACCCTCAGGAACACTCACTCTTCCAAGGGCATATAAACATTGAGTGGAGTCTATGAAGAGTCTTTGGCATTCAAGAGTGCCATTTACTCTTTTTATTAATTGTCCACTATCATGATTAATAAAATGATTAATCACTTAGAAACTATATTTCAAACTTTTTATACATCACAGGGTTGTGAATATTTTGCAGTATCTGGATGATTGTCCTTTGTTCTAGGTGGTACATTTTATTTTATTTCAAATTAGAATTCTAGGAAACTGACACATAACTGGAGGAAGACAATCAAGATGATCAGGGATAGGACCTCACAAACAGAGCAGGGCTTGGAGAAACCAAGAATGTTAGTTTGGAAAAGGTAGGATTGGGGTGGGGGTTGGGCATAGTAAGCCTCCTCAAGATTTTAAAGGGCATTTTACAAAGACTTTTGATCAATTTGTGCCTATCAAGGGATGGGTAACCAGGATCATGTAGACTTGCAACATTTAGCAAACAGAATGCTTGAAAGGATTAGGACTGTTTCCCCTAAGGGAAACCTAGTTAAATTATTAGAAGTTCTATTATGTAGAAGCATTCTTTTTCAGTTTGACTCCAAGAGGGCAGAATAAGGAGCAAAAGGGAACATTGAAGAGAGACAGATTTCATTTTGATTTAAGGAAACCCTTTCTCAAAGAGCAATCAAAAATCAGAATGAGCTGTGTGGTACTAGCAAGTTCACCATCATGGAGTTCTTCAAATGCAGGCTGGGTAAACACTTGACAAGGATATTGGAAATGATATTCATTTACAGTATGAGTAGACCTAAATGGCTTTGTGCATCCTTTCAGACTCAAAGGTTTTATGGTTTTCTGACTCCTGGTAGTAGGTGGAAGATAGGGTATCCTTATTTGGTTTAGCACCACATGAGAGAAATAGAGATAGGAAAAGAGTGGAAGCCACAGGAAAGACAATTTAAGGAATATTTCATAAATTAATTAATAGAAGAAACTTTAAACTTTCACAGCTAGCCTAAACTGGTTGCCTTTGAAGGAGTGACGCTCCTGGAACTCGAAGTATATAAGCAAAGACAGCTGATTACTGGCATAAGGATAAGATGAGTTCCGAGTCTGCTTCTGACATATATTGACCGTGTGAACTGGGTCAAGTCACACACGCAGGGAACTTCCTAAAACAAGTTCACTTTCTTCATCCGGGGTTAGCTTTCCCGTACTGAGAAAGCCATAGGTCCCGACTAAAACTCTGTAGAGGTCTCGAACTGACCTTATCTGTCCACACTGATTTCTATCCAAACACACCTATGCATCTCTATCTCTTTGTCTTTTTAGAAATCAAACTCCCTTTCTATTTTGGCTTGACTTCACTGGACTAAACTGTGCAAATCAAAAGAACTGAAAAACTTTCATTATTGAAAGGCAGCAGTTTAAGTAGAGTGACCTTACAGGCCATAATTGAGAACAGGACGAATATGAATTTTGGCTTCTAAAGAGGCAGTTTTTCATAACTTTATTGGAGAAAACATCTTGTTCTTTGCCAGATGACTTGTGTGTATGAGCTGAAGAACCCTAAGTAGGATCCTGAGGACTTTCAAGGATGTCATCGGGAAGGTTGACTCAGACTCCCAAAAGGCATTTTTGAAACCCAGGGTCCTAATGGGCTCTGAATTATTGGTACAATGGGACCTTTCATCAGCAAGATTTCCTCTTCATTCTAGATTTGGCTGTAGAAGGAGGACAGGTGAGAGTCTCTGCCTCTGGCTGGGGGCTGATGCCCTAGCCCAGGGACGGGCAACCTGCAGCCTCGAGGCCACACATGGCCCTGTAGGTCCTTGGGTGTGTCCTTTGGACTGAGTCCAAATTTTACAGAACAAATCCTTTTTATTAAGAAGATTTGTTCTGTGAAGTTTGGATTCAATCAAAGGGCCGCACTTGTGGACTTAGAGGGCCACATGTGACCTCATGGCTGCAGGTTCCCCACCCTTGCCGTAACCCACGCTTCTTTGCAAGGGCACTGGTCCCAGGACCATGGGAAATTGTCTTTCCAAGGAGGATTTGGCTGTATTCCTCAAAATTCATTGTTTCAAAAAGGGAACAAACCATATGTTCCAGGATTGATATATATTTCTTTAAGAAATGTTTCTTTGGAGTTATTTGATATTTTTAGTGCTCTTGGGGAAATTTCTAATTGCCTTAATTAGGATCAGGCAATTGGATTTAGGGCAAAGTTCACATGGGCCTAGGATGGGTATGGTGGGAGCAGCAAGTGGGGATGGAGGCCTGGTGTTTCTGTAGCCAGTCCTTTCTGTCTTCTTTGCTAAAACAATGATAAAAACAACTTCTTCACTACAGTCATCTTGCCATCTGCCGTAGTCTTTGTCTCTGATAGAAAAAAGATACATTTAAAAAAGTTTTATTGATTACCTTAAAATTACAAAAAAAAACCTTCATCTTCTCCACAATTCTTCATCCCACTCCCCCTAGTAGTACCCTTCCTGAAACAAGCACAATTAATCATCACATTGATTACCTTTGACGATGTACACTTGATTCTGCACCCACACCCCACCACCTCATAAAAAAGGATTCCCCCCACATCATGTGTGGGACACGATCATCTCACTTTTTCTTAAAGATTGTCAACAAGGGAGACGCCTTTCTCTTCACAGGCAGTGCATTCCGTTTCTGCATGGCTTTAATGACTACTAAGTTCTGACTTTCCTCTATTTCAAGCTTCAATGAGCTT
Organism: Notamacropus eugenii; assembly: GCF_028372415.1. NCBI lineage: Eukaryota > Metazoa > Chordata > Mammalia > Diprotodontia > Macropodidae > Notamacropus > Notamacropus eugenii. Next base: position 380,975,568 of record NC_092877.1, read on the forward strand.
TGCAGTTTCCCGCTATTGGCTTTGTTTTCTCTCCTTTCATCATTTACCATCATTTGATTTCTCCCACTTCTCTTGCTGTACATTATCTCTTGACTCCATCCCCTTGGTTCCACTCCTCTGCTGTCATCCTATCTTAGCCTCCCATCACTTCTTACTAAGGCCAGGAGTCTTACTGCTTCTTGGATCTCTATTCTGTTATTTATCCCTTATTACTGGGAAGTAGACAAACCTCATTTTATCACTTGGCTATTCAAAGATCTTTGGGAGTCCCTTTACAGACAAGATGGAAGAAACACTTGGCATTCAAAGTCCTCCACAGTCTGGCTCCAGTCTACCTTGGGCACCTCCTTCTTCATACTTTCAGTGTGCCAGACAAACAACTGGATGTTGTTAGTTATCCCTGTGCCCTGTTCTACCTATTTGGACAGTGCCATCTTCTACTTGTTGTCTTTCCTGATCCTACTCTCTCAAGGGCTAGTGCCCTACCTTCTAAGCACTTTGTTCTTAACTCCCTTATAATTATCTTGTATTTATTCTGTCTATATTGGTACAAGTATTTTTGCCTCTTCCAATAGAATCTAAACTCCTGAAGGGCAGGGATAGTTCCATTAAAAACAATTCTAATTCCAGTGCCTGCTGAGCACACGCTAAGTGCTTAATAAGTGCTTGGGGACTGATTGAGAAGGAGCATGGCATCGTGGGTTGAGTGTTGACCTTGAAGTCAGGAGCACCTTAATTGTTGTGTGTCTGTTGGATAAGCCATTTAATTAATCAACCAGCATTTAGTAAGCACTTACTATGGTCCAGGCACTATGCTAAGAAGTGGAAAAAAAGGTAGAAACAATCACTCTCAAAGAGTTCACAGGTCAATAGGGAAGACACATGGAAACAACTACATATCAACGAAGACATATGCGGGAAAACTGGAGACAATCAACAGAAGGAAGGTCCTAGGATTAAGAGGGATTGGAAAAGGCTTCATAAAATAGGTGTGACTTAGGAAGTCAAGAGGTAAAGGTAGAGAGAGAATATTCCCATTCTGGAGGGCTGACAGTGAGCATTTATTGCTTTATGCTTCTGTTTTGCTCTAGACAGTGGAATTGTAGAGCACTGAATGAAATCATGGTAAATGGGAAATAACTGAGTTGTATCAGATGTGCTGCTATCAAGTTCTATTGATTCCACTTACAATACAGGCACACATCCAAGATATTGCAAGTTCAGTTCCAGATCACTACAAGAAAGCAAATATTGTAATATCAAGAGTCATAAGATTATTTTGGCTTCCCAGTGCATATTAAAATTTTGTCAATAGTATATTGTTGTCTATTAACTGTGTGATAATGCCATATCTAAAAATGCAATGTATTTACCTTAATTAAAAATACTTTATTGCTAAAGAAATTGCTGACAATCATCTGAGGCTTTAGCCAGTCTTAATCTTTTGGCTGGTAGGAGGTCTTGACTTAATATTGATGGCTCCTAGCTGATTAGGGCAATAGTTACTGAAGTGTGGGGTGTCTATTCTGATTTCTTAAAATAAAATAACAATGAAGCTGGTGCCATCTATTGACTTTTCGTTTCACTTGGGCACTTAGAAATTATTGTAAGGTTATCCAATGACCTAATTACAATATTGTTGAGTTTCAGGGAAGAGGGAGATCTAAGGAGAGGGAGAGATGGACAGATGGTTGATGAAGCAATCAGAAGACATGCAACACTTATCAATGAAGTTCAACATTCTACACAGGTGCTGTTCTTGGAGCCCTAAAACAATTGCAATAGTAACATTAAAGATCACTGAACACACATCACTATAACATATAATAATAATAATAATGAAAAGTTAGAAATATTGAAAAAATTGCCAAAATGTGACACAGAGATACGATGTGAGCACATGTTCTTGGGAAAATGGCACTGACAGACTTGCTAAAGGCAAGTCTGACCTCAACCTTAAATTAAAAAAAAAGAAACAATATATATATATATCTGTGAAGTTTAATAACGTGAACTACAAGAAGACAAGGCATGCCCATCTATATGACCTTGGCCATCTCGTTTCCCTCCACTGGGTCTCGTTTTCTAAATCTATACAATGAGGGACTTGCATTTTGGCCACTCTTGATGTCCTAGTCCATTATCTTACTTGTGTTAGGGTACTAGAGGGCGCATGGCACATGTGAGTAGTGCTGATGCTCCCAAATGGACAGAAGTCAAACCAAATGGGAAGAAACAAGAGAGCTCAAAGGCTTGTAGAATAGAGGAGTCTGTGTGGAATGTCCCATCAAGCTGTCTCTCAAGCATGTATTGGGATTGCTCAAGAGCATGTGAGCAATGAAGCTCCTGAGAGAATCTTTTCCCATAATTCTCTGAGTATTAACATCAATCAGTTTTTGCTAAACTCCTAGAGGGTGATGACTATTTGTGCTTTTGCTTGTCTTTCTATCCCCAATCAGCAAACATTTGTTAATGCTAATCAATTTTTAATGTTTAATTGTTAATGTTAATTAATTTATTAATGTTTAATTAATGTTAATATTGAATCAGAACAAGCAACACTAAGCTGCAGTAAACTGTTGGAGAGGAGGTGGAAGGCAGGTTTAACTCTATTTTGTTAATTGTACTGTGTTCGTAGATTCCCTGACTGCTCCCAGCTGCAACATCCATCTTTTCAGTGACAACATTCTACCTGTGGTAGTTTGTGGCTATAGATAACGGACAACTAGCATTGTTAAAGAATTGAAATTCCACGTGGCTGAGAGGCCAGTGGAGAGGGAGTTTGGTAGCAAAAATGAGGACTGGCCAATGAGCAGAACAATTGTAGGTTTGATGTTTCAGAAATATTGAGAGAATCAGAAGAGACTTTGGCTTCCTGCCCTAAAAGTACTCCTTCAGAGTCACCACTGCTTGAGATGTGTTGATTTCTCCATTATAATAGAGGCTGTTTGAAGAGAGGCATGATCTTGCTTATCTGTATTTATTATTGCCTTGTATTGTGTCTTTAGGACCTAACTCAGAGCTTGGCACATAGTAAGCACTTAATAAATGCATTTTCATTCATTCATTCATTCATTCATTCATTCATTCATTCATTCATTCATTCATGTGCATTGGTTGTGTTCTCTGGAATTACTTTATCTGAAGAAGAAAAGATTTGCAGGATACACAACCACTATCTTCAGGAATCCCAAGAAATGTCACCAGGAAAGACTTTGGACTTGTTCTGTTTGACCCCAGAGTCCAGACCTGGGGACAAAGTCAGGCCAAGAGGCACACTACCTAAGCATTAGGATATCCCAAGGGGGAGTGGGCTGACTCAAAAGAGAGTGCAATCTTCTGCCCTCAAGAGCTGTAAGTAAAGCATGACATGAATATTTGTTGGGGAGTTTTTGGAAGCAGAATCTTGGTTCAGTGTGGGTTGGCCTTCCTGGTTTCCAAAGTCTCTTCCTCCTCAGAGACTTGGGGATTCTTCTGCAAAGGGTCTTTGGAAACCACCTGGCCCATATTCACAGAGGATGAGAAGGCAAGGGAAGACTGATTTCTGCTCCAATTACAGGAAAGTAAATTCTCATGTGCAAAATCATACATCCCTCCAAAGGTAGGATTTGAGGTCACCCAGCATATCTATTTTTCCTTTCCTTGGAATTTTACTATCATTTTCTTAGTATACCGTGGGGATCTTGCATTTCTGGGAGATGTATCTGGGGTGTTTGTGTGTGTGTGTGTGTGTGTGTGTGTGCACTTAAATCTTCTCTGCGTCCTGAACATTTGCCCCTTTGCTGAGTGTTAGAGCATAGCATCAGTCTCTGGGAAGCAGAAAGGACAAAGAGAGCTTCTGCTCTCCCAGAGCATGACTGTTTCCTTGTGGGATAGATACAAACAGAAATCATTTTAACTTGGGAGTGTGCATTGGCAACTCTTGGATTCAGCTCATTGACTTGGGTCAGGGAGAAGGGGAGAACTTGGCTGAAGAGACTGAGTGGCCTGCAGCAGGAACGCACAGTCCTGTCTGCTGGCAGGGATTCTGTGGGGGCTGAGCCATAAAGACTTTGTCAGCTTTCTTCCAAGCTCCCCCCTCCCCTTTCCCCCTGCCAGGGTTGGTCCGGCTGCCAAGCCTGGGGAATGCAGGAAGTTCTGGGTCAGGGTGACCTGAGTGACTGGTGCCAGATGTAATAAGCCCTGGAGTTCCTCCAGGGTCACATGGAAGATGGAGTGAAAGAAGGCAGAAGCCGCTCCCGTGCTGACAGGAGATTCTGGACCCCATTTCCCATTCTTAGGCTATGGAAGGGGGATTCTGCCTCGGGAGGCAGAGAGGAGCAGGACAGCTCCTGTCCTTTTGCTTGGCCCTCACCCAAACATTCCCCCTTCAGGAATCAGGAGGCAGAACCTCAAGTCTAACCAAGGACTTTGGGGGAAGGTTTTTGTTTTGTTTTGTGGATTGACTTAAATATTTTCTGGCCTGAGTGGGGGAGGAGGCAGATTTTGTGTTTTCTGGAGTACTGGGCCTTGAAGCTTGAAGAAAATAGATCTTTTCAGAACGAGGGATAATGGTCTATGGCCACCTGCAGCCATCAGATCTCCTGTTTTCATCCTTCACTTTTCTCTCCTGCTCTTCCTCCTCCTCGTCCTTCACACACACACACACACACACACACACACACACACCAATGGAAACTTACACAAACATATACAAACACACACATGCAAATTACTGCATGAGAATCAACATTAACATATCTCTTTATTTTATTTTTTATTGACAATGTTTTTCTCCAATTACATGTCAAGACAATTTTTAGTATTAATTTTTACAAAATTTTGAGTTCCAAATTTTTCTCCCTCTCTCCTTCCCCCAACCCTTCCTAAAATGGTAACAATTTGATAGAGGTTATACATGTGCTATCATGTAAAAAATTTCCATATTTTTCACGGCTGCTTCACATACCTCTTTACCAAGAAAGAAGTTTGTTGTTTTCAGTGAAAGGGGTTCTTAGTCAAGGTGTTAAAATTTAGATGAGAGTCGAAGTGGAGAGAGGCAAGGAGGAAGAGGAGGAAGAGGCAAATCTTCTTGGTTTATGTGGGCAATAGCCAGACCAGAGTCGACCTCCAGTAGAATTCAAGAAACCAGAATTCTCCCTTTTTTCCTTTGACAAAAAATCTCCCTTCTCCTCTGGATCATGATCAGTTGTTACATAAGACCATGGATTCATAAAATCCTAGACTTTGGGCTATAAGTGACCTAGGGGGCAACAAGAACAGGATCCTGATTTACAAATGAGGAAACCTAGGCAAAGATAGAAGAAAGGACTTACCTACAGTCATTTCCAGCCCTATTCCTCACTCCAGAGATGTCTTCACTTCTTCACCAGCAACCATTGCACGAAAGAGATGCCTTCACTCTGCGTCTCACTCTTTTGATTGGTAAGTCCATGCCCCTGATTATCATTTCATAAGGCTCTAAAAGACATGTTTAATTCTGGGAATGTTGTCTTCTCCCAATTGGATTGTAAGTTCCTTGAGGTTAAAGCATGGCTTGCTTATTTGTATCTCTAGCACTCAGCACAAAGCACAATGCCTGGTAAATAGTAAGCTCTTAATAAATATTCTATCATCTCTCTCTCTCTCTCTCTCTCTCTCTCTCTCTCTCTCTCTCTCTCTCTCTCTCTCTCTCTCTCTCTCTCTCTGTCTGTCTTTCTCTCTGTCTACTTATCTATCTAATTATCTATCTCTCATGAGATTCCAATTAAGGTCTTCCAAAGCCCAGGTTCTCTGCCCTCTCCACATTATGTCATGCTTTCTCAATAATGTCTTGGGACATGTAGACTATAGAAGAAAAGACTTAGGTGAGGATAAAGGTATAAAGGTCATGGTAGCTCTTTAACATTTAGAGGGGTTGTCAGAGGGAAAAAGGCTTCAGAGGATGGACCCCAGATCTGTTTCTGAGTTACAATGAGGTAGAATTAAAGTTAATGCTAGCAAAAATGCCTAACCATGGGAGCTAGAATGGAATGGGTGGTCTCAGGAAGTGATGTGTTTCATGTCCTTGGAGTTCTCCAAGCTGAAGCTCAGTGTTTATTGGGAATAAAGTTTCTTTAAGGGCATGGACTATTTCATTGTTGCTTTATACCCTCTGTGCCTGGAACACAGAAGGTACTTGATAAATGTTTATTGATTAAATGTTTCTATACGGGTTCGTCTAGATTGTTTAAACTTTTCCTCTAGTTATAAGCTTCTGTGATATTTTATGTATTTCCACACTTGTCAGTTTCCACAAGGGAAGTTGAGGGAGTGATTCAGAAGACTTTCATGTCATCTTTTTTCTCAGCCTAGAAGAATTTCTGTAGCTCCCTATCCTGACCTCTGGCCTATGGTGAAGTTGTTCCAGAAAGAACAATATTTACCCCACTGATTTATCATTCCCTCCCTGTGAGTTGTCATGAGGAACAAGGAGTGAGGGGATCCACCACACTCTCTGTAAGGCTGGGGACTGAAGTGGAAACAGCTGAGAAAAAAGAGGCCAAGAAAAACCAAGACCCAGCTGGGAGACATTAGGCTAGTTAAGCAGGCTGACCATAGTTCTGAAAGGAGGTCAGACCCATGACTGACTGGGTGCAATAGTGGCGAAGAAGGATCTTGGTGAGAGGAACATAACTTCCACAGAAAGAAAAGAAGGAAAGAAAGAATAAAAGTCGTACCCACAATCCTGTCCACATTTGGCATCAGACTTGGAGCGAGTCCCTTGAGATACTTTTCCTGCTTTTCATTTGGAGTCTCAGTCCTTTTGACTAAGTTGAAGCAGGGATAACTGGGGTGTGTCTGGGAATTTGGAGGAGAAACCTATTTGGTAAGGAAAAAAGAAATCCTTGACTATACCTCAGGTCTGTGGTGAGTGGGTATAATAGTAAATAGAACATAAACTATTCTGTAGATTTCTCTACTAGTCAGGACTTTCCAGTGGCTGTGGTTGGCCATCAATGATACAGTACAAGAGAGGGCATGGGTGGCCTTCATAGCCAACCATACTTGGCTGACTAGAGTCTATTGCTATTTTGGGCTTAGACTCCTGGAGGTGGAAGGAATTTTAGACAACATCTAATCATAGGCTCATAGACACAGAGATGGAAGGAACCACAGAGGCCATCTGGTAAAGCACCCTCTTTTTACAGAGGAAGAAGTTGAGGTCCAGGGAAGAAAAAGTCACACAGGTAATCAATGACAAGGGCAGGATTCGAACACAGGTATTCTTTTCTGAATGGAAGAAATCAAATCGTTCCCCATAGGAAGAAGCAGAGTTTCAGAGAGGTTATGTCTTGATGTCACAAAGGTCACAAAGGTACTAGTGCCTAGAACACAGATCCCCTATATGTTTTATTTTAATATTTATTTTTCCTAGTTATGTATAAAGACAATGTTTAACATTTTACATAAGAGTTCTGAATCCCCCCCTCCCCCCATTCCCTCGTTAAAAAGGTAAGCCATTTGATATAGGCTTTGCGGTGCAATCATGCAAAACCAATTTTCATGTTAGTCATATTGTGAAAGAAGAAAGACACCAAAAGAAAAAAAGGCACAATTAAAAATTTAAAAAGTATGCTTTGATTTGCATTTGGACTCTATATGTTCTTTCTCAGGAGGTGGATAACATTTTTCAACATAGTGTCTTGGATCATTGCATTGCTGAGAATAGCTAAATGATTCACAGTCCATCTTACAGTATTGCTGTTACCATGCAAAATGATTTCCTGCTTCTGCTCACTTCACTTTGCATTGTTTCATACAACAGTTCTTCCAAGTTTTTTCTGAAGTCCTCCTGCTCATCATTTCTCATGAAACAATAGTATCCCATCACAATGATGTATGGCAACTTGTTTAGATTTTCCTTAATTTATGAGTATCCCCTCAAAGTCCAATTCTTTACCACCACAAACAGTGATGCTATAAATATTTTTCTACAGGTATCCCCTTTTTATAAATCTCTTTGGGATACAGACCTAGCAGTGGTATTGCTGGATCAAAGGACACATCCATTTTACAGCCCTTTGGAAACAGTTCGAAATTGTTCTCCAGAATGGATGGACCAGTTTACCATTCCACCAACAGTGCATTGGTATTCTAATATTCTCACATCTCCTCCAAAGTACTCTACATGTTCTACGTATGTGTGTGTGTGTGCATGCATGCTCATGTGTGCACATGCATGCATGCCTGCACTCATGCACAGTGGTAAAGAATGACCCAGGACTCTAGTCAGTAATTCTGTTCTTGTCAGTGGATGACCCTTTTTATCATTAGCTACTTGAGAAAAGTGAGATTTACCAATAGACATCAATACTCTTAAAACATTTATAAAAATTCTCAGAACAGGTGAGGAAAAACAAAGCAGAATATGTCAGGACCTCCACACATCTTTAAAGTCAATGATTAAGGAATCATGAATGTCACTTGTTATGATGAAATTTGGAATTTTATGAAATAAAGATACCATAACTGAATATAAGACTGTGGGGGGAGAATCATGGTAGTTGCCTAGAACTTAAGTTGTGTATTGGAGGAAGGGTGGCTTGGAGTTCCAAGCATGGGGGATGACTGGGGCAAAGGCACCGAGATAGGTGGTGGAGGGTAATGTGTGAGGAACAGATAAAAACCATGTTTGGCAAAACTGTGAAATCTGGAAAACAAGTGATGAATAATGAGATTGGAAAGATAGGATGTGGTCAAGTAATTACAGGCTTTAAAAGCAGAAGAGTTTCTATTATATCCTAGAGGCAATAGGAAGCCACTGGAACTGATTAAGTAGGGGAATGACATGATCAGATCAGGGCTCTTCTTAAGAAAAGCAACTTTGACAGCTGTGGAGAGGATATTTTGGAATGAAACAAAAGCTAGGTTATGGAGATCACTTAGGAGATTGTTCTAAGCAAGTGAGTGGTGATTAACACTTTAATTAAGGTGCTGGCCATGTTAGAAGGGATAAAGACCATATCTGAGAAGTTTTCCACACAATTGTACATGAGTATGAGGGACATTGAGGAGCCAAGTGTTATATTGGACTTATGAACCTAAGAGACTAGAAAAATGGTGACCCATTTGGTAGAAATCAGGATGGTTGGCACAGTGTAAGGTTAGACGGTGTGCATAAAGAGTTCAGTTTCACCATGGGAATCCAGACAGAAAGGTACAAATGATTGGTAGTGTGGAACTGGATATCAGGGGAAAGACTCAGAGTAGATACGGAGCTCTAGGAGGCTTTTCCATAGATATGGTATTTAAGCCAATGGTAACTCATGAATACATTGAGAGTATATTGTTTGATCATGTCCAACTCTTCCTGAGTCTATGGGCTATAGCATGTCAGGCTGTTCATTGGTTCTTCTTGACAAAGATACTGGAGTAGTTTGCCATTTCCTTTTCCACTGGTATTAAGGCAAACAGATATTGCATGACTTGACCAGGGTCCCACAGCTAGTAAGGGTCTCAGGCTATATTTGAACTCAGGTCTTCCTGACTCCAGGCCCAGTACTCTATCAACTGAGACTCTTAACTACCTCAAAGAGAGTCCATGACAGACCTCTAGGGGACATTTACAGCTATGGGGCACAATATAGATGATGAGTCAATAAAAACAGTTGAAAAGAACCAGTCACTGAAGCAGAATGGAAACCAGAAGTGGGTAATATCAAAATCATCCAGAAAGGAGGGAGGATGCAAGAGAAGAAAATCATCCACAGTAATCAACTGCTGTCTATAGTGCTGAAAACTAAGAGGATTGTGAAAACAGTTATCAAATTTGCCAATTTAAGGTTCATTACGAGTTTGAAAAAATCAATTTCAGTTTTGTCATCAATAGTCACTTTTTCCAGAGTTATAGAGAGCACTCCTTGTTAGTTACAGGTTGAACTATATGTTATCAAAGATTCCCTTGAAGATTTTTCCTATTAAATTTATTATTCCTCATATAATTCATCTGGGACTTTGATGTTACATACCAAATGTGTTGACTTCAACATCCTCAGAAGCAAAGATAAAATCTTATGGCTATAAGAGAAGAAAATTAAATAGAAAGATAAGCATTCAGTGAGGAAACACAACAATCACTCTTTGCCAATGATATGATGGTTTGCTTAGAGAATCCCAGAAGGTCAACTAAGAAAAAAACTAGTCAAAATAATTAACAAATTTAGCAAAGTTGCAGGATATAAAGTAAACTCACATAGATCAACAGTATGTGTATAAGAATATCCAGAAGAGATAGAGAAATTGATATAGAATAAATACAGATGGTATAAAAAAATACTCAAGAGTCTACTTGCCAAGGAATACACAGGAATTTTATGTGCACAATTACAAAAACAAGAAAATTCCCACAAAACCAAAATCAAACAATTGGGGAAATATTAATTGCTCCCGGGTAAACAAACCAATATAACAAAATGACAATCCTATCTAAATTAATTTCCTTATTCAGTGTCATGACAACCAATCACTCCCATAAGTTCCAAATTTTCATTCCTTCCCCAAGACAGCATGCAAGTTCACATGGGTAATACATGTACACTCACATTAAACACATTTACACATTATCATGAGAAAAACAAAACGTAACAAAGGAGAAAATATTCTGCTTCATTCTGTGTTCCGATTCCAAAGATCTTTCTCTGGATGTGGATGGAATTTCACATCATGAGTCCTTTGGAAATATTTTATAAAGGTCTTTGCATCGCTGTGAAGGGGTCAGTCAAAATAAACAATCCTTACACACTGTGGCTGTTACTGCGTGTAATGTTCTCCTGGCTCTGCTCATTTCACTCAGTATCAGTTCATATAATTCTTTCTAGGCTTTTCTGAAGACCACGTGTTCTTCATTCCTTATAGCAAAATAATATTCTGTTACATTCATATATCACAACTTATTCAGCCATTCCCCAGTTGAAGGACAGCCTCTCAATTTCCAGTTCTTGGTCACCACACAGAGAGCTGCTATAAATATTTTTGTATTTGTGAGTCCTTTTCCCATTTTTATGGTCTCTTTGGGATACAGTCCTAGAGATGATATTTCCAGGTCAAAGGGTATGTACATTTTCATAGCCCTTTGACCATAGTTCCACATTACTCTCCAGAATGGTTGGATCAGCTCACAGCTCCACCAAGAATGGATTAGTGTTCCAACTCTCCCGCATCTTCTCCAACATGTATCATTTTCCTGTCTTGTCATGTCAACCAATCTGATAGGTGTGATGTGGTGCTGCAGAACTGTTTTGATTTGTATCTCTCTAAACAATAGTGATTTAGGGCATTTTTTTTGTCATGTCTATAAATAGTTTTAACTTCTTCCTCTGAAAACTGCTTGTTAATGGGAGGGGGTGGAACCAAGATGGTGGAATAGCAGCACGGACTTGCTAGTGGTCACCCCCCAAACCCAGCCAAATGCCTGTAAAGATGACTCTAAACAAAATCTTCAGCTGCAAAACCCAGAGAATGACTGAGTGAAGCAACTCTTCAGCTCAAGACAGCCTGAAAGGTCTTTGGGAAGAGTCTATCATGCCACACTGTGAGCAGAGCTCATTCTAGTGTGGGCTGCGCCAGCACAGACAGGAGCTGAGCAGGCCTTGGAGGGACTGAATCTCGGGTGCCTGTGGCAGTTTCCAGACTTCACTACAAGTAAAAACCTACTTGAAATAATAAACAACTTTGGCAAAGTTGCAAGATACAAAATAAACCCACATAAATTATTTGCATTTCTATATATTACTAATGAAGCCTAAGAATAAGAGATAGAAAGAGAAATGTGATTTAAAGTTAAGGTAGCTGGTATAAAATATTTGGGAGTCTACCTGCCAAAACAAAACCAGGGACTGTATGAAGACAATTACAAAACAGTCTTCGCACAAATAAAGTCAGATCTAAGTAATTGAAAAAAAAAAAAAAACAAAAACATGAGTTGTGCATGAACTAACATAACATAATAAAAATGACAATTCTATCTAAATTAATTTACTTATTCAATGCTATAGGAATCAAATTACCCTAAAATTATTTTCTAGAGCTAGAAAAAATAATATCAAAATTCATATGGAAGAAAAAAAGGTTAAGAATATCAAGGGAAATAATGAAAGGAAATGCTAGGGAAGGTGGCCTAGCCATACCAGATCTCAAATTGTATTGGAAAGCTACAACCATCAAAACCACTTGGTACTGGTTAAGAAACAGAGGGGTAGATCAGTGGAATAGGTTAGCTACACAAGACACAGTAGTCAATGACTGTAGCAGTGTACTGCTTGATAACCCAATGACCCCATCTTCTGGAATAAGAATTCACTGTTTGACAAAAACTGCTATGAAAAATGGACAATAGTGTGACAGAAACTGGGCATAGACCAATGCCTGACATCATACACCAGAATAAAGTACAGATGAACACACGATTTAGGTATAAAGGCTGATACTATGAACAAACTAGAGAAGCAACGAATATTTTATTTATCAGATTTATGGAAAATGGAGGATTTTATGACCAAACAAGAGATAGAAAACATTATGAAATACAAAATGAGTAACTTTGATTACATTAAATGGAAAAGATTTTTGCACAAACAAAGCCAATGCAACCAAAATTAGGAGGGAAGAAGAAAACTGTGAAATAATTTTTACAACTAGTGTTTGTGATAAAGGCCTCATTTCTAAAATATATAAAGAACTGAGTCAAATTTACAAGAATACTACCCATTCTACAACTGATAAATGGTTAAAGCATATGAACAGACTGATTTTTTTTGTTTTTTTAAAAATTAATTTCTTTTTACTTTTCAACAGACACCTCCACAAGATTTTGAGTTCCAAATTTTCTCCCTGTCTCTCCACTATGCCTAACCCATGACAATGTGCATTCTGATTACCACTTCCCCCAACATCCCCTCCCTTCTATCACACCATTCCCTTGTCTTATCCCCATCCCTTATATTTTCTTGTAGGGTAAGGTAGATTTCTATACCCCATTGCCTGTATATCTTATTCCCCAATTCCATGTAAAAATAATTTTTGATATTCATATTTAAAACTCTGAGTTCCAACTACTCTCCCTTCTTCCTTCCCCATCCATCCCCACTGATAAGGCAAGCAATTCAATATAGGTTATACATGTGCAGTTATGCAAAACACTTCCCAAAAGTCATATTGTGAAAGACTAACTACATCTCCCTCCATCCTATCCTGCCCCCCATTTAGTATATTCTCTCTTTTGACCCTATTGCTCCTCAAAGTTGTTTACTTCTAATTACCCCTCCTTCTCCTGTCTGCCCTCCCTTCTATAATACTCCACCCTCAACTTATTTCCTTTCCCTCTACTTTCTTGTAGAGTAAGAAAGATTTTCATATGAAATTGAGTGTGCATGTTATTCCCTCCTTAAACCAAATGTGATGAGAGTAAGGTTCATGCTTTCCTTCTAACCTCCACCTTTTCCCCTTCATTGAAAAAGCTTTTTGTTGCCTCTTTTATGTGAAATAATTTGCCCTATTCTATTTCTCCCTCTCTTCTTCCAATATATTCCTCTCTTGCACTTTAATTTTATTTTTTAGATAGCATCCTTTCATATTCAACTCACCCTATCCCCTCTGTCTATATGTATATAATCCCTCCAACCACCCCAATATTGAGAAAAGTCTACAAGAGTTACAAATATGATCTTTCCATGCAGGAATGTAAACAGTTCAACTTTAATTAATCCCTCATGATTTCTCTTTCCTCTTTACCTGTTCATGCTTCTTTTGATGCTTGCATTGGAAAGCCAAATTTTCCATTCAGTTCTGATTGTTTCAACAAGAGTGCTTGAAAGTCCTTTCTTTCACTGAATGATCATTTTTCCCCTTGAAGTATCGTACTCCTTTTACTGGGTACATGATTCTTGGTTTTAATCCTATGTCCTTTGACCTCTGGAATATTATATTCCAAACCCTTGGACCCTGAATGTAGAAATTGATAGATCATGTCTTATCCTGTTTGTATTTCCACAATACTCAAATTGTTTCTTTTTTTTTTAATTTAACTTTTAACATTTATTTTCACACAATTTTGGGTTACAAATTTTCTCCCCTTTTATCCCCTCCCCCCCAGACCCAAGCTTTCTAATTGCCCCTGTGACCTATCTGCTCTCTCCTCTATCCTCCCTCCCTGCCCTTGTCTCCATCTTCTCTTTTGTCCTGTAGGGCCAGATAGCTTTCTTGACCCCTTAACCTGTATTTCTTGTTACCCAGTGGTAAGAACATTACATTTGGTCCTAACACTTTGAGTTCCAACTTCTTTAGCTCCCTCCCTCTCCACCCCTTCCCCTTGGAAGACAGGCAATTCAATATAGGCCATATCTGTTTAGTTTTGCAAATGATTTCCATACTAGTTGTGTTGTATAGGACTAACTATATTTCCGTCCATCCTATCCTGTCCCCCATTACTTCTATTTTCTTATGGTCCTTTCCCTCCCCATGAGTGTCGACCTCATATTGCATTCTCCTCCCCATGCCCTCCCCTCTATCCTCCCCCCCACCCTGCTTGTGCCCCTGTCCCCCACTCTCCTGTATTATGAGACAGGTTTTCCTATCAAAATGAGTGTGCATTATATTCTTTCCTTTAGTGGAATGTGATGAGAGTAGACCTCATGTTTTTCTCTTGCCTCCCCTCTTTATCCAACCACTAATAAGTCTTTTGCTTGCCTTTTTTATGAGAGATAATTTGCCCCATATAACTTCTCCCTTTCTCCTCCCAATATTTCTCTCTCACTGCTTGATTTCATTTTTTTTTAAGATATGATCCCATCCTCTTCAATTCACTCTGTGCACTCTGTCTCTATGTATGTGTGCGTGTGTGCATGTGTGTGTGTGTGTACTCCCACCCAGTACCCAGATACTGAAATGTTTCAAGAGTTACAAATATTGTCTTTCCATGTAGGAATGTAAACACTTCAACTTTAGTAAGTCCCTTTTGACTTCTCTTTGCTGTTCACCTTTTCATGGTTCTCTTCATTCTTGTGTTAGAAAGTCAAATTTTCTTTCCAGCTCTGGTCTTTTCATCAGGAAAATTTGAAAGTCCTCTATTTCATTGAAAGACCATTTTTTCTCCTGAAGTATTATACTCAGTTTTGCTGGGTAGGTGATTCTTGGCTTCAGTCCTAGTTCCTTTGACTTCTGGAATATCCTATTCCATTCCCTTCTATCCCTCAATGTAGAGGGTGCCAGATCTTGTGCTATCCTGATTGTATTTCCACAATACTTGAATTGTTTCTTTCTAGCTGCTTGCAATATTTTCTCTTTCACCTGGGAATTCTGGAATTTGGCCACAGTGCTCCTAGGAGTTTCTCTTTTTGGATCTCTTTCATGCGGTGTTCTGCGGATTCCTTGAATATTTATTTTGCCTTCTGGTTCTAAAATCTCAGGGCAGTTTTCCTTGATAATTTCATGGAAGATGATGTCTAGGCTCTTCTTTTGATCATGGTTTTCAGGTAGTCCCAGAATTTTTACATTGTCTCTCCTGATTCTATTTTCCAGGTCAGTTGTTTTTCCAATAAGATATTTCACATTATCTTCCATTTTTCGAATCTGCGTGGTATGTTCTGAGATATCTGTCTTTCTTATAAAGTCCTTAGCGTCCATCTGTACCATTCCAGTTTTGAAAGATCTATTTTCTTCAGTGAGCTTTTGAATCTCCTTTTCCATTTGGTTTATTCTGCTTTTGAAAGCATTCTTCTCCTCACTGGCCCCTTGCACCTCCCTTGCCAACTGAGTTAGGCTAGTTCTCAAGGTGCCAATTTCTTCAAGATTTTTTTGGTTCTCCTTTAGCAGGGAGCTGATCTGCTTTTCATGCTTCTCCCTCATCCCTCTCATTTCCCTTCCCAGTCTTTCCTCCACCTCTCTAACTTGATTTTCAAAATTCCTCTTGAGCTCTTCCATGGCCTGAGCCCATTGGGTGGGCTGGGACCCAGAATCCTCGATTTCTGTGTCTTTGCCTGATGGCAAGCATTGTTCTTCCCCATCAGAAAGGAAGGGAGGAAGTGTCTTTTCTCCGAGAAAATACCCTTCAATAGTTTTATTTCTTTTCCCTTTTCTGGGCATTCTCCCCAACTAGTGACCTGACCTCTGAATATTCTCCTCACACCCACCTCGCCTCCTGGTCCTCCCAGCCAGCGTTTGGGGACTGAGATTCAAATGCTGCTTCCCACCTTAAGATTTTTGGCGGGGGCAGGGCTGCTATTCAGTGTGAGAATTAAGTTCAGGTGGTCAGGGGCAGGGCCGCCTCTCAGGCTCAGTTCCCTCAGGGGGTTTATGCACAGACCTTCCACAATGGATCCAGGCTCCCGCCTGTTTGGGGAGCCCCTGTCTGTAGCCACCTCTCAGCTTCTGTCTCCTGGGGGGGCCCAAGCCATGGGAGCACCCCACTCCCCTCTCAACCGGCCAAAGAGACTCTCTCACCTACCTGTTGGTGGGGGGACTTGTGCCGCCGCTGGAGATCCCGTCTCCGGAGCCCTCTCAGATCTGTGCCTTTCGGAGCCGTGGCCGCCGCCGCTGCCGCCGCAGGTCCGGGCTGGGCTCCGCATCTGCAGCGCGACGGACCTTTTGTGAGAGGTTTACAGGTCCCTCTGTGGGTGGGGGGACCCGCGTGGCCACTGGAGATCCCGTCCCCATAGTCCTCTCGGATCTTTTCCTCACGGTGTCATGGCCGTGGCAGGGCTGCCCTCTGCTCCCCGTCCCGGCACCCAGTCCACGGCGCGAAGGACCCCCCGCGAGAGGTTTGGAGGTCTCTCTGGAACAGAAATCTCCCTCGCTCCAATATTCCGTGGTCTCTGGGTGCAGAATTCTCCCTGGGTTGGTCCCCTCTAGCCGTTCTGTGGTTTGTGGGTTCGGAGCTATGTGTATGTGCGTCTTTCTACTTCACCATCTTGGCTCCGCCCCTCAAATTGTTTCTTTCTGTCTACTTGCAATATTTTCTCCTTGACCTGGGAGCTCAGGAATTTGGCTACAATATACTTAGGAGTTTTCCTTTGGAGATCTCTTTCAATAGGTGATTGGTGAATTCTTTCCATATCTATTTTACAGTCTAGTTCTAGAATATCAGAGTAGTTTTCCTTGATAATTTCTTGAAAGATGATGAGTAGGCTCTTTTGTTGATCATGGCTTTCAGGGAGTCCAATATTTTTTTAATTGTCTCTCCTGGATCCATTTTCCAAGTCAGTTGTTTTTCCAAATGAGATATTTCACAGTGTCTGCTATTTTCTTCATTCCTTTGGCTTTGTTTTGTTATTCCTTGATTTTTCCTTTTTATGTCTGTCTTAAGTTTTGTATTTGAAGATCAAATTTTCTAGTGAGCTCTGGCCTTTTCATCAGTAAGGTCTGAAAATCCCTTATTTCATTGAATGCTCATCTCCTTTCCTGACAGATGGTGATCACTTTTACTGAATAATTGATCCTTGGTTGTAGTCTAACATCCTTTACCTTACAGAATATTATATCCCAGTCTCTTAGATCTTTTAATGTAGAAACTGCAAGATCCTTTGTTATCCTGACTGTATTTCCTCAATATTTGGATTATTTCTTTCTGGCTACTTGCAGTATTTTCTCCTTGACCTGAGATTTCTGGAATTTGGTAACAATTTTCCTTGGCGTTTTCAATTTGTGATCTCTTTCAGGTGATCAGTGGATTCTTTTGATGATGATTTTGTCCTCTGTGTGGGATCTCAGAGAAGTTTTCCTCGACCATTTCTTGGAAGATACTGTCCAGGCTCTTTTCTTCATTATGACTTTACAGTAGACCAGTAATTCTTAGATTTTCTCTCTTGGATCTATTTTCTAGGTCAGTTGTTTTCCCATGAGATATTTTATGTTTCCTTCTATTTTTTTCATTCTTTAGATTTTCTTTGATTCTTGATGCCTCATGGAGTCATTAGCTTCTACTTGCCCAATTCTAATTTTTAATGGACTGTTTTCTTCAATTATCTTTTTTACCTCCTTTTCCATTAGTCCGTTTGTTCCTTTTAAGGAGTTGCTTTCTCGTTAGGTTTTGTACCTCCTTATTCATTTGACCAATTTTACTTTTTAAGATGCTAATTGCATTTTCAAAATCATTGATCAATTTTTCTTCCACCTCTCTAATGTGGCTTTCAAAATCCTTCTTGAGCTCTTCCAAGAATGCTCATTGGGCTTGAAACCAGTTCATATTCCCTTCTAAGGTTTCAGATGTAGGTATGGTGTCAATACAGTCATTTTTATGAATTTGTACTTTGATCTTTCCTGTCCCCATAATAAGATGCTCTGATCTTTGCTTTTCCAATTTGCTTCTTTCTCATGGTGATTATCTTTTTCCTGCCTCTTAAAGTGGATCCCTGCTTCTGGGGCACATGGGGCTCTGTTTCATGTTTCTTGTGCTGAGAGCTAGGGGCCTTTTTTACTGGCTTTGTATGCTGTGGTCTAAGGTTCTTTCAACTAGAAGCTATATAATACTGCAGAGGCAGCTGGGAGGTGCAGTGAATAGAACACCAGTGCAGGAGTCAGGAGGACCTGAGTTCAAATCTCACTTCATTCACTTGACACTCACTAGCTGTGCAACCTTGGGCAGGTCACTTAATCCCAATTGCTGCCTCATCCTGGGTCACCTCCAGTCATCCTGATAAATATCTGGTCACTGGATTCAGATGGCTCTGGAGAAGAAGTGAGGCTGGTGACCTGCACAGCTCTCCCTCACTCAAAACAAAGTCAAGTGTAAGTCATGTCATTATTTCTCTGATGGCATGGTCTTCTTCAGCAGCAAAGGACAAACACAGATATAATGCTGCAGCTTGACTTGTGTGGAGCTGACTGGTGTTTGCTAAGGCCAAGTCCAACTAAAGACTATCTGAGATTCCCCAGGGTTACCTTGAAGCTCATAGTGTGAAGTGTGGGAGAGGGGTATTCTGCCTGCTGGAGGTCTCCTCCTCCCTTATGTGCTAGAGCATGGGCAGGATCATCAGCTGGAGAGCCAAGTCTGTGCAAGTGTATGCCCAATTCTCCTGGAGGTTCTAAGATACACCTGTGGTCCTTGTGTTGGTGCTTATGGGTTCAGCCCCCTGGAGCTCAGGATCTCCTGCTGGTCCACTGAGTTGGGGCTTGCTGGGATGCCTTCAGCCACAGCAGGAGGTACCCTTCCCTTCTATCTCATTAGCTTCCTGAGTTAAAAGACTGCTGTACCCCTTCTGGTGGCCCCACTATTCCCGATTTTTTTCCTGGGGCAATATTCTCTGGTTTTTTTCAAGGTCAACAAGGGAGGGTGAGAGTATTTACAGTTTACTCGTCATCTTGACTCCCAGATGTTCAAGTAGGTGACTTGAATGGGAAAAAAATATTTTAATCTGTTTTAATCTCTCAGATGTGAATGTCAGGAGTTTTTAACTAAAGATATTGAATGATTTCTCACTGGATTAAATCATATAGAGTGTATAAAATGCCAGTTTTACTGAAAACACCCAAGATTTACAAATGACCCTCTCTTGGTTTCACCTTTAAAATAGATCTCGTGAGTTGTCCCTACACATACGATTGAGAGATGGGAGGGATCTAAAAAAGGTCACGTAGTTCAACCCCCATATTTTTCACATGAGAAATCAGCGGTCTAAAGAAAGAAAATTCCTAGCCTATACTAATGTAGCTATAAAGTGGGGAAAGGGATTATTACATCAGTTTTCATATGAATCTTCTTGCACATCATGTGTCTTCCCCCTTTCCATAGTATCAACTATTTAATAAAAAGTGTCATTTACATATGTTAACACACAATGAGAGATTCTACATGAGTGAATTTCCTGGAAACTGATGCTTATTTGATAAATGGCAACATAGTTTTTATTTCAATGCTTTTAAGGCTTTCTTCCTAAACAGAATCACATTTTTCTCTGCCTTATTAAACAGAGTATAATGAACATAGCTTAATATTTTCACATTGATTCAAGATAATTACTAATGAATATCCATCACTGTGCTCTTCTGGGATATTTTGGACAACTACTGAGATTTGCAGACATATTTTGCCCCTGCCCTGGATAGAAAACAGCTCCTATTGCAAAACTGCTTTGCAATTTACAAAAGATTTTTCTCACAGTCGATCTGTTGAATACCTAATACAAGTTGGTGCAATTTCTAGTTTCCAGGTGAACCAAGTTAGGGTCAGACATAAGTGATTTTGTGACAGTCCCAAAGCCCAGCTCCATCAGGCTTCCAAGGTCAGTCTTCAGATGGTAACTTGTAGTGTGCTGTTCAGTATAGCTAAGTGACATGACCTCTCCAAATCTTCTGCAGCCTTTGCTTTTTATTATTTTCCTCTGCTTTCCCCTTTTCTTGTCAACCACAGACTGTAATACGTCACTGTCCTCCTAATAAACCAATCAACAATCACTTATTAATGTTACTATTTGTCAGGGGCCAAATAGAACTTGTAATACAAAGCTAGAGAGAAAACAACTGACATTCAAGGGTCATTTATTCTATTGGAGAACTCAGTATGTTTATATACAAATGGGTACAAAATTCATTCCAGATAATATTTTAGCAGAGGCACCATTAAGGAGGGGATGAGGAAGAGCCTCATGTAAGAAGAAGAACTTGAACAGAGACTTGAAAAATAC
Source organism: Notamacropus eugenii (assembly GCF_028372415.1). Lineage (NCBI taxonomy): Eukaryota > Metazoa > Chordata > Mammalia > Diprotodontia > Macropodidae > Notamacropus > Notamacropus eugenii. Next base: position 380,996,201 of record NC_092877.1, read on the forward strand.
CTAGAGATTCAGAGGTGGAAAAGAGGAGGGAGTGTGCTCCTGGCAGGGGACACAGCCAACTGTCCATAGGCAGAGGAATGACAAGAAGACCATTTTTGGCAGGAATAAAGAATGGATGAAGGGAAAAGCCAGATTGTAGAGGACTTTAAGTGTTACACAAACACACACATATATATGATCCTACAGGAGATAGGAAGTCACTGGAGTTCACTGATGATGGAGTGGGGGCATTCACTTTGGCAGCTATGTGTGGATACCGGAAGAAACATTAAAGATCAACCAAGTCAGAGAGCACATGAATAATTTTCAGAGAGTTCAGGAACTTGGCTGAGAAAAAGAAATACAACATTATTCCAACATAACTGGTTTCCTTTATAAGACCATGTATTTTACTTTATGAACTGAAAAAAAGTATTTTGAGAAGCGTTCTGTAAATCTTCACCAGACTCCCAAAGGGTTCCATGACACAAAAGGTTAAATTAAACAACTCTGATCGTAAGCTTTTATTGTATAAGACCTTTCTAGTCCTATATATTATATTCCTCAATGCACTGGAGTATTAATTCAGTGATACTTGGCTTCTCATTTTCCTTGCACACAACACTCAAACTCTCAACTCCTGTAGTTTTCTTCTCCCTGTCCCTGATGCTCCTGGAATACTGTCTCTACTCACCTCAGTCTCCAGGCTTGCCTGACTTCCTTCAAGTCTAAACTAAAGCAAGAAGCCTTTCCCAGTCCTCTTTAATCTTCCTGCCTCCCCTCTGAGATGTTTTCCAATTTACTGTGCCTGTATCTTGTTGGTATACAGTTGCTTGCTTGGTGACTGCTCCATTAGACTGTAAGCTCCTTTGAGCTGGGATTGTCCTTGGTATTTTGTATTTTCAGTGATTAGAACAGTTTCTTATACACAGTAGGCAGGTAGTAAATGTTTATTGACTGACTGATTAACAGATGAGGAAATCCAGAGAATATTTTTTTTTGTCCCCAGATGTTCTCCTTTCAAATCTCTTTCTTTTCCTGCTAGCCCTTGCTGCATTTCCCCATGTAGTCTAAACTATTACTTTCAACCTTTGCATAAGCACTTGTTCAAGACATCTTTGTTGAATGAGTGAATTTTAATGAATGAATGAATTTTTCATATAGCAGTTTGGTTGAGCATCTGGGGTAGCTCTGTCTATTCTGTTAGATAGAGTACATAGATGATTGACTTAGGATTGCTTTTTAGACTTTTGAGATTGCCTGGTATAAATGCCTGGATCAATACTGTATTACTGAACTTAAAAATTAATAAGTTCACAGGCAAAGTTTTGCCCTGTATGGCTCAATACTCACCATGAGCATCAGTACCTTCCTTTTTTTTTTCAGTTTTTACCTGACTCTGAGTCTTAACTACCCAATACTGATTGATACTTATCAAGAGGAATGGGGGTAAAGAGAGGAATTAACCAAATAATTTCAGACATTTGTTACATAACTGCTGTCATTAGACATGGGGCTTTATGGAATAGAAATTTCATAACAAATTTCTTGGTGAAAATCACATGTTTCTCTAGTGGCCCATGGTGTAGTGTTGTATACAACAACAAATCCTGGAATTGGGGTCAAAACACCTGATTTCCAGTTCCAACTCTTCCACTCTTGAGCTGCGTCACCTTAGACAAGTCAATCTGTGGACCTCAGCATCAAACACTGCCTCGATTGCCTTGCATTGTCACTGTGGGAGAAAGCACTGTTTTATGTAGATGTGAAGTAATTACTATCTTGCAGGGCTATGCTAAGGCTCAGTGACTGCAAACTATTCTGAAAGCTTCCAGAAGTAAACTAGGCAGAGACATTGTGGAAAAAGCTAGTTCTGAGGTCTGAAAATAATTAGTGAAGCTTTAAAATAGAAAAAAAAGAGAGAGAGAAGGAGAAAGGGAGGGAGTGGTATTGCTGTATCAGAGGGCATGCACTGTTTGATAGCCCTTTGGGTGTACTTCCAAATTGGTCTCCAGAATGGTTGGATCAGTTCACAACTCCACAAATAATGCATTAGTGTTACAATTTTCCCACATCTTTTCTAACATTTATCATTTTCCTGTTACATCATTTGTCAATCTGTTAAGTGTGATGTGGGGCCTCAGAATTGTTTTCATTTGCATTACTCTAATTAATAGTCATTTAGAGCATTTTTTTCATATGACTATAGATTTCTTCCTCTGAAATTTGGTTATTTGTCAGTTGGGGAATGACTTGGATTCTTATAAATTTGACTTAGTTCTCTACATATTTTAGAAATGAAGCTTTTATCAGAGATATTGGATGTAAAAATTCTTTCCCAGCTTTCTGCTTTTCTTCTTGGTTGCATTGGCTTTGTGCAAAATCTTTTTAATTTAATGTAATTAAAATGATCGATTTTCCACTTCTCTTTCTCTTGTTTGGTCATAAATTCTTCCATTCTCTATAAATCTGAATAGCTAAACTATTCCTTGCTATCATAATTTGCTTATAGTATCAGTCTTTATGTCTAAATAGTATACCCATTATGATGTTATCTTGGTATATAGTGTAAGATGTTGGTCTATGCCTACTTTCTGCCATACTCTCAATCCAGTTTTCCCCCATTTTTGTCAAATAGTGAGTTCCTATCCCAGAATCTGGAGACTCTGAGTTTATCAAATTGTACATTGACTGCTGAGTCTTGTGTACCTAAACTATTCCACTGATCGGCTACTTTATTTCTTAGTCAGTACCAGGTAGTTTTGATGATTTCTGACTTATAATACAATTTAATGTCTGATATGGCTGGGTCACTTTACCTTGCATTTCTTTCCATTAATTCCTTTGATACTCTGGGCCTTTTGTTCTTCTTGATGAATCTTACTATTGTTTTTTCCTAACTCTATGCAATATTTTTTAGGTAGTTGGATTGGTATGGCACTGAATAAGTAATTAATTGAGGTAGAACTGTCATTTTTGTAGTGTTAGTTCAGCCTACCCATGAGCAACTGGTATTTTTCCAATTATTTAGATCTTACTTTATTTGCATGCAAAGTGTTTTGTAATTGTACTCATATAGTTCCTGGGTTGATCTTGACAGATAGACTCCTATGTATTTTAAATTGTCTATAGTAACTTTGAATGGAATTTTCTTTCTATCTCTTGCTGTTGGGCTTTGTTAGTAATATATAGAAATGCTGATGATTTATGTGTGTTTATTTTATATCTTGCAACTTTCCTAAAGTTGTTAATTATTTCAAGTATTTTTTAGTTGATTCTCTAGGATTCTCTAAGTATTACATCACATCATCTGCAAAAAGTGATAGCTTTGTTTCTTTACTGCATATTACAATTCATTCAATTGCTTTTTCTACTCTTATTGCTAAAGCAAGCATTTCTATTATAATATTGAATAACTGTGGTTACAATGGACATATTTGTTTCACCCTTGACCTTATTAGAAATTCTTCTAGCTTATCCCCATTGTATATAATACTTGCTAATTGTTTTAGATAGATGATACCTATTATTTTAAGGAAAACTCCATTTATTCCTATGCTGTCTAGTCCATTTTTAATAGGAAGGCGTGTTGTATTTTGTTAAAAGCTTCTTCTCCTTCCCTTAAGGTAATCATATGGTTTCTCTGAATTTTGTTATTAACATGGTCAATTATGCTGATAGTTTTCCTAAAATTGAATCAGTCCTGCATTTCTTAAACAAATCTCACCTGGTCATCATGTGTGATTATCATCATAAGTTGTTGTAATGTCTTTGCTAATATTTTATTTAAATTTTTTTGCATCTACATTCATTAGGGAAATTGGTCTATAATTTTCTCTCTGTTTTGGCTCTCCCTGGTTTAGGTATGAGTATGATATTTGTATCATAAAAAGAATTTGGTAAAACTCCTCCTATTTTTCCAAATAGTTTACATAGCATTGAAAATAATTGTTTTTTAAATGTCTGGTAGAATTCACTTTAAATCCGTCTAGCTCTGGAGATTTTGCAGATGCCATTCTAAGTGGATTCTCTCAATAAACCTGTAAAGGAGGTCCTACAGGGATTATTTTACAGAGAAGGAAACTAATCGTATTTAACTGTAATTTTCTAGTCTTAAAAATCCAACTAAATGCTGATTCATCAAAGGAACATCTTGTACTCTAGGTTACTCCTGGGTAAAGATTTATGACTGTCCACATCATCTGGGAAAATTGTGAAGACAAATGCTATCAATGAGATTAGAGGGAGGAAAACAAAGACTTAATGAGGATCTACCATATGCCAAACACTTTACAAATATTATCTTGTTTGAATCTGACAACAACCCTGGGAGGTAGGTGCTATTATGATTCTAACTTTACAGTTGAGGAAACTGAGGCAGAGTTTAAGTGACTTGTCCGTGGTTACACAGCTAGTAAGTATAAGAGGCAGGATTTTAATTCAAATGTTCCTGAATATGGCAATGTATTTTTCACTCCATGCCCAGTGCTCCATCCTCTGAATAATCTAGTTGCCTAAATGGAGGGTTCATCTTCTTATTCTTTGAAATTCTAGGAAAGGATTGGGAGGTGGGTTGCTATTTGGTATAGGACTAGGTGCCATGGGGCCCAGGGAACTCTGAGATGTTTGGGTTACCCTCTTTTTCCTTAAACCACACCTAACTATCCCCAAAGCTGAGCTCTCTGGAAACTCCTTTATGTTCATCATTTGATATCTCCCTTTCCTTTCCTTCTTTGTCTGGGTTTCTTATCACCTGAAAAGGCACTAACAACTGGAAGGTGGGAGGGAAATCAGGAAAAGTCCAATGTAGAAGGTCAACTTGAATTGAGCTTTGAAGGAAAGAAGGAATTCTAAGAGGCAGAAATGAGGAGGGAGTTCATTTCAGGTATGGGGATGGGGTGTGTGTGTGTGTGTGTGTGTGTGTGTGTGTGTGTGTGTGTGTGTGTGTGTGTGTGTGTGTGTGTTTGGGAGTGGAAAGGGGAGGTGAGAAGGGGGAAACTCATGGAAAGCCATGGAGATAAGAGATGTAAATAGCAGAGTCAAAATTTGAAATCAGAAATCAGGTTTCCTGATGCCCAATCCAGTTCTTCCCACAGAACCATGCTGTTCTGAAGATGCTTTCCGTCAGCACTCTACTTGTTTCTGATGGGTACGTTCATGTTGTCTCCCCCAGGATAAGCTGAGCCCTGGGAATCTCATTATCATGCAAGTTGACTCAGTTTTTGATTCCCAATATTTTCTCAACTTGCTGAGTTCTCTCTGCCCCCCCCCCCCCCCTTTTGATTGTAGGGCTGGAGCGTGAAGCAATGAACTCTTCCCAATGTTGTCCTTTATAGATGACTCAGAACTTTGCAGATAACTTTCCATTTTCCAACCGCTGTTCTGTTTGGTTTCCATCCACAGAACATCACGGTCCCTGATATCCTCACCCCCTTTTCAGGTTCTTTTTGTGTGTTGTCATCTTCCATTAGAATATAAATTCCCTGAGGTCAGGGACTATCTTTCTTTTTTACTTTTTTGTATCCCGAGAACTTAGTAAAATGTCTGACACATAGTAAGAAATTGATTAAAAAAATAATAATTGAATTGAATGTAAACTTTTCATGTCATTTATCTGAGATTTATCAATGAGCAACAGAGGAGTGAATTGTACCTCTCTGGACATTCTGCTTCCAATCTGATGTGACTTGTTTCTTCCTTTAAATGTTGGTCGCCAGGACAGCTATGAACAGGTTTTGTGCCTGACAGAATGGTGAATTCTCCAAATGTTTATTCTCTGATTCAAGACTAACTAGTTTCTGGCAGACTATGAAGAGTAAACAATCCATTAGTTAAATGGCAGAAGCTCCAACAGGGGTCTAATGTACTAGTTTCCAGATTGCTGAAATTAGCCAGTTGATAGAATGAGTATTTCAGTTCTGAGGTGAGGCATTGTCCCTCTAGACTTCTGATGAAATATAGTTTTTTTAAAAGGAAAATTATTCAAACATGTTTAATATTCAATTCTACTGTGTCACCACCATTGAAAAAATATATATATTTTTTTGTTTTTTGCCTTTTTTTCCGGAAGGGCATCTATTTAGTCTTGGTTCTTGTTATTTGTGTCCTTGTGAGGTACAAATACTGACTTCTATTGGGTACCTTTATTTTGGATATTCCAGTAATGTTGATATGTGACTACTACCAGGGAAAAATGGAAAAGTCTCATTCTCTGAAAAATATTCAAATCCGTCATAAGCGAAAGGAAATGGGATAAGCAGGTATTATTTTTCCAAACCAACATGTTAATAAATTACAAATTCCTTCAATATGCCTTCAACTCCTGTTTCCAGAAATGATTTCTCCTGTTTGGGGGAACTCTTTATGTTTCCACTGCATTCCTATGCAATATAGGCTCATTGTGTATTGGGGAGTTTTCCCTATATAAATACTCTACTTTATTAGCAACTAGTTCTAGCTAGCTAGCAACTAGTATGTTCCTTGCTTTGCTTCCAATTGTTCTATCACTCTGACTTGTCGATCTCACTTTCCTGCCAGGCTATCTAGGGTTTGGCATAGCTAGATGATATTGAGTTCCCTCCACTGCAGTGCCATACTTGTGCAGGGTGTGGATGTGCCCATTGCCACAATCAGCTCCATTGGTCCTGGAGCATTCTTTGGCTCCAGTTCTGCCAGCAGTTTGTCCTGGCTTATGAAATATGGTGCTCAATTTTCTGAACAATATGTTCTGGCTTCCACAGGCATAGGACATCTGGGGAATGTGTTTTGCCTTTGCAGCCAATCTGGAATTGCTTATGCAATATAGTAGCATGGAAGCCCCGGCTTTATTAGTGCTGGATGTGAGGGCAGGCGGAGGAGCAGCTCAGTGAACACAAAATGCTTGTGATAGCCATATTGGCTGAAGAAAGGAGGTTGGAAGTGGCATGGATGGGGGAAGGAGGAAGGTCTTATTATCAATTTAATCCAGAAAACACTTAGAACACACTACTCTGTGTACATCTATGATCTCTTCTCTTATAGAAGAGAAACTCCTGAATTTTCTCTTGAGGAACTGTTTTATATGTGTCTTTGTATAACCAGAGCCAATAAAAATGCCAGGCCCATAGTATATGCTGCCTAAACACCAGGAAAATAGGATTGAACTGAATTATTACATCTACAGTGTCCTAGCTAACTCTCTTACTTGGCTCTGAGTGCCCCTCTCCCAGTGTTATTTCTATCCTCTTACAAGTTACTGTTCAAGTTCCCACCAGCTGTTGCTTCCTTGCGTAGGTTCATCAAAGTGGCCAGGGTTCAGAGAATCACAGTATAAGAGGCCTAGAGCAGAAAAATGCCTCAGGAGTAACCTGGCCTGGCATCCTCTTTTTACAAAGAAGAAAAATGAAGGTTAGGGACATTAAACAACTTACCCAAAGGCACACAGGGATTTATGGCAGAGGAGGGATAGGAAGCTACTTTGTTCTAACTTGAGGAGACACAGTACAGGGAAATGAAAAGAAAAACGTCCTTAAAACCAGGAGGACCTCCGTTCAACGTCCTCCTGACACCTACTGCTTGTGGAAACTTGGGCAACTCATTTACCCCTCCATTGCTTTAGTGAACTGTGTAAGACTGTAAAATGCAGAGAAAGTGACACCCTACCTTGGTAGAGGGGGTTTTCTGACCTTGGAGATCCCTGTACTGATAAATCATAGATTCAGGCCTTATCTCTAGCTGTAAACTCAATGCTTTATCCAGTGTGACTTAGATGAAAACCAGGCGTCCTAAGAGGTGGAGAAAGGCAAAACACTTTTGGCTAGGGGGACCAGAGAGACTTTCATGGGAAAGTCTCATCTTCATCTTGATTCAAAGCATTTTAGATTTTTGCTCCAACTTCTTGTCTCACGGGGCTCTTCAATTAACTTAATTTGAACATCCTTGATGGTCACTCATCTTTGGAGTATCTGGACCATCTCCTGTCTTCATGACTTTGTTGTCTCCCCTCCAACTCCATGCCTTGAATGCTCCCTCAAAGTTTACTGGTTTCCTTCAAGACTCAATTAAAATTCCATCAGCAGGTGTCCCTTTCTGGTCCTCTCAGGCACTGGTGTCTTCCTTCTGCAATTATCTCCAATCAACTCTCAATATATATTCTAGGTTCTCTCCCTCATTAGAATATAAGTTCATAGGATAGGGAATCTTTTTTTGTTCATTATCCTTAGTGTTCAGAACAGAGTGTGGATATAACAATGTGAATATATTGAATCCAGTCCTAGAGCTGACTGTTGGGGCCTGAAGCAAACTCAGACTCAGATCACCCTGACTCTGAGGCTGGCTCTCCTTCCCTCAGGACACATAGAGAACAGAAATGTGTAGTTTTCGGTGGGTTTGGGGGTGGTGTGGGGAAAACACTGACACATGGAAGCTAAGAACAGGTCTTGTGGGAGATGGTGCTTGAGGTGAGCAATTAAGGAGATGAGAGAATCTACTCTTTTAATTTCACACCATGCAGCTTCTGCCCCATGAGACATCTTCATCTATATAGAGATCGGTATACCTCCCCAAGACAGAGTCAATGGCCTGGCTAGATGACAAGAATCCTCTTTCATAGTACTGATTCCCAGAATGATGTCCCTCATATCTACTTCCATATCTGCCTTTTCCACTTGCCTAACTGAAACACCACTGCTGTTACTGACTGCCTGACTAGACTTCTCAGAATCCACATCTGAGTCATGCTCCAATGATGCATTAGGTCTACCTAGTCTAGTCTAGTCTCAGTCATGCTTAGTCTATCCATTCAGCCAATGACGACAAAAATAAAACAAGAGCAATAACTCAATTCTACAGAATTTGGAGACAGATAAAGCACTTTCATCACAACACATCTATGAGATTCTTAGTACAAGTAATGCCAATCATCATCAAATATGTGTGTGTGCTCGTAATACCACCTGTCTCATAAGATTCTTGTAAGCAGGAAGTGAAGTAATAAATGTAAAAAGTTTAGCACAGTACTCATTACATAGTAGGTGCTTAATCAATGTTTTTCCATCCTACTCAATCAAAAGAAGATGTGGAAAAGTGGTCATCATAGAACAGCGGTAGCTTCAGAGAAACTGACTAATTGTGATGAACAGAATTCCTGCTCTGCATTCAATAAAATCACCAATCCTCTGAACTCAACAGAGAGCCACAACTATGGAGAACATCTAAAGAATTCTCCAAAGGGACTCAAGAAAGAACTTGAAAAAGCAGAAATGGTGAGTTTGCCCTTTTGTCACGTGTACTTGATGCATGTTGACTCATTAACATTATACTTGATTTTTGAGCACTAGAGACTCTTCACAGAGAAGGAAAGAATGTTCCATGGATATTTACAGAGGATTATTCTTGGTGAGAAATCTTCAAACCCAATGTTGAGGGGCTATTGAAAAATATTACCCCTGGAGAGATGGCAAGATCTGTTCTATCCTTCCCCTTTGTAGAAGAAGGTCAGAATATCTGGAGTTCTCATCATCATCAGTAGTTGTGTCTACTGGAGCCTGTCTGTGAAGCATTACTAGCTGATAGCAGTATTTCCATGAGGGTGTAATAACTTAGCAAAGAAAACTAGACATAGTGAGGATAAGCAACATTGTAGATTGTTTTAATTTGAGATTGAGAGAAAAATCATCTGTAAATTCCAAAAGGGCATCACTCCCTAATTAATTGTGCAAAGTATACCTTAGAAATTCACAAGGACTTTAAAAAAGGGAGAGAAAATACTTTTAGTGATCAGGAGAAAAGAAGAATCCCTTTGTCACATGTTTTCTACATGTGTGCCTCATTCCTTTTTTCTTTTTTAAACTATAAGTTTACTATAAGTCCCTTTCCCCAGAAACCTTATGTGTTCAAGGAGAAAACATGCTACCGATTTGGTAATATTGTTTTTATAACAAACTCAACTTGTTATGCCTGATTAGTAAATACCCTTACTAAAACCCTATTCCATTTGTTTCTTAAACAGTGGGAAGCACACTGATGGGGGCTTAGGAAATGCATTACTAGAAACCCTAGTAAACACCAAAGAGATCTCTTTGAGCCAAGTAGCAGTAGTAAGCCAAGTCTATGAGGATCCTGTTTGACAATAGGTGTGGGAATTGCAGAAGTAGCCTTGGTTAGGCTGTGATTCTTACCTTCCCTCTCTCCTTCCTCCTTTCCTTCCTCCTTTTTCTTCTTCCCTCCCTCCCTCCCTCCCTTCCTACATTCCTTCCTTCCTTCCTTCCTTCCTTCCTTCCTTCCTTCCTTCCTTCCTTCCTTCCTTCCTTCCTTCCTTCCTTCCTTCCTTTCTTCCTTCCTTCCTTCCTTCCTTCCTTCCTTCCTTCCTTCCTTCCTTCCTTCCTTCCTTCCTTCCTTCCTTCCTTCCTTCCTTCTTTTCTTCCTACCTTTTCTATCCCTCATTTCTTCTTTCCCTCTCTTAACGTTTTTTTTTGATAATAGATCTAATTTTGATTTTCCTCTAATATAGATGATTGCATTCCAAAACAATTCATGTAGTGAGCATTTAATAAAAATTAATTCATTACCCATCTATATGTCTCACAAAGTTTCAGACCTAGGAGGGCCTTCAGATATCATCTGGTAGCCAATATATACAGAGCCTGAGGTGATTGCCCATTTTCAGTGTTTGGTACATGACTCACAATTTATTTTTTCCTCTCCTCACTAATTCTGTCCATCATACTAGGAGACCCCAACATATGTGCTGATTCCTCCTCAACACCCTAACCACTCATTTCCTCCACTGACTCACTTCTCATGACCTACTCCTCCTCCCCATCTCAGTCATGTACAAAGATGGCTATACCCTTGATCTTACTTTCACTCACAAAGGTAACACCTTCATGTTCTAGAATTTCAAAATTCCCTTAACAGCCATTATCTACTGGGTTTTCATCTCCCTCTCTGCTTTCCCTAACCGAACACTACTCTTTGCACCATAACTTTCAATCCCTTCAACCCTCGATTCTCTTTTAGTCCATCTCCCCTGTACTAGTTAATTTTTCTTCTTTCCCTTAAGGGCCAAGATCCCTTGGTAATCCAAGTGAATTTTATACTGACCTCTCTTGAGTCCCTACTCTCCTTAACATTTCACTAATTGTGCCTCACTAAGTCTCAGTCTTGGATCACATCCACCAATTTCAACCTTTGACTTTATGTATGTGCTGCTGAATGAAAGTAGAGAAAATTACGCAACTATTATGACTGCATCGAACACAAAAGTATGTTACATGGCATCAACTGGGCTCTTACTGCTGCTGGACAATGTTACTCTATCTCCTTTATCAACTCACTATCCCATTCCTTCCCATGGCTCTTCCAAACCTTTCTATCTCTTCTTCAATTTCTCCTGACACCCTGTTCCCCTACTCTAAATGCGCTCTTTCATCTGAGAATCTTGTCATATTTTACAGAAAAAAATAATTGAGACCATTATATGTGAGCTCCCTCTTCTCCTATTAAATTCTCTGGCTTCCTTTATGAGACAAAATCTCACCTTCTATAGAATTCTTTCCCCACTCCTTTTAATTTCTAGTGCCTTCTCTTCCTTATTTTTTTCCTATTTATGCTGTATATGTTTTATTTGTACATATTTCTTTGCTTGAGGTCTCCCTCATTCGATTGTGAGCTCTTTGAGGGAAGGTATTGTTTTTCCTCTTTTTGTATTCCGAACACTTAGTATGATGCCTGGCAGTCAGTAGGTACTTCATAAATGTGTATTAACTGACTTACTAACTGACCTTTACATGCTCTCATTTTATAGCTGTGAAAACAATAGCCAAGAGAAATTAAATCACCCTTAATCATACATCAAGTCTGCTGGGTGCAATTAAAAGCAAACTCCAGATGCCACAACAAGTTTCCAAACAATTATTAAGCACCTGCTGTTTGCCCCACAATGTACTAAATGCTAAAGAAGGGCTAAAACATCCCCTGCTCTCAAGATGCTCATATTGCAACTGGGAAAAAATATATTCAAACAACTGGGTACAAAGAGCCTTTAGAGGAGGTAAATTGGAAATCCCCATAAATTAATTACTCTCAGGCTTATTGAAGCTCCTACTTTTACATATCAGTGGGTTGTAGAAGACAGATGAGCCCTGACCTCAGTAACCCAAGCCCCTGGTTTGATGCTTGCCTTTGCTCATTTTCTAGCTAAGGGATCTTGGACAAATCATGGCACCTCCTCTGAGTTCACATTTCTTCATCTCTCAACTAAGGAAAATCAACTTTTGTCTTATTTCCTTCCCAGTTTTGTTAGGAATAGCCAGTGAAAGTGATTTATATAAAGAATTTAACTTTATAAGTGTGACCTATTCTAAACCAGGGGAATAGTTGATTCAAGTGGCAGTTTCAATGGCCCAATATGATATGCCTGGGATTTGAATATAAGTGGTGGAGTTTCAGTAGCCTCTAATGATAACTGCCTTTGTGACCTTGGTCTCAGAGTTTTACTCTCTATAAAATGAGAGCTGTAGAAACCCCACTTCACCTATTTATTTTTAGCTGTATGGCCTTAAGTAAGACATCATCTCTCTGGGTCTCAATTTTCTAATCTCTAAAATGACATATTTGGACTATGCAGCTTAAAAAGGGCATTGGTCTTAGAGTCAGAAACCCTGGCTTCACATCTTACTTCTGTCACTCGTTGTGGAGCCTTGGACAAGTGTATCAACTGCTCTGGGTCACAGTTTCCTCATCTGTAAAATGAGAAGTTATATTAGATGACTTTTAACTCTAAATCTGTGATCCTATGGTAAGTAATATCATTTCTATTGTTAACATTTTCTGAGATTTTATATTGAAGAAAAATCCCCTCTTCTTGCTATCACCATCCAGACAGGTAGTTTAGTCTCTCAAGAATGCATAGGAATGTGGTCTCAGCTGCAGGATAAGGGAACTGAAGAATTATATACTATTTAGGGCCTGATAGAATGGGTAAAAAACTCAGACTGTCCTGTTCTGAGATTGGCAATTGGCTGATTACAGCAATAAGAACCCTATGCTGGCACCAGGTATGTATGATTCTGTCGTTGCTTTCTCCAACATAATTCAGGAGCTCTAGCAAGTCCTCGAAGGAAACTGAAAGAATGTGAAATGAACAGGAAGGTATTCAGAGAGTCAAAAATCAAGTGAGAAGACCCTGCTGTTCAATCTGTTCCATTAAATATGAAAATTAAAATGCTGCCGCAAAATGCACTCATTCCCTCTCTCTTCCTCACAAACAAAAGCTTTTGCACAAAGCCTGAAATTGCTCATCAAGGAAAAAAAGGATCAGGCAAAGATTTTAAAAATATTCTTCTGAATACAGCAATTACTGAAGGGGGGAAGACACTGTCTGTTGGTCCCTCTCCTGACCATCTCTAAGGCAAAAGCTAATTTTGTGCTTCTGAACACTTTTGCCTCTTTCCTCCTTGGATTAAGGTCAGGGAGAAGTTGTTTTCTCACATTCTCCATCCATCTTTGGTCATCAGAAGAACATGGTGGACTTAGCTTGATGAGAGTCATGTCCGAGGGCACTGAAAGCATGAAACTAAGTTTCAGAACCCTAAGAGGCTTTTAGCTTTGACTCTGACTTAGTGGCCCTTGTAAGAGTCCAGTCATACAGCAGTTTCTCCATCTGAGTAATGCGCTTGTTATACCTTAGCTGGACATTGTAGAATTAGATGAAAGGTACCAAAGAGGTGTGCAGATTTCTCTGAGTTTCCTTTGTTATGTATGTATACATTTTCTCCCCAAATCCTCACCTCTTTAGAGATTGTGAATCTCTGATGTTTATTTTCTCTAAGCATTCATTATTTCTTGGCAGTGTGGTAAATGCCAGGAGCTGAAAATGATCTTTTAAAAAGTCTCCTTCCTCAATGAAAATGCAGCAAGTGTATTTTTCCATAGTGACAGCTGGAGGAGAGGCTGGCACTGTGTACCTTGTGGGCATGAATGAACAACTTTGAGGAAGTTATTTCAACTTATCAGTCCTCATTTCCCCCTGCATAAGGGCTGAATTACTGAACATTTCCAATACTCTAGCCTTCTGTTCAGGGACTTACGTTGTGTTTCACAGTAGAACGTCCACTCCTTGAGGGCAGGTAAAAATTCTATCATATTTTTATTTGCATCATCTTTAAATCATAAAATGATTGGTAAAAAATAAACATTTAATAAATGCTTGCCAATTAGTTATTCTAATGTGTAAATCAGAGCAATGACTTTTTGTGTATGTATGTGTTTGTATGTATGTGTATGTGTATGTATACAGGCCCAATCCTTTTTTAAATCCCAAGGCAATTCTAAGCACCAAGGAATATAACCTCCCACCTTCTAAGTATATAGCCATTCTGTCTAAAAGGAGATTTCTTATGATCATCTTTCAAGGAATGGAGAATGGGAAAATGTGAAATTCAGCAATCATTTATTAAGAGATTATTATGGCCAAGTCATGGAGGTAGGTACAAAAAAGCCAAGAGAATGCCAGTCTTCATGGGACTCAAACATGCACATTTTGATTCAAGTAAAAAATATACTCTTATTGTGTATATTTTGCTTAATAATTCTTTGATGGGTAAGATCTAACATGGTGTCAGAGTTGAAAGGGATTTCCAAAAGCTCTTGTTTCTACATGGAACTGTTCTCTTAGCTTTAAGCCTGAGTACAATACAGAGCTTCCTGGAAGAGATGTGGAGTCACTGAAAAGAATTTGCACTAACCATCTACCCAGGGAAAACCTAGCAAATGAAGAATGTTTACTGTCCAGCCTAGGACACGAACTTTGCTGGACAACCTTTAGAGCATGTCCATTAGAATTTATAACTAGGAAACAGGACAGTTGGACAAAGACTTGGGCCTAAAATTGAGCAGAAGGAGTATGCAATGGATTGCCTTTGGAGAATGACAAAGAGCTTTCCAGGAGTTCAAATTACTACCAGAAGCAAAAGCCTATCTTTGTAAAGATTGAATTTTGTTAATGTTTTCTGTTTGTAATTCCTCCAGACCTCTCTGGTTTTCTGCTACATTGCACCAATTTTATGGAAGTCCTCCCATGGTTATCTGTATATCACTATTTCTTACAGCACAGTAACATCCCGCTATATGCACACGGCATGGTTTGGGTAGCCACTCCCCAATCGTCAGACATTCTCTTTGTTTCCAGTTCTTTACTTCAGCCCTCTCTCACTCAAATCAAAGTCAACTGCAAGTCACATCATCATCTTGATGTCATGATCCTCTTCAAGAACGAAGGACAAACACGAGTTCTTTACTACCACAAAAAGTGCTGCTTAAACCTGTTGGTGAATAAAAGATCTTTCTTTTTATCAGAAACTTCTTTGGTGTATAAGCCCTTCAGGGGAATCTGGAAGAAAATGGACGGTGAGTTTTGTCACTTTACGTGAGTGATTCCTGATCAGTTTCTAGAGCTAATTCCCAACTTCATCATGTCATTGCCCCTGTTCTTCTACAAATCCTGTGATGTTTACTATCCCCATCTTTGACAGTTTTCTGGATGAGAAATGAAAACTCTGGTTGTTCTGTTTTTCATTTGTCTTGTTATTAGTGATTTAGAGCATTCTTTCCAATGGTTGTTAATATTTACAATTCTTTTGAGAACTGTTTGTTCATACTCTTTGAACATTTCCCTGTGGGAAAGGCCCATTTAATGCCAACATTTTCCCAGTGTTGAAAGGTTTTGAGACAAGGAACACAGTAGTCTTGGGAAAATTGAAAATGAGTATCACATAGGGAGAAATGGCAGGCTCCATAGTGGTGTGAGTAGGATGTGATACATTGCAAAACAAGGAGTGCACAGATAGGATGGAGTAATGTAGACCACCAGGAGAGTGCCTAAGTGACAAAGAAGATAGTCCTGTCACATAAGAAGGTCACAAGAAAATGGATAGGCAGTTTCGGTGGTCTCCTGGTATCCTCACAAGGTGAGGAGAAAATAAGGAAGTGCCCAGGATGTCAAGAGAATTCAGAGGTTCTGTGAATGCCGTTGATGTAGAGTTGGAAGGTAATACAGAAACTATTTAGTTCAACCAGCCATTTTACAAATGAAAACAAAACCAAACAAAGAACAACTGAGGGGTTGAGGAAGTTAAATGACCTCTATGGGTCACAAAAGTAGTGAGCATCAGATGCAGGATTCCAAAGCAAGTCCTCTGACTTGACTACATTCCCTTCCCCAGAATGGGCAGGCATAGAGGGACTGCGATCTGTGTCACTCAAAACAGCATCAACATTACCAAGACCTCAGATCCATTGTAGTGTTTGAGTACGTTTCAGGCAGTACCTTGATCACTGGGGATAGAAAGACAGAAATGGAATGGTCCCTTCCCTCAAGAGACAGGTTTTACTACCAGGATGTAACATATACAGAAAGAAGTAAAACAAAACAAAAAGTACATACAAAGTAGTAATAAGAAATGTTACATAAACATCTGATATAAACTACTTTAGTACAAGACAGGATTTGAAAGTTCACGATCAGAAGCAGAAGACTCTAAGAACACAGAGGGAGAAATCAGTTTGTTGTGGGGCCATCATGGAAGACCCCACGCATGGGGCAAATGGCATGAAATATTGGTAACAATTGGATCAGCACAGTTGGTACGGACAGGCCTTGTCTAGCAGGAGAAACAATGGGAGCCAATGCTGGGAGATAGGAAACTCCAATGTTAGTTCAGAGAAATAGCCAGGATTTCCCAAATTAGCCTAGGAATGTTGTAGGTGAATGAAAGAAGGCCAATATTATAGCACTAGCAGTATCATGAGTTCATTGAAGTGGTTACAGATACTTGTCCATGGTAGGGCAGGGATACACAGAATCTTAAAACTAATGCTTTTCTGTAAGTGTGTAATACGGGTTCACCCTCTTCATCCATGTTCTGAGTTCCCTTATCCAGGACAACTTTTCTTACATTGAGGCACATATCCAGTTCAAAGCCCTGGTGTGCCCACTGGAGTGCACATACCAATGTTGTCACAACTTTGGACAGCAATGGCAGAAGATGCCTGGGGACCAAATAAATCACTCTTGAGGAATCACTGAGGCTTCAGTTTGCAGAATTGACTGTGTTCCTTTGGGAGGGCTGGTTTACATTGCTATCTTTCCTTACCTGTTCAATAACTGGAGTTCACTTCTTCTGAGTTTTTATTTCATTATTTTTTTAGCTGCCTTAGTGGTCAGTAAAATTACTGGGTAAAAATGGTCCCCTTGTGTCATTTATTATTGTATTTATACCCTTTTGAAACTTCCTGATGAGATTAAGTCTCTGAGAAATGCTGAGACAGACTTTGTTAGCTCTGCTTGTCCTTCCAATTCAAGTCAGTTAAGACTCCTTTGGATTCCCCCATAGCATCATTATAGACAACGAAAATTCTGAAAGAACTTCGCTGGCAATCTAGGAATCAAGGATGACACATGAGCAGAGAAGAATCGATCCTCAGCTCAGAGGTACTGACACCATGAAGACTCATTTTTCCAGATAAAATATATGCCCTCTTGACTACAAAACTACACAGAGAAGAGATATACATACACATGTGTGTACACACACACACACACACACACACACACACACACACACACACAGTGAGAGGAGCACATGCCCTTCTTTTTTCAGGTAGGGAAACCTAGCCCTTTGCCTTTAAGAGAAATAGATCCCATTTATGAAGCACTTTCTAAGCATCATCTCATTTGAGTTTCAAAACAATCCTATGAAAGAAATGTTACTATAAGTCTCATTTGAGAGCAGAAGGAACTGATATCCTTAGAGGTTAAATGACTTACCCAGGATCACATCTTCAGAAAGTGAAAGGCACAGTCTCAACATATGTATTCGTAACACTGAATCTAGTTCTTTATCACCTATAAAATGCTTCCAATTTCAACACTTTTTGAGAGACAGGAAGGGTTTTAGCCAACTTTTGAACAAGGATATAGTTTATACCTGGTCAGGAAATAGAGGTCCCAGGTGGGGGTCCCCCTATATGCTGTACTGTAGACCTGAGCCAAGAGTCCCATGGCTTGCAGAGTACATATACCGCTGCCTCCCTGTTGGTACAGCCTGTAACTATGATTATTGATTTTGGTGTTGGCCAACACAACATACTGCAGACAGAGAGAAGAAAAAGACATTGCCTTATCGATGATGCAGATTAGTATGAGGATCTTCCCTGACTGCCCAACAGGATGCCAGGGCCAGCTTCATTAAGGTCATTCAAAGGGGCCTGTCTACGTTCTTAGCAGACAGCCTGAAGAGTGATAATTAACATTACTGCAGTGGAGCTGTGGCCTGAAGGAGCTTTGTGGGGAGTCACATCTCTCTGTTTATTCTCCAGCAATACCTTCTATGACTCTGAAATTGCAGTGAGACATTTTTTTTCAATCTATTATTTATTTTAACATTTAAAAAATTGAATTCCAAATTTCCCCCATCTTTCCAACCCCTCCCCCATCCACTAAGAAGGCAAACAATATATCAGGCATGTGTAATAATGCAAAACATATCTCCATATGAGTTGTATTGTCAAAAAGCTAGAAAAATAAACACATATATACATACATCTATATCTATATTAATGTGTACACATATATGCATCTCCACTCATATATACATATATATACACGCACACACATATATGCATACACATGTATACATACACTTACATATATGTACAAAGTTCAATTTTGACTCGCAGTTCATCAGTACTCTTTCTGTCTGGAGGTGGATAGCATTTTTCATCACTGATATTTCAGAATTGCCTTAGATCATTATACTGATGAGAGAGATCATGGTTACAACATTGTTATTGTCTACAGTGATTTTCTGGCTCTCCTTACCTCACTTTGCATCCTTTCATATAGGTCATCCTCCTCCTCATTTCTTATAGCATAATAGTATTCCATCACATTCATATTCCATAACTTGCTCAACCATTTCCCAATTGATGGACATTCCTGGTTTTTAACTCTTTCTCACCACAAAAAAGCTTCTTTAAATTTATACACACATATATACACACTTGTGTGTATATATGTGTGTATGTATGTATGTGTGTCTATGTATGTCCTTTCTCTTTAGAGCATAGATCTGATAATGGTATTGCTGGCTGAAAGGGTGTGCACAACTTGACAGCTTTTGAGCATAGTTCTAAATTGTTCTCCAGTATACAACTCCACCAACGCTACATCAGTGTTCCTATTTTTCCACCTTTCCTCCAGCATCTGTTCTTTTCCTTTTCTGTCATGTTAGCCAGGTAGACAAATGAGGTGGTATCTCAGAGTTGTTTAGTTGGCATTTCTCGAATCAGTAGAGATTTAGAACATTTCCTTCACATGACTTTTGAGAGCCGTTCGTGTTCCTTCATGATTCATCAATTGGAAAATAGATCTTATTTTTATAAATTTGACTGGACTCCTTTTATATTTGAGAAATATGGCCTTTATTAGAAAAATTTGCTATGGAAATATTTCCAGTTTCCCATTTTCCTTCTAAGTTTGACTCCACTGGATTTGTTGTTGTAAAACCTTTTTAATTTCATGTAACTAAAATTATTCATTATACTTCCTATAATTCGTTCTCTCTCTTATGTGATAATAAACTCTTCCTTTTTCTATATATCTTACAGGTAAAATTTTCCATGACACCTTAATTTGCTCATGATGTTACCCTTTATGTTTAAATCATGAATGTATTTTGACTTTATCCTACAGATTTGTTCAATTCTGGTTTTTAAAGTATTATTTTTTTCAGTTACTTTTATATCTTGTTTACCGAACTGGTAATTCTCTTTTCATGATTTTCCTATATCACTCTCATTTCTTTTCCCAATTTTCTATCTACTGTTCTTATTCTTTTAAATAATTTTTAACTCTTTGAGGAATTCTTGTTTCATATGAGTGCAATTTGAATTTTTCTTCAAAATTTTGTAGCTATTTTACATTGTCTTCTGGGCTTGTACTTTGATTTTTCTTGTCACCATAGTAACTTTTTATGATCGGATTCTTTTGTTGTATGCCCATTTTCCTAGCCCATTTCTTGACTTTGGCAACTGACCTGGAGGTAGAGAGCCATTGTTCCAAGCTTCAGGCTTTTTCATGCATTTTTTTCAGAGCTAGTTCTGGGAATCTGTAAATTTTCAGTGCTTTCAAGATAGTGCTATTTTGGAAGAGGTGTGGTTACTCCTCTCCTGCTATCCGTGCTGTCATTTTTACCCAGGAAGGACCGCTGCTTCTCTGCAGGCACAAGTCCTAGTGCTCTTCTCTGTCCATGAACCATGACCAGATCCCCTACTCCCCTGCAATCACAAGTACTGCTGCTATCTCTGCCATGGAACTGCAAGGGCCCCTGCTCCCTTGTAACCCACCACAAGCACTCCTCACTACCTTGCAATTGCAACCCAGAACTGCGTATGGGCATTGTGATTGTCAAATAATGCCCAGTCCTATGCCCAGTGTCAGTTCATGGTCCCCTCTATTCTCATTCTAACCTGTTGATCAATCCCATACCATCTCTGGCCTGAGAGCTCCTGAAACTGTTGCTGCTGTTGTCACAGACACTTCCAAGGGTCATCACTGGTGCTGCCACTGCATGTGCTGTAGGCTGGTTCCCACTGTGGTGTCACAGATTTCTCCTGCTGACTTTCTTGCTTGTCTTGGGCTTGAAACATACCACTCCAGACTTTTGTTAATTATGCTGCTCCAGAATTTGATTTGCTGGTTTATTTTAAAGTTGTTTGGAGGGGGGTGTTGGGGGAGTTCACCTAGGTTGCTGCCTCTACTATACCATCTTGGCTTCATCAAGACACATACTTTTTTTTTTACCACTTCTTATGTTTCTAGGGTACCACTTATCCCTAGATAGGTATAAAAGAAGTATTGGACATGGTTAACAATTCTTATGATGCTCACACACTTTGGGGACTAAAATGTAACTGAAAGGATAAATTAGGGGAAAATACAACAGGTTGTCTGTGGTATTCTGTCTCACACTTCTATACTTATGCATGGGCTGTCTCCGATGTTTGAAATATAATTCCTTCTACCATCAGAAACCTGTAATCCTTAGCTTAATCCAAGGTCCATATCAGGGGCTATGTCTTATATGAAATATTGCCTGAGATATCTCCTTCCCCATTTGCTCATTCACTCTGCCTCTTGAAATTACTTCCCATTACTGGTCATATAGTTTGTGTTTACCTATCTGTGTATGTGTTGTTACCACCTAGTATAATATGTTATCTTTAAGGACAAAAACTATTTTCCTCCCTCTATATTCACAGGGGCTTTGCAATGGGTTACAATTTAGCATTGTAGAGAACTGACCCTGAAGTCAGAAATTTCTGGATTCATGGTTCACTTTGGACACTTCCTAAATATATGACCCTGGAGAAGTCACTTCATCTTTGAGTACTCCAGGCAATTCTCCAAGATGAGAAGTTGAGTAAGAGGAACCCATCTGCATTTCACTAGTTATGTTTCACTAGAGTCATATTACAGATCTGGTTCAACATACACACAGAAACACAGACATAGACACACACACACATACATACACTCACTAGTACCTACCACCTGGTACACAGTAGGTACTTTTAAATTTTTTTTTTTGGTTTGGCAGAACCAAACTGGCTTCCATATGACAGGCAAAATATACTTTTTCCTCTGGCTCCAATGGTTGCCATCCATCCATACATATACGTATATATGCATATACATGTATATACATACATATACATATGTGTGTAGATAGATAGATAGATAGATAGATAGATAGATAGATAGATAGATGGATAGAGAGTCTCTTGGTAATGACCTTTCCTATTAGTGAGAGGATCAGCATGTTACGTGTAATCTCACAATGCCAAGTGAGGTAAACAACGAATGATGAGTCAGAATAAGAAGAATCCTTTGACATTAAATGGTTGGCTTAATCAGTGCTTGGTTGACTGGGATGGGGCTGTCTTGTCATTTCCTAGGAATGGGCTGATGGGAGGAGACTGTCTCTGAATTTCCTAGGAATGTCTTACTTGCTGTGGTTCATAGATGACAACCTAGAACAGTTAAGGCTTCAGTAGGGAGTCACAAGCTTCAGGGTTTGTGCAAAACAGAAGGAGACAAGGTGGTCAGGGTGGAGAGGGAAGCTATATCCTAAGAAAAAAAGAAAAGGACTTAACAATGGGGAAAGGAAAGAATGATGGATAAGAGGGCACTGGAATGCCAATTGTCCAGTGGCAAGGAGGATGCTGTGTATGTGCCACCTGTTTTGCAGGTGAGTGACCTACATGATTCTTGTAGGCTTTGGGGCTAAATAGGAAAGAGCGCATCAAAGCAATTTCCAAGTGACTGGACTTGCATGTATATCTACCGACTAACATTGATGAGGGCTTGGAACGAGAGTGCTGCAAGCCATGGTGCTGTTGTTTGGAAGAAGCAATGAGGAAGGGGCAGAGCCCCAAGTCCTGCCTAAGGACAGGACAGCTGTTTCCATTCAAGTACTCATTTGCGACATGAAGCTAGGGGACTAGATGACCTTGTCAGACACTCAAAATTTATCACTTCCACATCCAACTGGAAGGACCATCAGGTGGAAATGGGCTTCAACTTCTTAGGTTTGGATCCAAAGCATAGAATTAAGAATAACGGCAAAGGCTGCAAAAACAACTGGAATCTTCTTGTATGGGGAGGAAAGTCACTACCAGTGACTGCTCATCTAAAGGGGGATGGGATCCTCTGAGAGCTGATCGATTCTTCCACATTGGACATTTTCAGGCTATAAGCTAAATGGCCACTTTTGGAAATTGAAGTGGAAGATATTCTTTTTCCAAAGTGGTTTGAACTAGATGGATGTTCTGATATCCTCTGACTTGATGATTCATTTAGGCAGAATCCAAATGAACCTTTTTTATACACCTCTCTGAGCCTTAGTTCTCTGATCTGCAAAAGGCAGAGATTAGACTCTAGATCCATGAAGCCATCACAGGACAGAGCAGCCACAGGATCCAGAGACAGAGTGAAAAATGAAACCTTGAGCCAAAGTCACAGGCCAACAAATAAAGGAAAGACAAGCGTCAAAGTCAAAGGACTTTGTTTGTAGCAGCGTGGGGAATGCAGGGGACATTTGCTTCCCTCAGATGAGTGCATTTGCTGGCTTTTAAGCTGAGGTGACTAGCGCTGGGACCGCCTACCCGATTCACTAAATGAGCCTGTGCTGTGGGTGGTGCTGACTCATTACCTTCCTTTTCTGAATGGACTGGTGACGGATAAACCATTTTTGGCTTTCATTCACCAACTTCACTGAGTGCCTCTTATATGGAAGACACAGGACTCCATGCTGTCTGGCCTGCAAAGACTCATAAAAAGCCCAAGGACCACATGGAAAACAAAATCATGGTTTGAGTCCTTAAGAGTTACCCTTAAGGAAGAGTCAGAGTTTCTTAACAGAACAATGACTTGAAATGTATCCATCCAACACTTGGAACCTCAGCATTATATAGAACAAGGGTCCTAAGCAGATAAAATGTATTGAATAATCAATCTCAAAGTCTCATGTGGTTTAGCACTCCAGTACCATGTGCCCTACAAGTTGACTTATGGATGTTCCCAGGAAGAACGGATCCTCAGCCAGCACAGACCTTTGCTCTTTCTCATCAGCATCTTACAACACTCAGTGCTGCCTACTTCTGACTGTCCATCATCACTGAACTTCAGAGGGTTCTAGACACACTCTTCCAAGTGCTCAATGCAGAGTACATAAGGAACACATGCTTTACATTTCTGGGATTTTCATTCTAACTCAGTGACTTGGCTAAGGGTGCAGAAGACATTCTAATGTAGCAAATACCCTTTCAAAGAAAAGATGCCCTGTCCTAACTGAGAGACAGCTCATTTCAATGAATAACCTAGACAAACCATTATCAATATTACAAAAGATAAGGTATTAAAGCTGGCTCCACTCAGTAGCAATATTTGTTATATGGGAAAGTAGTTCTTATTGTCAAAGCAGCAATGGGCTGCTTTGAAGGTGGTAGGTTCCTCTCATTAGAGGAATTCAAGTAAAAACTGGAGGATGAATCGTTTGACATGTTATTGTATGAAGGATCTTTTTTTTTTCATGAGTGAGTTAGAAAGGCACCCTGATGTAGTGGATGACAAGCTTCACTTGGAGTCAGGAAGATGAAGATTCAAATCCTTCCTCATACATTTTTGAGTTGTGTCATCCAGTGCCAGCTCCTCAAGGAAATCTAATCTTTTTCTTCATTCTTCCCTTCCTCCCTCCCTTTCTGTCTCTCTTTTTCTTTCTTTTCTCCCTCTTCATTTTCTTCCTGCCTCCCTCTCTCTCTTTCTTCTCCTTCCTTCTTTCCTTTTTTCCTTCTTTTTTTTTCTTTCTTTCCTTCTTCCTTCCTTCCTTCTTGCTTCCTTCCTTCCTTTCTCTCTTTCTTTTCTCCCTCTTCATTTTCTTCCAGTCTGTCTGCCTCCCCTTTCTCTTCTTTCTTTCTCTTTCTTTCTTTTCTCCCTTATCATTTCCTCCTTCCCTCTCTGAATTGTTTTTATTTTTCAAGTAACAAGTAATTTCATATTAAACATTTGCCTTACTACCTACAAACACCCTGATCAAATTAAAAAATAAATCTTCAACATATCTCTACATAGTCTAGAAAAACAAATTCCTACATTATTTATATCTTAAATTATATGCCTCATTTGGTATTCGGAGCTGATCATTTCTTTGTTGGAATGTAAATGACACACCTCATGTCATAAGTAGCTTAGGTGGCACGGGACACGGAGCACTGGGCTTGGATTCAGGAAGACCTGAGTTCACAGCTTGCCTCAGACACTTACTATCTGTGTGATCCTGGGCAAGTCACTTAGCATCTGTTTGTCTGAATTCTCATCTATAAAATAAGGATAACAATTGTACCTACTTCCCAGGGACATTGTGAGGATCTGATGAGATAATAATTGTACTCAGCACAGTGCCTAGCACATGGTAGGTGCTATATAAATGTTAGCTAATCTAGTGGTAGTAAGGATCAGATGAGATGATAGTTACAGAAACCACCTAGTAGGCATTATATAAATGCTAGCTATTATGATAGACTCACCATTTATTACTGTATTGACTTTCAAATTATTTTGTCTCTCTAATGTTTTCATTCTATAAATTATTCTCCTAGCTGTGCTCACTTTTCCCTCCATCAATTTATAAAGATTATTCTAATTTCCTCAGAAATTGTCCATTACACCATATCTTAATGGCACAAGAACATTCCATTACATTCATGTGCCATAATTTGTTGATAGAAAGATAATTCCTTAGTTTCCAGTTTTGGGTTTCCACAAAAAGGGCTGCTATAAATATCTTCGTAGATCTCTTTTCTCTTTCTTTCATTTCTTTGGGGTAGACTTAACTTTAAGTAATGTTTCCATCTTTAAAATAGTGATAATGGTATCTGCCTCCCAAAGTTGCTGTGAGGGGCAAATGAGATAACGCATTCAGAGTTCTTGGCAAATATTATTATGACGATAATAGCTAGCATTTGCACAGTGCTTTAAAGTTTGCAAAGCATTTTATAAAATTATCTAATTTTATCCTCACAACAATCTTGGGGAAAAGGTGTTATTATTATCCCCATTTTACAGATGAGGAAACTGGAGCAGTAAGAGGTTAAATGACTCATGCAGGGCCACACAGCTAGTATACGTTTAAGGCTATATTTGAACCTAATATTTTTGTCCAGCATTCTATCCATTGCACTACATAGATGCTGTCTTAAAAGGACTGTGTAATAAGTACATGATGGAGAATTATTTAATATTAGTATATAATATTTCAGCTAATGTTATTAACTGTTCTTGATCTCTGCCAAATCTGTGCCTCCAGAATCAGAAACCATTTACCTAAGTAAATGTGAATTACCTAGTATTGTTGGACAAGTCTGTGATGAATCCTAAGGGGAATGGCATAGAAGTCAGTTATATTTAATTAAAAAGTTCAGAAATTATATATAACCTTTATCAACTGTTATTGGTCAATTGTTTTAGCCATGTCTGACTGTTCATGACCCCATTTTCTGGTTTCATCAGTGAAGATGTTAGAATGGCTTGCCATTTCCTTCTCCAGATCATTTTACAGAGGAGAAAACTGAGGCAATCAGGGTCACACAGCTAGTAAGTGTGTGAGGCCAGATTTGAACTCGTGGTTTCTTGACTCCAGGCTCAGTGCTCTATCTACTGTGCCACGTAGCTCTCCCCTCTATCAGTTATGTACGTACAAAAGGAGTAAACTGGACTGAGGCTAGGACCAGAGAAATGGATCTGGATTTCAGTCTTCATTCTATTCAAACTGTGTGATCCCTTTGTCAACTTGATTTCTTCTATTCCTTGCTTCCTGGTTCTATTATTGTAGTCAGCACAGGGAGAGGAGGAATAAACGCCAGGCGACAATCAGGCGTCATCCAGTACTTTCCTTTGTGGATCGAAAGAGCCCAGTGAAAAGGTCATTTTTGCAGACATTTTGAGGCTTTATCCTAATGTCCTCATTTATTGACAGGAGCCAAGACTGGCAGGCAGAGAGGAACATTGAATCAGAGAGAAAAAAAGCAGAGGCATCCAACTCACCCAGAGTGGTAAGTGCGGCGAGTGAGGTGAGGGCTTCCAGGCGCCAGGCGCCAGGCGCAGGAATGAAAAGGCACATGCTCTTTTTCTTCCTAACTCTCTCTGTTCTTACCCTGCTTCCATTGAATTGATGTATGTGGCCCTTCTGAGAAGTCAGGGGGAGGGAGGTGAGAGGAAGAGATTATGAAAAAGGGAGAAAATTAGAGTTGTAAATAGGTTCGGAACAGCCAAAGATTCAAATAGCCAGTCTCTGGCTTCACTGGTGAGTCACCGTTCCAGCCAAAGACAGCATAAGCAAGCATGGCTTCCCTCATTAGCAACAGTCCTCCTGTCTGGAAAAGAAAGCTTCTCAGTATGGAAACAGGCACCATAAGATTAAGGTCAAAGGAGCTGAGTGTGCAAGAGAAAGACCAAGAAAAGCCCAAGGGGCTTTCCAAAGAGATTGTCCAGATAGCCATTTCAGTCTGACTAGGATCTGGACTAGGATGCCATTGGGTGTGGCCACCTGAGTGGGTTGTTGAAATGCTCACTTCTCACTTAACTTTCTCCAAATCATGTCAATAAAATCGGGATTGAGATGTGAGTTCTCACATTAACTTAACTTAACTGGAAGAAAAAACAAAAGGTTTGTCTTCCTGCTCCAACTTTTCCTCTTTAGCAACTATCTTTCAAACCCATCTAAAGTCCAGCTCTGATTGTGGCATTCTTGGCTAAGAAGACAAACTCCTCTTACTGACCTTTACCGCTCTTCACAGCCTTGCTCCAGGCTCACTCTCCAGGCTGATTCCTGATGATACCCACCTCATCTAGCCTGGGTTCAGACATATGGGGATAAGTAATGTTTCTTGTACAAAATGAAATAGTATTTCCCTTTGCCACAGCTTTGTATTCCATCACTGGAATGTTCACACCTAGTACTTGGGAGTCCTAATTCTCTTCAAGTGCCTTTTTCTGTTGCTTCCAGTTGTAAGAAAGTCATTCAACAATCATTTATACGTATGAGACATTGTGCTAGGCACTGGGGAACACACACACAGACACACACAGAAGAAGAACAATACCTATCCTTAAAGAGCTTATTCTTATGGGTTAAGATTACATGAGAAAAGAAGCCAAAGATGGGAGTTGTACCCCTAGAGATGAAGGAGAGAGGTCTGGGGTATGGGCTGATGAGAAATGAAGACACAGCTGGCCTGGGGGCCCTCCTTACATGGAGGAGGAAGCAGCCAATAGAGGAAATAGCTTCAACTTCACAGGGGGGACAAGCAGTTGCTAGTACTTTTCCACTCAAACACAGTTACTTTGTCCTTTCCATTTCCCTTTTATTCCCAATTTCCCCAACATGGCTCAAATGTCATCTCACCTTGGAACTCCCCTTAGTTCCTGGAGTCTCCTCCCATAGTAACATCCACCCACTCCTGCAGCCTCTTGAGAGGCTGAGAGTCTTGAGAGGCTTGAGTCCCAGAACTTCCCTTCACCTGGGCAAGTCCCCTTCTCCCTTCGTGAGTTGCTCCCACAGTAACAGAGAGCCACTCAATAATTTTGAATAGGAAAGCAATAGTGATTTAAGATGATTATTTTGACAACTATGTAAAATAATTTGTAGAAGGGAAAGAGTAGAAGCAGCAAGTCCAATAAAGAGGTCATTTCAGTAATCCAACAGAAAAGTGATCATCAGTGTTGATGGTGAATGGAAAGACTGTGATGGATACAAGAAACCAGCCAGTCATTCAACAGACATCTATTATGTATCTAATGTGTGCTGGCCACTGTGGTAAGTAATGGATATACAAAGAGAAAAAAAAACCAGTCCTGCTGTCAAGCTACTTCTGAGACTTCAACTAAGTGTATTTGAGAAATGAGGCATAGCAATGACTGGAGGATACGTAGCTGAGGGCCAGGAAGGATGGGGGTAACTTCCATTAAAAGGGGGAAGCCTGGAGGAGGGCTGTGACTAAGAGAAGATGGCCAGCTCCTTTTTGGACATCTTAAGTTTGAGGTGCTAGTGGGGCTTTGAGGTGGAGATGTCCAGGAGACAGAAGGCAATGCAGGATTGAAGGTCAGGAGAGAGGAATAGATAGATGGATCAATTTGTGTCATCAGCATGAAAATGATCATTGATTCCATGGAAGCTGATGGGATCATATAAATAGAAAGAAAAGAGAGAAAAGAGCCTAGGAGAGTGTACATGTTTAAGAAGCAGGATATAGTTTACAATTCAACGAAGGACACTGAGAAGGAAAGGTCAGACAAGGTGCCAAGATTTAGTAGTGTCACAGAGACTGAGAGAGCAAAGAATATCCACAGAACTATTATTAACAGTGTCAAATGCGGTGGAATGGCAAGAATTCGAACTAAAAAACGGCCCTGGATTTGGCATTTAAAAGATCACTGGAGAGAGCAGTTTGATTCAAGTGATGGGGTTGTAGCCAGATTGCAAAAGAGCTGAGAAGTGAGTGGGAGGTGAGGAACTGGAGGCAATGAGTGGAGAGAGCTTTTTCTAGGAGTTTGACTGTAAAAAGGATGTGTTATGTGATGAGAGCTTGAATGGAGAGCACTAGCAAGTGAAAGCTTTTTTTAAGCATGGGGGAAATCTGGGCATCATTATAGGTACCAGAAAACAAAGAAAGAGATATGGAAAGATTGATATTGGATCTGAAGATAACTGAAGGTCTTGGCTCTCAAGAAGATGGAAGGAAAAGGGCAACTACGTGGCACAGTGGATACAGCACCAGCTCTGAAGTTAGAAAGACCTAAGTTCAAATCTAGTCTCACACACTTGACAGTTACTAGCTGTGTGACCCTGGGCAAGTCACCTAACCCTAATCACCTCACAAGAAAAGAGGAAGAAGATAGGAGGAGATTAGCTAGAGAACCAAATGGAGGCATTGCTCTTAGCAAAGAGAAGAGCCACTTTTCTGTCAGAGGCTGGAGCAAAAGGGGAAAGAAATGGAAATAATGCAAGGTTGAGGATCAGCCACAAGGTAGCGTTGCTAGCCAGTAACTTCATCCTATGCAAGATTCAGGTGGATAAGGAGTCCTTACCCTGGAGGTTATGCATCAGCCGATAAACAGAAGAGCTGGTCGTCTGGAGTGCTCTCTGTGCTTCTCAGAGAGTGGAAGACCTTTTTATCCCAAGATGAAATTCTCTATGGGTGGCCATGCCATCCCATAATTCTGGGGGACATCAGTAGAGTTCATTTACCCAATCAGAATCAGCTCTAAATCCCCACCAACAGGCGAACTCCTATTTCTGCTCTGACTTGTTATATTTCATTAAGCTCACAAGATGTAGCCATAGTGGAGTTGGCTGTCTACAGGAACAAACATGCCAAATGGTGTATGTTTGATCCTTTGCTAGAAGGAAACCTGAGAATAAGACAACATATATGAAAACACTTACTGTTCTGCTGCATGACCGCAGTACTTTAATTTAGATAGGTTCAACAAGCATTCATGAAGCACCTACTAAGTACCAGGCATTATGCTAGCTGTTGACACAGGCCAGTCAAAGACTCCAGGATCACTAATGGAGTATATGGGGTTATCTTAGCTCAGGGATTCTGGGAAGGACTTAGTTAGCCCTTCCACAGCTACCCCTCCAAGTTCAGGTAAAGGGCAGAAAATACAACCCAGATTCCAATCCATATGCAGCTTTTCTATCCGATAATGCAGATCCTTTGGCAAACAATGAGGAACCCCAACCCCGGGTCCTGGCTCTGTCTCTTCTTGCTATGGCCCATGGACCACAGCTCCAGTTCAGACAGAAGCTCATGCATAAGGTAAAGTTTTCTTATTTTGGAAATATCACACATATGCATGTTATTATTTACAAAAGCATTGTGTCTCCCATTCAGGAGAAAAAGCAAAACAAACCCAAACAAAAAGACAACTCATTGAGGGCAGGGACAGTGTGTGTGTGAGTGTGTGTGTGTGTGTGTGTGTGTGTGTGTGTGTGTGTGTGTGTACCAGGTCCACAGTGGGTACTTCATCAAAGTTGATTCGTCAGTATGACCAGTTCTTTTCTGTTCTATGTCCTGCTGGTGATAATGAATTATGGTTCCTTCTTTCTGGCACTAGCTTGTTAAAATTGCTAGATTGTTGGAATTGCTTGTGGAGCAGGGTTGGAGAACTGAATTATAAGGCCCAGCAAAGATTGTCTGCCAGTCATCATTCCACTTTGGGATCTCCAATCTTGAGATCTTCAGTTCAAGTTTGTAAAGACTGAAAGAACTATCACAACCCTCTCAGTCAGTAGATCTGGGAATTTATTTGTGGAAGCATCACTTTCGCTTCCATACTTAGTCCTCACTGAGCAGCCAAAGTCCTGCTGCTTTAAAGAGGAGCAGAAGGATAAAAAAAAAAAAAAACAAACAAAAAAAACAAAGCCCCCCCCCTCCCCCCTGCTTTGCCAGTGCCCCTTATTTGTGATCTTTCCCCACTGAAATGTAAACACCTCAAGGGCAGGGGCTGCATTGTGGATTTCTATTTGCATTTCCAGTGTTTAGTATAGTGTCTGGCATATAGAAAGCACTTAATATGTTTTCTTCCTCCCTCCCTCCCTCCCTCCCCCCTTTCTTTCTCTTTCTTTTTCTTTTTTCTTTTTCTCTCCTTCTCTGTGTACACATAGAGTGCTGGGCCTAGTCAGGAAGACCTGAATTTAAATCTGACTTTAGACATTTACTACTTGTATGACCCTGGGAAAGTACTCTAACCTCTGCTTGCCTTAGATTCCTCAACTGTAAAAATGGACTAATCACAGCACCTACCTTGCAGAGTTGTATCAAATGAGATATAGTGGTTAAAGCAGAGTTCCTAACACATTATCGGTGCTGTATAAATGTTCATTCCCTTCTATCTATCTATCTATCTATCTATCTATCTATCTATCTATCTATCTATCTAGCTACCTGTCTCTGTCTGTCTGTCTGTCTATCTATCTGTTTGTCTGTCTGTCTATCTATCTATCTAATCTGTCTATCCACAGAGGTATAGAAGAGGAGAGAATGGAAAACTTGCAATGGAAGGACCCAAGAAAATATGAAATGAAGTCTTCTGCATGGATCTAGTGGGGAATGGGATCTAAATAAGAGAAGGCTAGAAAGTGCCACCTGGGGCTAATGGGATGGAATGTGAATCAGGGAAGAGGAAGATATCTGTGAGGAAGCAGCAAGGACTCTGGACAGTGCCCTGGGATCTGTCCAGCACTGTTCATCAGGTTACAATCAGCAGCAGAAAGATCCAGACTAGTTCAAATCCACCCATGTTTATGAAATGCCTCCTATTTGCTAGATTCTGTTCTAGGTCCTGTGGATAAAAAGACAAATTAATGATGGTGTCTACACTATTTTCTAGGAGGCTACTTGCTATTTGGTTTCCCAGGGAATCACAGATCAATAAATGCACCATGAAGCAGAGAAGAAAGCCAGAAACTATGAACAACAACAATAATAATAGAGCAAAACAACAAAACACGAATCAAACATAAACTGCTACAATTCTGAAGAAAAAAATAAACAGTATTGAGACTAAAAGCAAGTCAACTTAGATCAGCATGAAAAGAAACGAACCTGCATTCAAGAGATTCTCTAGCCTGGCCCCGCCCCCGACACCCCTCACCACCAACCCTGACATGTGCATGTGGCACATCTTTCCTTGTGTCGCACCCGACATGTTGACGTGTAAGCTCCAATTCCAGCCAGACTCGACTGGTTTGCCTTTCATGCTCTTCACATTTGAGGAGCTGGCCTGGCCTGGGCGGGGCTGGATTGGACTAGAACTTGACAAACAATGGAAGTAAGCGCCTTTTGCCTCTGGCAGAATCATCCATGGAGTCTGCTAAGGCTATGAGTGGCTGGGTGGCAAGTCAGAGAGAGGACTGAGGTAAGGGGAGGGGATAGTTACAAAAGGTTTATTTTCCACAGAACTTCCTTCACCTACTGACCACCCTCAATCACTCAGGATCTTAACCTAAGCAGGGCTTTAGGAAGTAGTCTAAATGCAAGTACTGCTATTTCTATATAGAAACTCTAAGGTTTTTCACAGGATGGTCCTGACATCTCAAAAGCAGGGGGACATAGAATTCCAGGGTTGAAAGGGACCATATAAGCTCTTCTGTTCAAACCAGATTCCATCAGTCAACAGGCATTAAGTGCTTACTATATGTCAGGCACTGGACTAAGCATCAAGGATACTACAAGAGGTAAAAACATACCCTCCTCTCCAGGCACTTCCATTCTAATAAGGGAACCCCTGTAGGTAACTAAATACACATGATATATGCACAGTACATGGATCATGATCTCAGAAGGAAAGGACAAGGAAGGGGTAGGAGGAGAAGTAAGTAAGTAAGAGTAAAATTGGAGCTAGAACATGAATGCCCTTGACTTTGTGGGACAGATTGTCTTTTGTTCTCGCCTTTTAAAGACCGCAAGTCAGATGAAACTCAGTGTGGCTCAAGGTAACCCACTGTGGGTTCATAGACATCTAATTTCTAAGAATTTTATATATATATATATATATATATATATATATATATATAATCTTGTATGCACCATTAATTTGCTTCCATGTCATCCATCCATTGCTCCTAATTCAGTCCTCTGTGGTCAGACAGAATGAGTCTACTCTCATTTCCATGTTTCAAATACTTAAACTCAAAAAATACATCCTCTCCTTCCTTCTTGTTTTTCCTACATTTTTCTTGCCTCTTCTCCTTCCTTCCCCACCAAAAACTCTTCTTCTCCAAGACAAATTTCCCCAGCATCTTCAATGGATACTCATTTCACAGGAACTCATGGCCTTTTCCCATCTCAGAGTCCTCCTCTTGACTCTTCCTCAGCTTATCAATGTCTTCCTTAAATTAAGGCGACCAGAAATGAGGACAATACTCCTGATGAGGTCTCCTGTAGGGAGAGAGCAGTTGGACCATTGTCTCTCCATATCTAGAAGTGATGCATCTTTTACTACAGTTCATGGAACATTGACATAGTGATCTTGCTGTTCACTAAAACTTGCCCTTCTTTTTTCCCAGACAACTGACTTAACCCTGCTTCTCTCATACTTTATTTGTGAAATTGATCATTGCACTCACTTGTAATGCTTTATATTTATCCCTCTTGAAATTTGCCTTGTTAGTTTGGCTGTGATGTTCTGAATTGTCTTGATCCTTTTGCAAACTGACTCCATTACCAAGTGTGTGAGCTATCCCTCCTAGCTTTCTTGCATTATCTTAAAGAGCAAAATGGTAGAGCACCCATGTCATTCTCTACTTTGCTGGTGAAATGGTAAGTTGTATTAGATCAGGGAGATGGGCCCTGAGGTCACCACTGGGATCACGCGCCTAATCTAATCTAATTTGTCAGCTACAAACCATGGGTGACTTCTCTTTGGTCTTGGCCTAATAAATTCTGAAGCTATTCCATTCTTTTATTACATACCTTCATATTAGTCTAAATTTTGCACAAGGAAAGCATGAATACTTTTGTGAAATGCTTTGTTTAAAAATCTAGATAAGTTTTATTTACAACATTTTCCTGTTCCTAGTGTTATGCAAGGAGGCTTCTGTCTTGAGAACTCTCTTTCACTCAGAAGATCCAGCAAGTCTTAGAGAGGTATAAGAAATGGGAATCTTGCCCAGGATCACACACCTAGGGTGTATCTGAAGCAGGTTATGAAACTAGGTCTTCTTGATTTCAAGGACAGCACTCTCTCCACTACACCTGGATGCGACTAGTTGGTGCCATTTAGCCTGGGTAAGTGGTAGCACATTTAGCCTGGAGTCAGGAAGACCTGAGTTTAAATCTGACCTTAGACACTTCTAAGCTTTGTGACTGACTGAGTCACTCCACTTCTCTCAGCCTTAGTTACCTCAATTGTAAAATGGGAATAATAAAAGCTCTTGCCTCTCAGGGTCTTTGTGAGGATCAAATGAAATATTTGTGAAGCAGTTACTTCAAAAGTGCTCCTTGTCTTCATTCCTTCCTCCTTGTCACTTCAGGAGATTCCTCAGGCCAAGCCCCTTGGGAATCATTTGAAATGAAGTGGAAAAGTGAAGAAACAAGTTGTGGTTGCCCTGAGGCATTTTCTATTTCTGACTAAAAACTTGATGTTTACTGCATTTCCCTAATTAATTGTAAGCTCAATGGAGACCTAACACAACCTCAGCCCTTATCTCCAACCCATATCGCCCTCCCCCAGCACACTATAGTTTTCAGCACATGGTAGGCCCTTACTAAATGAATGAAAGGTAATATTGTCCCCATTTCACATTTGAGGAAACTGAGGCAGACATAAGTTAAATGACTAGTCCAGAGTCACACAACTAGTAAGTGCCTGAAGTCCCATTTATACTCAGATCTTCCTGACACCAGGCTCAGTGTTCCTTCACTGTGGTGCCACCTCATTACAAACCCATCTTCTTTTTGACTCATACATTTTCCTGATGACATCCTTTCCACTAGGTCTTTTACGTTCATTTGGATTTTTCCAAAGTCTAGCATGAGAGGGGAGAAAAGATGAGAGAATGGAAGGAACATTTGTTCTCTATTAGAATTTTGATGGAACAGATTTGGAGCCAAGAATACCAGAGTGCAAGTTCCACCTTGGCATTTGGTGTCTGATCTTAAGCAAGTCCCTTCAATTCTCCAAGCCTCACTTTCCTCTTCTGCAAATGGGCAGGATTGGGCTATATGTCCACAGTCCCTTCTACCTAGGGATCTGGGTCTGTCTTACACAGCAGGTGCAAAGAACTGGGCAGAAGTTCTGATTTAGTCCCAATGACAGGCAATGAGTTCCACTTCAGAAGGGTTCCAGACCCCAGGAGGCTGCCTAAGGATCACCCCCTGAGAAGACATGGCAGGCCTTAGAAGGATCGCTCTAGCCCACTGCTCCCTTGTGCCGCCTGTGACTCAGATGAGCCTGTTCCCTTTCAGGATGGGCTCGTGTGCATGCTGTCAGACAATGAACACCAGGGTGTTTGACAGTCCTAATATCACTGTTTGCATTATCAGACAATTACCAGCCGAGCTCCTATTCATCATTTGACTAACAACTCGCAATGATTATTATTTTTTTTTCTTCCCTGGCAAAACAAATATAGCAGTGCCTTCTTTTCAGCATCAGTGCTGATGCTTCTTGGCATTCCATCAGCTGAAGAGTTTTTGGGGAAAAAAAATAAACCCACCAACCTTGGCGCCGCCGCCGCCGTCCTCCCCCACATCTCACTAACTTTACAGGCCCCCATGGCATCTGTGTGCGGTGAACCGAGCTGTTGAGACTCAATGTAATTTGCAATCCAGCTTCTGTTAACATGGAAATGTACCGGCTGCTCTCCTGCAATCTGGGGCCTCATTCTGTCTAGCATATGGTTGCATTAAATCCAGTCTCCAGAATGTCTCTCGTTACCACGTTGTCAATCCTCGGCGAGCAGAGAACCCTAAAAAACCACTAAAGGGATGTATTTTTGGAATTGGCTCCTGTGGTCCGTGCTTGACGAGAGCTGTCCAAAGGCACACTTGGTTACTTGAAATGAACTAGCCCTGTCAACTACATGCACGTAGGCACGGGTGAGCTCGCACACATATACATACACACAATGGGAAACATGAACACTAAAATATAAACCCTGTTCTTCTAGAATAGGCAATCAATGCTAGGAGAAAAAGGATAGTAAGGAGGGGATGTTGGGAGAAGGGAGTCTATCAGTGCCCTGTGACATCAACTCAGGCTTAAGAAGCATCTTGGGGTGAGCTTGGGTCTCAGATTTGTACAGCACAACTCAAGAGATGTGGGCTCCAAGCATGGAAAACACATCCATATGATCAAGGAGGACTGGCAGGATGAGACAGCCACTCAGGTCCCTTCTAACTTTGTGACTCCACGTTTCTGGGGCTGATCCATAAAGAACATAAGCCAGATCCAGTGCTTTCAGAGAGAGACCTTACCCCACATCCTCATAACTCCAAGCCAACCACAAGGACAATTGCCTGGGCAATGTTTGTGAAGCCCACGGGTGCTATCTCATATCTTCATTTTGAAAATTCTATATATAGTAGGAAAAGAAGCAGATTGGCATCAAAGGGAAGGAGTGAGGGTTCAAGTCCCATCTCTGAAACAAGAAGGTTGTATGACTTTTGGCAGTTTGCTTAATGTCTCAGGGATCTAGGCAACTTGTTAAAACTATGAGTTATGAGAAAGTTACCAGTATACATTAATGGAAGGACATCCCCTTACTGATAAAAGCGTAGCTACTCAAACATACACACACACACACACACACACACACACACATACATACACTCACACATACACACACACACACGCATGCACATACACACATGGATAGTCCCAGATGCCTGAGTTTGCATTCCCCCTGAAACTCTTCTGTAAGCTCTGTGATCATAATCCAGTCACATAATCTCCAAGTCCTCATTTATTCATCTATAAAGCTGGATAATTACACCTGAAGTAACTACTTCTCAAGTTTCCATGAAGCTCAAATAAGAAGAAATTTACTATCTTCAACTTGATGGCCAGTTGTCAATTTTCATTATTGACAGCAATGGTGGATGACAAGCTCAATGGGAGTCCTCAGTGTAACATGGCAGCCAAACTGGCCTCCACCTCATTGGGCTGCCTCTGACAAATCCAGAATGAGAATGTTACTGTCTTGCCCTCCTCTATCCTGCTCTAATTTGATATGATAGCACTGTAATGTTGGGTCAGCATGTTTTAGGAACAGCTTGGACAATGCAGAGAATATTCCAAATAAGAACAGTCACAGACCTGAAGGATTTGCGACTATGTAATACTGTGATCAGTTGAAGAAACTGACAATGTTTACTCCAGAGAAGAAAAGACATAGCTGGTTCGTGTGGATCTGGAGTTAGATTTCTCCTGATGGACTTCACACAGCAGAACTAGGACCAGTGAATAGAAGTTACGTGAGGTTTAATGTAGAGAAAAACAACAAATAAGCAAAGAACAAGAAAAAAAAATCTTTCTAACAATCGTTGTTTAGTCATCTTTCAATAGCGTCCTAGTCTTCATGACTCCTTCTGGGATTTTCTTGGCAAAGATACTGGTGTGGTTTGTTGTTTCCTTCTCCAGCTCATTTCACAGATAAGGAAACTGAGTAAATGGTATTAAGTGACTTGCCCAGGTAACTAGGCTAGTAAATGTCAGAGGCTGGATTTGAATTCAGGAAGAGGAATCTTCTTGACTCTAGGCCCAGAATTCTATCTGTTGTACCATCTAATTACTCCTTCCCAACAAGTAAAGCTGGACCAAAGTGGAATGAAGTATTTCCTGCTTCTATATGCAATAAGGAGCCCATCATAGGAAGGGATGGAAGCTAAGTGGTCTATAGCAGGGGTGTGTGCTGAGGGATAGGAGGTGAACTGGGTGTTGAATGAGACTTCTTTGGAATCTGCTATTCAAGGTCACCATTTGAAAAAAAAAAAACTCCATACCACATCCTTTTGCAAAGGGAATAGCTTTCCTAGTATATACGTAAAACCCATTCTGAAAGTAAGGTATGCATTTAGAGAAAGTGTAAAATGTAATCTGAGATTGGGTGGAAAGGATTCTTAGTTCACCTTTGTCATTTATTTACAATTTAGGTTTGTAAGTTTCAGTTAGTTAATCAACAAACATTTATTCAAGATCTGTTGTGTGCTAAAGACATGGACATTAAGGAGGAGAGCACAGGCTTTAGGTGGCATTTTAGTTTAGATTTGAGGGAAACAAGGGAAGCCTGGAGGCTGGGACTAGGAAGGAGGGCACTCCCAATATGGAGTCAGGGAGCCAATGAAAATGCCCAGAAGCAGGGACTGAAGTGTTTTGTGTGAGAAAGAACAAAAAGGCAAGGATTGTGATTACAGAATTTGTTGGGTGGCGGGGCAGGGAAAAGTAAAGGGTAAGGAACCTGGAGGAGTAGGAGGGAGCCTTGTTGTGAAGGGATTTGAATGAGAGCCTGATAGGAAGTTACTTCCATATGATGATTCTACCTCTCTAATAATACTAGTGTCAAGATGACAAATATCAAAATAGCATTGCCTATATTTTCCCCCTGAAATCATCCTTTGTTCTAAATGTCTTATTTCTGGCAAGGCATCACCATGTTCTCCATAACCCAGTTTTTGCCCATGGTACCAATCTCTTCCCTCTCTGTATGTTCCCGTTATTCCCAAATATAACTAATCAAATGCCAAGTCATGTCATTTTATCACATTTGTCCATTCTGTTCCTCTCTCTCTCATCACTACAATAACCCTATATCAGGTCTCTTTAACTCTCACTCAGGTTTCTTTCCTTTCCAGTCCAGCCTCTAATTAATTGCCCAAACCCTCAGATTTGCTCATGTCACCCTCCGCATGAAGAAACTACAATGACTCCCTCTTATCTCTAGGATGACATATAAGTTCTTCTAATTAGCATTTAAATTTCTTCATGGTTTGGCGCCAATGAAAATTTTTAGTTACTCCTCCTTGTACATTCTTTATTCTAGCTCAAAAAACCTACTCTGGGTTCTCAGCATAATGGGAATTTGACATTGATGCAGACCCAATCAGCTTGCTGAAGATGGCATCATTTTTATTGAGGATGAAAGAAGCAACTTCTGGGAGAATCAGGGGACGAAGCACTGGACCATGTGTGGGCATTCTGTATTGGACCATCACATAGTTGGAAGGAGGATATTTCCATTGTTTGAGTAGCTACAACTGTTAGCACCTCAGAAGGTCTGAGTCACCACTGACCATAGCGTTGACACATTCAGATATGAGGGACTAAGACTCCTTTACTCTCAGCTGGTGAGACTATGTGGTAGAGGAGAACATCTTAGGGTCTCTCTTCTGAAGCCATGCAGTCAATGAGAAAATGGGTGTGGGGTCTTTAGTGTTTTTTCTTTACTTTCTGTTCTAGCAGTAGGGAGTGGAGTCTATGATTTGAGACAAAAGTGTGATCCATAGAGATCCAGTAATTCAGGCCAGATGATGCAGCCAGCCCAGATGAAATTGCCTGGAGAACAAGGTTCCAGATTCCAGACCATCAGAAGTTGGTGGTTGTGTTGGCTTTGGATGTGAATTTCTGGTAGTGATTGTGGTTCCAGGGATTGGGGTTAATGTTTGAATGTTTGTTCCATATTCCATGTTCCATATTCAAACATGTTCTACCTCCTGAGGAGAACATCTCTCAGCCCTATCACTTGGCATAAATTATGACTCATGATGGTCTGAAATGGCTTCCTTACCTTTGTTCCTTGGAATGCCTAGTTCATTTCAAGGATCAGCAAGAGGCTTCTTTGTGTTTAACTCAGTTATTTCTGCTTGTCTCACCTCTGAAATGACTTATATTTTCTGAGAATATACTTTGCATTAATTAAATGCTTTCATGATATTTCTCCACAGTGGGCTGTAAGATCTTTAAAGGGAGGTACTATTTCACATCTGTCTTTGTATCTCCAGTGCCAAGTATAGTACCTAGAACATAGTAAGAGCTCAATTATGGTTTGTTCAATTGAACTGAACTTCATTGAGTAGAAATTTGATTGGACTCCTAAGACTATTGGAACCCACATTTCAGCCCTCAGCTGATTAATTAAAGTGAATAAATTCTCTTTGTCTGAAGAGAGTTCCTGCAAGAGAAGACACAAGAATTCTTTATCTAGGAACTGGAATGGGTGGAATCCTAGAGACTGCCAGCTGTCCATTCCTTATTGATATCAAGGAAACCCAAAGCCTGATTAATCATTTACATCACCTTTGTAAAAAAAAAAAAACTCATTAACTCCGTTTAATTAAGTAAACCACATCCTTTCAAACTCACTTTAATGTCAACCTGTTTCCCCTCACCTCAGGAAGATGGTTTTTATCTTGCACCTTTATCGCGCTTAATGATTTATTTTCCCTTTGTGTATCTTTAAAAAAAAGAAAACTGTCTTGTATCATATGTTTAGCAGGCTAGGAGAGAAAACATCCCCAAATGCTTTGGAGCAGTCCTCCTAGTACTGTATCCTGGGGCTAAGAAATGTAGGCTAAGTGTCATGGAATGGTATAGAAAGAGGGCAGTAAGCATTAAAAAGTCCTGAGTTCAAATTGTGCCTTTGACACTTCCTAGCTGTGCAGATATCATCAGTAAGCCATTTTAACTGTCAGAACCAGGTGAAAACCAGTTTGCCTGGTCAGGCCCTACCCCATAACTAATTGTACACAGCCTGGGCCCCCTCACCCAAATCTTTCTGGGTGGAACTATTAAGAACTGAGTGTCTTGGATTCCTAAGCTTCATTCATCACTCCTTATTAAGAAATTTCAAAAATGCGCACATTTCACTGGTTTTCATAATTCTTGATTGTCCTTAGCACCTTGTGCCTTGCTGAGTGAAAAGTGGGTGACCACCTCTTCCCAAAGACTCACTTTAAGGAGGACATTGAGGCCAACAGTCTCTTTCATTTTCTACCTACGTGCTCTCCCTTATACTTCTTTACTATTATGCTGAGCCAGCTATCTTTCCTCCCTCTACCCCATCCTTGATAAGGTCACCACTCCCACTCTCCTTTTCAGTTTATTTTTGTATGCTGTATTTCTT
This sequence comes from Notamacropus eugenii, assembly GCF_028372415.1. Lineage (NCBI taxonomy): Eukaryota > Metazoa > Chordata > Mammalia > Diprotodontia > Macropodidae > Notamacropus > Notamacropus eugenii. The sequence continues at coordinate 381,037,405 of NC_092877.1, forward strand.
GTTTAGTCGTGTCCAACTCTTTGTGATGCCATTTGGAGTTTCCTTGGCAAAGACACTTGAGTGGTTTACCATTACCTTCTACAGTTCATTTTACAGCTGAGGAAACTGAGGCACAGGGAGTTAAGTGATTTACTCAAAGTTACAATGTTAGTAAGTGTCTGGGGCTGGATTTGAATATGTCTTCCTGACTCCAGGGTCAACACTCTGTCCACTGTGCCACCTTGCTGCCCCATGTTGCATTTAGCGTTAAATTGTAGGCTCCTTGGGGGCAGAGATTTTCCTTTTACTAACCCCAGTGCTTAGCACAATGATTAGCACACATTTGGCACTTAATAAGAATTTATTGGCTTGCTGACTGGTCTTAATTATAGTATTACATTCTCCTATCAATGAAAGAGCAATTTCCTCTTGGCAATCATCATCATCCATCCCTGCGTGGATTTGCTATTCTTCATCCTAAATGTCCTACAAAAAGTGATGTCAGACTCAGATGGAAACAGGGAACACTAAACTTCACTATTGTGGGAGAAATGTTTCTGTTTTCAGTTTGTGTGGTAGTAACTGTTGCTGAAATAAATCTACCACAAAATAGAAATTGTAGAACTATAAGTCTAAGTTTTATTAGACTTATGCACAGGTTCAGACTTCAGGGTGGAAAAATACTGAACAAAGATTAGGATTTTCTGAGAAACTTTTATAGAGAAATTATGTCAGAAAGACTGAGAAATTTGTCTTTTACATACTGCAATATCATATATTCTTTTAGGCTATAAAAGTTTTTATTTTTATAATTTTTTAAAATTTTTAGTTTTCAACATTCACTTCCACAGTGCTTTGAGTTCCAAATTTTCACCCCAACTCTCAGCCTACTCCAAGACAGTGTGCATTCTGATTACCCCTTCTCCCAATCTGCCCTCCCTTCTATCACACCCCTCCTTTTCTTTATCCTTTCACCTCTATTTTCTTGTAGGACAAGATAAATTTCTACACCCCATTGACTGTATGTCTTATTTCCAAGATGCATGTAAAAACAATTTTTAACACTCATTTTTAAAATTTTGAGTTCCAATTTTCATCCCTTCCTCCCTCCCCACTCATCCCCACTTAGATGGGAAGCAATTCGATATAGGTTATACTTGTGTAGTTATGCAAAACACTTCCATAACAGTCATATTGTAAAAGGCTAACTATATTTCCCTCCATCCTATCCTGACCCCCCCATTTAGCCTAGTCTCTCTTTTGATCCTGCTCTTCCTTAAGAGTGTTTACTTCTAATTACCTCCTCCTCCCATTTGCCCTCCTTTCTATCATCCTCCTTGTTAACCTCTTTCCCCTCCTTTCCTGTAGTATAAAAAAAGATTTTCGTACCAAACTGAGTGTGCATGTTATTATCTCCTTAAATTAAGTCTGATGAGAGTAAGGTTCACTCTTTTCCTCTCACCTCCCCCTTCTTCCACTCCATTGAAAAACTTTTATCTTGCCTCTTTTTTGTGAGAGATAATTTGCCCCATTCTGTTTCTTCCTGTCTCTTCCCAATATATTTCTCTCTAACCCCTTAATTTAATTTTTCTAGCTATCATCCCTTCATATTTAACTCACCCTGTGCCCTCTGTTCACATAAGTAAAATCCCTCCAACTACCCTAGAACTGAGAAAAGATTAAAGAATTCCAAATGTTGTCATTTCATGTAAGAATGTAAATGGTTCAATTTTAGTAAATTCCTTACAATTTCTCTTTTCTGTTTGCCTTTTCATGCTTCTCTGGATTCTTGTATTTGAAAGATTTATTTTCTATTCAGTTCTGGTCCTTTCATCAAGAAATCTTGAAAGCCCTCTATTTCATTGAATGGTGAATTTTTCCCCTGAAGTATTATATTTATTTCTGCTGGGTAGGTGATTCTTGGTTTTAATACTGGCTTCTTTGACCTCTGGAATATCATATTTCAAGCCCTCTGATCCTGTGATCTACAAACTGCTAGATCTTGTGTTATCCTGATTGTGTTTCCACAGTACTCAAATTGTTTATTTCTGGCCACTTGCAATATTTTCTCCTTGACCTGGGAGCTCTGAAATTTGACTACATATTCCTAGGAGTTTTCCTTTTGGGATATCTTTCAGGAGTTTATGAGTGGATTCTTTCAATATCTATTTTTCCTCTGGTTCTAGAATATCAGGGCAGTTTTCCTTAAGGAAATAAACCTAGCTCTATAGGCTAACTATGTGAAGTTACATATTAAACTGCCTTTAAAGGGTTTAAAAGGGGCTGATTGAGAGGGAAGGGATTTAGATGTCACCACGATAACTAAGGAATGAGGACAGTTGGGATTCTTCAAATAACATAACACATTGGGAAGATTAAATGTCCCTTTGGCTTTTCTCTGAGGAAAGTCAAAGTCTTCCCTTAACATTTTTCATCTATATGTTAGGTTTTGATCAGGTGAGGTTGATATTAACAGGAGGTGGCTTATAGTTAACCAAAAATTGCTGGAGGAATGAACCTGAGCCTCAAATAAAAAAATTAAGAAGAATAATTTTAAAAATTTAAAAATTCCCATTACGGTACATAAGAATCCCTGTGGGCCAAGGCACTTGTTGACTTAGCAACAAACATATTACTATTTTCTATGTTCTATTATATTTTTATTTATTTTGTTAAATTTTGCCAATTATATTTTATCAGATCTGGAACACTTAAAGTGTTATGGTTATCTGATCCTTCCATCCTACACTACAACCTGCCTAAGTCCAACTTTTACTAGTCTCTGTCTCCAAGGGCTTTTTTGAGACACCAACGAAATGTGGGAAAAGCACTTTACCAACTATAAAGTTGTAAGTAAGGAGGATTTTGCTATTTTTTTAATTGTATTTTCAAGGATGCATGGCCATAACAATCTCGAGTTCCCAGGCTCATGGTTTGTAAACATCTCCACCATGCTTATGCAGTGAGGTATGGGGATAACATAATATGATATTTACTATGCTTGCATTGAATGTTGATAAATTGCCTTCTTTGTCTATCGCCCTGTAAATCAAGTAGGCACTAGTCAGTAAGTGGGGATTTGGATAATTCATAGAGGAATGCATGGACCTTCCTCAACTAGCTCCAATGGAGGCCTATGAGATCTGTAAGAATAGTAACTCTGACTATATTCTCACCTGCCCCTTCAAGAAAAGCGATTAGGAAATACTATAGGAGTTGGTCTCCCATTTTCAACAAACTCTTTTGTGAAAAATAGGCTAGAGAGGTAACTGCCTGAGTATTCTGGGCCAGTAGAAGTCAAGGAAATCTAGGGGAACCCAGGATGCCTTGCACAGTTTTCCAAAAAATCCCTAATGTTAATTTTTTTCTTTTTTGGTGTTGATACTGTGCCCAGAGGAATCTTCCCCTTAGAATCTTCAGGATCTTAAGAAATTGTTAGTTCCCCACTTTTTGGCTTTGATTTCAGTCCTTTCCCTCTCCATTCTGCCTTCTAGAGTAAATGTAACCTAGGCTTTTCAAGCACATTGTGAGTGTATGAGGTGTATGGGGTGTTCAGGGTGAACTAGCACTTCTCTTGGGAGGGTTTGTTTGCTCTTTTCAAGGCTGCTCATCTACCTTTAGAGTCCACTTTCACCTAACTCTTACCTACGGTTGCAAGGAACATGCACAGTCACCACACTCACTAAAACCTCTTGATCTAAACCACATTGAAGGCAACCAACTGGCTTCAAAACCATCAGTGAGTTAGAGGGATGTTTATCTCAAGCATGTGACGACTTCCCTAAGAGGAATGGGCAGATGAGAACAATTTGTTCCAATAGCCAAGAGGACAGCTGAAGCAGGTGCTGTGAAATACAGAACTTGGTTAGGTATCAAAGACACCATGGTCATACACTGCATTCTGGACCATTGTCAATCATCTTTTGGGGGGCTTGCCATTGGACTTTGATTACACTGGAAGAGAGAGTGAGGCTGATGACTTTGTACAACTCTGTCTCTCTTCAGTCCAATTCATGCCAGGGTCAAGATATCTTCTGTGATACCCCTGGTCCTTTTTGAAAATAAAGAATAAACAATAACAACACTCTGAGTTCTACTGGATTACATCTAAAAGATATCTAGTAGGAATAGCATACAAGTTCTAAGCTAAGATAACATGATTCTAGGGTCAAAATAGACACATGACCTATATATAAAGAGAGAGAACAAGGGATATACTATCTATCAGACTTCTGGATAGGTAAACAATTTATGGATAAACAAGAGACAGAGATCAATGTGAGGCATAAAATGAATAATTCTGATTACACTGATTTTTTAAATGTATAAACAAAACAAATATAGCAAAAATAATAAAGAAAACAGAAAACGGGGGCAGGGAGGAGATATAGACAGTATCTCAGACAAAGGTCTCATTTCTGAAATGTATAAAGAACTTTGTCAAATCTATAAGAATATGAGCCATTTCCCAATTCATAAGTGGTCAAAGGATATGAACAGGCAGTTTTCAAATTAAGAAACCAAAGCAATTTAAAGTCTTTAAAATATCCTCTAAATCATTATTGACTAGAAAAATGAAAATTTAAAAACTTTAGGATAGCATTTTATGCCTATAAGACTGGCTAAAGTGATTGAAGGGAAAGTGACAAATGTTGGAAGGGATGTAGAAAAAATTGGGCACTAATTCAGTGTTGGTGGAATTGTGAACTGATACAATCATTTTGGAGAGCAATCTGGAATTATGCCAAAAGATTTATTAAACTGCTTATACCCTTTCACCTAGTAATGTCACTACTAGGTCTATTTCCAAAGATGATTAGGGGAAAAGAAAAAGAACATATGTGTTATAAAATATTGATAGTGGATCTCTTTGTGATGACAAAAAAACTAGAAATTGTGGGGATGATCATCATTTGGGAAGGTTGAGCAAGTTGAATTATATGATTGTGATAGCATAGTACTGTACTGTAAGAAATGATGAGCCTGATCATCTTAGAAAAAACATGGATACATAAAAAAGTAGAAAGGAAAAAAGGAGGAAAAAATGAAAAACAAAACAAAGTTACATCATAACTTTATTGTAGATAAAAAAGGAATTGCAAGTTGTACATAATAGATTTGCAGTTTCATGTGTAATCATTTTTTTTGAGAGAAAGAGACAGAGAGACAGAGAAAGAGAAAGAGAGAGGATGATCTTGCTTACTCTTCCCTTAAGGAAGAGATAGCTAAGAATTTCAGATAAATGAAAAGACAGAGGTAGCAGAAGTGTTCATCTTAAGGATGTCTTGTGGAGTGCACAAATTGTCCGAGCAGTGATGGCTCAATGTACTAACATCTCTCAGAGCTCTAGCATCAAGGGGAGACTCCAATCAAGCCTTTCCAATGTCACTTGACAGCATTCAATCAAAAAAGGTAGAAACTCTGTGTCCTGCTGAGCTATGTCAATCAGAGCAGCATCCCAAACATTAGTAATGGGTAGACATGACAAAACTAATCTATCAGTAAACATTTATTAAGCACCTACTATGTTCCAGGTGTTGTGGTAAGGTACTGATGTTATAAAAAGGAAAAATATAGTCCCTGCCCATTAGATCTACAGTCTAATGGTGGAGACAATATACAAATAAATCAATAATATAAATTTAAAAAATAGGAAGAAATGATGAGACAAGGCACTGCTATTAAGAGGAGTTGAGGAAGGCTTCCTGTAGCTGGTGAGATTTTTGTTGGGACTTAAAGAAAGCCAGACAGGTCAACTGTCCAAATGGAACATTTTGAATTTTACCTTGGATGCAATAGGGACCCACTAAAGTTTATCGAGTATGGGAGTGACATGATTGGCCCTAGGCTGTAGTGGGTAATGGAGGATACATTGAAATAGGCAGAGACTCGAGGTAGGCAAAACCAACTGTAGAGTTCTGCAAGAGTTCAGACATGAGACGCAAAGAACCTTCACCATGGATGACAGTGGCAAAAGAAGGAAGGGGGCTGCAAAGGGGAAATTGACAGGCCTGGGCAACAGATTCAAAACTGGGAGTGAGAGATAATGAAGCATTCAGGATGGCTCCTATGTCATGAGGCTAAGTCACTGAGATTGGTGCACCTTCTACAGTTATGGAGGGGGAAAGATAATGAGTTCAGTGTGGGATGTCTACTGGATATCCAGTGCAAAATATCTGAACAGTAATTGGAGATACAACTTTGGAGGTCAGCAGAGATAGGGGCATGCTGGGTAAATCTGAGCATCATCAGCACAGAAATGGCTCTTGTGTCGAGGGCAGTAGAGGAAATCACCAAATGAAATAGTACAGAGAGTGAAGAGAAGAAACAGGACAGAACTCTGAGGAATGCCTGCAGTGGCGGTGGGGTGAGTTTGGTGAGGACAAAGCAAAAGAGACAGAGGAGGACGAGTCAGATAGGGAGGAGGAGAACCAGAAGAAACGGGTGTCCCCAAAAGCCAAGGAACAGAGAGCATTAAGGAAGAGAAGGTGATCACCAGCGTCAAAGGCTGAAAAGAAGTTAAAGAGAGAAAGACGGTAAAAAAGGAAAATGCATCAGGAAGAGTGGGATAGAGGCCCTTTGGCTCTGACAGCATGTGTGCCCTTCCTTACTCTTCTGGTTCTTCTTTATGTTCTTGTTTGGTTCTTCTTCTTCTTGTTCTTGTTCTTGTTCTTGTTCTTGTTCTTGTTCTTGTTCTTGTTCTTCTTCTTCTTCTTCTTCTTCTTCTTCTTCTTCTTCTTCTTCTTCTTCTTCATGTTCTTGTTCTTCTCCTCCTCCTTCTCCTCCTTCTCCTTCTTCTTGTTCTTGTTCTTCTTCTTTCCACAAGGAATTCTGTTATGAATGTTTCTACACATACAGAATTTTTTCTATCTTCAACTTAATGTTATGTACACTAGTGAGATTTTTGGGACAAAAGATATGGATAGATTAATCGGTTTCTCTCATTGTTCCAAATTGTTGTTCAAAATAATGAGACAGATTTAGAACTCCCCCAAGAGTGTTTTAGGACAGGCATATTTACACACCCCTTAAAGACTATTTCCAGCTTTGACTGTTTCTGTCCTTGATCATCTTTGATAAGCATGTAGTGTGAAGACTACTTACTTTTATTTGAATGCCTCTCTTTCTTAATGACTTCAAGCATTCTTTTTTTCTAAATGGTTGTATACTGTTTTCAGTTGTTTTTTAATTTTCAAAGCAGTTAATTCATGTCCTTCCTCCACTTATTTAGTAGAACATTCTAAGTAATGTCCAACAAATTCTAGATATTATACATACTCTGCTGGAAGTTTAGAGGCATTCAAAGTCATAAAATACAAGTACAGTTTTCAACTCTAAAATTGGACCTTAAGTAACTTTACCAGGCAGCTTTGCTAAGACATCTTCAAGGTGAAGGATACAAAATCACAGATTCCAAAGTATCCTTATCACTTTAGAGCACAACCCTAAGCCTGTTCTCTTCTAGGCTAAAGATCTGTATTCCCTTCTTCAGAAAGTCATGATCCAGGAAGGAATGGTCCAAGTTGCTTACCTAAGCTAATTAATAATACTCAGGGCCTTATTAACAAAGTGTTTATATAAAAATCAAGAGGAGAAAATATTATGTCCATGTATCCTTCAGTATTTACTGCATCATATAAGCTGACTGGCTGTATTAAATCTTATATGTGTTTTCCTAAGCAATTCCCATATATTTCTTAGGATTCTGGGAAAGGTTGACTGTAAGTTGAAGGCCAAGGTCCTTCTTGAATGATGATAACCTTCTCCAAAATAGCTGGAAATTCCAGAGGACAAGAAGGTCTAGCCAGTCATACAGAAACAAGAACACCTGAAGTTGGCTGTTTTGTTTTGTTTTCCTGAAAACTGAACAGATTGTGATCACTTTAAAAAAATATCACTGATCATTAGGAACTAATGTGGGTTCACCAACAAAAAAAGTCATGCCTAAGGTACTAAATGACATTTTCCAACAGTTTTGCTCGGTGGCACTTCAGAATCTTGTTCTAGTCATGTATCTTGATTTGAACAAAATATTAGACAAATATTATATGACTTGTTTCTGGTTAGGAAGATATAATAAGGAAAAGCATTAGCAGAGTAAGCCATGGCTGGATGAACAATTGGGTTCAAAATGTATTAATTACTTTTAAAAATATTATGTTAGAAAGAAGTCTCTAGTGAATCTTTTGCTCTGCCATCATCTTTCATTTCTTTTAATCAATTACTTGATTAAGGCAGAGCAAAGATGCTTATCAAGTTCGGATGACACAGATCTCAGAAGAATAGCCATAGACAACAGAATCAAAAGTCAGAATGGTTTTGACAGCATCAAAAACTAGGTCAAAACAAACAGTAGCAAACTTTACAGATAATATAAATTGCATTTAAGTTAAAAACACTGTAAGTACATGACAATAGGTGAGACCTGGCTTACCAGCCTTTCATGTGAAAAATACTGAATTACTTGCTATGACTGATCCCAATAGCAGTGTGTCACTGGCTGATGAAGTGGGGAGGAAGTAGACTCACCACCACCATCACCATCAGGTAGAATTCCCAGATCTGATGGAGCTTTGTTGAATACAAAGCCAGTTCATCCCTGGAGAACCCCGCGCCCCCCCTCCCCCTCCACTCTCTCTCTCTCTGTCTGTCTCTCTTTCTCTCTCCCTCTCTCCCTGCTAGGGGTGAGGTAGGGAGGGTAAGAAAATCAAGGAAGAATATGATAGGATTGGGAGCTTCCTGTAGCTTTATGGTCTGGGCACATAAGAGCTCCCAGAAACTGGTAGTCAAAACCTCTTCAGAGCTGGTGGTGCCTGAAACCTCTATCAGGGACTTGTCACACTCTAATGATTTATTAATCAGCTGAATTTCTAGATGGACATGATGTTGGCAGTGGGTGCATTTGTTTGCACAAAGTAAGCTTCTCCTATCATTAAATGATCAGTGATTTCTATTTGCCTTCCTTTCATCCCAGCATCAAAACTGTTCTTATAGGGCACTGACTTTAGAGTCAGAGCTGCTCCTATAATAAGCTGATAGTGGGAGCCAGGGTTCAATTCTTGCAGACACCAGCAATAAGCAGCAAGTTATCATGGCGGTTCTTCAATAATTAATTGTATACCACCTTAATCAAATTGACAACATCCATAGTCTTCTACTCGGCATTCCCTTCATCATCAGGAATGCCGCACACCTCTAGTGCTTTTGAGACCATGCACAATTCCTCCTCCTGGGGGATTTCCCCATAAATTTGGGTTGGGACATCCACAGATTCTGAAGATGTGTGCATCTAAAAACGAGGAGGTTCCTTGTGAGATCCTGTGTAAGTTTCTCTGGTTCAATATCCCTCCAAGTAGGTACAACAAATTCGCCCATCATTATTGACTCTGTTGTTGTCATGTTTGTCCTTCGTTGCCGAAGAAGACCACGCCGATGACAAGACTTGCACTTGACTTTGTTTGGAGTGAGGGAGGGCTGTGCAGGTCACCAGCCTCACTTCTCCTCCAGAGCCATCTGAATCCAGTGACTACATATTCATCAGGATGACTGGAGATGGCCTAGGATGCACTGGGAGAAGGGGCCAAGGTCTTTGCCGGTACTCATTTAAGGCCCATTCATTGAATAGACCTCTTTAAGAAGTAGTCAGGGCTTGGCCCCTTTAATGAGCCAGTGAAAAGAAAGACATCAGGCTGGGTGGGAAACAGTAACAGTTACTATTGATAATCACTCTTAAGCCAGGAGTGTCCAGAAGAGAGCCTTTAGAAAAGGGGCAGGAGCCCCATGATGTCTGAGCTTCAGAGTGCAAGGAAGGGTAGGGGAGGGCAGGGGAGGAAAGACTCTGAGGTTCTAAGGGGCCACTGAGTCATTTTACAAAGGAGGAAACTGAGGTCCAAGGAGGCATCTGGGCCAGTGAAAGTAATCATTCATTCTACAAGTCAGATGTTCAAGACCTGTGCTAGGTACAAGAGATAACCAATAGTGCAAGGTTGTTATCACTGTTATTGACTCTAGATTTTCTTTGAATATGAATTCCTCTTTGCTCTCATTAATCCATGGGCATGATTTCAGGCACCACATGTTGTTCTTTCAGCTAAAACCCTGGTGATCCCAGCAGAATTACGGCTCTGGATATAAGCCTTAGGAAGGCTAGCCCCCCTTATGATAAGCAAGGAAGCAGCTGAGACTTGGCGCTGAGGGTGCTTCTATATTTTATATGAGCTTAAGTCTGATGATGTTCAATCATGGGAGTTTCTGCTTTGCATTTTATTTTTTTTTTTTTTAATTTAACTTTTAACATTCATTTTCACAAAATTTTGGGTTACAAATTTTCTCCCCTTTTATCCCCCCCCCCCAAACACCAAGCATTCTAATTGCCCCTATGACCAATCTGCTCTCTCTTCTGTCATCCCCCTCTGCCCTTGTCCCCATCTTCTCTTTTGTTCTGTAGGGCCAGATAGCTTTCTATACCCCTTTACCTGTATTTCTTATTTCCTAGTGGCAAGAACATTACTCGACAGTTGATCCTAACACTTTGAGTTCCAACTTCTTTAGCTCCCTCCCTCTCCACCCCTTCCCTTTGGAAGGCAAGCAATTCAATATAGGCCAAATCTGTGTAGTTTTGCAAATGACTTCCATAATAGTTGTGTTGTATAGGACTAACTATATTTCCCTCCATCCTATCCTGTCCCCCATTACTTCTATTCTCTTTTGATCCTATCCCTCCCCATGAGTGTCGACCTTGAATTGCATTCTCCTCCCCATGCCCTCCCTTCTGTCATCTCCCCCACCCTGCTTGTCCCCTTGTCCCCCACTTTCCTGTATTGTGAGATAGGTTTTCCTACCAAAATGAGTGTGCATTTTATTCTTTCCTTTAGTGGAATGTGATGAGAGTAGACTTCATGTTTTTCTCTCACCTCCCCTCTTTATCCCTCCACTAATGAATCTTTTGCTTGCCTCTTTTATGACAGATAATTTGCCCCATTCAATTCCTCCCTTTCTCCTCCCAATATATTTCTCTCTCACTGCTTGATTTCATTTTTTTTTAAGATATGATCCCATCCTCTTCAATTCACTCTGTGCACTCTGTCTCTATGAGTGTGTGCGTGTGCATGTGTGCGTGTGTACTCCCACCCAGTACCCAGATACTGAAATGTTTCAAGAGTTACAAATATTGTCTTTCCATGTAGGAATGTAAACAGTTCAACTTTAGTAAGTCCCTTATGACTTCTCTTTGCTGTTCACCTTTTCATGCTTCTCTTCATTCTTGTGTTTGAAAGTCAAATTTTCTTTTCAGCTCTGGTCTTTTCATCAAGAATGCTTGAAAATCCTCTATTTCATTGAAAGACCATTTTTTCCCCTGAAGTATTATACTCAGTTTTGCTGGGTAGGTGATTCTTGGTTTTAGTCCTAGTTCCTTTGACTTCTGAAATATCCTATTCCATTCCCTGCAATCCCTTAATGTAGAGGCTGCTAGATCTTGTGTTATCCTGATTGTATTTCCACAATACTTGAATTGTTTCTTTCTAGCTGCTTGCAATATTTTCTTCTTGACCTGGGAACTCTGGAATTTGGCCACAATGTTCCTAGGAGTTTCTCTTTTTGGATCTCTTTCAGATGGTGTTCTGTGGATTCCTTGAATATTTATTTTGCCCTCTGGTTCTAGAATCTCAGGGCAATTTTCCTTGATAATTTCATGGAAGATGATGTCTAGGCTCTTCTTTTGATCATGGCTTTCAGGTAGTCCCAGAACTTTTACATTGTCTCTCCTGATTCTATTTTCCAGGTCAGTTGTTTTTCCAATGAGATATTTCACATTATCTTCCATTTTTCCATTCTTCTCTTTTTGTTCTGTGATATCATGCTTTCTCGCAAAGTCCTTAGCCTCCATCTGTGCCATTCTAGTTTTGAAAGAACTATTTTCTTCAGTGAGCTTTTGAATTCCTTTTCCATTTGGCTAATTCTGCTTTTGAAAGCATTCTTCTCCTCATTGGCTTTTTGAGCCTCTTTTGCCAATTGAGTTAGGCTAGTTTTCAAGGTGTTAATTTCTTCAACATTTTTTTGGGTCTCCTTTAGCAGGGAGCTGATCTGCTTTTCATGCTTTTCTTTCATCTCTCTCATTTCTCTTCCCAGTTTTTCCTCCACCTCTCTAACTTGATTTTCAAAATTCTTTTTGAGCTCTTCCATGGCCTGAGCCCATTGGGTGGGCTGGAACACAGAAGCCTTGATTTCTGTGTCTTTGCCTGATGGTAAGCATTGTTCTTCCTCATCAGAAAGGAAGGGAGGAAATGCCTGTTCTCCAAGAAAGTAGCCTTCAATAGTCTTATTTCTTTTCCCTTTTCTGGGCATTTTCCCAGCCAGTGACTTGACCTCTGAATATTCTCCTCACACCCACCTCGCCTCCTGATCTTCCCAGCCAGCGTTTAGGGACTGAGATTCAAATGCTGCTTCCAGCCTTAGGGCTTTTGGTGGGGGCAGGGCTGCTATTCAGTATGAGATTAAGTTCAGGTGGTCAGGTCAGGGCAGGGCCGCCTCTCAGGCTCAGTTCCCTCAGGGGGTTTATGCACAGACCTTCCACAATGGATTCAGGCTCCCGCCCGCTTGGGGAGCCCTGGTCTGCAGCCGCCTCTCAGCTTCTACATCCCGGGGGGGCCCGAATCATGGGGGCACCCCACTCCCCTCTCAACCCGCCAAAGAGACTCTCTCACCGACTCCCATCACCTATGGGTGGAGGGACTTGTGCGGCTGCTGGAGATCCTGTCCCTGAAGCCTGCTCGGGTCTGTTTCTCTTGGTGCCGTGGCCACAGCAGGTCTGGGCTGGGTTGGGCTCCACGTCTGCAGCGTGACGGACCTTTTGTGAGAGGTTTGCAGGTCCCTCTGTGGGTGGAGGGACCCGCGTGGCCGCTGGAGATCCCGTCCCTGAAGCCCGCTCGGATCTTTTCCTCACAGTGCTGCGGGCGTGGCAGGACTTCCCTCAGCTCCCAGTCCTGGTGCCCAGTCAGCAGTGTGAAGGACCCCCCGCGAGAGGTTTGCAGGTCCCTCTGGAACAGAAATCTCCCTCGCTCCAATATTCCGTGGCCTCTGGGTGCAGAATTCGCCGTGAGTTACTCGCCTGTAGCCGTTCTGTGGGTTGTGGGTTCGGAGCTATGTGTATGTGCGTC